>NC_066874.1:19329365-20024365 GCF_022985175.1 Labeo rohita | reverse complement strand
ATATACACTGTTTTTTTAGATTTATATTTTATATGTACACTGCTATTCAGGTAAGATTTTTTTTTATATGTTAGAAAGCATTTATTTGAGCAAAAATAATGCTATATTTTAATGCTTTTTTTTTTTTTTTTGAGGTGTTACTTTTTTCAGGATTCTTTGATAAATAGAGAGTTTGAAAGAAAATATTTTTCCTATCATTAAGAATGTCTCTACTGTCTTTAGTCAGTGTAATGCATATTTGCTGAATAAAAGTATATGAAAGTATTTGTAAAAAATCTCACTGAACCCAAACATCAGTGCAGTTTTTGGCAGTTTCCTTTTATATTTATATATTTATATTTTCTATATAAATTTGCCTCTTCATGCCTGTCTAAAAGTGTTGGATACTGTGAATAAAATCAAAAGGGTTCTCCCATCTGCTCTTCGTCATCCTTCTCTCCCCTGCGTCCCTCCATCTTTCTCTTTCATCTTCAGCAGAAGAGCTGTGCAGCTGGTAGAAATAGATATCGACGCAGTCTTCCTCAGGGGGTTTTACCACACAACTGTAAAAGCTGTTATTATAGAATGAGAAACACTTCAGCTTCGTTTTTCTTCATGACTGAGGCCTTGAACAAACTGAGCACTCACCAATCAAGTGCTGGACTGTTTCCTTCAGTGTCACTTTCCAATTAAAAGAATCTGTTTTGATGTTTTGTCTTCTTTCTGATTTCAGATTTGATGGTAATTTTAACGCCAATGTTTCGAAGACCATCAGCTGTGATCGTCTCTCCCCTACTGTCAATAGCCGAGCTTTCAACCCAGGACGAGACCTCAACTCTGGTGTGTATAACACACACACACGCAGTGTCTAAGCTTCAAAAACCCAAAGCCAATTTTCACTTATCCAGCTGCTGCCATGGCAACCATTTGCAAAGAACAATATTTCTTTTCTGACGTCAAATCTTCAAAGATTTTTTTGGCCCTTTTGAGTGAGATAAAACTGAACAAGGCTGTTGAATACGTGACCTTGCTCATTTGCGTGTGGAAATACTTTATTTTCTCTCCTCTCATCTCTCTGTTTTTATTCCTTCCCTTTTAAGTGACCACAGCTTTGTACCTCTGTGCTCTTTTCCCCTTTATATCTGCTCTACCTCACCAAGCAGGAAGTGTATGCTTTTATCACTTTATACACTGCGCCAGTGTCAACAGCACCTCTTCATATCAGATACATCAGTGTTTTGCAACGGGAAAGCCCCCCAAGCCCCCTACAGTTGTTTTTTAACTACATACTAAACAAAAGAATGCTCAGTCAGTTAATTAAGTAACCTCCGTGATGAATTCAGCAAGTGGTTAGTCTGAATCCAAGCGTTAACTTGATTCCTTTTGATCAATTCTTGAAAATAATTAGATATTTCGCTAAAAAAAAATTTTTTAAAACAATTGTGCATATGGACTCAAGTGAAGAATCAACCTTACTAATTATTAATAAGCAGCACATTAGGAGTTAACACATTAGGAGGCAAAAGTAGTAGTTAAAGGAATAGTTCACCCAAAAATGAAAATTACCCTATGATTTACCCTAGGTAGGTTGCTACAGTTTTTACAGATATTACTGATTTTGCTAATGAACATAAATCTACATCTGCGTCTTCAAGCTAGTATCAAATGTGTATTTCTGAGAGACAAAAAATGTTATATTATTATTAATATTATCAGGTAACAAACCTCTTTCTTGATTTTTTTTAACAATATTACTCATTAAAACATGCAAAACTAAGAAATTATTTTTTTCAGTTAAAATATTTATTTTATTAAGGAAAAATGACTGAAAAAAGTTTGAAAAATTAAAAAAAAAAAAAAATGTTTGTCATGTTCTGACTATAAAGAATATTTAACCGTCTGGTTTTTGACAACTTTCACATTGTAGCAAAAATCTGCCTTTAAACTTGAAAGAAATAAAAAATTGACATTTATCATGATGATTATCGATATTGACTGATATGAAAAAAAAAATTGTTGTGATTAATTTTTTTGGCCGTATCGCCCAGCCCTAGTTGCACGTTTATTAATAAACCGTATAAATCATAATAATGAGTCTTTAATTGAATGTGTCAGGGAAAAACAGCAAGGAGACTGGATTAACGTTTTAATAATTGATTGATAAACTAGCGAATTCTTTCTTTTCAGTTTAAGAAATTAAGTCAGCGGCACAGACAACTGAATATTTGTTTTCTATTTGAATTGGTTCATTTGAAAGTACACATTTTGCTCTATATAGATAGCCTGTATTTTTCATGTCTGTAAGGCAAGTATACAGAGGTTCGAAGTTTCGCACTCAAGTTCACAGAGACGAGACGGCAGAAAGCGCATATCCTTTGCTTTCATTATTTTACAAAAGCGCAACGTTTTGTTGTTATTGTGAGTGCACACAAATAAACATAGTCTATACAGATTCTAAAGATGTATTACTTTTATCTGGATGTCCAAAAATGAGTATTTTAAGAGCAAGTGACCGCATTGGCGTCTCCATCTGTCATACAGCTTCCACACTCTGCACAAACACTTGAATAGCGCACATTTTTCTAGGTTAACATTAGATTGAGCAGAAGTGTAAAGTTGCTTCTACATACATCTTTCAGATGAAAAGCCATATTTGAGGTCGATGAATAATTGGTGAGCATTTGGATGTCCAGCCCGATGTACTATTTTACCACATAGACCAGCCATTAACGATCTGTCTGTCACGGACTGCATGACTTTGCCACTTATTGTGGATTTTGTTTTTTTCTGCGACTAATAAAATTTTGGTCGGCCAAGCCTCTTCTCGTCGACTAACCCTAGATAGTAGACAGCCCTAGTTAATAGTGAGAATTGGTACCAAACTGAAGTTTGACCAACTGATTTATTAAATGTAAAAAGAAAGGATATTGTAGTGTGCAATGACAGCACAGTTCCTTTTTAGGTTTAGTGCTAAACACAGTCGCCTTATTATTATTTTTTTTATCCACCTTGGTTCAGACTCTCCCTCCTTCTGGCCTCACACACTCGCTCTCGCTCCAGAACAGATTATCCCAATTCATCTTCATACAAATGCTTATTTTTGTAAGGCAGTCATCAGGAGTTCATGTTACCACTCTGCCTCCATTTGTCACTGAATACTGACCCTGCTAACCATGCAGGCAGTCATCAGTCACATTTGATCCCTGTTAGTCTAAACATTGATGAAAAGAGGAGGGGGGGAGACAGAGGGGGAAAAAGGAGAAGAAACAATTAAAAGGGAGAAAAAACCTTGAGAATAGAGTGATGAGAGAGAGAAAGAGAGAGGTAACGTTGTGTTAGTGTAATGTGATGTGTGTCTTTGATTTAGTTTGTAAGGTTGGTTCCTATTTCCCAACATTCCCCCCTTTGGTGTCCTTTGTTTCACCCGTTACTCCTCTTCACATCTCCGTCTGTATTTTTATTTATTTTTTTACTTTCTATTCAAAGAATAAAAAACTTGATTCTACAGTTAGCCAAGTTATTAGTTTCACAGTTAACCCTTTGATTAGCAAGCTAAACAGCTTAGCCTAATAGCTTAGCATAGCTTTTGATTTGTTAGAACAAGATATCACAATAATGCAACTTTTTATCAGGTTTTATCAGCATCAAATTTTATGGGGGAGTATAACTTGCATACCAGTCATAAACTTTTGTGTTTGATTGTGGTCAAGGGATTGTGATCAATTTTAGCCACAAAAGCATGTGCAAATGTGCACTTTTTAAAAATTCATTAAAAAGTGCACATTAAAAAGGGCATTATGCATATTATTCAGGCTCACAGCCTACTTCCCTGCTGAAAAAACTACAAATGCCATTACAAACATTACAAACCATCAACTTTTAACCATTAAAACCATTAAAAAATGGTGTGTTTTGGGATATACTCCATTAGGATGTAGTGGTGTTAACAAGCCATCAATTAGCGACCAATTACCAGTAGAAACCCATTGGGTCCATTTACAGTTTAAAACCGATACAAATCCCATTATAACCAGTAAAACCATTACAAATTTTGTGATGGTGTCTGTTGTTTTTTTCAAGAGACTTGAGATGCAGCTTTTGCTTCATCACTGTCGCTGTGAGAAATACACAACAATTCCCATTGGCTGGATTCGTTTAAATAAGGGAAGAAGCAAATGCTACAATTTTTGGAGTTAAAAATAACCATAAAATTGACTGCACCATAAGCAAGGAGAAATATAACAGTCGGTGGAGATGTAAAGTGGAATGAAGGGATAGAGGAAATGAAGGGGTGTCACGTCATGACTCTGCTTCTCAGCTACTCTAAACACTGGATGGGGGATTAAGCACTCTTGGGGCGGCACATGCGTATGATTTTTAAAGCTGTCAACATGCTGTAAAGTTCCTGTTTATACTTCGGGAATGGATTGATGGCTCATTTGTGCTTGGGACGCCTGTTTGTGCTTAGCATGCATTTTTCCTCTACAGGTTTTCACAATGAATTGATTAACTATGTTTATTTTGATCAGAATTGGGAAAGGCCATGTCTCTGTGGCACCTTAAGTTAGTGTTTACTCTAATGACCTTTCTCCTTCTATTTCTAGTATATTATATATTGGCCTTTGAGGTGTGTCAGCATGTTTAAGTGGAATAGTTAAATCACAAGTCGTTTATTTGACCTGGGTAACCTCTCATAGCACACTGTTTCTCCTTACACAACTCAATCTTTTTTTTTTTCCACTTTGGTTGTAAAGACCCAAGCAGTCTTACTGAAGTAGGCTATATTCAGAAAAGTGTCATGCATATAATCAGACATATGCTCTCTTGAATACCTCCACTGCCTCTCTTGCAGTTGTATTCTTTCTTTTCTTGTTCTTTTCCCACTTTCCTTCACTTCCCGGCTCCTGTTAAGTAAATAAACGCTTGAATTGATGGCAGCAGAGTGGTGATCGCTGTGCTTCTCGAGTGTTTGGAAAGGATCAGCTTGTCTGGGCTCCGGCCGTCATACAGCTGGGGCCTGTTCAGCTGACACGAACCCTACAGCTGCCTGCTTCAAGTGCACACCATTCATATAGATCCATGCTGCATGGCGTATTAAATTAGTTCTGGATGATTGTCTTTGTGACATTTAGATACTAATGTTTCTGTGAAAGAATGCTTTAGACTTTAATGATGATATATGACTTGACAAGTAGTGATTGTGATTGACATATAATGAATAACAAAGTTGTTAATTTAGAAAATAAAGTGTTTATTTACTTATTTGCTTATTTCTGTATTTACAGTTGAGGTCAAAAGTTCACATCCCCCTTTCAGAATCATTAAAAATGTTATTTTATTAAAATAAGAGGGATTATACAAAATGCATGTTTTTTTTTTTTTTTTTTTTTTTTTTTTTAGTACTGACCTGAATAAGATATTTCACATAAAAGATGTTTACATATAGTCCACAAGAGAAAATATTAGTTGAATTTATAAAAATGACCCTGTTCAAAAGTTTACATCCCCTTGATTCTTAATACTGTGTTGTTATCTGAATGATCCACAGATGTGTTTTTTTTTTTTTTTTTAATTTTGTTTGTTGTTTGTTTTTGTTAAGTAATAGTTGTTCATGAGTCCCTTGTTTGTCTTGCCTGCTGTTCTTCCGAAAAATCCTTAATGTCCCACAAGTCCTTTGGTTTTCCAGCATTTTTGTGTATGTGAACCCTTTCCAACAATGACTGTATGATTTTGAGATCTTTTCACACTGAGGACAACTGAGGGACTATTATACAAGGTTCAAACGCTCGCTGATGCTCCAGAAGGAAACACGATGCGTTAAGAGCCGGGAGGTGGAAAAATTTTTGAATTTAAAGATCAGCGTAACTTATTTTGTCTTCTGGGAAACATTTAAGTATCTTCTGTAGCTTCTGAAGGGCAGTACTAAATGAAAAAAATATGATATTTATGTAAGAAAAAATGTACACACCTCCATTCTGTTCAAAAGTTTTCACCCCCTGGCTCTTAATGCATGGTTTTTCCTTCTGGAGCATTTCAACCTTTTGTAATAGTTGCATATGAGTTTCTCAGTTGTTGTCAGTGTGAAAAGATGGATCTCAAAATCATACAGTCACTGTTGGAAAGGGTTCGAATACACAAAAATGTACCAAAAAAACCCCCAAAGAATTTGTGGGATCTGAAGGATTTTTCTGAAGAACAGCAGGCAGTGTAACTGTTCAGGACAAACAAGAGACAAAAAAACACAGCTGTGGATCATTCAGTTAAGAACACAGTATTAAGAATTAAGTGGATAATAATATTTTTATTTATTTTATTTTATTTCATTTTATTTTAACAAGAGTCCACAGAGTAATACAAAAGATATCAAACTTTTCTAACTATTCTTGCTTTCTCTTTGACTTTAGTGCTGGCAGACAACCTGAAGTCCAATCCAGGGATCAAGTGGCAGTACTTCAGCTCAGAGGAGGGCATTTTCACTGTGTTTCCTGCTCACAAGTTTCACTGCAAGGGCACATATGAGCACAGGAGCAGGTACAAAGAGCTTTCTCTCTTCTTCTCTCTCAGTCTCTCTCTCTCTCACACACACACACACACACATACTGTCCTTTAGGTTTTCACTCTGAATACTGATATACCCTACAGCAAGATATTGAATCTCATGGTTATCACTCTCTTTAGGGCAAGCTTTTTATAAAATTCAAACACGTTCATGCACACCATCCAAGTACAAATTTTTCAACACTGCCTTTTTAAAAATAGCTGTTTAGATTGATTCTATTTAGAAATCTTATTTGTTAAAAAAAAAAAGTCAAATGCTCTTGTTGTTGTATTAATATCAGTATTTTTAAGAAAAAGGATTTGTCTCTTTTCTCTGTCCCAATCTTTTAGCTAGAGACCAGCTGAAGGTAGGGCCCTGATATCTGCTATGTGGAAAACAAGGATGGAATCGCAGAATCCAGTCAGAAAAATAGAATTTAATGTATAACGTGGAATGTCACGAAATTTACCAAACTTTGGACGAATAAATCGACAGTAGATCAGTTCACTTAAATCAGATTGATATATTGACTAGTGTCTGTGAATATTAAGTGACAAAAAAGCTATTTAAATATGAATCCTGCGTGTTCTGCGTATCACTGTGTGAATGAATGGCGCAGGTGCAGTTTCGTTTACTACACATACTGAAGCACGCGTGATGTTTGCTGTGTTTTCAGCATCTGCAGTCTCACTAAATGAGGACATGAACAAATAAACATCTCGAGAGCTGCTCTGAGAGCATTTTACAGTTTGTTTTGCGAAAAAATACCATCGTGTCATATACACACACAAATAAAACTCTTCACAGCAACCCGTCAAAATAAAAATTTGGTTGAACTTGAAGAAATTGTGACAGAAATATATTACTTTCGTACAATGGAATGTACTTCTTAATCTACTACTACTACTGTTTATATACTACACAATTTTTCTTCTGTGTTTAACAGAACACCTGTTGTGCAGCACTTTGTTTGCCAAAAATAATGTTTTATGCCTATAAATTGTAAAATCATTTCATAGGGGCCTAAAAATGTATTTTTTTCTTAAACCTTTTAATAAATTGCTGTTAAATTGCATATTTCAAGGCATGCTTTTTGATTAATAAACTTTCATTTAACCATTAAAATTGAGTCAGAAAAAGTGGAGTTTGGGAAAAATAAAACAGCTTTTATAGGGCTCTACTAAGGGTTATTTTCTTTTTTTGGACTGTGATCTGTAAGGTATCCGCTCTCACACTGTCATGGGCACCTCAGAACTTAGCGTCTTGTGTGGCAGGGTGTAAATTACATTCTAGAGAGGCCTTTTTGGTCTGTTTAGCGTAGTTACAATAGGCCACATGCCCTTGATTGGAATGCAGGGTCGCCCCTACTAAACCCCACTGGAATCTGCCACCCAGTGCTGTGGGCAATGTGTGCCTGTGTTGAAAGATGGGTTCATTTCTGCCCCCGTTCCCACAACTTCTCTCCTCCTGCTGGAGTTTGCACAAGAACCTCTGGTACTCAAAGGTTTTCAACCACTTATAGGATGTATATATGAGATTTAGACAATATGGGCAGCTTTTTCACAGTGTTGGAGATGAAAAAGGGTTTCCAAAAACAACACAATAGAGTGCAGGATCTCTTGCACAAACACTGTAGTGAAGAGAGCGGGAATCACGCCAGGACTACGCTTGGCTTCTTGCCGTCACAGTCCAGGAAAAGTCGTTCTGCAGGGTTCTTGCATCGTGCAAATAAGGTGATCGTAAATCTTTTTTTTTTCTGTGTTTTGACAGGCCTGTGTATGTTTCGGCAGTAAGGCCGCAGTCGAAACATATTGTAGTGATCATAGACCATGGTGCCTCCGTCACCGAGACCCAACTTCAGATCGCCCGTGACGCCGCGCTAATCATCCTCAACTCCATCGATGAACATGATAAAGTAAGGAAGTGATGTCATCGTCTTCGTCATTCACCCTCCACTGATTGCATTAGTTCTTTTGGCACTCAATGTCCTTTTTTTTTTTGTTTTTTTTTTTTTTTTTTTTTCGCCCCTCTCAGATCTCGGTGTTGACAATAGCAGATACTGTTCGTTCTTGCTCTCTGGATCAGTGCTACAAGAGCTTCCTCTCACCTGCTACCAGCGAGACGAAGAGGAAGATGAGCACCTTCATCAACAACATTAAAGCATCTGACAGCTCAACCCAGCATGCCCTGGGCTTCCAGAAAGCCTTTCAGTTGTTGAGGAACACAAGCAGCGTCACCAGACAGCCAACTAGTAAGAGTCAGAGCTTCTGTACACTAGATTTACCAACACCATGTTGTTTCCTACCTTTTTTTTTTTTTTTTTTTTTTTTTTTTTTTCTAAAGGGATTTTATGTATTGTACTTAAAAAAAAAAAAAAAAAAAAAAGTCTTTACTTTACTTTGTGTTAAAATGCATTATAAAATTTGAAAACTTGATTTTCACATTTTAATGCATTATACTTTCGAAGGAGTAACAATGAGTAGATACACTACGAGTCAAAAGTTTTTGAACAGTAAAATTTTTAAAACTACTCACCAAGCCTGCATTTATTTGATCCAAAGTACAGTAAAGCAGTACAATTTTGAAATATTTTTAGAATTTAAAATAATTGTTTTCTGTTTAAATATATTTTAAAATGTAATTTATTCCTGTGATCAAAGCTAAATTTACAGCATCATTACTGCAGTCTTCGGTGTCACATGATTCTTCAGAAATCATTGTAATATGCTGATTTGCTTTTCAAAAAACATTTATTATTATTATTATTATTATTATTATTACTATCAATATTTAAAACAGTTGAGTACCATTCAAAAACTTGCAGTCAGTATATTTTATATAGAAAAATGTATTATTCAATTAAATTATAGAAATGAATACTTTTATTTAGCAAGGATGCTTTAAGTTGAATAATAGTGATGATGAAGACATTTATAATGTTACAAAAAAATTCTATTTCATATAAATGCTGTTCCTCTGAACTTTCTATTCATCAGATAAACCTGAAAATTCAGCTGTTTTCAACATAATAATAAAAAACGTTTTTTTGAACAGCAAATCAGAATATTAGAATGCTTTTTGAAGGATTTTTAACTGGAGAAATTATGCTAAAATTCAGCTTTGAAATCACAGGCATAAATTACATTTTAAAGTATATTAAAATAGAAAGCAGGTATTTTAAATAATACAAATATTTCAAAATTTGACAGTTTTTGCTGTACTTTGCATCAAATAAATGCAGACTTGGTGAGCTGAAGAGACTTGTTTAAAAAACATTAAAAATCGTACTGTTCAAAAACTTTTGACTGGTAGTGTAAGTATTGTATTATTATATAGTTTTATTATAATGTATTATAACTGTTGTTAGTTATCCGTAAAATCATACAATACATTATAACATGGCTTACAATGCATAATTAATGCATAAAAACTGCTTTTATAATGCTTTTATGCTGTTACCAAAAAATCCTTGCTGAAAATTTGGTGATATTTTGGGCAGTATTGATAATACTTTTGGTAAAACTTTTGGTAAAATTTGGTAATACTTAAAGCCTTCATGTATGGTACATTATAGTAATATATATTTTTTTTTTAATGCAGTATTTATGCCTTGTAATTCACCTTATAAAGCACTGTATGGTCTGATATATAATTGTAGCCATAGTTATACATTATAAAGTGTTTACATGTTTATAAAGTATAATGCATTAAAACAGATGACAAACAGCCAGTTTTAAAATCTGCAAATATTATGCATTTTAACTCTGGTTACAGTTATTTTTCTATTCATAAGGCGCGTTATAACGTGCCTTATGAATAGCTTTATAATGGATTATACATAAGCACTTCAAGTAAAGCGTTACCAAAAATTTTCCGTGATCGTATTTAATTTCTCACAATAAAATCACACAAGCATACAGTCAGACAAAAGTTAAAAATAACTTTCTACTGGGGCAAAATATCAAATTTGTAAATGGTAAAAAAGAAAACGTATACTTTTTCTAATCGTATACAATATTGTAAACATTATGTATTGGCCAAAGAAATAGGAGTCATTTATCAAAAAGTAATTTATCATTTTATTGTTTTCTTTCAGAGTACGGATTATATTTAAAAAATTAAAGGAATGGTTCACCCAAAAATTACAATTTTGTTATTATTAACTCACCCTCATGTCATTCCAAACCTGTATAAGTTTCTTTCTTATGCTGAACACAATTTAAGATATTTTGAAAAATGTTAAAGAACCAAACAGTTTTTTTTCTTTTATGTTCATCATATGAAAGAAACTCATACCGGTTTGGAATGACATGAGGGTGAGTAAATAATGACAATTTTGATTTGAGTGAACTGTCCCTTTAATTATTGGTCAGGGAGGAATTGGTCATTAAAAAAATAAAAAAACAGAAAGAAAGAAATTGCTAATCAGCTTTTATTATATTAAATATATTGTATTATTTGTATAAATATGCAGATTTAAAGATAATGTGTCTATGAAGAATTGATCTCTGAGAAATAGTTACTAGAGTAAAATACACCTTATTTCAGTGTGTGTGGTCTCAAGTTGCCTCAAGGTCGTTACTATATTCAGTATGATTGATTACTGATCATCTTCCCTCTCACAGACACCGACATGGTGATAATCTACCTGTCATCGGGCATCACCACCAGAGACTCATCCGAGCACGAAAAGAGAGCAACCCTGAGTGTGGTCAAAGAGGAGAACCGCCATCTCAACAACTCTGTCATGATCCTCACCTACGCTCTCATGAACGGTGAGATACTACCAAGGAGGCTTTTGTCTCGTAGCCAACGAGGCCTCACGGTGAACACCTGTGTGCGTGTTTGTGCTTTTTCAAAACATGCTCAGCTGTTTTGATGCCCTTCATCTTTCTTCAGGTCTTTGTGTGTGCATGTTTACGCGCCTACCGTAAGAAACCACTCTCCATTATATTGCTCTCCTCAGCTGTTCCTCTCCCCGCATGTATTAGCCTGCCATTAGCATACATTAGTTTGGCATCATGAAAATTAAAATGGAGATCGCCGAAAAGAAGAAAGAGAAATGTGACAATACATCAAAGGCCACTCAGTGACATGAAAGAGTGAGAAAGGCCTTTTTTCATGCATTAGATGACTCAGAGATATGATTCAGATTGATTAGCTTGGCCGTACGGGTTACGCTACTTTGACTAGGTATTGTGAAGCACTGAAGGACACACACACACACACACACACACACACACACAGGGAATTACTCATATTTCTTTGTTTGTTTGAAGTCTGGTTCATTTCTGACAAGTTGTATTATATTCATATATTAAACCCTGCCACAGTGTCAGATTAATAGACTGAAGTGTTGAAATTCATGTCAAGTCCAGTAACAATTCAACAGAATTGAATGTTCCTCCAAAAGTGAAAGTCTAAACCACCTATTCTTTCTGTTAAAGCTCCAAAACCACCATTTCATGATGGAAATAGATTAAGTGTGATTTTTAGCTCTGCGGTTAAGGAATCCACGTGGGATATAAATGGCTTTCTATTACTGTGGACCAGAGAAGCAAAACCTTTACAAAACACCCACAATATCTGTGAAGATTTAGATAAATAGGTTGATATTAGCTTTGTTCCAAAACCAAATGAGTGCACGAGAGACACAAAAATGTCAATTTTAATTATTTTTTTTGTACTATCGTCCTCAGAAGGAGTAACGGGACTCAAGGAACTGGCCTTCTTGCGAGACCTGGCCGAGCAAAACTCTGTTAAATACGGCGTTCCGGATCGTTCCGCCCTGCCTGTCGTGAAGGGCAGTATGATGGTTTTAAACCAGCTCAGTAACCTGGAGACCACCGTGGGCCGCTTCTACATCAACCTCCCCAATCGAATGATCGACGTGGCCTCCTTCAGCTTGCCTTATGCGGACCAGATGGGGGACGGTAAGTTAAGATCTTGAACTTGGCATCAAGCTCGAGTCTGGCACATTAACATTCCCTCTGACAAACCATATGCACACAGAAGACCTCAGAAGAAGTGGCTCTGCACCAGAAAGTTTCCATGGTGCTATATAGGTAAACTTAAACTGTAAGTAAAGCCAAAAATCACAAATGCAGAGTCTTAAAGGGCTCCTGGAGAGGAAGTCATTCTGATGAAATTATAGATCGTTTGGAAATGATGCATCATACAAATTTGCTCACGAATGATAATTATCTGTATATTTATTGGTTCATAAAAACGTCTCATAGCTCATTTTCTAAATTTTGCTAAAACTTAATTAGGCTGTGATGGAAATGACGCCTGAAGGAAATGAAGGAACAGTCATAAATTGATTTAAAATGTAGAAATTAGTGCTGGGCAATGATTAGTTGTAATTAATCACATCTAAAATAAACGTCTTTGTGTACATAATATATGTGTGTGTACTGTGTAAATTTGTGTATATATAAAGACACACACATACAGTATATATTTTGAAAATATTTACATGTATTTGCATGTATATATTAATATTCATGTCATTTATATTATATCTAAATATATTTAATATATAAACATATTTGTTCTTAAATATATGCATGCATGTGTGTATATGTATATATATATATATATATATATATATATATATATATATATATATACACTACCGTTCAAAGGTTTGGGGTCAGTACATTTTTATTGTTTCTTTTTTTTTTTTTTTTTTTTTTTTTTTTTTTTTTAGAAATTAATACTTTTATTCACCAAGGATGTATTAAGGTAATAATTAAAAGTTTATTAAAAATGAATAATAAATAATTTACATTGTTATAAAATATTTATATTTTGAATAAACACTGTACTTTTTAAACTTGTTATTCATGAAAGAATCCTGAAAAAAAAAAACACAGGTTCCAAAAAATATTTGGCAGCACAACTGTTGATATTATCCAACATTGATCATTCTAATAATAAATCCGCATATTAGAATGATTTCTGAAGGATCATGTGACACTTAAGACTGGAGTAACAGCTGATAAAAATTCAGCTTTTCATCACAGGAATAAATTCTATTTTAAAGTATGTTAAAATAAAAAACATTATTTTATATTGTAAAAACATTTTGCAATATTACTGTTTTTTTTCTATATTTTTAATCAAATAAATGCAGCCTTGATGAGCATAAGAGACTTCTTTAAAGACTATTACAAGTCTTACTGACCCCAAACTTTTGAACGGTAGTGTGTGTATATATATATAAAATGTCCACAAAAACTTTATTTTTTTTATATTATTTTGGATGTGATTAATCATGATTAATCATTGCCCAGCAGTGCACTAGAATATTTAAATTTTTATTTTTAGTATTTTTAGTAAGGGTGAAAAAAATAAAATCTGTGAATTCAAGACATTTTTAAAGTGGTAAGTGGTATGTTGTCAAGGAAAATCTGTTAAAATCTGTATATCTGTCCTTTTTTTTTTTCATTTTTATTTTTTCTAATAATAAATCAACCTCTGTACCAAAGAAAATTGCCAAAGTTAAAGGGATAGTTCACCCAAAAATGAAAATTGTCAATAATTACTCACCCTCATGTTGTTCCAAACCCATATAACCTTTGTTCATCTTCAGAACACAAATTAAGATATTTTTGATGAAATCCAAGAGCTTTCTGACCCTGCATTGACAACTGACACATCCAAGACCCGGAAAGGTAGTAAGGACATTGTTAAAATAGTCCATGTGACATCACTGGTTCAATTGTAATGTCATGAAGCTATGAGAATACTTTTTGTGCACAAAGAAAACAAAAATAACACCTTTAATCAACAATTTCTTCTCTTCTGGGTCAAAAAGCTCTCAGATTTCATCAAAAATAAATTAATTTGTGTCCTGAAGATAAACAAAGATCTTACGGTTTTGGAGAGACATAAGGGTGAGTAATTGATGACAGAATTTTTTGGAAGAACTATCCCTTTAAGATCTAAGAAACCCCCATAACTACTTGAAACTGAAAAGTTGTTAATTGTTGTTTTTGAGTATTGTTCGCCTTTTGGCAGTGGCTTGTACCTTACAGTTTTTAATATATTTTTTCCAGTGTTGGGCACTTTACTTTAAAAAAGTAACTAGTTATAGTTACTAGTTACTTCTCACAAATAGTAACTGAGTTACATCATTACAAAAGTACCTAATTACTAGGCAAAGTAACTATTGTGTTACTTTTCTTAAAATATGTTTAAATATGTCAAATAACTCTGATGCCCCCAATAATAATTTGTAAAATAAATAAAATAAACAGGGGGCACTCTCTGCTGTCTCAGTCTCCGTCACCTCTCTTCATAGACACGTAAATAAAACAACCTGAATCTCCACCAGGGTTGCCAGGTCTAATTGCTACTCAAAACTAGCCCAATGGCTTTTCAGGACGGGGATCTCCCTGGTAAAAATAGCATTCTGGGGGATAAAATACACGTTTTTCGGTGGCATTCCCCTGGTAAAAGTCGCATTAGAGAGGCTAAATATCACATTATCAGGGTCGCTTCAACCCGCGGACATAAAAAACACCTTGCTGCAACAGTGTTAAAATAGCCCAATTCCACAGGTAAACCGTGGACTTGGCAACACTGATCTCCGCAAGTACATGCCTCACAGACATGAGAAATATATGTATAGAAAGCTTGAAATGTAAGTAAGTCAAGTCAAAAACAAATATTCTCTGGATTAAGCCACAATTTACGTCAGAAAAAGAACACAACGTGAAAAATATAGTAATAAATATAGTAACAGTAAACTTAACTGTGTTGTAACGGGGGAAGAAGGTTGTTTGATTACTCATTACTGAAAAAAGTAATGCCGTTAGTAATGTCGTTTATTTATGATGCCGTTATTCCCATCACTGACTTGTTAGTATGGGGACTGATTGAAAGGAACTTCCTCTGTTTTTCTGCTTTGTAGGTTTCATCATGACTGTCAGCCGGCCATGCTACTTTGGGAACTTGTTGCTGGGTGTAGTTGGAGTGGATGTGAATCTGGCATACATACTGGAAGACGTCACCTACTACCAGGACTCCCTGGCCTCATATACATTCCTCATAGACAATAAAGGTAGGGAGATTTGTATGCTGATGATTGTTTTTGGTGAAGATCCACCTGGTTCCATTAGCCAAAATGAGCTAAACTTGTTTCTTATGTTTCCAAATTCAAAAGACCTTCGTTCGTCTTCAGAACACAAATACTTTTGATAGGATCAAAAATCTCTCGGACTTCATAAAAAAAGTATCTTTCTTTGTGTTCTGAAGATGAACGAAGGTCTGACGGGTTTGGAACGAGATGAAGCTGAGAAATTAATGACAGAATTTTCATTTTTGGGTGAACTATCCCTTCAAGCTTGAATTTCTAACTTCACCCTGAATTTAGAGGTCTGATCTTCATGGACACAAACACTGAACTGAAGGCCAGTAACCTTTAACAGTTCATTAGAAGAGTCAGCTGTCCCACATTGGGTGGCTCAGAGTCAGAGCCATGGCTGACATCATGCCAGTTTTTTGAAGTGGGAACAGCAAAACTCTGTGGATTTGAACTTTTTGGGAAGAAAATAACCTTTTTTTCCTACTTAAAAACCAGTGGTACTGTCTGCTTATGCACAACTTTGTCCACCAAAGAATGAAATTAAGCACTGTTGACACTTTAATTTACACTTTCCTCATCCTGCTCTAAATAACTTCTATTAGTTTTTCCATGACTTCCCCCAGCAGGGTGATGTATCTCTGTATTTACAACACTGTTAACCTCCACTTACTACATATTAAAACAATTAGATAAGCCCGCCAGAAATTGCCACTTTGCACTAAAAGGGTGTGTTGTATTACATATGTAATAAAGTGAGGGCGATTATCTGTTCCTGAGAGTATACAGTCTGTCCTAATGACTGGGATAATGAAGTGGCACCTGCCGTCTCCAGCTGTTCAGTAAAGAGACGTGATAGCACTGCCTCTCAGTTCATTTCAGAAGGAAGTCTCTCCCTGTGTTGTGCAAGCCACAGAATGTGTGTGTAGCCTAGTAGTTGAAAATCTTGACTGGTAACTGAAAGGTTTGAGCCTCACAATGGACCATCTGTTAGCACATTGTGATGAAAACCTGTCACAGTATACAGTATGTTAAAAACATTTTGGACCAGGAAGCGTAGTCACAGCTTACAAGGAAAAGTTATGCATTTCATATACAAATTAGGGATTTACAAAGAGGCCCAACAGGAAACTCTTTAATAATACTCTTAAGTGTGGAAAATGTTACATAAAATGTTATATAAAAACATTTTCATGTTGTTATATTTTTTTAATGTGATTTATTGTTTGAATATCTTTCAGGCTACACCCTCATGCATCCGTCTCTCACCCGTCCTTACCTGATGACTGAAGCTCCCCTCCATACAGACATCATCCACTATGAAAACATCCCAGGGTTTGCTGCTGTGCGTCAAAACATCCTAAGGTGAGGGTGTATGGGATTTCAAACAGATCTGGGTGTCTGCAGTTGCTCGAGTTTACTGTGTTACTCACATGATTGCTGAGCTCATGTTGTGTGTTTCTTGTTAGTCTGCCTCTGGGAAGCCAGGTCATTGCTGTGCCTGTCAACTCCTCTCTGTCTTGGCACATGAACCGCCTACGCGATCCCAGCCGAGATGCCTACAATGTCAGCTACGCTTGGAAACTGGTAAGCAGTTTCTCCACAGTGGAACAAGCATTGGATTAGAGCAGGCTGAGGGAAAACTGTTATTTGTTTATTCTTTTTTGTATTAATACTCATTCTCTGATTTGCAGGTTCAGGACACTTCGTTTATCTTGTGTATAGTTTACGTGCAGCCGGAGATCCCGGTAAAGCAACTGAAAAATCTAAACACGGCCCCTAGCAGCAAACTTTTATACCATCGCTTGGATCTTCTGGGGCAACCCAGCTCCTGCCTTCACTTTAAACAGCTTGCTACAGTCGGTAAGCTCAGATGAAGCATTAATATAATTGTTACATTGTCTAGTTTAAAAGTACATGCTATTCTCATATTTGTTAGGACCATGCAGAGCTCATGTTTCTCTGAAAATGGAGTGAGACATTATTTTAAGATATTTTTAGTTTTTCATAAATCAAGCATCAAATCCAGATGGAAAGGCTTTTTGTATTCTTACTCAAAAAGTAATTTTTACCAACAAAGGCCAAATAAATGTTAATACACTAGCAGAGGACTGCATGCCAGATGTCCATAAAGTGGAAAAGTTGTTTTGTCACTGAAGTATTATTGATTTCATATTTTTCTTAAAAATGATTTATCTGCCGAAAATGGCATTTTTGGTTTTCGGCCGAAACTGTATTTACACTCTATTTTACACTCTGCTCAATATTCCGCTCTATGAATGTGCGTTTTGCTCGTGTACCACTTACCGGAAAAGTAGTGTCTGCTCAAATAACGCGCCGATAAAAAAAATTCTGTGTTGTATACTTGTTCCTGTTTGCTTTATAGGGCTATACATTATTTGGATAATTAGTTAAAATGTTATATCTGATTCTGTTGCATAGAACTAAATAAAAATATTATAGTAAATGTTTAATATTATTATATTTTCTGTTCAATTTTATTGTGTTATTTTCAGTAAAAGTGTGGCTTGTGTTAAATGTTAGTATCATTTAAATTATTGAGTTAAATTAAAAAATCTTACAAAATGACTTTATATTATTTGATGAAATAGTAAATAATTATTACAAAGCGGTTTCGGCTTCAGTTTCTGTTTTCAGCCAAGTGCATCCAAAATTTTCGGTTTCGGTTTGCATACCTAGTTCTTAATTTAGTTGTAATTTATTCCTTTGGAAAGCTACATTTTCAGCAGAATTTCCATTACTCCAGTCTTCAGTGTCAGATGATCCTTCAGAAATTATTCTAATATACTAATTTGGCATCTGTCCATCTACACTGCCATTTAAAAGTTTGAGATCAGTAAAGAAACTCCGATATTTCATTTTCAGGATTTGATGAATAAAAAGTTAAAAAGATCAGCATTTATGTAAAATATAAATAATAATAACAAGGGTTACAATAAAAAAATTGCTGTCTTTTTCTATCAATTTAACACATCCTTGCTGAATAAAAGTGTTAATTTCTTTCAAAAAAAGAAAGAATAAAAATGTACTGAGCCCAGACTTTTGAACAGCAGTGTATGTCGTTAGAAAATAATTTTATTTTAAATAATAGCTGTTCTTTTTAACTTTTTATTCATCAAAGAATCCTAAAAAAATATTAAACAACTGTTTACTGCACTGATAATAAATTGGCATATTAGAATGATTTCTGAAGTATCATGTGACACTGAATACTGGAGTAATGATGCTGAAAATTCAGCTTTGATCACAGGAATAAATTAGATTTCAGTGTATATCAAAATAGAAAAGCGTTATTTTACATTGTAATAATATTTCACAATATTACTGCAGTCTTGATAAGCATAAGAAACTTACAAAAAAACATTTAAAATTTTACTGATCCCAAACTTTTGACTAGCAATGTATCTACTGATTCCAAACTTGTGTAAGCTTTACTTTTTGTGGGTGACTGTTACTGTAAATGAGGGATGATTGATAATGGTTAGGTGCTAATATAATTAAGCAGCACAACTGATTCATCTCTCTTTTATTCCACAGAGAGTCCCACAGTGATGTTGTCTGCTGGTAGTTTCTCTTCTCCATATGAGCACTTGAGTCAGCCAGAGACCAAGCGCATGGTGGAGCACTACACGGCTTACCTGAGTGACAACACCCGGCTCATAGCCAACCCAGGCCTGAAGGTACACACAAACACACATACTGCCTATCTCAGCAGCACACATCTCACAGCCAACCTGGGAATGACTCAGTCTTTCACAGTTAGTGGTCACATGGCTGGTTTCTCAGTCCTAACTGGCAGTTGTTCGTTGGCAGTGTTCCTCTCCTCTTTAATTCTTCTTTTTCATTAGTGAAATGCAGCGCACCAGTCTTTATGATTCTCTGCTTAGTAGAATTCTTTAACACCCCCCTCCCCTTCTTTGGTCTTCCAGTCTTCTGTGAGAAATGAGGTGATGGCCACCAGTCACGTGACAGATGAATGGATGAGTCTTATGGAGATGAGCAGCCTCAACTGCTACATTGTGAGGCGTTACATAGCAACGCCCAATGGGGTGCTGCGGATTTACCCCGGTTCGCTCATGGACAAAGCCTTCGATCCCACCAGGAGGCAATGGTAAGATTTGAGCCTCAGGACGGAGGTCTTCAAACTCCTAGTGGGACGCTGGTCAACAGATCCCACAGTCTGTTGACTAAGCTTAGCAAACTGTCAGACTCCCAAGAAGGTTTTTTGTTTCATATGCAGCTGTCCACACTGCAAAAAAAGATTGCATAAAGATTATATGAGAAAAAATCAAACTGTAAATGTCTGTTTTAAATGTGGTGTAATTAGTGATTGTCTTTTAGGTACCTACATGCTGTAGCCAATCCTGGTCTCATCACTTTTACTGGACCGTACCTGGATGTTGGTGGGGCGGGCTATGTGGTCACCATTAGCCACACCATCCACGCCTCTAGGTTAGTTGTTTACAAGTTAAATTTCATGTTTAAACCTGGTGGTTCTCAACCAGGGGACCTCTGCAAGCTTCCAAGGGGGTCACAGGATAGAAAATGTATTTCAGTAATAAATTCATATATTAAAAAAAAATATATAATAATTAACATACTAAAAAAAGTCTTTCCTCCCTCAAAAGGTTTTGTTTTTATTAAAAAAATCACAAAATCTATTGTGGTTAATTTTATATATAACCAGGGTTCGTACAAAGTGCTTAAAGTACATGAATTTGACTTTTTTTTTTTTTTTTTAAGGCCTAGAAATCTTTAAAAATAGCAATAATCCTGAAGAGGTACTTGAAAAGTGCTTGAATTACTGAAAGACTGTATCTATGAAATAAGTGTATAATTTTGTCAATAAGCACATTTCACACAAAATTCAGGCAGTTAAAAAACATCATACCTTTTTCACGTATTTCAGTTAATGTCAGAAACAATCAAGCTAAGCAAGTGGTAGTGCTGACAGTGTCGTGTAAACATGGCTGAAGATGCGAAAAGAGGAACAGGTGAACCAAATCAATCAAGTTTTTTATGCTGGAACCATTCAGATTGATTCAAACTCATGACTTTGATCATTTATTTCAAGCAATTCAATAGCCATAACCAGGTAAAATTAAAAGAGCATTGATTTTTTTTCAAACTTTTTCAACTTTTCAAACTCTGAATAAGTTAAACAATTGCATCGCAAAATGATTCACTGTTTCGAAGCACTGAAATCAGATTGTGTATCCGGAATCATTTGTTTCAGATTGGGACTTCAGATTGGATATCTCAAATAATTTGATTTAAGTTGAAACTTCACGTATCGCGAATCATTTGATTTAGATCGAAACAGGTTCGTGAATTATTCAAATCAAATCATTTGTGATATGCGATTTGAAGTCCCAATCTAAATCAAATGATTCACGATATGCAAAGCTCCGAACAAAGACGCGAACCGAGTCCTGATCTGAAATGATGGTTCGCGAAACTTTATGTAGATTGGGACGTCAGAGCGTGGATCACGAACCATTTAATTAAGATTGGAACTTTGTGGCGTGGATCATGAATCATTTGATTCAGATTGGGACTTCAGTGCGGGTTCGCGAATCATTTGTTTCATATCAGGATTTTGGAGTGTTTCCGATTCCGCAGATTTTTTTTCTTAAACAGTAGAAAACATCAAACCATTAAAAGCAGTACAGTTATAAAAAAAAGAAAAAAGAAAGTATACACGAATATGATACCCTTGAGAAAACTAAGTATGATTTTACCATAGTAAAAGTGTAGTATACTTTGTAATACTTTAGTAGTAATACTTTGCATGTGCTTCACATTTATTTTTATTAGTATATTTTTATCTATTTTTATCTTTTTTTTTTAGAATTATTAAAGACATTGTTTGATAAGTGAGATATCTGATTGAAGTCCTTGAAAATCAAAAAAGTAGTGCTTGAAAAGACCTGGAACGTCTTGGAATTTCATTTTACAGCATCTGTATGAACTCTGTATAACTGTATACTTCCTGCACACAGGGGTCTTTGAGTCAAAAGGTTTGATAACCACTGGTTAAATACATGATTTGCTATGTATTAAAGCTTTTATATGTGGATATTCATTTATTTTTGCTCATTCAGATGCTTTTTATGCTTGTATGGATCAAATTTAAATGATAATATAACTAACTTAAAGGGATAGTTCACTCAAAAATGAAATTCTGTCATTAATTACTCACCCTCATGTCGTTCCAAACCTGTAAGACCTTCGTTCATCTTTAGAACACAAATTAAGATATTTTTGATGAAATCCGAGAGCTTTCTGACCCTGCATAGACAGTAATGCAACTGACACATACAAAGTCCAGAAAGGTAGTAAGGCCATTGTTAAAATAGACCATGTGACATCAAACACAAAACTAGGAATGTTTTACATCAAGCCTAGCGTAGTTTGTCATAATGTACCATGAATAAAACTTTTATTTTGTGTGAGCTATTCCTTTAACAGAACTTGAGTAAATAATTGAGTCTTTTTTTCCCTACCTAAACCCTTTTTTGTCTAGCTGAAGAAAGCGTAGCATATGTAGTATGTAATGGTACCTGTTGCAAATGAAAAACAGCTGCCTTATCACTGTCGGGTTTGTGCTTGGCACAGTGTGGGTGTGTGTGGTCGTGTGTGTAGAGATATGATGAAGCTGTTTAAATCTGGCAGCGTTCCAGAATGTCTGGTGTAGATAAAGAGTGTTTTCCCTCCACGTTTCCAATCAGTTCTCTCTTAAAGAGGAGGAAATGTGACTATGGAATATGCGATCTGATCTAAAGCTTCATTGCAGTGACCCATCATACTGTAGATCTCATTCTTCATATTGTTCAACACACTTATCTGCTTCTTTTCCCAGTTCCCAAAAGGCCTCCGGTTACACAGTAGCGGTTATGGGCATTGACTTCACTCTGCGCTACTTCTACAAAGTTCTGTTGGATCTTCTGCCCATCTGCAATCAGGACAAGGGCAACAAAATCCGGTAAGGGCCTTCCCACCAAACCCAACCCCCATCTCATTTAGGTTCTTCTAAAACTCTCTAGTGTCTGCCAAGATCCCAGTGTGCTGGGCTGTGGTGTCCAGCGTAGTGCCTGAAGCTATCGATGCCCCACAGAGGCTCTTTAAAGCTCTTTCAAATGAAACTAATCAGATTTGCTTCTTTTGGAAAAGAGGCATTCACTTAGTCTTCTCTGCATGCTTCTAAGCTCCCTCTTTTAGGATAGGAGGAGATAGAATGAGAAAGATCTGAGGTGGGGATCAAGAAACAGCGAGGGAGCGCTGGACGCAGAGAGAGAGGAGCGATGAGAAGGGAAAAGTGCAAAGACTGGAACAATGATACTTATTTATTTATTTTTCAAAAAATACATTTGAATGGTGCTTGCCTCTGCAAAAGCATTATTCCTAGGTGGTTGCTTGTGATATTCAGCTGGAGTTGCAAACCTAGTTGTAGAGTAAATGAGCACAAAGTTACAACCACTACTAATATATATGTGTGAACATATTTTAATTGAAACCTTTGAGCAAGGTTGGAAAAAATGACAGGATTATATCATGATAAACAATTTCTGATGATACTACAACGTAAACTTCATTAGCTTTTAAGCACTTTCCAATAAATAAATTAATAATATTATGTATATATGTACACTGCCGTTCAAAAGTTTGGGATATGTAAGATTTTTGCTTTTTAAAATAAGTTTCTTATGCTCTTCAATGCTGCATTTATTTGATCAAAAATCCAGAAAAAAACATTACAAAAACAAAACAAAATTGTTTTGTATGTGAATATATTTCAGCATCATTACTCCAGTCTTCAGTGTCACATGGTTCTTTAGAAATCATTTTAATATGCTGATTTATTATCCATTTAGAAAACACTTTTGCTGCTTAATATTTTGTTAGAACCTCATATTTTTTTATTCTTCAATAAATAAATAAAGTTAAAAAGAACAGAATTTATTTAAAATAGAAATCTTTTGTAATAATATAAACTACCCATTTAAAAGTTTGTGGTCAGTAAATCTTTTTTTTTTTTTTTTTTTTTTTTTTTTTTTTTTTAAAGAAATTAATATTTTTATTCAGCAAAAATGTGTTAAATTGATAAAAAGTGATAGAAATTACTTAAATTGTTAGAAAAGATTTATATTTTGAATAAATGCTGTTCTTTTTAACTTTTATTCATCAAATCCTAAAAAAAAGAATCACAAGTTCCAAAAAAAAATGTAGCAGCACAACTGTTTCCAACATTGATGATAAAAGTAATAAATCAGCATATTATAATTTCTGAAGGATTATGTCACACTGAAGACACTTTGCATCACAGGAATAAATTATATTTTTAAAATATATTAAAATAGAAAATTATTATTTTAAACTAATATTTTAGAATATTAGTTTTGTTGTTTGTTTGTTTTTTAATTTCTGAGCAAATAAATGGAACTTTGATTAACTTCTTCAAAATTTGTATGTACATAGAAATTTAAATTAAATTTCCAGTTTGATCTGTTAGTATTTATTCCCCCTTCTAATTTTTAATATTTGCAAATTTTAAACAAAAATATAATATTTAGACCAGTGGTTCTCAACCAGGGGGCCTCTGCAAAGTTGACTTAGATTTTTAAAAAAATAATACAAAATAAACTTTAAAATAAGCTAAAACAACTAAAAAAATCAAGTTTAATTCACCCCCAACTTTTGGAATTATACAGTGTTTTATTTTGAATAATAATTGTGTTACTTATTTTAATCTATAGATACTCCTAATTTATGTAAATTAAGTATTGTTGAGGACAGACTGGGTCTTGCAATCAAAAAGACCACTGATGTAGACTGTAACAAGCATAATAGTATAATAGGTTTTCAGGATTATTTCTGTATCATATTTAAATGGAAATCTAATTTATGTAGTCATAAAATAGTTTAGTAACTAGTAGTCACTAAGGTCCTAGTATGAATTTTGTCTTTTGTCTGGAATTTTTGTGCACTTTTTTCGTTTGCCATGCAACCAGTCTCCAGTCTTTTTAGAGTAGAAATAGCACACTTCTGTCTGACACTTCTGTTTGTAACGCAACATTTTAACCCTAAGAATAAACAATAGCAATGCTTGCCTTTGCAAACGGCGCAAATAAACCCTACTGATGCAATATATAAAACCAGGGAAGAAATGGAGTACGATTTTCAGGACTGACTGAAAGACACAAAGGGAGATAAGCTGATTAGGGCTGCATTCCAGACACATCCTGTTATGTTAGGTGCCAGTGCCCCCATTTTTTTTTTCCCCTCTCTCCCTTCTTTTCTGTCTCTCTTTTACCCTTCCCTCTCATTCCTCTCTTCCCTCCCTTTCCTTTCTTCTTAACTCTATTTCTGCCAGTTTGTCTCTTTCTTTGTCCCTCTTCACGCTCTCTCTGTCTCCTTATCTGTCTGTGCTGTGGAGGCCTCCGTGCTCTTTGAGTTTTCAATGCTATGGTCATTAAACAGGATTAGTGAAGTGGAATGCTTCAGTGTGCCACACAATAACCTGAACTGTTCTGAACTGCAGATGGTACCCTGTGAACATACCGGAAGCCATCTAGTGTTTCCTTCCACCTTTCCCCTCTAAATGTCATTTTGGATCTTTGTACAAGCTCAGAGTGCTTGATCCTGTTTGTCTTGGTCTTTATGTATGTGTAGGTGTTTTATCATGGAGGACAGAGGTTATCTGGTGGCTCATCCGACCCTGATTGACCCGAAGGGCCACGCTCCGGCAGAACAGCAACATATTACTCATAAGGTAAGGAACTCTGGATTTGCCTCTCTTGAACAAGAAAATAGGCATTTTTATGTTTTTGTCCTTCGAAAAAAGGACTATTTATACTCTTTAGTCATATTATGTTTAAAGATTGGTAATGAAACTGAAAAACAAACTTACTGAGTTCATTTTCTCCTGTTTGCTTGACTTTAGGAGCCTCTAGTGGCCAATGACATTCTCAACCACCCCAACTTTGTGAAGAAGAACCTCTGTAACAGTTTCAGTGATCGTACAGTTCAGCGTTTCTACAAATTCAACACCAGCATTGTCGTGAGTGCAGTCTCATATTAATTATTTCATATCAGACTACTGTAAATTTTGTTTAAAGTGATAATCCTGGCTTTTTACCTTTGTAAGGTTAGTCAGCTTCATGTATTAATGATGTTATGGCGCCACCTAGCGGAGGTTGTGTTAATGGTGGCTATAGCAAATGTGCTTTATAACCAGCTGCACTAGTTGTAAAAAGACTGTTCAATCAAATGATTACTAACGGCTTACTATGTGTTTTTAATTTTTAAGGGTGACCTGACAAACCTCGTGCATGGTAGTCACTGCTCAAAGTACCGGCTCACCCGTATCCCAGGAACCAATGCGTTTGCTGGTATTGTGAATGAGACCTGTGATTCACTGGCGTTCTGTGCTTGTAGTACTGTGGATCGTCTCTGTCTTAACTGCCACAGGTAATGTTTAATCTCTCCACAACTCTATTAATAACATGCTGTATTTAAAAGTCTGTTCATAAATGTAAATATTAAGGCATAGTTATATTTATTTATTTACACTATTGTTCACTATTGTAAATGCAGGCTTGTTGAACAGAATTCATAAAAAAAACATTAAAAATTGTACTGTTCAAAAACTTTTGACTGGTATAGATAGATAAATAGATAGATAGATACATGGATAGATAGATAGATGATATACAAAAGTTTTTGAACAGTAAGATTGTTAATGCCTTTTTTAAAGAATTCTCTTCCAGTCACCAAGGCTGTATTTATTTGATCCAAAATACAGCAAAAATAGTAAAATTGTGAAATATTTTTACTTTTTAAAATAACTGCTTTCTATCTGAATATATTTTAAAATATTTTAAAATTTATTCCTGTGATCAAAGTTAAATGATCCTTCAGAAATCATTTTAATATGCTGATTTGCTGTTAAAGAAACATTATTATTATTATTATTATTATTATTATTATCAATATTTAAAACAGTTGCGTATATTTTGTTTCAGGATTCTTTGATGAATAGCAGATCAGCATTTTTCTCAAATAAAAAGCTTTTGTAACATTATACACTATACTATTTAAAAGCTTGGAGCCAGTGTGATTTTTTTGGGAAAGATATTATAGAAATGAATACTTCTATTTAGCAAAGATGCTTTAAATTTATCAAAAAGTGATGATGAAGACATTTATAATGTTACAAAAGATTTCTATTTCAGAGAAATGCTGTTCTTCTGAACTTTCTATTCAAGAAACCTGAACAAAATGTAAAAATATTAGATTTTAGATATTAGAATATTAGAATGATTTCTTTGAAATCACATGAATTACATTTTAAAATATATTTATATAGAAAGCAGTTATTTTAAATAGTAAAAAATGTTCAAAATGTTACTATTTTTGATCTTTTTTGGATCCAAAAAAAAAAAAACATTAAAAATTGTACTGTTCAAAAACTTTTGATAGGTAGTGTGTGTATGTGTATATATATATATATATATATATATATATATATATATATGTATATGTAATCCCCAGCAAGGCTGTGTTTTTCTTTGATTAAAAAAAAACAAACAAACAAAATAAAAACAGTAGTATTGTAAAATGTAAATGTTTTTACTATTTATGATTGTTTTTTTTCCTTTCTATTTTTAAATATTTTATATTCAAAAAGTAATTTATACCTGTGATGGCAATGCTGAATTAACCATTACTCCAGTCTTCAGTATCACATGATCCTTCAGAAATGATTCTAATATACTGAATTGGTCTCAAGAAACTTTTTTTTGTTATTATTATTACCAATGTTAAAAACAGTTGTGCTGCTTAATATTTTGTGACACAACCATTGCATTTTTTAGGATTTTTATGATGAATAGAAAGTAATTTTTGATAAATGGACTGCATCCTTGCCAAATAAAAGTGTATGTATATATATTCTCTTAAGGACCCTTTAAAATGGTTTGAGTTGTTTATCCTATGTAAATGTATTTCCTAGAAATTAGAAGTTTGGATGAGACACATTGAAGGCCTCATCCATATTTTTATTTATTCATTTATCTTAGATGGGAGTAAGCTTTAGTTCTAACTGTGAAGATATGCATTTGATTTAAAAAAAAAAAAAAAAAAAAAAGTGCAGTGCACAGAATTTGTTCAAATGTGAGGACGACTGTACATTTGAAAAGCATTTTCTGCTAACAGTTATTTTGATCAATTTATAAGAGTACACTAGTAAAAATAATAGCCACAAAACTCAATTTTTATGGGGTTCCTTCACATAAATAGTCAATTTGGTAGTATCAGGTTAAAATGCCTGCAAACAGACCTTTTCAATGTATTCCCATCTTCCTCAGAATGGAGCAGAATGAATGCGAGTGCCCCTGTGAATGCCCTCTAGAGGTGAATGAATGTACTGGCAACCTCACCAACGCTGAGAACAGGTAAACCGCTGCTGACAGCCTTTCATTATTTATCGAAGGTCATGTAGTAGTAGACATTAAGCCCATTTTCATACATATTACATGTTGTACACAATGTGTTAGGATGCAAAGGTTACCCCTTACGTGCTTAGAGAATAAACTGCCACAATATACGATCCAGAAATTAATCACTGGACCACATGTCCAGATTCTCATCAGCATGCACTGGAATGAATCACACTTAGTCACACACACGCACTTCTGCCTGTCATTTCATCAAGTTCTTGTTTGTCACGATGAATAGATATCCAGCCACCTGTGTCCTCAATTAGCCGTCAGTTCCTCAATAGACATTTAGACACTTTCAGGTTTGTCGCATTATTCCCAGCTGAGAGATCTCAAGGCATTTACCTTTCTGTCACAGTGCCATCTGTTCATTCTAGTGAAACATTGTACACTTGAATGCTAATAAATGTATTCTTTACTACAGAGAGCTGGGTTGCTATTCATTGTGCAGTTATAATAATTGATCAGTTGTTGTCTGCTGAATGTCATTGATCTACAAAACAATGTTGTTTCCAGACTGTTAGTAATTACAAATAGTTTTGACTTTAATGAGTTCCATGTATTTAGGGCCTAACTTGCCTTACTTCTGTGTGTGTCTGCGCATGTAGAAACCCGAGCTGTGACGTGCACCAGGAACCTTTGTCTTTGACTGTAATTGAGCCCAGTCTACAGGACACTCTGCCTCAGTGTATCAACACCAGATGCAGCCAGCGCTTCACCAGCAGGTACGGCCATATACACTATCAGCTGTGATCAGCCTGCTCTTAGCAGGACCTTAACAGAAACACAGAGTCTCAGAGTAATGATGTTTCTCCTTTCACTTAACACAGCTAGTCTCACATCACTTATTTACAACCTGTGCTGACCACAACAACAAGCGTGTGTTTCTCAAGATAATACAATGTCAGCTATTATTAGAGACTGTTGATATCAAAAACTCACAAATGTGACCCTGGACCACAAAACCAGTCATAAGGGTCAATTTTTCCAAATTGAGATTTATACATCATCTGAAAGCTGAATAAATAAGCCTTCCATTGATGTATGGTTTGCTATGATAGAACAATATTTGGTTGAGATACAACTATTTGAAAACCAGGATTCTGAGGGTGCAAACAAATCTAAATATTGAGAAAATCGCCTTTTAAAGGTGTCCAAATAAAGTTCTTAACATTGCATATTACTAATCAAAAATTAAGTTTTGATATATTTAGAGTAGGAATTTTACAAAATATCTTCATGGAATATGATCTTTGCTTAATGTCCTAATGATTATTGGCATAAAAGAAAAACCAATAATTTTTGACCCATACAATGTATTTTTGGCTATTGCTACAAATAAACCCCAGCGACTTAAGACTGGTTTTGTGGGACCACAAAACCAGTCTTAAGCACTTGTATATTTGCAGCAATAGCCAAAAATACACTGTATGGGTCAAAAACCATTAGGATATTAAATAAAGATCATGTTCCATGAAGATATTTTGTAAATTTCCTACCGTAAATACATCAAAACTTAAGTTTTTATTAGTAATATACATTGCTATGAACTTAATTTGGACGACCTTAAAGGTGATTTTTCTCAAAACTTTGTTTGCCGATCTATTGTTGCCAATAGTTTGTTGAACCCTCAGATTACAGATTTTCAAATAGTTGTATCTCGGCCAAATTTGTCCTATCTTACCAAACCATTCATCAATGGAAAGCTTATTTATTCAGCTTTCAGATGTATAAATCTCAATTTTAAAAAAAATGACCCTTATGACTGGTTTTGTGGTCCACAAATAGCTCTTGAGTTATCTCACACTATTGTTCACCAGACTCAACCAAATCTGTGGTTTTTTTTTTGTATGTTCTGTTTTATTTCTGTGGGTTTTAGTGATTGTTTTGGTGTTCTGGACTGTGAGTGGTGTATGGTGGACAGTGATGGAAAGACCCATCTGGATAAGCCTTACTGTGCCCTACAGAAGGAATGTTTTGGAGGGATTGTGGGTGCTAAGAGTCCTTATGTGGATGGACTGGGCATTTTAGGTGAGCTACTACTACTTAGTCACACTGTTATGCTCTTTATTAATATATTTGTTCTGTTTATAATAGCATATGTTGGTAAACTGCATTAATGTGTCACAGTGGTCCACTAGAAAATTACTTCTTTTTTGTTTTCGCTGCTTTAGAAAGATATGCAAGAAAGTTTGCAATTACACTGACTTCATGAGTCACACATTGTGCCTTGAGGATCTTTGCTAGTGTGTATGCTTTCTTACCTTATTTTATTTCAATAAATCATTATTTTTGTATTTCTACATCTCTGTGCAGATGAGGAGTTGGCTTCGCTGAACATGATCAAGAGTGCGCCCGTGGGGCCAGTGGCAGGAGGGATTATGGGTTGCATCATGGTGTTGGTGTTGGCTGTGTATGCCTACAGGCACCAGATTCACCGTCGCAGCCATCAGCACATGTCCCCTCTGGCCGCACAAGGTGAGTCTGGACACTTTGAGTTTAAAAGTAAAAGTGAAAAAGACTTTTGGGAAACAAAGCTAGGGCTCTGCAATTAATTGAATTTCAGTTTCAGTTAGAAGTGAGCGATATACTGGTAGACACAATTGACAGAAATTTTCAACTATCTTTTCTTTTGCGGTTACACGCTTGCGTGTCGTTGCTGTGCTACTTATCATTCGCATGCATTTTAAGCATTGTGGTTTAAAAACAAGTGATTTTAAGCCGTTAAAAAATGCAATCAGCAGCCAAAGAGAACTCTGAGAGACTGTTTCTGAGCGCTGTCAGAAAGGCGCATGCACGTAAAGAAAGTGAACTGAGTTTTTTTTTGCCGCTTTATAGGTTAATTACACACGCACACACACGTGTACGTGTCAAAACTGGCGCTTTTAAACAGTAATTTAAGTCTTAAGTGAAAGCAAACATCTGAAAAAGAAAACGTGTAACAGTACACTGGATCTGGGCAGCTCTTAAAGTGACAGCAGGAATATTAGACTGCTGTCACTTTAAGAGCTGTCATTCATGTTAATCAAACAACAAAAGAGAAAAAAAATCTCTCACTGCTCTTGACTAAATCAGAAAATCAGACTAAATAAGAAAAAAATATATTTAATTTACACAGTAAAGGATATGCTGTGTTTTTATACATTTGATTAGTTTATGCAATTAATGTAAAAAATGTTATTTATTTGTTCTACTGTAGGTTTTTTTGTTCTATTGCTTGTATTTAATTTTTTATACAGTATCTCACAAAAGTGAGTACACCCCTCACATTTCAGCAATCATTTTAGTATATTTTCTCAAGGGACAATACTATAGAAATGAAACTTGGATATGTTTTAGAGTAGTCAATGTGCAGCTTGTATAGCAGTGTATATTTACTGTCCCCTAAAAATAACTCAAAATACAGCCATTATTGTCAAAACAGCTGGCAACAAAAATGAGTACACCCGAACTGAACTTGTCAAAACTATGTCCAAAGTGTCAATATTTTGTGTAAAAGGTCAGACCACCTTCACCTGCACCTTCCTCAGCAAGGCAACTGTCATCTTGGTGGTGTGATTGGGTTGATAATCATGTTGGAAAACTGCCGTTTGACCCAGTTTTTGAAGGGAAGGCATCGTGTTCTGCTTCAGAAATGTACAGTACATAATGGAATCCATGTTTCCCCTCAATGAACCGCAGCTCCCCAGTACCAGCAGCACTCGTGCAGCCCCAGACCATGATGCTACCACCACCATGCTTGACTATAGGAGAGAGACAATTTTCTTGGTACTCCTCACCAGGGCATCACCACACATGCTGGACACCATCTGAGCCAAACAAGTTTATCTTAGTCTCATCAGACCATAGGACATGGTTCCAGTAATTCATGATCTTGGACAGGTTGTCTTCAGCAAACTGTTTGCTGGCTTTCTTGTAAACCAGCTACAGAAGAGGCTTCTTTCTCAGATGACGCCAATGCAAACCGACTTGTTGCTGTGTGCAGCGTATGGTCTGAGCACTGACAAGCTGACCTTCTACTTCTGCAACCTCTAAAGCAATGCTGCCAGCACTCATGCATCTGTTTTTTGAAGCCAGGTTCTACACCTGACACACAGAATGAGTACTCAGCTTTGTTGATCGACCCTTGCGAGGCCTGTTCTGAATGGAACCCGTCTTGGAAAACCTCTATATGACCCTGGCCACGATACTGTAATTTAGTTTCAGGTTGTTGCTGAACCTCTTATAGCCTAGGCCATCTTTGTGGAGAGCAACAATTGTAATTCTCAAATCTTCAGAGTTCTTTGCCATGAGGTGCCTTGTTGAACATCCAGTGGTCAGTATGAGAGAATTGTACTCAAAGCACCAAATTTTAACTCCTCTAATACAAGATACACAACTTTGTATGGTCCTGTCAAGCAGACAAAAACATGAACATAGGACATGTGGCTTTGCATGGTTAAATGACAGTGCTGTTATCACTTAGGGTGTACTCATTTTTGTTGCCAGCTATTTTGACAATAATGGCTGTGTGTTGAGCTATTTTCAGGGGACAGTAAATATACACTGATATACAAGCTACACATTGACTACTCTAAAATATATCCAAGTTTCATTTCTATAGTATTGTTCCTTTAGAAGATATACTAAAATGATTGCTGAAATGTGAGGGGTGTACTCTGTGAGATACTGTATAAAAAACTAAATGCAAGCAGTAGGACAAAAAAACTACAGTAGAACAAATAAATAAGAATTTGCTACTTCCATTATATGACATATTTCAGAGGGAAACAAGATATCCAAGGATTATAAAATGTAGACTGGGACTTTTTTTAATCGAGAATTGATTAGAAACTGACAAGTGATCTCTGACAGAGGCTGGTGACGTCAGGCTGAAAAGGAACTTGTTTCTGAGGAAGAGCAAGTAAAACTCACTTTAATGAGGGGAAAATTATTGAGTGCACTTTTAAAGTGTGCTACTCCCTGTGCTAATGAGACACTAAAGCACAGTTGACCGCTAAGAGGACCTTAGAAAGATATAAAAGTAATTTAAAGAGCTGAATTCCCTTTTCCCTTGCAGTTGCTCCCTTATGTCTAAGCTAAATTCAGCTTCTATATGTGCACGACTAGGAAGCATAACTTGGTCTGATGCAATATAAATCAGTTTGAATCAGTTTGTGAGAAATGCTGCTGTTTTGCAGTTTTGCAGTTACATAAACTGTCTGGAAAAAGTCAACTTTTGTCTGAATCTGCATTCTAGAAACGAATAGAACGGAATGCTATATTCCCTTGAATTGTCTTTCTTCAGTGTTTTATTGTCTGATGGGCATCCGTGGGCAAAAAGTGATTTGAGAAGATTTGATGTCTGTCTTCTTTTTTATGAGAAAGGCTGGACCAAAGGAGAAGACAAAAATATATTACATCAGATCTTTTCAAGATTGCTTCATCTTTCTAATCTTCTCTTACGCCTGTCTTTCTGTCTCTCTCTCTTTCATCAGAGATGTCTGTCCGGATGTCCAACCTGGACAACGAGCGAGATGACAGAGATGAAGACAGTCACGAAGACAGAGGAATAAGTAAGATACCCGTCTGCCTCCCTGGCACAGCTTCACACGAATTAACACAGAAAACCTTTAATGTCAATTTTAGCATTAGTAATTACACTGAGGGGTTTTATGTACATCAAGTCTGCAGTATTATACTTTGTACCATTAATGCTGTTTTTCGCTGATTCAGTGCATCAGACGCCAAATGGATGATAATCCATGAATTCATTGTGTACGGTGTGCCGTTTTATTCTCCTAGAGTAAAAGGCGAGCATTCATGCTTTACAATGGTACTGTGTCATTCTTGTGTGATAATTGCTTCAAACAGCCATGTGGGTTAGTCTGATGTCGTAATTGGTCTCATCTTTAGTGACAATATGATAATGTGTCCCTGATCGGCATTCTTGTTCTGTTGTACATTTTGTAATCAGAAGCATTTTTAATACCATCTGATTTACATCACAAAGTTGTTTCAATTAGATTTTGTGCTATGTGTAACTGTAAGAACCATACATTATGAAACATCATGTATAACTGTAAGATATCTAAATGAATAACAGTCAGTATGTATATAATACTGATTATCAGTGCAAAGAATTGGAAATGAAGCCAAACGCAAACTCTACTCCTATCGATTTTAAAAACTTTTTGAATTTGAAGATCAAGGTAAATTGTACTTTATTTGTCTTAAGGGAAACATGCAAGTATCTTCTGTTGCTTCCGAAGGGCAGTACTAAATGGAAAAAATATATATATTTCAACAAAATAAGAAAAATTTGGACGTCTTCATCCTGTTCAAAAGTTTTCACCCCCGGCTCTTACTGCATTGCGTTTCCTTTTGGAGCATCAGTGAGTGTTTGAACGTTTTTTAATAGTTGTGTTTGAGTCCCTCAGTTGTCCTCTGTGAAAAGATGGATTTCAAAATCATACAGTCACTGCTGGAAAGGGTTCAAATATGCAAAAGATAGTGGAAAACTGAAGAATCTGCAGGATCTGGAGGATTTTTCTGAAGAACAGTGTTTAGTTTAACTGTTCAGAACAAACAAGAGACTCATGAACAACCATCACAAAACTCAAAAACAGTCGTAGATCATCCAGGCAAACACACTCAGTATTAAGAACCAACTTTTTCAGGGATTTTTTTTTTTAGACTGAGGACAACTGAGGGACTTATACGCAACTATTACAGAAGGTTCAAACACTCACTGATGCTCCAGAAGGAAAGACGATACATTAAGTGGTGGGGGTGAAAACTTTTGAATGGAATGAAGATGTGTACATTTGTCTTATTTTTAAATACCATGTTTTTTTTTTTTTTGATTTACTATTGCCCTTCAGAAGCTACAGAAGATACTTACATGTTTCCCACAAGACAAATAATTAAAATTTACCCTGATCTTTTCACCCCCTGGCTCTTAATGCATCATGCTTCCTTCTGAAGCATCAGTGAATGTATGAACCTTTTGTAATAGTTGCATGAGTCCCTCAGTTGTCCTCAGTGTGAAAAGATGGGTTTCAAAATCATACAATCATTGTTAGAAAGGGTTCAAATACACAAAAGATGCTGGAAAACCAAATAATTATAAATGATAAAACCCAAACTGAGAAAAAGGCAGGTTGACTGGTAGTTTACCATGCTGTACTTAGCTGTTTGTATTGTGGAATTAAAATGCATGTATAAATACAGAAGTGTAATATGTTGCTTTGGAAGTCTTTTGGAAAACATCTTTTATCATTTTTCTTTGTTTACTGAGTTCATCCCCAGTATAACCTTTTATATGAGAAGTATCTGCAAGTGTGTTATTGCCTTTTAAATTTGCTGTACTCTTACACTATGCTGGCCAGCTGGAGACCCGAGTGTTTTATTGTTATATGACCATTTGGCTCTGTTTCTCTCTCTCTCTCTGCAGTCAGTAACACTCGATTCATTGCTGCTGTTATTGAGAGGCACACACACAGCCCAGAACGACGGCGGAGATACTGGGGCCGGTCAGGGACAGAAAGTGACCATGGTAAGAGTGCGTACGTGTGTGTGTATGTGTGCTCCTTCCTCAAAGTCTAAAGGAAAAACGATATTAGTAGGTTTGAAAAGATCCTTTTGAAACAAGGGTCAAAGAAAATTCAAAGGCGTGACCATCAAATTTCTCACCTAAGAATATATCGAGTTTTATTATTGAAATAAAGCAAAGCCTTGCCTGGGAGCTCAGTGTATGCTTGTGTTCGGCCTCTATTTCATTGGCGGCTCCAGGCTTGGGTTACACGGAGTCTACAGTGCATGCTAAATCTGCCGCCCCTGAGGGACGAGGCTTTCTGGAGATCATTGTGTAACCAGCAAGAGGAGAAAGGGCAGCCCTATTCCACAAGGAGAGGTGCAATGAGAGACCTGGAGGAAGAAAGCCAGCAAAGTGGGTAGATTGAGAGATGCGAGAACAGTTAGAGGTGGCGAAGACCAAGTACAAAAGTTTCTTCCCTGTATTTTTATTTGGCAGGGTTAAAGGTCGCCTCCCACAGGCTGCTCAGTCATCCAGCTTAAGGGGTCGTTTTAAAGCAATATCGATTTGGCTTTTGAGCGTGCGTATGCAGGAGAACAGCACCGAAGCCTTTTCCTGTGCGCTCTGACTCATTACCGCTCCACCAACACAGAGAGTTTTCGCCAGGAGCAACGTAGATATATGACTATTCGCTTCAGATCGAGGTTTAAAGAATTTCTCTAAACACAAACGTGTTTTCTGCCAGGAACTGAGATGCTTTTTAGTACTTGTTTACTTGCTTGGCTCTTTGATATGTTTAGGGATAGATCCTGATCCAGAATCAGTATCCCAGCTCTTTCATTCTCACTACAGTGTTTCAAAGCTGATTCCAGATCTGCTCTGAGACGGCTCATGCAAACATTGATCAAAGTCAGGATCATAAGAGGTTTTTGACCTTTCGTTTCACCTCCGATCCCGTTTCCAAATGTCACATGTGGCTGGACGTTTGGCCACCTGACAGCAGGACAAAACCTATTTTGTACTCTTTGTACCATATCTTAATTTAATTCAGGATGTGCCGTGACTGTTATAATGTTAAATTTCCAACCGCTTGTTTTTTGCATGCATTGTGAGCTTCTCTCCCACCATAAAAGTTTAGTTGCCAGCAACTGTCTAATCTATTATTCACTTCAGCTACTTCATGTGTCTTTTGTATTGTTGTCTAAACAGGAACGTTAGCAGCTTGTCAGGGGAAAATGGATTTGGGTAGATAACAAATAACATTGACATCAGCTTCTTCTTTCAACATCAACATTTTAAGTTTAAATTTATGTAAAGGAGGGTGAATGTTTCAGATGATGTAACTCAAAAACATTTGTTTACAAGTTAGTGTTTTTTCTTCAGTTTGACGCATTTGATTTTAAAAGTAAAACATTCTGTAGTCTCTCAATATAAATTCTGTATGTTTAAAACTGTTTATGTAATAATAGGTGTAGTAGGAAGTAGGTGTCACAGCTTTGTTCCCTAAATGCATGAACGCTACCTTGCACTATTGCCATTACTCTGCACCACAACTTCATAATTATTATAATCATCATTGCTACTGTATCAGTTCATTTATAACAAATAGCTGTTTTTATCATTTTAATTTTGCATTGCACTGATTATTACATTATTTGTATCCCTAATCTGTATTATTTTCAATATTTTTATACATTTCGTTTTTATTAGGTTACACTGCTTTTAAAAGGTTTGTAAGCAATTTCTTAAAGAAATGAATATTTTATGTGGCAAAAATGCATTACATGGATCAAAAGTGACAGTAAAGACTTTTGAAGATTTTTTTTTTTTTTTTTTTTTTAGCTGTGATATAAAAATGCTTCTTGAGTACTAAATCTTAAAATATTAAAATGATTTCTGAAGGATCTTTTAACAATGAAGTCTGGAGGAATGTCTGCTGAAAATTCTGCTTTGCCATCACAAGAATAAATTACATATTAAATTGTCAGAATATTTCACAACAACACTGTTTTTACTGTATTTTGATCAATTAAATGTACACACACACTGCTGTTTAGAAATTCTGGATCAGATTTTTCATGTTTTTTAAAGAAGTGTTTTCTGCTCATCAAGGCTCCAATTATTTAATTAAAAATACAGAAAAAAACTGTAATATTGTGAAATATTATTGCAATTTAAAATAGTGGTTTTCTATTTTAATGTACTTTAAAACAGAATTTATTCCTGTGATGCAAAGCTGAATTTTTAGCATCATTTCTCCAATCTTCAGTGTCACAGATGATCCTTCAGAAATCATTTTAATATGCTGATGTATTGTCAGTATTGGAAACAGTTGTGCTGCTTAATATTTTTTGGAAAATGTGATGCTTTTTATTCAGGATTAAAATCTTTAAAATAGAAATCTATTGTTACAGTATACACTGCTGTTCAAAGTTTAGGGTCAGTAATTTTTTTTTTTCTTTCTTTCTTTGAAAGAAATTAATACTTTTATTCAGCAAGGATGTGTTAAATTGATAAAAAGACTTGCATTGTTAGAAAAGATTTCTATTTTGAATAAATGCTGTTATTTTTATCCTGAAAAAAGTATCACAGGTTCCAAAAAAAATATTAAGCAGCACAAATGTTTCCATCATTGATAATAAATCAGCATATCAGAATGATTTCTGAAGAATCATGTGACACTGAAGACTGGATTAACAGATGATGAAAATTCAGCATTGCATCACAGAAATAAATTATATTTTCAAGTATATTAAAATAAAAAATTATCATTTTAAATTGCAGTAATATTTCATAATATTACATTTTTCTGTATTTTTCAAATAAACAGAACTTTGATGAGCATAAGAGACAACTTGGCGTCATGTCACATTACGCTATCTTGCGTTTGTCAGATTAGTAAAAAATTAGATTGTTTCCTTAATATGTTTTGAGTTTTATGTGAGATTAGAATGAATTAGGGTGATTAGTTTAATGAGCAACTTAAGTGATCATATTTTTAACAAGTTTCCATCAGCAATTTGTAAAAACTGACACAGAGACATAACTAGGTTCATATTCCCATTCTCAGTTAAAAATTTCTCTTCAGCTCTCATTTTAGAGATAGCTGTTAGCTACACATTTTGGATTCAAGCTAATTCATACTGTAGTTCCCAAAAACATTGATTGTGATTCCTTTATTTATATGTAGGCTACAGCACCATGAGCCCTCAGGAGGACAGCGAGAACCCGCCCTGCAACAACGATCCTCTATCCGCGGGCGTCGATGTGGGCAATCACGACGAGGACCTCGACCTGGACACGCCTCCACAGACAGCTGCTCTCCTCAGCCACAAGTTCCACCCCTATCGGCACCCCCACACGCACCACCCCCTGCACTTGCACACGCATCACCTCCAGGCTGCCGTCACCGTGCACAGCGTGGATGCCGAGTGCTGATCCTGCCCACCCGTGACCCCAAACCAACCGCCAACCCTGCCTTTGATGCCACTGCTAACTTCATCCACCACCTCCATTCAGGCCCTGCATCCTCCAAAAACGAGGAGAGAAACTTAACTCCAGACTCTCCTTGGGCATCTGCTAATGGCGGTCAAAGGTGTTTTATGCTTGTTGGACGAATATTTGACCTCTGTAGAGGTCATATGGGAATGGATCTGGCAGGTGTATACGATACAAAGCTCCTTATGTTTTTTTTCCCCTCTTTTTTTTTTCCAATGAAGATGAAAGGATTATTTTTCTACTATTTATTTAAAAGGAGTGGAGATGGAGATAACGAATGGAAAAAATGAAATTGACTGAATTTGTCAGCTTTCTAATAGGCCCATTTTAGGATGGAGCCTAGGTTTTTTTCCTCAACTAGACTGCGAAGCAGCCTTGAAGGATTTGATTCATGGCAAATTTGAGTCATGCGCATGCCATGAGAATTTGTGGAGAGAGTAAACAAAACATTTCAAGGAACAATAGAGACAAATGCCTGCGCTGCACATCAAGGAGACGTGAAAATATGGCGTATTGTGAGGAGCTGTCACTCTTTGGTTTTTTTTGGTTTTTCTTTGACGGTGTGAGATGATGGTGAATCTCAAGACACTGTGCAATGTGACCAAGGTGTTCTGGGCCACAAACCCAGTGCGGGATATTTGAAATATTTTAAAGATGACTGGGAGAGAGACTATGCTCAGTCCTGCCACTGTGTGTAAAAGCTCTCGTCGTATTTCAGTCTGCCCGATTATTTTACATTTGGTGTACGAGAGAGAGGAACAGAGTGTGCGTGTGTTGGTGCTTGTGTACGTAATTGTGTGCGAATGTGATGGATGTGTGATGCACAGACGGATCGTCTCCGATAATGTTGTCGTTTTTTTAAGTCATTAGTCAGTATTGATGGAATGCCATGATATTTTTCAGATCCTTCTAAACCCATGTGCACTTTTACTCAACTGCTTGTCTACTGATATGTAGACATTGTGCTCCTGTGATTTTAGAGGGATTGTGTCTGTTGTTTTCAGAATGAAATGATATACCGTGTATATACATCTAAAGTTTAACAAAGTAGCTATAAATGTGTCATACACTACAAACCTATCCTCGTCAGACGTGTTTTATTTTGTCAGAGTTTATCTGCAGATGCTCTTAAATTGAACTGAAATTTGGGTGGGGGGAAAGCTATTGATCGTTAGTTTGATTATGATGAGTCAAGTAATCAAACACATAAGCAAAACACAAAAAAACTTTCACACATTATGATACAGAAGTCTGGTACATTAGTTCATTCCAGGCATGTCCCTGTGAAATTTCAGTCTCAATCTGTTACAGTGACAGTTTTAAGCAAGTATACCTTGGAGACTGCTGAATCACATCTATGAATCATATTTTATGTGCTTAAAGTTCAGTCTGTGCACAGCTATCATTCTTATTTTGGTCATAATAACACTTTAAAGTTGATATTCAGATCTATTGCAGGGTGAATGTGATGAATTTTTCCACTTTGAATGTGACTGCGATCTGGTCATTATATGGGATCTGCTGCACAGAATTTGGTTGTTTATATATTAATTTAGCTTCATATGAGATGATGTCATATTATCTTCATTAAAACGTTTACAGAACAAGTCATTTCAACACTTAGAGATTTGAGAGTCCACCCCAAGAGGATTGTGGGCTAGTTGTCACACTTTTTACTCTAGTGAATATTTTTCAGGGTGGGGATACTGAATAAATCAATTTCTGTGTAGGCACATGCTTTGAAGTGTTGGCCACACTAAACATTTAAAATGTTATTGCCAAAGTAAAAAAGACAGACTAGTCCTCTAAAATTTAAGAACTCAATTATTAGTTACCAATGTTACAAGTTTCTCTTAGGGTAATTTGCATTTATGTGCATGAAACAAACAGAATTTCACATCTTTTAGATTGATGTGGTGCTTTTTCATTTTTTAAAATAACTGCATAGGTTGTCAGCATAATTGAAGCAAAATAGTGGGGTTTATAAGGCAGGATTGAAATATGAGCCTGTTGCGCTATGACATCAGCCCATTACTGACCTACATTTACAGTTTTTTGTGGCTTATACACATAACAGGCAAATAAGGTCATGTGACGTGCAGGGCATTCCTTGCGCGCTGCCGCTGCCTGGGATTTGTATACAAGGTCATTAAGGTGTTACAGCACCGCTGATCCTTGGTGGATAATTTTAAACCAAACACGAGGTGTGAGCACACAGTGAGGCTGGCAGAAAAGTGGAGCACTTCTGTTAAATTGGGGCCATGGGAGAGACAGCAGCATTTTTGCGAATCGGCTCTTTTGAACAGTTGAATGAATCGTCTATCCACCTTATTCTTCAACGCTGGAATAAGCCTATGGGTGCGACTTCCTCTTTATTAGCCATTGATTTTGTATTGCGGGAGCTGCCTCCTTATCATTTCTGACTTGTAACAAAAAACAGAACAATGTTTAAAAGCTGCTATGTGACAAGGTGTACAGAAAACAAGCTAAAAAACCAAGAACTACATTTTTGTTAGCTGTCGACCCCCCCAAAAAAAAACGTTTAAGGACATAAAAGTAGAGTGCAACGTAACTCAGAACTACGCCCACAGGAGGGAAATGTCATCAGCGACAGGAAACGTTTATTTTGAACCATGTCAAAGGATTATTTCACCTCCCTATGTGAACTTGAGAGATATATTGAGAAACAATTTTATTGTCTGTGTCAGTGCCCCTTTTCCTTACTTTCCTTTTGCTGGAGGAATTATCCAACTGAATGGCCCAACATGAAACACCCTGACATCTACAAATATCTGTGTCCTTAAACGCTAGTTTTTTGGGGTCAACAGCTAATAAAGATGTAGTTCCAGGTTTGTTTAGCTTATTTACTGTACACCATGTCAAACAGCAGCTTTTAGGCATTGTTCTGTTGTTTTGTTATAAGTCAGAAAAAACGAGGAGGCAGAATCTTGCAATACAAAGTCAATGGAGTGCCGGGTTGCCAGGTTTTCACAACAAAACCCATCCAATTTCTACTTAAAACCAGCCAAAAAGTAGCCCAATCACGCTTCGAGGGAGGCCCCCCAATAAAAATCATGTTCTGGGTAAAATGCACATTTTTTGGCAGGGTTCCCTTGATAAAATTAGCATTACAGGGGCTAAATACTACGTTATTGGTGTTGCTTCAACCTGCTGACATGAAAAACAACCCGTGGCAACAGTAGCCAAATACCGCGGGAAACGTGGACTTGGCAAAACTGATGTAGAGGGTTGGATTGCCCCCCCACCCCGTGTGGGCGTGGCCTAAATGCACTCTAACAATAAGAATACCATGCAGTAAACTGCAGTTTGCATTACAAACAGTATGTGTGTTTATAATTACTATAATACATTAAAATAATACAGTTAGACACAAATTATATCAAGTAGCAAAACAAGATGTTTAGTACAGCTAAAAATTGCTGGACATGGATGAGACCGTAAGTCAGACCCATAAAATTTACAAATGGCCGAGCCCATTCTAATGAAAAAAGATGGATACTTGCTCTAAAAATGTTCCTTTATGCCATAAGCGTATTTTTCCTTTTTATCTCTGTTATTTCATAACAGCGTTTATTGTAATTTCATGTGTTCAGTTCCGTTTTGCACTCTGAAGCAAAAACATTCAGAACTTGCGCGAATTGCATTCAACAATGTTTTTTAAATTTATGGCTGAAAATGACGTCACAGGGTAATAAAAAGTAATTTATGAAAACAAACTCAAATCAGTCAAATCCTCGTAACTCGTTCATTGGCTCTTGATTCAGTGTGATTCATTTAGACTCAAGTTCAGCTCATTGAAAATAATTTGATTTGAAAGAATCATTCGTTTACGAATCGGGCATCGCTAATCGAAGCTTTAGAGAAAACCAGTTGCTCAAGTTTTCTGCTTCTCAAATGTTTCTCTCATTCTGTCATTACCGCAAAAATGTGCAAATCGTTCAGTTTAATTACCCATTGTTCTCGTTCTTCTGTTCCTGGTTTACAGTGTTTACCTCTCAGTAATACATATGTATGCATCATTTGCGGAATCAGACAGTTGCGCATAAATGAATAAATCGCCCGTGGATTCACGATGCTTGGGACAACACACACACATAATGACTCGGATACTGCCGCCCACGCACACTACGCACTCAGCGCTGCTCGCGGTGAGGAGTTCAAGGTTCCCATCACCCCTTTACATAAACACACGCGCGTCCCAGATGCGCGCTCTGCCCGCTCCAGCACTCGCTCGAGCGCCCACGCGCTACTTTTCTGAGCCATTGAAATATTCTGGTCTTTTCTCTCACTCCCACTCAGAGACGCGCTGAATCACTGCTTTAGTTCATGTTCAGGTAATTCTGATGAACGCATATGACATACATGTAAGGGTCTATCTGGAGGGTCCCATATAGTGATGGTAGAAAATCATTCGTGTGCAATGATGAATTCATTAATCCGTGCACTGCAATATATTAAATTGACATTCGTATTTACAGTATAAAGCATTGCAGAGGTGGTTTACCTCTTTGACATCTTCATATTTTTTCATAAAATTGCACAGAAAATCTTACGCTTAATAATAATAATAATGTAATTGTTCTCGTGTCGAAAAAAATATCCAAAAAACAGAAAAAAATGTGCTATCCCCATTCTTAAAGAGTCAAATGCAATCATCTGTAAATATTGTTGATGTGGGATGTGTAGCTGCCGAAACTGAAAGCGTTCATTCAGGGACATTATAAGGACTCCTGTGATGGAGTCTGCCAGGAGATGGCATTTAGCACACCCACGAGAGACGGCATAAGTCATTCATTCCACACCAGAGCCAGTGTATAACGACTCAAAAGATCTGTCAGGCATGCATGATTTTCTGCAGGCATGACTTCAGATGTTTCTGCCGTACACAATCTCTCCAAGTATAGAGACTAAATGATTTCTGAGCTATAAATGTCAGCTCGTCCATAGAGTTTATTTAAGCTTTCATGCAGTCATTTAATAAACAATTATTTTGAAATGTAAAGTATAAGTTTTTAGACACATTATTGGCAGTTACAATGTTTGCTCCGTCAACGAAAATAGTTCCGAATGCAGTCAAAGTAAGAAAAATGTTGTGCATCTTTGAGCAACACACAGCAGTGGTGTTTAGTTCACTAACCAGCAAATCAGTTGAGTGAATAATTCAATAAGGAGTCACTTGTCGCCACCTACTAATGATGTAAAAACAGAAAGGCTCACTGAAAAATCGCCACTGCAACAGACTAAAAGCCTGTCTGGAACACGAAAACAGAAGCAGTGTTATACAAATACAAGTTAAAAAAAAAGTTGGAACCATGATTTGAAAATAGATGATGCTCTGGAACTATTTTCAGCTCAATTTTTTGCTGAAATCCAGTCATTTTAATATAAATTCACTCGAGTGGGAGGTTTCGCGCCATTTATCAGTGCATTAATGTGGTGAATTGAGTCAACTAGAACTTATTTTGTAATCAGCATTTGAAAATATTTCCAAAATTCCACGTCCTGAAATTTTACGTCATAAAAATTCGGATCAGGTTCGATTTTCTGCATTTTTGCATCTGTAGCAAGCATTTTGATAGAGAAGGATGATGAATACAGAAAAAAAAAAACCCAGAAAAACATCTAAGAAAAATTCAGTCTAGCGGCTAATGAATTGGCTGTCTCACCCATACAATGTAAAAAATAAAAAAAACACAATTTGTTGAGTCAGCTTAAAATAATTTGTTACCCTGCTGCCTTAAAATTTTAAGTTCAGTCAACTAAAATAAGTTTAGTCAACTTGAAATGTTAAGTTGTACTAAGTAACAACTTAGATATTTGTGTTTGCTAAACTTAACAGATGGGTAAGTAACCCAGCTGCCTTAAAATTTTAAGTTGATTCAGCTCAAGTATCTAAGTTGTCACTTAGTATAATTTAACATTTCAAGTTGAATAATTTTTTTTTGAGTTGACTGAACCTAAAATTTTAAGGCAGCCAGATTACAAATTATTTTAAGTTGACTCAACAAATTGTTTTTTACAGTGTAGGCTTCCTAGTTCTGCATTGAAGAATAAGGTCACTGCACACTGGGTCCGAAATTTTAGTATGCGTTTTTATGTTGTTGTTGTTGTTGTTGTTTTTTCACATTCGTCATCCTTTCCTATCAAAATGCTTGATATATCTGCAAAAACGCAGAAAATTTGAATCTGATCTGATTTATTTTTTTTTATGAAGGACAAAAGTTTCAGAGGCAGTGTGTAAACACGACGACACAATGCGAGGTCGTGTTTATTTTTTAACGTGCGAAAATTGTGGATGAGAATTTCGGACTCTGTGTGCAAAGACCTTACAGGTCATTAGACAACCTTTATTGTTCAACGCAGAACTAGGAAGCCTATGGTTAGCCGATTCATTAGCCGCTATAGGTAAATTTTAGTATACACCATTTCGCTAGATGTAAACATACTGGTCCCGATACACTTCCTGTTTCTTTTTTTTTTTTTTTTCACTTTACACAAACATCACAAAAAAATACAACCAACATAACATTTGACTAGATGAAAATGTTACATTAGCACCTTTAAGATGTATTTGTATATGTGCAATAAAAAAAAATAAAAAACAAAAAAACAGGAAGCGCTTCTGGACCAGTGTTGTTTACATCTAGCGAAATGGTCTATAACGGAGTGCCGTAAACGGTAATGTTTGCATTACCAACCAGTGTGTTATTAAGGCAAGACATTACAATAATATGGTAAGACACACCAATTTGCAATATCAAGCAGCAAAACCAACTGTTTCGTACAGCTAAAAATGCCCGGATGCAGATATGACCGGAAGCCAGACCCATAAAATTTACAAATGGCCGCACCCACCAGGGTTGGGGTCAATTCAGGAATGAACTCAACAATTCCAATTCAAAGAAGGAAAAGGAATTGGAACTGGAATTCAACAACAATTACAGGAAACAGAGTTGGAATTGAATTGGAATTACAGGACGTGGAATTCAGTTAAGGGAAATTCCACTGAATTCCGTTTATTGCTGTTTCTGAGCATTTATTTGTGATTGCATTTAGAGACATACATTTGAACTTTATTTATGATGCTTTACAAATACCAAGTAATGTATGAAACAGAGTTGATCAAATGCAAGTAAATAAAAATGAGAACTGTACATTATGAATTAATAATTGAATGACAGTGGTGATAAGTTTCTGGATGTACTATACATTCAATATATGATTACCACATAATATATGTCTCAACTCATTCATGTATTTCATTCACTTTTTATTGCATCGAATTATCATCATTTCCTGAAAATTGTCATCGCTAAGATTGCATCTCTCAGGCCTAAATATCTCAAGTGGAATTTAGTGGAATTTATTTGCTTTCAATTCTGTTTCCTGACATTCCAATTTAGTTCCAATTCCATTTCCTGTCAGCTGGATGCAATTCCAATTCCATTCCAGGAAGTGAACTGGAATTTACCATTCATTCTCAATTCAATTCATGAATGGCCCCAACCCTGGCACCCACTCTAATGGAAAAATTAGGTGGATTGACAATAAACAATGGATTTATTTATTTCTTTATTTATGCCAAAGAATTTTCCTAATGTGACAGCAATTTAACTTTGCCTTTAAATGACTTGAATAAATAAATACTAAATATACGCTCAATAATGTTTTAATAAGTGTATTTAATCACAAAAAACCAGCTTACCAGAACTACTTATTACGTCATTATCACAGACCGTTACAGAGCTGCTATTGTTGGTCTTCTTTTTATCACTATTTATTGCTGCTTTCGTAAATATGCTACTGTCCTGTTAAGACGGGGAAGAGACTAATCAGAATGTGTTTAGTTTTTTTCATCGGTGGAGGTCGCCAGCTGTACTGTGCTGGGGCTCATCCACACTTACTTTCAAGAGTGCCGTCGATGGGTTTGACTCAAAGCACAGACGCCCACCTATCCGCTCTCTCCGACTCACTTTCCACCGAGCGCTTCAAAATGGCGGCCGCTTCATCCATCCAGCCGCCGAGCGTGCACGCGATAAAGCGGGAAAATTCACCTCACCCGGAGTCCGACAGCCCCGCGAGCCGACAAGAGGAGGACGCAGCATCCGAGGGGATCACCATCCTCAGAGATCTCCCGGAACTTGATCCCGAGGAGATCGAGAAACGGCTGGAGAAAACTCGCAGAGAGCTGAGCAACAGGAGGAAGATCCTTATTAAGAACCTGCCACAGGATACCACCAACCAGGTAGAGAGATTTACATACATCAGCCTGACAGGTGAAAGTTACGCTGCTCACCAGTTCATGGGACAAAAGCGCTTTTCAACAGCTTTTCTTAGCGTTTAAACGATGGTTGTTAGTTTGTCAGGTCAAGAGGCATAAACAAGTTTTATTATTCCATGAGTTTGCGTCTAAACATATATAAACAGATTAAGCGCACCGCGTGTGACCGCAACAATGAAACGTTTCAGTCAAAATAAATAAATAAAACGGCATGTCAGTTACAAGAAAGTTAAATTAAAACAATAACTAGTTTAAAATACGGATATCAAGCATCGCCTAAGTAGCAAAACGTAAACAGTTCTATTAAGTGAATTAATAGTGCTTAAACTTTTATGTTCACCATCAGCAAAACCTGTCGGCTTAACTGTTTGCGCACGACCCAAAACGTTATCAGCCTTAAAATAACACTGAATTTCTATTGTAAAAACACCACTGAAGTGAAACGAAAACAAATAAGTGGAAAATATGCAGTGAAATAACAGCCCGACGGGCTTTGGATGAACGGGCGCTCTGTCTGTATCAGAGTTCCGCTGAAAACGAGCCGCTCACTCTCTTATCTACTTCAGCGTTTATCTGCCTTTTCTTCTTATGTGTCCTCACAACCTCATAAACGCGACTCAAACGCTTGTTCATCAGCCGAACATATGTTCCGTGTAACTAGTAATGAATTGAGCGTGTTAACACTCACTATAAAACCACAACGAGTTCATTTTAATAAACCCTTATTTGATGTTTCAGTATATTTGATGTTTTGTTATACTTTGCTAATCGTTTCTTTGTTTAAACTCTTAATTTAGAGTACGGCTTGTTTGCTTCTTAATGTTTCCTCAATGCGGCGGCTCTTATCCATTTGCTGGATGTGGTTAGATGTTGTCTGCAGGCATGTTTGCTCATGGAGACAGACAGACTGACTGAGATCCGGTTGAGGGCGTTCAGGCAGGGAGAACAGCACAGCGGTGAGCTGAACTCTGAGTGGGAGATTTTCATATTCAGCGAGCTGAGGTGGCTGCTGCCGATGGCATTTCCTACAGAGTTTTCCCACATTATTAATGTCAGTAAACATGTCGGATACCTGGGTCCTTGAGGGAGGTGTAATATTTCCCCAGCTCCGGGAGGAGATGAATGCGGTTAATATCTAATTGTCGGTATCTGCTGAACAGATGACACTGCACTGTATGTTTGCTCTTCTACAATGCACAAAACATTAACTATCGGGCAGTGTTGGGGAGTAACTAGTTACATGTAACGGAATTACGTAGTTTAATTACAAAATAAATGTAATTGTAATTAGTTACAGTTACTGAGAAAAAATGTGTAATTAAATTAGTTACTTTTGAAAAATGCCAGTGATTACAAAGAGGATTACATCTGAATTTTTGCACCCACCCACCCCCACTTACAGATTTAATTGACTTCTTTCATAAATTGCATTGGCTGCTCTAAAATGAGACACCAATGTTTCAGGAGTTTAGGACACAGAATAGGACACATGCTTATTCGATAACTGTTTTATTTCCTATTTGGGTTTATGCATAAACTTTATTTTTTAAGATTTTTCTTGTTTTTTCCAAGGCATTGTTAGATGCTAGTGTTTTCACATAAGTATGCAAACATTTGAATTCAAATCCAGTATCATAGCTATTAAACTATTTCTTGTTAGGATGTTATTTATGTTATGATCTTGTTATGACATATAGCGCAACTGTGTTCACGGTGACCCGAGTTCGATTCCCGTCACGAGGTCCTTTGCTGATCCCGCTACCCTCTCTCCTCCCAGCTCTTTCCTGTCATCTCTCTACTGTCCCATCAAGGCATACCCCCCCCCCAAAAAAAAAAAAGTCTGAATTTGTGGTGGCTGTGCTTTAAATTAAATTATTACACGGTTCTGTGGAATGCTTGATTCTGACTGGTCAAGTCGTGACATTCCAAGGTATATTATTCCCCAATAACAACTGGTAGAAGCTAGTAACTCAGACTCATTCAGGGCAGCTTAAGTCAGTACTATATGATATAAATAAAATATTAAAGCTTAATTCAATATTATGTGGACAGTTTTCTTAATTCTGTCATCCTGGTATCGTGGACTCGCTCTATTGTTTCATACAAACGCAGCTGCTGCTATTTTTTACACTGTAATTATAAGATAACTAACAAACTAGAACTACTTCCTTAATTATTTATGTGGGTAAGAAAAGTGGTATGACTGCACTGTATCCCTAAAATGTCTCATTTGAACTTGCCCTTTGCTAGCAACTGATTTCTTCATGGAAGCTTTGCGTTCAGATATTTCAAGTCAGATCAGTGTTTCGTGTCTAATTATTTTGACATGAAACATATAAATAATCTATCAAGCAGCTGTGTAATACGTGGGATAATGTTGTTGATAATGTAGCCAGTTGTTATCGCAAAATACAGATGTATATTATCCCTTACTTATTATAATCTTAATTCAAGTGATGAAGGATTTTGAAAGTGACAATAATCAGTGTTGAGTGCTACTGTAAGGTTAACTCTGCCTGGTTTAAATGTTTCAAAATGATTAACATTTGAAAATATTAGAAATTTAGATAAGTAATGAAAAAGTAATTAAAAGTAATGTTACATTACTTTTATGAAGTAACTGAAAAGTTACACTACTTATTACATTTTAAATCAAGTAACTTGTAATCTGTAACCTATTACTTTTCCAAAGTAACCTTCCCAACACTGCTATCGGGTTAGGGTTGTGGGGATTATCTCATGCAATAGCATTGTCTTGATTAAGATGTTTAATCCTTACGCGTATTATTTTACGTAGTGCTGCATGTTGTATCACGGGCGCCTATAACCTTAGACAGCACGACAGCGAGTAACAGTTTGGAGAAGAGTGTCAGGTGCACACCACCGCTGTGATCAGGTCACAGAGTAGCGGCTTATCACTGAGAACACATGTCAGGCAAAGCAGCTCGGTCTCTTTTTCTGTCTGTGTCCCTCATTCATACATACACAATCACTCTGCTCCTTATGCTGAATAATTTAGGAGCAGGTCGGTCACAGGTTTGGGCAGGAGAAATGTCAGAAATGAACTCTCCTGATTGGCTCTTTGTCAGGTGACAACATATTTTGGGTGATCTCATCCCCTCCCCACGGTTGAGCTCGCTTTGTCCACTCTTCCACAGGTTTGTTGTTGGTTTGGGTGTCAGTGGCAGATGTTCAGCAGTTGAGTATGGAAGTGTGTGTTCTCTCGGAATACTGAACACAGCATTTGCACTTGCAGATGGGGTGGACGATATAAACAATAATTTAATTATAAATTCTATTAATGTAATGTTAATATTCTGTTAGGCTGTATAACTTTTTGGTCACAAACCCTATATGTGACCCTGGACCACAAAACCAGTCATAAGTGTCGATTTTTCAAAATTGAGCTTTATACATCATCTAAAAGCTGAATAAACAAGCTTTCCATCGATGTATGGTTTGTTATGATAGGACAGTATTTGGCCGAGATACAACTATTTCAGTATATGGAATCTGAGGGTGCAAAAAATTCAAAATATTGAGAAAATCGCCTTTAAAGTTTTCCAAATTAAGTTCTTTGCAATGCATATTACTAATCAAAAATTAAGTTTTGATATATTTACAGTAGGAAATCTACAAAATATCTTCACGGAACATGATCTTTACTTAATTTCCTAATGATTTTTGGCATAAAAGAAAAATCTATCATTTTGACCCATACAATGTATTTTTGGCTATTGCTACAAATATACCCCAGCGACTTAAGACTGGTTTTGTGGTCCAGGGTCACATATGTGGTACATTCTTTATTTACATACACTACCAGTCAAACGTTTTTGAACAGTAAGATTTTTAATGTTTTTAAAGAAGTGTCTTCTGCTCACTAAGCCTGCATTTATTTGATCCAAAATACAAAAACAGCTGAGTAGATTTTTTTTTTTTCAGGTTTCTTTGATGAATAGAAAGTTCAGAAGGACAGCATTTATCTGAAATAGAATCTTTTGTATCATTATAAATGTCTTTATCATCACGTTTGATTAATTTAAAGCATCCTTGCTAAATATCTTTTTATTCATAAGTGAATCCTAAAAAAAACTGTTTTAAATATTGATAATAATAATAATAAATGTTTCTTAAACAGTAAATTAGCATATTACAATGATTTCTGAAGGACACAGAAGACTGGAGTAATGATGCAAATATGATTTGAAAAATATATTTAAATACAAAACAGTTATTTTAAATAGTAAAAATATAACAAAAATGTATTGTATTTGCTGTGCTTTAGAGCAAATAAATGAGCAGAAGAAACGTCTTTTAAAAAAAATAACTTACCTTTCAAAAACCTTTGAGTGGTATATATTTTTTTATTTAATTTTATTTGAATTTTGTTGTGTATTTGTCTTGTATTTTAGTTCTTTAAAACATGTCTAATAGTGCTTTATTAATTTATTTTAATATTAGTTATTTTAATACATCAAGTTTAACAAAATGAAAATGAAAAATAGTGAAGTAACTGAAATAAAATACATTTTAATTAATAATGATTTTTAATTACTTAATTTAAAGTAAAGGTTCTAATTTAAGTTATCTATAAACCTAGTTTAAATATTAAACAAATTAATGAAAAAATATATATATGTACACTACCGTTCAAAAGTTTGGGGTCAGTAAGACTTGTAATAGTCTTTAAAGAAGTCTCTTATGCTCATCAAGGCTGCATTTATTTGATTAAAAATATAGAAAAAAACAGTAATATTGCAAAATGTTTTTACAATATAAAATAATGTTTTTTATTTTAACATACTTTAAAATAGAATTTATTCCTGTGATGAAAAGCTGAATTTTTATCAGCTGTTACTCCAGTCTTAAGTGTCACATGATCCTTCAGAAATCATTCTAATATGCGGATTTATTATTAGAATGATCAATGTCAGATAATATCAACAGTTGTGCTGCCAAATATTTTTTGGAACCTGTGATTTTTTTTTTTTTTTTTTTTTTTTTTTTTTTTTCAGGATTCTTTCATGAATAACAAGTTTAAAAAGTACAGTGTTTATTCAAAATATAAACATTTTATAGCAATGTAAATTATTTATTATTAACTTTTAATAAACTTTTAATTATTAACTTAATACATCCTTGGGGAATAAAAGTATTAATTTCTTAAAAAAAAAAAAAAAAAAAAAAAAAAAAAAAAAAGAAACAATAAAAATGTACTGACCCCAAACTTTTGAACGGTAGTGTATGTCATCTGTATATGTTTGGCATTTTGTACAAACTTGACACAAACAATAAATAAACAATAAATGCATTTAATAACATTTCAATTTAGAGTAAATATGTATTCTTAAACTTTAAGTTTGCTAAGAGCTCTGAAATACTTTTATACCATACTTGAGCTGTAGTCACTTAGAGGTCATTGCATACTGTTTACCAAGTGTTACTGGCTAAAATAAATTGTTTTCCCTCTCCTTCCTTCTGGAGATTAGTTTCTATCTGGTTTCAATTTCTCTCTGTTCTGTCCTGACCTCCTATCACCTTGGCTATTGACTCAGGTCACCACAGACCAAAGCAAACTCTGTATCTGATAGTTTTCATGTGTCATTGTGTTTCCCCCCCAATATCTGACCTTCCTGTTTGCACGAACCCTTAAAGGAATAGTTCACCCAAAAATGATAATTACCACATGATTTACTCACCCTCAAGCCATTGTAGGTGTATGTGACTTTCCTCTTTCAGACAGATACAATCAGAGTTATTTTAAAAAATGTCCTAGCTTCTCCAAGCTGTGAATTCTTCAGATGTGGCTCTGGGGGGGTTAATAAAGGCCTTCTGAAGTGAATTGATGTGTTTGGGTAAGAAAAATGTCCTTATTTAAAACTGTAATTTCTAGCTTCCACTAACTGACATATGAATCACTTCAAAAGGCCTTTATTAACAACCTGGAGCCATGTGGAGCACTTTTTATGATGTATGGATGCAGTTTTTTGGTATTCAAAATCTTCAAATCCCTATTCACTACCATTATAAAGCTTGGAAAAGCCAGAACATTTTTTTATATATCTCTGATTGTATTCGTCTGAAAGAAGAAAGTCATATGGTTTGAGGGTGAGTAAATCATGGGGTAATTGATCTAACTTTCATCATGTGTTTTTGGAGTGTGAGACAGCAGAGTGTGTGACCAGAGTCAAACTCATCTAAAATACAGTGCAAGTCATCAAATTTGAGTACCATAGTGAGTCTGTTGTAGAAATATTAAATACAGCTTGAAATCGGTGAATAAATATAATTACTAGGACTAAATGGACCCTAGAAGTTAAACATTTTTCATAATTCATAAGGTATTGCGCACGATTCTGTTAGTTCTACATCCATGTTTGACAGTGCCAGGGTTAGTAGAAAAGCCTGTCCTACCTAGCAAAAGTAACCAAGGGGGTGGAGCTTAGTGAAAGATGATCTCTAGAGTGAAAATGACAAATTCACAATTTGCATTTTCTGCACATTGCAGAATAAAAGTGAAAAGCAGCGTAGTGAAAATTGTATGTTGTGTAGTGATATATAGTAGCTAGCAGTTTTCATCAGTGTCACAGGCCTACAAAACATTCAGACAACATTACACATCTCATCCTGGCCGTGTCTTCTCAGAGACAACAAAGCGCCTTAGTTCTCAGCAGTACTTTTTTATATTTATACTCTCGCTCTGATAAATTGCTCACTCTTTTAGTTTTAACTTCCGTCTTCTAGTTTTAAATCTCCTTGTTAACACAGACCGTCTGTAAAGCATTTGATTAAGTCATATGCAGCGTAACCTGTGTTGAATTGGTGAACAGGCACAGTGACATTAATCAGGGGCAGTAACCCCCTCCCTTCTGTTAGCCTTCAGCCGTCCCAGATGTTCATTTGAATCATAGCAGGCCGATGCTGGTCCTGACAGTGTGATCCATATCTAATGGTATCTAGATGCTCACTCAGGCTTTCTGGCCATTTATGGGCCATTACAATGCATGTGTAATGCACTGTGTTAAGAGAAAGCCATAAGTGAGACCGACTTGTGTGGAAAGCGTCTTGTTGACTCTAATTAGAGGCAGAGGGAGGGAGTGCACAAATGGCAAAGGAAGTGAATTAGACAAAGTGTACTTCCATTTACCAAAGGACTGTACAGGATGTGAAGTTGAAAAAGTGTAGTTTATGTACTGTCTCTAACAGATTTGAATGCATGTTAGTGCTGTCTACTCAATTATATTTGGTTACATATTGAAGGAGATAAATGTGTTAAAAGTTTGACAGATATGACTATTCAGGCTACCTCAAAAAGTCAGATTTTTTCATCATTTGCTCACAATCATGCATGGACCTTTTTCACATTTCTGGGTTTTTACACGCATAAGTCATCATAATTGGGTAAACTTCAATAGCGGTCAACGGGAGACTACATATATTTTTTTGCATTCCCACTTGCTCAAATAGCAAAAGTAAAACTCTACGATAGTGTTTTTACAACTTTCAAAAAGAGGGAAAGATAAAGATTGATAACAACATTCAGAGAAGAGAACAATGTCAAATTTACCGTCAACACTGTATTTGAACAGCCTCACTTCAGCATTGACTAGTTTTTCGTCATTTCATGCAAAGGTAATATAATACAAAGTATAGTGTTATAAATGTACATAAATTAAAAAAAGAAAATATAAAATATTTGCATGATGCTGATGACCTTTGAAATGCGTCATCACAGTTTGAGAAAAGGGTTCTTTAGTTTTTTTTTTCTTTTTTCTGTGGAACACAAAAATAGAAGTTTTGAACTATATCCAAACTACTGTTGTCCATGCAGTGAAATGCAGGGATCCTTAAAGGAAACCTTGGGTATTAAGACTTATTAAGTATGGCTTAATATAACATAATACTGAAATATCAAATATGTAGTAAAAAACCCATAAGGGATTTATGTTATTTAAAACATTCGCATCGTTTTAGTCCATATTTTGGACTATGGGGGGGTGCCATTATTTTGATCATGTGACATAGTTGCACTCGGTGAGCTACTGCCACTAACTGTTGCTATTTTCACAGCAGCACAACTCAGAAAATAAAATACTGATACGATGCAACATTGTGCTGCTTTTGGTTGTAATTTTCAGTTGAAGGGCAACAAGAGAAGCAATTTAAGTCTTCAGTGCTTTCCTAGTGATAGGAAGAGGAGAAAAGAGTGAAAAGATGCCTGTGAACATATAAAACTTCCTAAAGATCCACATCTTTCTTCTCTCCACTTTAGCCCTGATGCCTCTGAGGCTTTTAGTAGACCACAGCTACTTAAAGAGCTTATAAATTGCAGAGACAAGAAATGCTAGATGCCATCCTGGCAGGATGTAAACATGCCGACGTTTGTCATGACGCTACAGCCACTAAAGGAGTTTCTCAGCATGGATTTCACTCGATATCCGGGGGAGTTTAGACTCCTTGTGGGAAAATAATCAATAGTACGGCTTTTGGTTAAAGACTATGTTTATATCAGTCGCCACCTGTGAGCTCTTTCAGTAGCTGTGGTCATCATTATCAGTATTTTATTTTCCAAGTTGTGTTGCGGTATAAATAGCAACAGGTAGCGCCAGTAGCTCAACGGGTGCAACCATTTGACATCATTGAAATAATGGCGCCCCCATAGTCCAAAATATGTATAAAACGATGTAGATTTTTTTAAATAACGTAAAATCTTTTGTGGTTTTTCTACTACGTATTTTAGTAAGAGGAATCATTTATGTTATATTAAGTCCTACATGTCTTGATGCCAGGGGTTCTCTTTAAAGAACAAAAAATAAACAAAACCATAAAAGTATTATTAAAGGGTTAGTTCACCCATATGTATTACCCTCATGTCGTTCCAAACCCAAAGACATTTGTTTATCTTTGAAACACCAATGAAGATATTTTTAATGAAACCTGAGAGATTTCAATCCCTCCATTAAAAGTCCATGTAAACATATCTTTGATGATTCAAAAAAGTATTTAAAATGTAAATTATATAAATCAAGTGCTCTTTTGTAGTTTTTGTTTTTATTCACATATAAACATTGATTAATGCAAATACATAGAGCACATCAATATGGTATGGTAAATGGAAGCTCAAAGTTCTTGCTTGGTTTGTTCTTTGGTGGCCCAGATTTTGAAGCAAAACAAAGTGCACCCATCTATCATAAAAAGTACTCCACACGGCTCCAGGTTAATTAAGGCCCCCTGAAATTAAGCGGTGTGTTTGTATAAGAGAAATATCCATATTCACAACTTTATAAACAGCTAAGTGCTAACTATCGTACATGCGTTCACGTTAGCGGATGACACAGGATGTAGGCGAATATGGTGACGAACACAGAAACCAGAGGAGAGAGCAAAAAGAGCAAAACACTGGTCAACAATGAATATTTGTAAAAAGAAAAAAAAAAACAAATACTGTAAACGAAGCTTGGTTCTTACGAGGCTAGCATATTCTCACCAAAGCTTATCACTCACTTATCACCTTTCAGTGAACAGTTCTTAAAAGAACCATTTTGAAGAACATTTTAAAAATCTAAAGAACCTTTTTCCATTATAAATTCCATTTTTCCATTTTCTACATTTGAAAGGTTCCATGGACCTTCAAGGTTCTATGTGGAAGCTTTGATGGCAATAAAGAACCTTTATTTTCAAGAGTGTACGCTATGCCTGTGTCCTACGTTATCCACTGGAATGCCACTCTTGTGTACATGCCCACGACAAGCTAGAGGTTATGGTTTATAAAGTTGAAAATACAGTTATTTTTATTATACAAATGCATCACTTTGGTTCAGAAGGCCTTTATTAACCCCCTGGAGTTGTGTGGGGTACTTTTTATCATGGAATAGACATACTTCATTTTGCATCAAAATCTGGACCAATTAAAATACATTTTATAATATAACTCATATTGTATTTGTCTGAAAGAAGAAAGTCATATACACCTAGTGTAAATGATGCGATAATTTGTATTTTTGGGTGAACTATCCCTTTAAATCTGTTCATCATATAAATGTTCATGTCTCTTCCGAAGACATATTAAACTGCTCAGTTGATGTGGATTCATTTTACATCACCATATACACAATTTTAGGTCCTCAGCAAAATCATTGTTAGACAGACGGTCGGCATTACATGAAAGTACAGCTCACAGTGAATGGTAACTCAGCACAGCACATATTAAAAAGCCCACGCTGTTGCAGTATGTGTCCCCTGTTGAATCCAGAAGTCCCTTTGTCATAATCAAGTGTGTCCTTCTGGATGTTCCTTATGACCAGCTAGAGAAAACACAAAGCCAGTGTGGGCACCTCTGGTTTATCTCTGTTAACACACGTTCGGGATGTGACAGCAGGGCCTGCTGTGTGCATAAAAGGGAAGAGGAAGAGATTTATGAGACAGCGTATGTGTGTGTTTATCTGATGGATAACAGTGGACACTCTGTTTCTTTGTTCGGCTGCAGTTGGAAATCTTTATGTTCGTGGCCACACTTTCACTGTATTGATTTTCATAATGATAAAAGAACAAGTTTGTACGGCACCCCAATATATCGCATCTCTCACTCAGTGAATTTATTATTACTGAATCTTTGATATATTGATGTTTTAAATTTTTTTGTTTAATGTGTTTCAGCAGAAAAATGTTTATACACCTTTATTTGATTTTAGAAAATGAAGAAACCCTTCTGAAAGAGACATTTCATGTCTCAGATTCTCTCTAAATGATGGCTGGAGGCCAGTTGCGACATTACACATAATGTGCCGACATTCATTCCTCACACAAATGAAATCATCAGCTCTATACAATATATATGCATGCAAGAGAAATGATTGCCCTATAAAGTTAGCACCTTGTTAAACTAGTTATACATCTCTTCAAGTCCCTAGTATGGGGCTATATATTTACAGTATCTCACAAAAGTGAGTACACCCCTCAAATTTCAGCAATCATTTTAGTATATCTTCTCAAGGGACAATACTATAGAAATGAAACTTGGATATGTTTTAGAGTAGTCAATGTGCAGCTTGTATAGCAGTGTATATTTACTGTTCCCTTAAAAATAAGTCAACATACAGCCATTATTGTCTAAACAGCTGGCAACAAAATTGAGTACACCCTAAGTGAACTTGTCAAACTGTGTCCAAATTGTCAATATTTTGTGTCAAACCTTGTTATCTAGCACTGCTTTTATTATCCTGCGCTTGGAATTCACCAGAGCTGCACAGGTTGTTGCTGGGATCCTCTTCAAATCCTCTATAAAGACATCGTGGAGCTACTGGATGTTAGACACATGGTGCTTCTCCACCTTCCACTTGAGGATGCCCCATAGGTGCTCAATAAAGTTCAGGTCAGATCACCTTCACCTGCACCTTCCTCAGCAAGGCAGTTGTCATCTTGGTGGTGTGTTTGGGTTCATTATCATGTTGGAAAACTGCCGGTCGGCCCAGTTTTTGAAGGGGAGGCATTATGGTCTGCTTCAGAAATGTACAGTACGTAATGGAATCCATGCTTCCCTCAATGAACCGCAGCTTCCCACTACCAGCTGCACTCGTGCAGCTCCAGACTATAATGCTACCACCACCATGCTTGACTATAGGAGAGACACAATTTTCTTGGTGCTCCTCACCAGGGCATTACTACACATGCTGGACACCATCTGAGCCAAGCAAGTTTATCTTAGTCTCATCAGACCATAGGACATGGTTCCAGTAGTTCATGATCTTGGACAGGTTGTCTTCAGCAAACTGTTTGCGGGCTTTCTTGTAAGCCAGCTTCAGAAGAGGCTTCCTTCTCGGATGACGCCAATGCAAACTGACTTGTTGCAGTGTGCAGCGTATGGTCTGAGCAACGACAAGCGGATCTTATACTTCTGCAACCTCTAAAGCAATGCTGCCAGCACTCATGCATCTGTTTTTTGAAGCCAGGTTCTGCACCTGACGCACAGAACGAGCACTCATTTTTTTTGATTGACGCTTGCAAGGCATATTCCGAATGGAACCCATCTTGGAAAACCTCTGTATGACTCTGGCCACAGTACTGTATCTCAGTTTCAGGTTGTTACTGAAACTCTTATAGCCTAGGCCATCATTGTGGAGAGCAACAATTCTAATTCTCAAATCTTCAGAGAGTTCTTTGCCATGAGGTGCCTTGTTGAACATCCAGTGGTCAGTATGAGAGAACTGTACTCAATGCACCAAATTTTAACTGCTCTAATACAAGATACACAACTTTGTATGGTCCTATCAAGCAGACAAAAACATGAACATGATAAATAGGACATGTGGCTTTGCATGGTTAAATGACAGTGCTGTTATCACAGGATGTACCCACTTTTGTTGCCAGCTATTTTGACAATAATGGCTGTGTGTTTAGTTATTTTCAGGGGACAGTAAATATACACTGTTATACTACTATTTCCAAGTTTCATTTCTAAAGTATTGTCCCTTGAGAAGATATACTAAAATGATTGCTGAAATGTGAGGGGTGTACTCACTTTTGTGAGATACTGTATATATTATTTAGTCACATTTTGTTTAAATTTCTGCTGCAATAAAGACCTAATTTTCAGAAAGAGTCCTTGCTACAGACTATAGCACAATATTGCATTAGATAGATATCGATAGTTTTAGTGAAAAGAGGAACAACACTCAGCTAATCAAATTTGAGGAACTAACTGCTGGTAATATAATTTATATCACAAAAAAAAACAAACAAACATACAGTATAGTATAGCATTAATTTGCTCACTTTTTCTTTCTCTTTTTGTTCCCCCCAGGAGGTCCATGAAATTCTACGCGAGTACGAGCTCAAATACTGTTTTGTGGACCGGAACAAAGGAACAGGTAATTGGCCTCCTTCAGTCATCCTACTGCTCTCATGTTTCTAATGGTTCTCTTCCATCCGAGCCATCAGAATCCAGACCTCTCGAAAAACACCACACATTTGCCTACTTAACGCACCTGAGATGTTAATTTCCTGTGGTGGTGAATGAGCACTTAGAGAGAATTGTTCTATTTTGATGAAAGGTCTCGGCTCTCTAACTGCAAAAATGTTGCCTGTTCCTTTGAAGTAAAGTGAAGCTTTGAGGTTATTTGAGTTGGTACATTCTGTCGCTGTGTTGATTTGTCCTCTTTCTATTTTTGTTCTGTACGAAGCACTGAATCAAATAAGCAGTGTGTTTTAGATTTCATATATAATTTTAACTTCATTATAATAAAATAATGAATAAAATATAATGTAATTTTAGCTTCAGTCCATCACTTTAAATAATAATCTAATACATCCTAAAGAGCTGCTACTTAAGTTGGATTCCAGATAGTTTGAACGCTCAGAGTGACTTCCAAAATAAACCAAGCGTTTTTTTATTGTCATCCATGCAGAAAACAATTTAAAGTCTAACATATGGTAGTACATTCTTAAAGATAAATGTGGGAAGATAAACAAAATGCTTTGAAGTTAAGCAAACTGTATTCTGTTATTCACTTTGAGAAATTAGGAGGAAAAGCTTGTTCACTTGGAACTGGAAGATTTAGTCATACCGGGAAATGTATGAAAATAAAATGACATTAGTAGCTAATTATTAGCTGATAATGTAAGTATTGCAGTTGCTTTATGACTAAATCATTACTTCTGCTGCATTTATGTTTTAGCATTTGTCCAAATATTTAAAATTATGAATCTGGGTTTAGCACATTATTTGTCTTAACGCGTATCAACCAGCATTCACACTCCTCCAGACCGTAAAAATGTAAACAAACAGCATAAACACTAAATTTGGCACAACCTTTACCATGTTAGCTCAGGAAACAAGGGTGTAGTAAATGTTTAGTCTTGTTCATGAGTACCTCAACCGAGGTACTGTTTTACTTTGGGCATGGATTGATCCGAAAGCAAGTAAAATAGCATTTTCATTTCAGAAAATCATTTCTAAATCTCTCAGCTACTGTAATTATGACAGTTTCTGTTCTAAATGCAACAATTCTCTCTGAATGTTGTTGTGATGGGAACAATGAAGGTTTTATCAAAATTTTGTGCAAGATAGTAGACTCAAACCTGGCTAAAGGTTCAATATTCTCACATTTTAGAACTGCTGTGATGGCTATAGTGCTAGCAGCGTCTTGAAAAGTGCCACAAGCAACTTGCTTTGAAACGTTGTTGAAAAATCAGCTTTAATTTCTTAATTTTTTCAAAATGTGAAAAGCTTGAGTTAAAAGGTTCTAGCATCATTTGGCATATCTTCATGCCAATATGAAAAATTGTGAGTGATCAAAGCTGTAATGCTTCAGTGTAATAGGGTTCATCAGAGGTGAAATCTATTCTGAGTTGCATGGAGCCAAGTAGTATGTGTTCCTGGATTAACGTTCCTTGTTAGTCCTGGAACAGTAGTTCTATAACAGTCCTCCGTTCTCTTGAAATTCAAGAGAAATGATCGATAGATAAGAACATTGTTTAAGCCTTCAATCCTTCAATGTGATTTTATCTTCATGGGCGGGGCTAGGGTTGGCCACTCCACTCACGACTGTTGCTTCTCTTTGTTAGTTTTTTTTCTTGACAAGAACTGTGTTTATTTAGTCTCAGAACGTCTTTAGGATCACATCAAACGGGAGACTTTTCAGACACGGACTCCACCTTCACTTTAGTGCCAGATGCTAGGCAAACGAGTGTGGGAAAGATACACGTGACGAGGAGCTTCAGTAGAACAACAGTGAACTGTGGTCAGATGAGATATTGTCTGGCTGTATGTCAGTAAAAACTAATTTACCTGTCCTGTTGCGCGCTTCAGTTGCACACACAAATGCAGCAGCACACACTGTAGCCTGTATCATTTCATGCTAAAGCGTGGGTGAAACTACAAAAGTACATTTTTTCAAAAATTAATTTTTAATCTGCAAAATGAGAGCTTTTTTTTACCAAAATAAGAGTGATCATAGAAAATGCATGTTATTGTTTATTTAGTACTGACCTGAATAAGATCTTTCACATAAAAGACGTTTACATGTAGTCCACAAGAGAAAATAATAGTTGAATTTATAAAAATAACCCTGTTCAAAAGTTTACACACACTTGATTCTTAATTTTGTTAATGAGTCCCTTGTTTGTCCTGAACAGTTAAACTGCCTGCTGTTCTTCAGAAAAGTCCTTCAGGTCTTACAGTTTAAAAGTTTAAATCCACTTGATTCTTAATACTGTCTTCATACCTGAATGATCCACAGCTGTTTTTGTTGTTGTTGTTGTTTAGTGATAGTTGTTCATGAGTCCTTTGTTTGTCCTGAACAGTTACTGAGAAACTGAGAAACTCATATGCAACTATTACAGAAGGTTCAAATGCTCACTGATGCTCCAGAAGGAAAAACGATGCATTAAGAGCTGGGGGGTGAAAACTTTTGGAATTTGAAAATCAGGATAAATTGAATTTATCTTGTCTTCTGAGAAACATGTAACTATCTTGTGTAGCCTCTGAAGGGCAGTACTAAATGAAAAAAAATATGATATTTAGGCAAAATAAGAAAAACGTACACACATCCTCATTCTGTTCAAAAGTTTTACACCGGGCTCTTAATGCATCGTTTTTCCTTCTGGAGCATCAGTGAGCGTTTGAACCTTTTGTAATAGTTGCACATGAGTATGTGTTGTAGTTTAAGTTTACCACTATAGAAGTTTACCTATGAATATGAAAAGGGTTCATGTGGAAAATATTTTTTAACTTAATACTGCCATTCTCAGAGCTGTGAAAATAAAAGTTCTGGCATGTTCAATATAAAACTCCCCTTTCTAAAACTTACCGGCCAAAAAGAAAAAGGAATCGGCTGATGCTGATGAACTGCAAAATATTGGCAGCCAAGCCACACGTGGCTACTTTTGGATTGAGCCTCGGCTGCACGATTACTGCATAATTACAGCTGCATATTTCACACGTGGGTATTTTGCACAGTCCAGTGCTAAACCTAAGGCTGATTAGCAACCTGCACCTTCATGTAATGCCGGGATTCTGGCCTCCTAAATGGCGTCAGTGCCTAAAACCCCTGGCAGGATTGCAAATGTTCCCACATGCTCTAATTAGCAGTATCTAGGGATAAAGGTGAAACACCATGATGATCTCATCCTCCAGCCGCTCGGGGCTTGTCACCTCCTGCCAGCACCCCAGCAGCGGCTCCGGTGTCAAGGATCAGAGTCCAGCGTGCCTGCAGGAGGTCAAACATTACTTTTGCTCTTCTGAAATAAGTTGAACAGTTTAAAAACGAGCAATTCACATGGCATATAGACCTGCTCCTTCGGTTAGAGTCAAGTTTAAATAAAGAGCTGTGAAGAGTGGAAAAAGAATGAGGAATTACCAAAAGAGGAAATGAGGAAAGGCGAGGAAATATTGATAGAGACTGCAGGGAAAGAAAGCAATCAGAGAAGGAAGAAAGAATGACAGCTTATATGATGGTGGAAAGATGGGGGGGGAAAAAGAAATCCTACAGAAAAAGAATTCTTGTCTCGTCTGGCGTACAGCCCGGAGTTGAAATATGCTCTGATATTCCCAATGCTGGAGGCTTACAGTAAGGGAATTACACACCTCCCCCTTCTTCCTCATGTTATAGTTGCTTCATACTGCATTATGAATGTTCCTAGGCTAAGTGATCTGAACATATGCTTTTAGGGCCTGCCAGGGAAGAGCTGCCGTCCAAAACAAAAATAGTGACAATAGTGGCAAGCTCTCATTTCAAACGCCGTTCTTAGAAGCGCAAGTCCGCATTGTTACTGATCTCAGAGATGTTGCATCTGACATGTCGAGTATCAGTGTTTATTTCAGGTTTTGCTGGCTGTATCTTTGTGAGGTCATTTCAGTCTGCCACAAATATATTGTAAGAAACTCTAAAGTGAATATGGAGGTCCTCAATGCTCAGATTCCATGTTATGCACCTGTCACACAACACAATCGCTGATTTTAATAAAATCAGCTCAGCTTTGCATTCACACTCAGTTCTTTCATTTCTAAAGCCTCTTTAGAAAGGGTAAAAGTCACTTGTGTGCATGTGAATCTCCCCCGTGCCTTATAAATGCCAAACAAGGCTGGTGGACAGTGTTCTCCTTTAGCAGCTGCAGGCTCTCCAGCTTTATAAATGTTTGGATTGTCTGGAAAGGGAGGCAGCTCTTCTTCAGAGTGGTATGTGCAGTCCGTGGAATGCTGATGATGTAAATTATGACCCGCACTGTCTGACCTCTAGTGTGCAATTGACCCCCTTTAGATTGCAGGTGTGTTGTGTTTTTTTTTTTAAGGGCTTTTACTAGCAAAGATGCAAAGATGACACGTCAGGAGATGTAACTGCCAAGCAGATGATAACAGAGAGCTCTCCCAGGGTTTATTACACATCTTTGGGTGGGTCAAACAAACAGCAATGTTTGATTGCGTCGCAGAGCCAGTATGTTTACACTGTTTGGTTAAATCAACATACGAATCACTCAAGTTTCTTGGATAAATTATAGGATGTATACACTACACTACACTACACTAGAAGGCTCACCAAGGCTGAATACAGTATGTATTGTAACATCAGCAAATATTATTACAATTTAAAATAACTTTTCTAATTTAGTATTTTCAACAGACATATTCTGATTCAGTCCTCAAGAAAAACATTTTTATTATCATTGTTGAAAATGGTGCTTAAAGGGATCATGAACTACCTTATAAAAATACATTATAATTTAGAAGTAACAGGCAATTTTCTGTGCCCCCCTCATCAGAATGCTCTGTTTGAATGGGCGTGTTGGATTGTTGACTCGGAAGTAAGCACTAGGGGTGTAATGGTACACATATTCATCCCCAAAAAAATTTGTATGGGTCTTTCGGTTTGGTACACATGTGTATGCATGTGTACTGAACAAATACAGCATTTTTTCCACGGAATTCAAACAATAAACAGCGTTTTGACAGTCTTTGATGTGGCATGACAGATCGCTGTATAAACACCTCAGAGAACTGCTTCTGGGACAATTCAGAAATGTGCCATGGCACTGACAAGCATTAACTAGAGTGGCGGTGATCAGCTCCAGTGGGCGTGTCAGAGCCGTAACGCATCACAGTGGCGCACGAGTGAACACGATCTTTCCTTCCTCTGTAAATTTTTGTTCTGGAAGTGAACTTCTCCTTTAATTATTTAATGTATGTTTAAATTAATCTGTTATGAAATAAGTAATGACAGCTACTGTGTAACTGATTTTATTTCAACAACAAATTTTATAATTTATAGATTAATTTGAAAACTGCATGCAGTTTACATGTTTGCATAATTTTTTTTTTAAGTTGAGTGTTAATTATTATATTTAAAAATAAATAGTAATTAAATTTAAGTTTGGGCTTTGTTGTTAATTGTAACCATATAGTAATGTAAAAGGCTCCCTATAGCTGAGGTAGATTCTTATCACTAATAAAATTTGAATTATAACTGAATTTATTTAAAAGGAGCAACTTTTTTTAGAAACCACTTTAAAACAACAGTAAACCACTGTTTAATTTATATATATATATATATATATATGTATATATATATATATATATATATATATATATATGTGTGTGTGTGTATATATATGTTAAGTTTTTCCCCTGCTGTACCGAAATCATTCAGAACTGTGATGTCAAAATCAAGGTCTATTCGAACGTCATGTTTCTGTACCATTACACCCCTAGTAAACGCCCACTGCTATGTTTGGCTAACAGCTGTGTTATTGTAGTTGTGTTATAACAAAATGTTTGACAGCCTACATCTTTCATAGATGGACGCTGCTGTGATTTAGGTTAAAAACGCTTAAATACTCATCACAAATGATCTGTAATAACAGACAATGCAGTAGTGACCACGTAATACAAACAGTTACTCACACTTGTGTGGTGCGACATTACTGTCGGATCCAATATAGTCAGCACAGCATTGTCTTTTAGTTTCAATCTTTCTGAAAATCCTGCACTAAATTGTGCCTTGTTTGTAAACGAATAACCACGGTGAAATTAAGTGAACAAAGGACTAAGTATTTACTGAAGAGGTCTGGAACTTTATTAAAAATAAAGTTCATAGAGTCAGTGGGTGGGGCTAAACAGACTGTGATGTAGAAGCAGGTGCTGATCTTCTTCTGGGGAAGCGGTGTTCAGCCACACTATTACGTCATAAAGTGCCAAAGTCCACAACCTGTCATTTTGGCAGACCGGCTTTAATATAAGCTGTTTTTAGAGTAATGAGAAAGTTTCGAGTTCTTAAACTTACAGGATGTTTTTTTTTAATAACACATAGACCTCTTATATGTCAAAACATCAAGGGAATTTTTGATTTCTCAGTTCATGACCCCTTTAAATATTTTAAGTACAAACTTTTGAATGGTGGTGTATAAGAAAGTTCCTAAGCGCAATTCAAAATTCCTCTCAAATATGTTCTTAACATTTTTTTTTTAGATACAATGTTTCTGAAGAGATCTCAAGAATAAAATCTAAAACCATTTTCAAAGTCTTTTCTGAAATAAAAAACATTCTTTACTTTTGTCTGTGTTAGAATATAAGAAGAAAATAATAGAATGTTTTTCTTAAGAATGTCATTTGAATCTGGCTCCTTGTTCTTCTCCGAATGTTTTAGCAGCATGATAAAGCAGTTTCACTCAAAAAGAAGAGACAAAAGGACAGAAAAGAACACAAGTTTTAGAAGATAATACATGATTTATTTTTATTCACATCTCTTATGGATGAAATGATTGTTTTTTGTTTTTCCCTGGTTTATTGTTTTGGTATTTCTGCACATTGGAATCTGAGAGCTGCTGTTATTGCACTCAGGAAAGATGTTTAGACTTACAAAAGTGCAGAGCAGAAAGTAATACAGGAGAGCTTACTGTACATTTAATTGAATTGTCAGTGTCTAGGAAGGCCATTAGGGATCAGACCTTCCTTTATCTCTCTCCCTCACATTTACATGACTGCCTAGCTTTTCCAGTAAAATAAAGCATGTTGTGAAGTGAAGTGAGTTTTTTGTTTATTTTTGCTCCTAATGGAGGTTGTAAGAGTGGCTTGTGAAGAAGTTCTTCCATGTAATTACAAAACAACAGAGGGTTTGTGTGTGCGTGAAGAGGTGCACGCTCTCATAGAGGGATTTGCTCCGGGCTGTTGGTTCCTCTCTTTAGGTAATGAGGAATATTTATCTTCCATCTCCTATGCAAAGTTTACTCAAGATTCGCCTCAGTGAGCCCAACAAATTGGCTGCGTGGTTTGAAAGCAATTGTTAATGGCTGCGCATTACGAAACAAAGCCTGTTAATTTAACACTTAGAACCCATCGTCAGCCATCCTGGATTTTCCCATCCTCAATGGTTATAGAATTAAAAAAAGCTCACTTGTTTCAATAGGGACATCCATTCCGTGATGGAATTCTGGAGGAATGTGTGGTGTTCCGGACGGGCAGTAGAATGACAATGGATGCGGTGGGCATGGGAATTAAAGTTAAACAATGGGTCTTTTGTTTAAACTGCACTGTCCTGTAATGAAGACACATACGGATCAAACGTGTTTACGCTGGCCCAACCACACCGGCTCAACAGGCCTAGTTAACATAATTGCAAAACTACAATTGCTAAGTTTTTGATTTTGCGTAACAATTTTAGACCATCAGGGTATTTAAATAATATTAGTAGATGAAATAATAGCAGTTAGTCTAGTATAATTTTATGTAAATATAAATCTCTTGATATTTTACCTGAGAAGCTTGATATTGACTTTTACAGTATGTTCCTTATCTGTTGTCTTGGATGTTATTACTTTCTTCATGTTATTTTTACTGTAGCACAAGAGTCATTAGTCACATTACATTTCTGGTGGTTGTATGACATATTTGAAATTACATACTGTACTTTGGGGATCTTGTGTCATCTGGAATGGATGGGAAGTGGATGGATTTCCTCAGGTATTATGAATCTTAAAACAACAAAACAGCAAACAGCCACAGTGTTTCAACAGGAATCAACCTACGATTCGCTTACTTATAGTTGTCTCTGTAAATTAAGCTCTGATAGAAAAAAGAATTTTAACATCTAAAAAATTACACACTTCACTTTTGACATTAGTAATTTGCGTCAAATGTTTTTGGAGGATGATCGAGCACAGAACTGACTTTTCTCTCTCAGGACCTTTGATGTGATGATTCATTAAAGAAATCATAGTGATGGCCAGCATCATTTAGTTATATAAATCCTAAAAATTTCATCTTTTATATTTTATCATATACTGCATTTTAGATTTCATATAACCTATCTTTATTTTTCTGTGTACAATCAGACTTTTGTGCAGAATCTTTTGCATGACAAGATATGTGATTAGCTCTTGAAATTTAAAGTTATAGCTCACCCAAAAATGAAAATTCTGTCTAATGATGTTCTTACTACCTTTCTGGGTCTTGAATGTGGTAGTTCTATTGCTGTCTACACAAGGTCAGAAAGCTCTAGGATTTCATTAAAAACATCTTAAAGCTGAAGTCCACTTCCAGAACAACAATTTACAGATGATGTACTCACCCCCTTGTATATTCAAGATGTTAATGTCTTTCTTTCTTCAGTCGTAAAGAAATTATGTGTTTTAAGGAAAACATTTCAGGATTTTTCTCCATATAATGGACTGATATGGTGCCCCGACTTTGAACTTCTTAAATGCAGTTTAAATGCGGCCTCAAATGATCCCAAATGCGGTTGTAAACCATCCCAGCCAAGGAAGAAGGGTCTTGTCTAGCTCTTCTCGACCTCTATTTTTTTCCGGTCATGACAGTTAGGGTATGTTGAAAAACTCCCATCTCATGTTCTCCCTCAACTTCAAAATCATCCTGTATCGCTGTTTTACCTTTTTTTGTTAAGGGTGTTTTGATCTTCTTTGCATGTTCACTTTGCAAAGACTGGGTCGGTACTTCTGCAGTGATGTAGGATGATTTTGAAATGATTTTTGAAGTTGAGGGAGAAAATACAATCAGAGTTTTTCGACATACCCTAACTGTCTTGAGCCTGAATACACAGAGTAAAGACAAGACGAGTATTTGAGTTTAAAAAGTAATTTAAATTTTTTTTTTTTTTTTTTTTTTAATGAAAATAGCCGATCGTTTTGCTAGATAAGACCCTTTTTCCTTGGCTGGGATCATTTACAACTGCATTTGGGATTGTTTAGCCTTATTTAAACTGCATTTTGGAAGCTCAAACTTGGGGCACCATATCAGTCCATTATATGAAGAAAAATCCTGAAATGTTTTCATAATTTCTTTACGACTGATGAAAGAAAAACATGAACATCTTGGATGACAAGGGGTGCGTACATTATCTGTAAATTGTTGTTCTGGAAGTGGACTTCTCCTTTAATTTGTGTTCCGAAGATGAACAAAGGTCTTACAGGTTTTGGGTGAACTATCCCTTTAAGTTCTGAGTAAAGTTTGTTATTAATTGTTGTTGTTTTATTAACACTATCTATAGTTGCAAGTCTTTCTGCGTAGAGGTCTTCAGATCTCACCTTTTAACTGTCACTTAACACTTTTCCTTCAAACTAATGCAGTTGAAATGTCTTTTGAGTGCTTTGAAGCTGCCTCAGTGACCATGACGTTGAAAGTCTTTGATAAAAGTCTCTCTGCACACATTTTTATCCTCATTCAGCCTCATAATATATAAGGGTTCACGTACAGCCCTGCTGATTTTGCCCAATTATTTTTGATAGGCCATCAATGTTCTGGCCTTTCATGGGCTACTGCACTAGGTGTGATTGGGAGGGGCTCATATAGGCCCTTTTGAAAAGCTTTTCTTTGGTTTTCTAGCATATTTTTAAAAAGCAGCAATTAGGGATGGGTATGGCAAGGTATCTAATTAAGTGATTAAACCCTTTTGCTTTTTGTGTTGTGGCTTTGCCTTTGTATTCGTTTACAAGGTGAAAACGGGCTGGTCGTGACTGATATGAGGTCATAGGAAGAGCTAATTTATGGATGGTCTTTTTAATGGCAAGCAAAGCTGCACAGAAAATGGAAGAAAAGCTTAATGGAACAGAATAGCTTGGCCATGACGAGTTTTTCTGCGGAGGAAAAAAACGAATTATATTATATTATATTATATTATATTGTATTATATTATATTATATTATGTAACAAGCAGAACAACAACTTGATGCTGTCAGATCTTTTATGGATTTTCTTTTTAACATCTAGCAAAGCTGTCTAGACAATGGCGGAGATGCTTTTTTGGAAATCCAACCATTTCACCATTTGTGTCACTCCGTTTGCGGTATTTCTCACAGCAAGTGTCATGGCGGACTCACAAATCCACTAAATTTTTTTAAAAACCATGGCCAGATCTTATGGAATTTGCCACTGGCTCTGATGTCTCTATTGTGTTTAAACATGAGATATAATTCATTTTGGGTCAATTTAACAGATAGTCTTTGGTCTCATTAATCTATTATTTGTTTCAGAGCAAATAGTTTTGGCTGAGGGCAAAATCTCATCACGTATTTTATTTAACTTTAATGCTTTATATCAGAGCGCTGCCTTTGTACTTTTGGCTGAATTGTCTTACAACTTTTCTGATGGCTTTTATGATGAGTGATTCAGCAGTGAAAACTTTTATATTGAAAGAGACTGAAACAGGGTTGTAAACGAATGTTATTTTTACTTTCAACAACACCTTATAAGGCTGGCCGCACACTAGATCATTTTACAATTCTTAACTGATTTTAAAACCATGGGAGACCAAAGCCATGAAGGCAGTTTCAACTGATTTTTAGCCTTATAAGCCAATGAGAGCAAAATATTACGTTTGATATTTACGCTTTGAGTTCGGGGACGCTCCGTCTCAATCAGGAGCAGTTAAATAATCGTAATGACACCACACAACAGATGATTTTTTGGAAGAAAAAAAAAATTGCGACAAGCCTAGAATCAGGCCACGCCCCCCCAATTGGTCAGGAGTGCAAATTGATCTTAAAATTTAAGTCTAATGTGCGGCAAGTTTAAGATGCAGCCAACAAATGCACTGAGCAGCGCTGTCAGTGGAAATCACCTATAACATGAAAGGATAATAGACAGAGATTTCCTTAGCGGACATTCAAATTAATGCTTTGTTGTGAATATGAGATTGAGGTGAAGAATGAATGCTGTATCAGATAGGGATGTACCGAATTTTCGGCTGCTGAAAGTTAGCAACCGAAAATGGCATTTTGAGCCAAAATATGAGTATATGTATATACTCTCCTCTAACCGTCGTCACTGTGCGGTGTGACGCTTTGCTCAATATTACTATCTATGAATGTGAGTTCTGCTCATGTACCGTTTGCTCATGGTCACCGGAAAAGCAGAGTCCGTTCAAATAAGGCGCCGACAGAAAATTTCTATGTATTATACTTGTTCCTGTTCGTAGTAGCGCTGCTGTGCTGTAACATGCTGTAATAGAGCTGTGCTGGGAAACATTAGTAAAATGGCGCTCTTATCCACTGATCTGCTCCCGCTATGCTCTGCTCACATGCTCTGATTATAACAGCTTTATAGGACTATATGTTATTTGGATAATTAATTAAAAAGAAATTCTATTTGATTCTGTTGCATAGAACTAATTAAAAATAATATATTGATATTTATTATTATTATACTTTCTGTGTGGTTATTTCATTGGCTTGTGTGTTTTTTTAGTGTCATTCAAATTATTGAGTTAAATAAAAAAAAAAAAAAAAGTAAATAATTATTAAAGAGCATTTTCCGTTTCGGTTTTCGGTCAAGTGCATCCAGAATTTTCATTTTGGTGCATCCCTAGTATCAGATGCAGGTAATCACACTTGTTTAGTCCATCTCTCTCTCATAATAGCTTTTAATATAGCAATTAAGCAACTCAAGTGTTTCTTTGTTACTTGTTCTAAAGTGTTTGTCTTGTTCAAATTAGTAACAGAGGCTTGGGTTCAGCTGTTCACTGTCAACTTTAGATTTGAAACCATGGCAGAAGTTTGCACAAAAAAGGGGTTTTGCACCTTTTAGTTTGCACAAAAAAGGGGTTTTAAAGATACTTTGTTGTTGTTTCGTATGTATTTACACACTTGTGCCATCTAACTGTTGTATAAATGCAATATCATATGAGTAGCCATGCAATAAGGCTGTATATTAGCACGTCCAAGTGATTGTCTATTGCCGAATACAGCCATATCCCATTGCTACTCGTTTGATATTGGTCATTTATATTATATTATATTATATTATATTATATTATATTATATTATATGACCAGCAGAACAACAGCTTAATGCTGTATTAAGCTTTCTGCCAGGCTGAAGTTTGCTAAATGCTCACCCTGTGTGCCTCTTAAAAAAAGACACAGTGGGTGCAGCTTTTTACTCCTTAGAACAGTTGTTTTTCACTTCAGTTTTTTTTTTTTTTTTTTTTTTTTTTTTTTTCACTTTGTCAGTCCTGGATGTAGTAACATATTTAGAATGCATTGTCTTCCACAGTACAGATCCTTCAAATATGGACGTTTATGCAGACAATAGCATAAAAACGCTCAGCCATCAGTTCAGCATCTCAGGATTCTTCTCATGCCTGTGACAGCACTTCACTGATCTCTCTCAACAGTGGCTTATCACGCAGAGAGACAGCACAGATAACAGCTGAATTCAAGTCCCAAAGGGAGGAGAAGAACACCATTAGAAGCCCACATGCTGTCATTTCACGCCTCAATTCTTGTTATGTGCGCTGTTGTTTGCTGTGCCCAGTTTCTAAATGACTGATTTGCAGCCCTGAAATTAATTGCCGTGTGAGCGTTCACATTCACTCCCAATGGACAGTTCATCAGCATGTACAGTGACAAATCATAGCCGTTAAAAATGCTTCTATCTGACATGCGTGATCTATGAGGGAAACACACCGGAAATGGCTGCCCACTCTGTTGGCTCGTGTCATGTTGAAGTTGTCCTTCGAGAATCACAAATTGGGAGAAGAGCATTGTGTTTGGCCCTGCTGACACTTATATATATAATCATAGTTAAAGAATCTCACGAAAACATGTCAAAAATAAATAAATAATGCTTAAATAAAATTTAATATTTTTAGGACTATTTTAGACCTATTTTTCATTCAAAGTATTTATTTTCATGAAAAAAAAAATGTGTAGTGCCTTAATTATTTTTCTTTATTTTATAACTTTTTAAAATTTGATATTAATCATTTTTATTATTAATAATTATTTTTTTATTAATTAATATTTTTAATTAATAAATCAGTATAAAGGCAACACATACTACTATGATGTATAAAAGCAATTTAAAATAATACCTTTTTTTGCATCACAGTATTGACAAGCTGTGTTTTTAAGCTAAAAGTAATTGCTGTTTTCTTTAGTGTTTTTTTAGGTGAAATATAACATGATATTTACTGGTTTAGACCCGTTTATTTAGGTGCTGCATGTATTTAGGTGATGATAAGATGTACGTCATTTAAACAGCATGAGCACTCCATCAGAACAATCACCCAGCATGCATCTCATCTCACAGATGATGAAGATCGAGAGAGGGGGCCGCAAATGGATCCAATAGCGGCGTGGGGGTCTCGTTGTCCACTTGAAGCTTTAGAGGGGCTTTTTACGGGAGCGTGTGGGAGTTGCTGCTCGGCCCGACAACCACTTCAGCCAGATGACTGATGCTGGGAAAGCAGAAGGAGATCATCATTAATTGATGCAGTGGCAAATGTAGGCGGCTTTGGAGAAGGAGCACACACACACTCTCACACTCAAACACGAACACACAGGAGGACAAAGGCCAAAGTCGTGGCTGCTGAAGAGCAGAACACATTTGAATATTGAGCCTGGATAATGCTAGCATTTAACCGCTCCATTATCAGGCATCTTTGCCGCACGGTTGGAAATGGGAATAGCGATGTCGTTGGTTTGTTTTTCTGTTTTGTCTTGTGTGCAAGGGTTTTTCAGATCTATTTTGGATGTGTTGTACTGTATGTGTGTGAGGAGGTTTTATTTAGGACACTCTATGATAATAGTGACGGGTCCTTCAGCATAGACTCATTGGAAAAACATGCATTTACCTACGTTGTTGAAAGACTACAAAAATGTACCTCTAATTAATTGATTTCATTTTAAAAAAAATACTGTTTTATTTATTTGTTTATTTCTTTTTTCATTTTTTATCCAGACACTGTTTTGTGTATTTATGTTTTTGGTAAATACACAAAATGTATTGGTAAATAAATTCTGGTAAATAATTTTTCTGCTGAATATTCCTTTGAAAAATATGTTTTAATAATAATTTTATTAGTAGTAGTAGTACTGTCATTACATTACATAATATATTTCTGAAACAGTTTATTCAAGTTAAAAAACGAACTTTTAATTTGACGGGTTGTTTTGAAGACCTTTACGTTTCTGTGTTTATACGATATGACGATAGTCTTCTCAAAAGAAACGTTAAAGTGCTTATGAAGTTACTAGCAGAGCAGAGCAGTTCTAGATTATGTTTATGTGTTCATCTACTCATATATTGAGATGGCAGAGGCCGAAAACACCACAAGCGGCTCGCGCACTTCAGTATGTGTGCAGAAAGCAAAACCAAGCGTCCGCGCCATTCATTCACACCGACAATACAGATTCATATTTAAAGGAGAAGTCCACTTCCAGAACAAAGATTTACAGATAATGTACTCACCCCCTTGTCATCCAAGATGTTCATGTCTTTCTACAGTCGTAAAGAAATTGTTTTGTTGAGGAAAACATTTCTCCATGTAGTGGACTGGTATGGTGCCCCGAGTTTGAACTTCCAAAATGCAGTTTAAATGCGGCTTCAGACGATCCCAAATGCGGTTGTAAACAATCCCAGCTGAGGAAGAAGGGTCTTATCCATCGAAACGAACAGTTATGTTCATAAAAATAATACAATTTATATACTTTTTAATTTCAAACGCTCATCTTGTCTTGCTCTCCCTGAACTCTGTGTATTCTGGCTTAGGACAGTTAGGGTATGTCGAAAAACTCCCAATCGTATTTTCTCCCTCAACTTCAAAAATGATATCAAAATCATCCTGCATTGCTGCAGAAGTACCGACACAGTCTATACAAAGTGAACATACAAAGAAGATCAAACATCCTTAATAAAAAAGGTAAATATAGGACAATTTTGAAGTTTGAGGGAGAACATGAGATGGGAGTTTTTCGACATACCCTAACTGTCATGAACGGAAAAAAACGGAGTTCAGGGAGAGTAAGACAAGACAAGCATTTGAGATTAAAAAGTACATAAATAGTATTATTTTTATGAAAATAACCGATCGTTTCGTCCTCAGATGCGATTATTTACAACCGCATCTGGAATCGTTTGAAGCCACATTTAAACAGCATTTTGGAAGTTAATTTCTTTACGACCAAAGAAAGAAAGAGATGAAGATCTTGGATGACAAGGAGGGGAGTACATTATCTGTAAATCTTTGTTCTGGAAGTGGACTTCTTCTTTAAATAGTATTTTTGCAGCTTACTTTTCACAGACACTAGTCCATATTGTGTTTTAAGTGTACTGACCTACTTTTGATTTATTCATCCAAAAATTGGCAAATTCAAAAAAATGTGCATTATACAGTTCCAAAATTCAATTTTTATGACTATTCTGCAATTCCGTCCACGTTTTCTTAGGGCCTGCTGTTACACAATTAATTAGGAATATAAATTTATGCAAGCAAAAACTGATGGAAGTAAAATACCACTTCTTATATAAATGTAATAGGATAAACAAGTAATTCAACAACCCAACAACCTGTCTATTCAGTGCATTTTTAGTTGTAATATTATGTCATATTATGCTGACATCATTGGACAGCTTTTCTAACCAGAGTGCATGAGGCAGGTAACACTGGTGATTGGTTCTGCTTCCACATCTTAAATTAAACCATTTTCAGAGCATTTTGGTCCTTCGAACTGCAACAAAAAACAACGAGTTTGTCTGTTTGTTCTTTTGCATGTTCATCAGAATACATACACCAAATCTACAGTATGACAGCTGTCAGCCTTGTTGGGCGTTTCAGTGGTAATTGACATGCTGAGATATAGCAGGTGGATGCCAAAATGTATGTGTGTTGTCGCATTATGTTGAACTTTAGGTCCGTTGACCTTAGAAATGATATAGTTGCAACTACAGGTATGCATGTGTGTTTGTGTATCTCTGACCTGCCAGCTGACATGCCATAAAGCAATAGTTGGATCACAGAGCGTCTGTCTGCATGTTTGTGATAGTGTGTATGTGGGTCTGCCTGAATGCTTGATAATTGACATGCTGTAAAGCAGCAGGGGAAGGCTTGTTTGTGCTCTGCCGCTGAAGGCAGCGAATGGGGGGAGGACACTCTGTCAAGGCACAGCCTGAAGGACCCAAACTTGGCCCGGCGCTGATGGCCTTGGTCTGCTAAGATATTACAGCCATCTGGTAACGACACCCAGTCTGAACGGAGCCTAACAAGCCATAACGAGCACAGTACCAGGGTAGAGCTGCGTTGTCTGCTCTTTGCCACAGACCTAGTTGTAAACTAAAACCACAGTGATTGCATTTGTCTGTCTCACAGTGGCTAAATCCTCATTCACGGTGCTGCAGCGTTTAGCATGGCAGATTAAGGATAGTGCAAGTCAGGGGCGTTTCTAGGATTGCACTCAGGGAGCTCAGCTTGCTCAAATGACAATATTTAGTTGCAGTTTTTGATTTTTAGGGCTTTGTTTACACCTAATATTAAAATGTGTTATTAAAATGCAAGTGCACAACTGGACACTGCTAAATAATGAAACAGGGGTGTGAAATATTTTGAGCTTTTCCACTTTTGACTACTCCATATGTAGTCAAAAACACATTAGACCGGGTTGCTTTCATAGTGTTGTCTCTTATGTGGTTGAATGCATTCGAATAGCCACAAAAGCCACTTTTGCTAAAATCATAAGTTTGGTTTAGATGCGAAAAATGTAACACAAACTCACAGCATCAGAGCAGAAACGAAAGCTGCTGCTTTCTCATTTTCTGTTTTCTCCATACACATTTATAAGTAAATTGCATAAGCTTATTTCACAGTATTAGATCAGAAGCCCATACATACACCTGCTCATAGACCCTTCCCTCAAAGAAGTCAGGAAAGTGGTTTAAAGGATTAGTTCACTTCCAGAATAAACAAGTCTTGATCATTTCCTCACCCCTATGTCATCCAAGATGTTCATGTCTGTGTTTCTTAAGTCAAAAAGAAATTAAGGTTTTTGAAGAAAACATTCTAGAATGTTTTTCCATATAGTGGACTTCAATGGGAATCAATGGGTTGAAGGTCCAAATTGCAGTTTCAGCGTAGCTTCAAATTGCTCTACACGATCCCAGCCAGTGGGATCCCAGTGTCTTATCTTGAGAAAATTACATTTCTATACTTTTTAACCACAAATTCTCATCTTGCACTAGCTCGACCTCATGCATTACATAATTATGCACGTGTTACATTGGCGGAAGTACAGACTCAGTGTTTACAAAGCAAACGTGTAAAGACAGTCAAACATCCTTTACAATAAAAAGGTAAATCAATGATGTCGGACGATTTTGAAGTTGGAGGAAAAAAATGAAATGAAGTTTTCCGCCCTACCTTACATTTTTGAACCGAAGTACACAGACAAAGAACTAACCTCGCGTGACCTTTTCAACATGATTCCATCATGCGATTAAGTCATGCATACTCACCCCCCTTGTCATCCAAGATGTTCATGTCTTTTCTTTTTCTTTCATCAGCCGATAAGAAATTATGTTTTTTGAGGAAAACATTTCAGGATTTCTCACCATATTGTGGACTTCTATGGTGCCTGTCAGTTTGAACTTCCAAAATGCAGCTTCAAAGGGCTCTAAATGATCCCAGCCAAGGAAGAAGGGTCTTATCTAGCAAAATTATCTGTCATTTTCTAAACAAATTGACAATTTATATGCTTTTTTATTCTCAAATGCTCCTCTTGTCTAGCTTTGTGCGAACTCTGTTTATTCCGGTTCAAGACATTTAGGGTATGTCGAAAAACTCCTATCACATTTTCTCTTCCAACTTCAAAATCATCCTACATCACTGCAGAAGTGCTGATCCAGTGTTTACAAAGTGAACATGCAAAGAAGATTAAACGGCCTTTACAAAAAAGGTAAAACGGCAATGTAGGAAAATGAGATGGGAGTTTTTCGGCATACCCTAAGCGCCTTGAACTGGAATACACAGAGTTCACTCAGAGCTAGACAAGACAAGCAATTGAGGTTAATTTTTTAGAAAATATCAGATCGTTTTGCTACATAAGATCCTTCTTCCTCTGCTGGGATCATTTAGAGCCTTTTGAAGCTGCATTTAAATTGTATTTTGGAAGTTCAAACTCGCAGGCACCTTAGAAGTCCACTATATGGAGAGAAATCCTGAAATGTTTTCCTCGAAAAACATAATTCCTTTATGACTGAAGAAAGACATGAACATCTTGGATGACAAGGGGGTGAGTAAATCATCTGTAAATTTTTGTTCTGAAAGTGAACTTCTCCTTCAATATTTTTATGAGTGTGAATCATCATGATTTCTTTCTCATATTATATTCTAGCTTTGGTGGGCTTATACACCACCATTCAAAAGTTTAAAAAAAGTCTCTTATGCTCACCAAGGTTGCTTTTATTTAATCAAATCATTACAGTAAAACAGTAATAAAGTTAAAAAATTAAATACCTATTTATCTTTTTTAATTTGTATTTTATTCATGTAATTTATTCCTGACATGGCAAAGCTGAATTTTAAGCAGCCATTAGTCCAGGCTTCAGTGATCTTTCAGAAACTGTTCTAATTTGTTCATTTGGTGCTCAAAAAACATTGCTTATTATCGCCACTTTCTAAAATGTTCGTTTTTTCTCAGAATTTTTTTGTGCTGACACATACAGTTTTGGTCTTAAAAATGTCAGATAAACATTTTTAAAAATTGTTGTAATGGTAAGCTATCCACTTGAGGTACTACACTGTAAAAAAAAAAAAAAAAAAAAAATCTGTAGTTTTTACAAAATCATTTTGGCAGCTGTGGTTGTGTAATTTACAAACAAGAAAATTTGAATGTAAACCAGTAAATTTAACAATGGTAAGTGAAAAAAGATAAACTGACTGCTATTAAAATCTGTTTTGTACCTTTAACATACTGACATCCACTATAATAATGCAGGTGGTTAAAGAGAAAGCCATATGAAGAATCAAAGCTCATCACAAGTAACTTGGCCACAAGCAGAATACTACTAGTATATAAAAGGTGCACAGAGTCATTTACGCAAACACAAAACACCGTCATGGTAACACACAACACTTAAATAATACAATTAACATTCATTAAACAACAGAAGATGTAACAAAGCCCAAATGTACATAACTGTAACACAAACTATAAAAAAAACATGATTATTTAAACTAAATACTTTCAAATGTGTAGTGTCACGCAGGGAATTCTGGGAATATCGGTTTACAGTTTTCGACTGTAAATTATACATTGATTTGTTCTTTTTTACTTCTAAAAACTGTACAATTAGCGTTTTACTGTAAAATTACATGTAATGTCTGGTTAGATCTTTTACAGTTTTTTTTCCTGTATTTAGTACGGGAACTTACTGTTAATCTATTAACAGTTTTCTCTGTAGCTTTTTACAAAATTTTACAGTTAAAATTACATGTATTTTTTACAGTGTAGATGGTCTGTCTGTTTTTATATTTGAATCAAGCATATAACTGAAAGCAGAGAGGGTCAGTTTATCTTTTTTTCACTTGCAAAAGCCTATTTTTACTCATATTTTGCACTCTGTGGGTGTTCTTTTTGGACCCTGACTTCAACATTTCCAAAACCAACAAAATAACAATCATGTAATATTCCTCTCTCCCAATTTTTGCTTGTGTGCCAATGTTTACCCTTCCGCCTGCCAAAAGTGGCACAAGGTTCCTGACCCCTACATTTTTGTGTTAGCTAGATGTTACACTTACTTCAAGTATGCAACAAAGTAGTCTCTTGGTATCAAGATGTAAATTTTTGACATAGCAGGATCCGTTACAGTTTTCTCATTGCCAAAGAAGTGCGTTGAGTGTTTATCAGAAATATGCAAATTTAGACAGTTAGCCAGTTAGTTGGAATGATGCTTTATGAGTGTCATTAGCCTGGACAGAAGCGACTGCATCAATCATCTAACCCCGTCCGCCGACAGATACAAGCCCATGCTTGTTTTAAATGCTGTGATCTTCCACACCCTGGCTTAATGAATCTCAATGAGCTCTCACAGTGTGAGTAGAGCTCATGTCATACACTACAGTAGCTGAGTGAGTGTTACTCCTCCCAAGCATATTATCATCTCAGAGCTAACGAAAAGTCTAATGAGTGTAATAAGAACGGGAAACGGAGCACAGACAGTGCTCATGGGATGAGGAGGCTCAACGCTGTGATTTTAACTTTATAATTGCTGTAATTGTTGTGCCTTTGTTTTGTGATGTTTCTAGAGTGCAATGATAAATATTCCAATCTGGACTCATATTGACCACAACAAAGCAGTGAATGAGCTGCAACAGACATTAATGTTGTCTTCTATTGACAGCTGAACCCCATCACGCTAGTCATTTTCACGTCAGTCCCTGTGTAGCACTTTTTAATGACTGCACTGTACATTAATGAGTAATTTTAGATGTCTCATGGCAGAAGAATTATAGGCTTTATGCTGTTACAATAAAGCCCCCCACCACACAACCCCCCTAACTCGACTTAGCCAGGGAAAAAAACCTAATAACTGTCACAGATTGAGACGAAGGCTATAATCAGGTTCCTGTGTTTTAAAAAATGGCCGTCTCAGCGCTGTCACCAGCTAAAGTGGCTGTGATTTCTACGATTATTGTGTTGGCTGTTCTTTGTTCATTCTGTATTTTTTCTTTGTCGGATAAGAAAATGCCTAGCTGTGCTTCATTTACTCTAGTTAAAGGAAGGGAGGAATAAGGGAGATGGAGACAGACACAAAATGAAGTATGAACAAGATTAACTTCTATGGATCAAGATAGTTTACAATAATTATTTACCATTTATTATAAAAGATTGCGGCAGTTTTAAAGGATTGTCTCTGTATGTTATAAAGGGCACTACAAGTTCAGCGACAGTTAAACGGCTTATTAATTTCTGAGGGGGTGGAAGGCATCCAATTAGCTCTTGCTAAACAATTTACTGTGAAATAATGCAACAGTGTTATTTACTGTATAAACAGCATAAATGTCATAAACTGGGTTTTGTGCTCAAATGCTGCATTCACATGTATAATTGCAAGTAATGTGCGTGACCTATTCAGAATTAGATTTTATTGTATGTGGAACAGCATGTTTTGCTAAACAAAATATTTTATTTTTCTGCAAATGTGATGTACATAGTTTTGATCAGTTTATGCCCTGTTTTCTAAAAATTATGTAAATCCTTTTATGTTTGATAATTAAATCGACAGACGTCTTGTGAAGTTAATTACATGTTTTAATTGAATTTAATTGTAATTAAGGAATTATTTTATGACAGGCTCACTGTACTGGCACATTTCCAGGAATTAATCAGGTTCATAAACTGAGAGCCATCTGCCGATCCAATAGGCAGTCTCTAAAGTTTTAGCTTTTACTTTTTTGTTGTTGTTGTTATTGAGATGGACACTTATAGAAGTTATTGTCATGAAGTCAGGATGAGAAGCAGATCTTTTGTTCCTAATTGTGACGTACATCCGAGAAATAATTCAGAGTTCTATGTATTGGTTGTTGATTGGATTTTAAGATGTAGACATAGCATTTAAAAATGGAGGCAGACAAATGTGAGCTGGCAGGGATGGGGTTTAAAGGATTAGTTCACTTCCAGAATAAAAATATCCTGATAATTTACTCACCCCTATGTCATCCAAGATGTTCATGTTTGTCTTTTTTATCGGTTGGAAAAAAAAAATGTTTTTTAAGGAAAAGAGATTTTTTCCCATATGGACCTCAATGGGAGCCAAAGGGTTGAAGGTCCAAATTGCTGTTTCAGTGCAGGTTCAAAGGGCTCTACACGATCCCAGCTGAGGAAAAAGGGTCTTATCTAGCGAAAAGATCTGCCATTTTCTAAAAAAAAAATACAAATGCTTAGTTAGTACTTTGTCTGTGTACTCCGGTTCAGAAAGGAAGGGTATGGTGCTCCATCTCATTTTCTCTTCCAACTTCAAAATCATCCAACCTTGTTGTTTTACCTTATTTTGTAAAGGGCTTTTGACTCTCTTTGCACGTTCACTTTGTAAACACTGGGTCGGTACTTCCTTCTACGTCACACGTGACCTTTCCAATGTGACTACGTAATGCGTTACAGAGACTGCGACTAAGTGGTCGCATATGCGTGAGGTTTTTGCTGAGGTCACCGCTGGTGACTACATATATTTACATGTTATGACTTAAAAATGTGCAAGTAATGGCTTTTTTCCTTGTTTTGTGATCACATCTTGTCTGTTATGTTCACGTATTAAACTCACATGATGCACCTCAAAGTTTTAGTAGAAAAAAGACTTTCAAACAGTCCTCGTTGATGAGGGAGCATGAGAGAGATTGAAACAGAGACGTGCATAGTAATTGTGCAGAAATGCAGTATCTATTTCATGCTAACTTGAACAAACTACAACAGGTAAAGCTGTCAGCTGTGTGGATATTGGCAATATCTGTAACAATTCTTGTTTATAATCATTACTAATATGGCTTCTTGTTATCAAGATCTTCTTGTGCTGTTCTGCTAATGCATAAACTTTATAATAGCCTATTCGTAGCGTACTTGCCGTCCAGTAATTGCAATAAGCTTTGTGATTTGTTACTTTTTAATAAACAAAGTATCAGCTTTAAAATTATGCCAAATTCATAACGAAATTCAAACAATAAATACGGTTTTGGTGCTCTTTAATGCAGCAGGTACGATCGCTTTAGCGCCTCAGTTTAGGCGGCAAGTGAACCCATTTTAACTTTCTCTTTACTACTATAGTGCAAAATGAACATGAATTAACATCAAAAGGTAGGCTATTTTATAAGAGAGGGATCGTGTAGAGCCCTTTGAAGCTGCATTAAAACTGCCATTTGGACGTTCAACCCGTTGGCTCCCATTGAAGTCCACTATCTGGAGAAAAATCCTAATAATAATTTTTTCACCACCTTGTCATCCAAGATGTTCATGTCTTTCTTTCTTTAGTCGTGAAGAAATTATGTTTCTTGAGGAAAACATTTCAGGAATTCTCTCCATATAGTGGACTTCAATGGTGACCCCAAGTTTGAACTTCCAAAATGCAGTTTAAATGCAGCTTCAAAGGGCTCTAAACGATCACAGCCAAGGAAAAAGGGTCTTATCTAGCAAAACGATCTGTCATTTTTTAAACAAATTGACTATTAAATGACTAATTTATATACCTTTTAACCTTAAATGCTTGTCTTGTCTGGGTCTGTGTGAATGTTTTTTTTTCCGGTTCAATACAGTTAGGGTATGTCGAAAAACTCCCATCTCGATTTCTTCCCTAACTCGTCCTACATCGCTGCAGAAGTACAGACCCAGTGTTTACAAAGTGAACATGCAAAGAAGATCAAATGCCCTTTTCCCAAAAAAAGGTAAAGCAGTGATGTAGGATGGTTTTGAAGTTGAAGTAGAAAACAAGGTGGGAGATTTTCGACATACCCTAACTGTAATGACCCAGATTATACAGACTACGCATTCGCATTTCAGATACGAGACAAGACGAGCATTTGAGGTTAAAAAAGTATATCCATTGTCAGTTTGTTTAGAAAATGTTTGATTATTTGGCTAGATAAGACCCTTCTTCCTCGGCTGGGATCGCTTAGAGCCCTTTGAAGCTGCATTTAAACTACATTTTGGAAGTTCAAACTTGGGGGCACCATTGAAGTCGTCTATACGGAGATAATTCCTGAAATGTTTTCCTCAAACAATATAATTTCTTTACCACTGAAGAAAGAAAGACATGAACATCTTGGATGACAAAGGAGTGAGTAAATTATCTGTAAATTTTTGTTCTGGAAGTGGACTAATCCTTTAAGTGGACTAAATGATTGGACCAGCAAGTCCAGTATTAGAAAAAATCCAGCATATTTTCAAGGTTGTTCTGTGTATTTAATGCAGTTATCATCAGTGTTGCATCCGACAGCATCAATGTTTACTTCTGCCAAAAAAAAAAAAAAAACATTTGCTCTAGAGCTGCACAATCTTGATTCAAACAGCCACGCAATCTTATGATTCTACTTTGTCTGTTAAACCTTTGACTATGTCATATTGAAACATTCAAATCTGCTTAGCTTAATTCAGTTTCAATTTTGCTTAGTTCAGAATGTTGGGAGAATGGTGGTCTCTTTTTGAAGTGATTCTCAGTTTATCCATGATTCTGCAGCCCTAAATTGCTCCTCTTCTCATTAAATGCAACCACTAACATATAGCTGCAATTTTATTTTATGTTTCTGATGTTATAATTTTTTTCTCTAGCCTGTATGTTAATTTTTGTTTGAGTTTTTCCATTTGTTTGTTAGACTTTGCGTGACCCACAACTTAAGTTCTTTCTAATATCACTCACAGAATGTAGTTCTTCTTTTGTACTCTTGTTGCTTTTTACACTCAAGATCTGTTTGATTTGCTGTTTGGGTGTTTTATTAATGTTTTTTTTGTGTATGTGTGTGTATTTGTGTGTGTGTCTCACTAGCCTTCGTAACCCTTCTAAATGGTGACCAGGCACAGGATGCCATCCGAACTCTGCACCAGACGTCAGTCCGAGGCCGTGACATCACCGTCCAGCTTCAGCCCACGGACTCTCTCCTGTGTGTCACCAACCTGCCCTACACAGTCACTGCCAGCCAGTTTCAGGAGCTGGTACGCTCCTATGGCAACATTGAACGCTGTTTCCTGGTGTACAGCGACCTTACGGGCCACTCCAAAGGCTACGGCTTTGTGGAGTACATGAAGAAGGACTCGGCCTCCAGGGCACGGTCAGAACTCTTGGGCAAACCGCTGGGCGACCGTGCGCTCATGGTGCAATGGGCTGACGTCAACCAGCTGACCTCTGCTGACCACCTCCACTCCAAGTGCCTATGCGTGGATCGCCTGCCGCTAGACTTTGAAGACTCGGAGGAGCTGGCGCACATTTTTTCCGAAAGCTACAAACCCGTCTTCTGCCAGGTGAGATGTGAAGAAAAGTAACAGGGCGTTTTGTATGTGGGCATTTCACCTCCACTGACACGGAAGATAATAAAAGAGATAATATTTCTTAGTCCAACAGGGAATCAGTTTCTGTAGAGCTACTGCAGTCCACCAGAATGCTTGCTGCCACTTGCAGTCTTTTAAAGGGATAGTTCACTCAAAAATGAAATTTTTGTCATCATTTAGTCACTCTCGTGTTTGTTTCAAACTTGTATGACTTTCTTTATTCTGTGGAACACAAAAGGAGAAGTTTAGCGCATTGTTTCTGGTGCTCTTTTTCATACAATGAAAAGACGGGAACTGTCAAGCTCCAGAAATTACATAAAAACACCCATAAAAGTTTGTCAGACAAACTAATTCAGTGACAGCTGAAGTGCTTTTGATTTACTTAAAAGAACCTGCTCATTTGAGTAATTTATTTAGGAATCATGCCACAGTGTTTGTGCTGTGTGTTTTTGAATTTCATAAAAAAAAGCGCTGAAACCCTGTTGTAGTTGTTAGAATTGTCACGGATCAGCGATCGCCACGTAAAACTGATCGTGCAGACCAAACCATAAGTTGTAGGTATAGTAGTACTCACATCGCCTACAACTTGACCAAGGCTTACCCCAGTCGACCTGACGAGGGCAAACAAAAATATGAAATTGCTCTTAACTCCTAAACCATCAGTCGCAGGCTCAAGTGTTTGAAAGGGCCAGGACCACTTTTGGTAAAATGCCTATAACTCCTGAACGGAATGAGATAACTTCGCCAAACTCAGAAACATGTATGTAAGAGGTCAAAATGAGGTCATGGGAAAAAAAATGGCAGAGCTTGGCCACTTGGTGGCGCTATTAAAGGGGGAAAAGCATAATAATGGCTATAATTGCGCAACCATTTGTCCTTTAATCATGAAAATAGTTGTGCACGATCTTGGTCCCAAGTGCCACAAGTGTCTATAAGGACATTTGCGTATCTCAAAAGACATTGGCCGACGAATTTTTAGCACCTTTTAGACAGGGTTAACGGAGGCCGATTGCAACGAAACAAGGTGGGCCTGTTGAACTTACAGCCCCAAAGGTCTCGATTTTGCGGTTTTCAAGGGCATAAATAATTGTACGGCGCATGTTTTTTCACACATATGTATGTGGTGAGCACATGCGACAGGTGATTCTAAACAAGCATGCAAAGTTTTAAGGAGATCGGACCACAGCTGGCACTTTAACATTATTTTAAAAATAACTCAGAAACACTGTATTTCTATGGTAAATGACCTGGATTTGCCAAACATGCTTTTTTAATTATTGATTTAGGTGGGTACAGCCTTGCTAAATAAAAGTTTGTCTTTTTTCTTATATGCTTAAATGCCTTAAGCACTTGTACCCCGGTAATCGCTGCTTGTAGCTATATTCCACCTTATTATTCTACGTGGAAGTAAGAGTTTTATGTAAATGTGCGAGACTTCCAGTTCATTAGCCGCTGTAGGACAATAACAAGAAGAATAAGTGCAGTAAATGGTAAAAACTGTTTGCACTACAAAACAGTTCGTTCACAATTAAGATAATACATTAAAATAATATGGTAAGACAACGGTTTGTAATTCTAACCAGTAAAACGAGCTGTTTTGTACAGTTAAAAATAGCTGGAAGTGAATGACACCAGAAGCCAGACCCATTAAATTTACACCCTTATGGGTAAAAAGGGTGAATAAAAGTTGTTTGAAAAAGAATCAGACTACACTGATTGTGCTGAGCCTTTCTGATTCATTCACTTCACTTCACCAAAAAGGCTCATAAGGATAATTGGACTACACCGGACTAGACCGTTTCTGAATACAAGCTGGTTTTCTGTTCCCAACTTAGTCATTAGAGAAGTACTGATGATCTGATTGTGGCTTTAGAGGTTGTGTTCTGATGCCAGACTTGGTGACGAGGACTTGTGTGGAAACCCTACCCAGCCTTCACATCTGTCTTCACCGTGTTAATAAGGGAGAGCTTTTCACCATGCAAACCTTCTCCAGAAATCAATACCTCCTACAAAAACTGCCTTTAAGTGCTGATGCAGGATACGGTTTCCTCAACCTCCATCCTAATCAAAACCATTAAAGCTAAAGGGCAACACTGACTTTAGATCTACAGTTAGGGCCAACACCAGCCAACATAGAAATCAATACAGTACACCCTCTCAATCCCATGAAGCTTTGCAGCAGCACTAAACCCACACCATCTGCTGGAGTGTTGGAGATGCATCAAGCTCTCAAGACTTTGACCTCAAATTGCATCACAGTGCTCTCAGGCCTCTTTAATACTCAAGCTTTGCTTCAAGAATCAATAATGGAGCTCGCTGAATATTGCCGCCTCCACTGCTGTACAGAAATGAAATAACTTGATGAACTGCACAAGTGATTCAGCTCATTTCTGCGCAGGAGATGCTGAAAAATAAGATGCGAGATGTGCCTCATGTCGACAGAATGTCTCATCAATATTTAGGAGGTTCTTAATGATCTAAAAGCTTCTTTCATAACTGAATGGTGATTAGAAAGAGTGACTCTAGTAATGTTCTCCTAATTGCAGTGCTTCAACGCAGCTGTTTAGATACGTGGAGTTATCAAACCGTAACAGGTCAAAATTAAAAATCGCAGACCACTTCACCATCCCAAATTATATAATGTGTATAGTAACACTTTACATAAGGACCAATTCTCACTATTAACTAGTCACTTATTAGCATGAATATTACTAGCATATTGCCTGTTTATTAGTACTTTATTGGTACTCCCATGAACGTGCATTGAAGACTGACGCGGAAGAGAAGAAACTGTTGAATAAAATAATTATTTTTGTTTTCTTTAAGCACAAAAGGTATTCCTGTAGCTTAATAACATTACGGTTGAACCACCGCTGTCACATGGACTTCTGGGCCTTGAACATGGTTGCGGTTGCTGTCTATGCAAGGTCAGAAAGCTCTAAGATTTCATCAAAAATAACTTAATTTGTGTTCTGAAGTTGAACAAAGGTCTTACGGTTCAGAATGACATGAGGATGAGTAATTAATGACAGAATTTTCGTTTTCACTACTTCACTAACTGTTAATAAAAGCAAATTAGGAGTTTGTTCAGGGAAAACTCTTAATAGTGAATATGTGTTCAATATTGTAAAGTGTTAACATATGCATATATAACTAACCTTAGTTTATAGTTTAAATTTTAAAATAGTCCCATTTTGGCTTTTTTTTATAGACTACTGTTTTGCTTGTTTCAGTGAAATTTAAAACTAAATGAGGCAGACACACCTTGTGCACATTTACAGTGCTTTAAAGGTTGCGAACCCTTCAGAAATTTCTATATTTCTGCATAAATATGACCCTAAAAGATCATCTGATTTTTAGAAAAGTCGTGAAAGTTGACAAAGAGAATCCAGTCAAACAAATGAGACAAAAATATATACTTTGTCATATCTTTATTGAGAAAAAGATCCAGTGTTATGTATCCATCCGTGGCAAAAGTATGTGAATCTTTGCTTTCAATAGCTGATGCTGATTGCAGCTAAATGTTTCTTGTAACTTCTGGCCAGTCCTATATAACAGCTTGTAAGAATTGTAGCTCATTCCTTAGTACAGAACTGCTTCAATTCTGTGCTGTTGGTGGTTTTCCTCCTGTGAACTGCCTGTTTTTTGGATTAAGATCTGGACTTAGACTCAGCCATTCCAAACATTAACTGTGTTCTTCTTTAATCATTCTTTTGTAGAACAACTTGTGTACTTCTGGTCGTTGTCTTGCTGCATGGCCCATTTTCTCTCGAGATTCAGTTCTTGGACAAATGTCCTGACATTTTCTTTTAGAATTTGCTGGTATAATTCAGAATTCAGTGTTCCATCGGTGATGGCAAGCTGTCCTGGACCTATAAAGATACAGAAAAACAGGCCCAAATCATGATACTACCACCATGTTTCACAGATTCACAGTGTGTTATTTCCTCTCTACAAAACACTTTTCATTTAAACCAAAAAGTTCTATTTGGGTCTCATCTGTCCACAAGATATTTCTCCAAAAACTCTCTGGCTTGTCCACAGTATCAAACTTCAGACGGAGAGGAGTGGCTTTCTCTTTGCAACTCTGCCATGCACACCATGGTCAGTGATCTCCTGATGATGGACTCATGAACATTAACATTAGCCAATGTGAGAAAGGCCTTTAGTTACTTAGAAGTTACTCTGGGTTCCTTTGGAACCTTCCGGTTACACTTACTGCTTGTAGAGTGATCTTTATTGGTCGACCACTCTTGGGGAGGGTAACAGTGGTCTTGAATTCCTCCATTTGTACACAATGGATTGGATTTGTGAAGTCCAAACTCTTTAGAGATGTTTTTATAACCTTCTCAAGCCTAATGAGCAACAACAATTTTTTGTCTGAGGTCCTCAGAGATCTTCTTAGTTCATGCCATGATTCACTTCCACAAACATGATCAGACTTTGATAGATCCCTGTGAGCTGCCACTCACATATGATATATGTAATATTGGATCGTTTTCCAGAACAAAATAAAGACAAAGTATATACAGTTGAAATCATAAGTTTACATACACCTTGCAGATTCTGCAAAATGTTAATTATTTTACCAAAATAAGAGGGATCATACAGAATGCATGTCATTTTTTATTTAGTACTTACCTGAAAAAGATATTTCATATAAAAGATGTTTACATATTGTCCACAAGAGAAAGTAACAGTTGAATTTATAAAATAACCCTATAAATTACAAAAATCTTTCAGGTCCCACAGATTTGGTTTTTCAGCCTTTTTGTATATTTGAACCCTTTTCAAGAATGACTGTGTGATTTTTGAGATCCACCCTTTCACACCGAGGACAACTGAGGGACTCAAATGCAACTATTACAGAAGGTTCAAACGCTCACTGATGCTTGAGATGGAAAAACGATTGTATTAAGAGCCAGGGGTGTAAACTTTTGAACAGAATCAAGATGTGTACATTTTTCTTATTTTGCCTAAATATTAAGTTTCATTTAGTACTGCCCTTCAGAAGCTGCAGAAGATACATGTTTCCCAGAAAAAAATTAAGTTAGATTTACCCTGTATTTTCAAATACAAAAAGTTATTAACCCCCCGGCACTTAATGCATTGGGTTTCCTTCTGGAGCATCAGTGACCATTTGAACAAACAAGGGACTCGTGAGCAACCATCACCAAACAAAAACAAAAAAATAGCTATGGATCATTCAGGTAACAACACAGTATTAAAAATGAAGCATATGTAAACTTTTGAACGGGGTCATTTTTTATACATTTTTAAAATGTAAACGTATTTTATGTGAAATATCTTATACAGGTCAGTACTAAATAAAAAACATGCATTTTGTATGATCCCTCTTATTTTGGTAAAATAATTAACATTTTGCAGATTCTGCAAGGTGTATGTAAACTTTTGACGTCAGCTGTATTTTTGTCAGCTGTATTTGTTTGATTGAATTCTCTGTCAACTTTCAGGACTTGTGTGAAAATCTGATGGTCTTTTGGGTCATATTTATGCAGAAATGTAAAACATTTCTGACAAAAGTCAGATTAGCTTGTTCATAGATATTCATAGTGATGACCAGGTCATGACTCTCCACACAAGATGCAGAAGTGTATTTCTCAAAACCACTATGGTGTGATATGAAATGACAAAACTCCTCAGTTTAGTTGACAGGAAATGTCAGCTCCATTAGATGTGTTTGAAAGTGTCTTTTTTCATTCTTTCTCACATCTCACCTCCCACTTTATCACTCATTCATCTCGCAGCCCCCCCTCCCCTCTGTCAGCTCTCTTCCTTTTGCCTTTCTTTTTGAGAAAGACAGCAGCAGTTATGTTATTAGATGACTCAGCGCATGCATGATGGGCATATTCTGACCCTGGCACAAATGATGGACTCACATACACACAAAGACTGACAGCTGGACGCGCACACGACGCATCCAGATATATTTAGGTGGATGTGATTAATCGCAGGTGGAGAGTTTTGATATTGTTATTGCTGCTTTCCGTTTTCTTTTATCCATTCCTCCCCTTCCTCTCTCTTTGTATGCTCTCTGTTTGTCTCTGTGTTTTCCTTTCGACTGATATGAAGGTCAGCTCATCTGCTGACCCGTGATCTGACATCCTCGGTAGATTTTGAAGGCTGTCATAACACACCCACAAACAAACATGTCATTTTTAAGACAACCTCCTTCTTAAAGATGGAATCTGAAGACGTACACAGGATACTTTTAAAATAAGTAATTATGGATGTTTTATGTCTAGAAAAATTTTCATATTGATTGCAATGATTAAGTGGTGTGATTTTTAATGCTGCTGCATTATTAATGACCAAATGTAGGTCATTTGAAAAATTTATACATCCATTTAGATGTTTGGATTGACATGCTTTTAAATTTACCCCTTTATTGTTGTGCTGTACATGCATTTATGCACTGCTTTTAGTTTTATTATATCACTTTGGGTTAGTGCTTGCATGTTGAGTGCATGTACAGTATATATCTGTAATTTTCTAGATTTGTGATTTATTTCTAGGTTTTGATGTTTCTCCTAGGTATATAAAGATGATTTACAGCATGAAAATTCTGTCTACTTTAGTAATTTTAGTACTTAAACTTATTTCAGTTCAGTTTGATTTTCAAGTTTCTAGGTGTTTAATCTAATAATTTATTTTATTTAAGTTGTTTTATTGAATAAAAACGGTTTTGTTTTAGTTTTGGATAACAATAACAACACTGGTTTATTATTCCAATGCAAGAAAAAAAAAACAGCAGATCGGCTGGATCACTTTTCATTTTTGACATCTGCCTACGAAAGAGAAGAAAAGGCATAGAACTATATTTACATGTTTTCAAACACCCATGATGACATTTGCTATGGAGTTTAACAACACTAAATGCATGATTACAGAGACTGGAAAACTGTTTTCGGAAATCTTCTTAGCGAAACAGTCTGTTTGTGAGCATCACCAAGGCATTTTATGCAAATCTTAATGTTTGGTCAGCTTTATTTGCAGATATTAGTAAAAATGTAGTCAAAAAATTGTCATAAGAAGTCGACCATGTCAGATAAAATGTATTCACTTTTTTTTTTTTTTTTTTTTTTGTGCAAACAGGTGTTTAGGTAGGCATCGCTATTGTTATTGCTCATGCTTGTCATTATCCTTTCATGTAAAGTTTTGCACATTTGATCTGTTGTAAATAAAGAATAACTCAAAACATGTACACTGTCCTCCAAAAGTTTGGAAACGCCCTACAAAAGTGGGGTTTTGGACAATATTGGCATGAATCCTTTTTAATTTGTGATAATTTTGCACTGATAAGGGACAACACAAACTACAAAAACATATTTTATTACATATCCAGTTATATACATAGAAAAAACAAATTTTTGATTAATCAAAATATCCACCATTAGCAGCTATTACAGCTCTGCATAATCTGGGCCTAAATTCATTGTATTCTAAATTTAACTGGCAATCAGTTGTTGAAGCTATTAAGGTGTGCTGACCCAAAAATCTTTTAAAAACCATTATTACCATTATTATGTAATCAAAATGAAAATTATTATTGCCGGTCTTCAGTGATAATGTCAAGTTACTTTAATGTATTTTCACCAAAAAATGATAAGGATTTATGTTGATATCGTCGAAAACCACACTTTGCCAGGGGTGTTTCCAAACTTTTGGAGGGCAGGAACCAGAATATCGTACAGACTTGGTGGTGACTTAGGACCAGGGTTGAAAATTAAAGAGGCCTTGTGGCAAAACTGCCACCAAAATGAACAAAAATTTCATCATAAATTCAAGACAAAAGGACAAAAAATGCCCTACACAATTAAACAATATATTACGGCTGTCGTGATTTAAAATTAAATGTGAAATGTGGAATTGCATGTACACTGTAAAAAACAATTTGTTGAGTCAACTTAAAATGATTTGTTACCCGGCTACCTTTAATATTTGAAGTTCAGTCAGCTCAAAAAGTTTAGTTAAGTTGTACTAAGTGACAACTTATTTGAGTTGATTCAAATTAAAATGTTAAGGCAGCTGGGTAACAAGCCCAGCTTTAAGTTTAACAAACCAAATTTTTTTGTTTAGTCAACTCATATCTAAGTTGTCACTTAGTACAACTTAACATTTCAAGTTGATTAAACTTATTTGAGTTGACTGAACTTAAAAATTTAAGGCAGCAGGGTAACAAATTATTTTTAGTTGACTTAACATAGTTTTTTTTTTTTTGTTTGTTTTTTTTACAGTGTAGATTCGCTCACACTGCATCAGATTGCTTTTACACGCTATCATGTGCAGCGGTGAGCCTTATAACCAATCAAATGCATTTCTGTTGATCTTAGGAATGCAGTGGCCAATTAGAGGTGCTTAGATTAGTCAGCGCTGAAAACGCTGGAGCTGTGTTAATTATGCACGCTTGTAAATTCCCTTATCATAAACAACACAGTGAGAATACAGTGTAAATAAAAGATTAATTTCATAGCTTCACTGATAGCTTCAGTGAGTTTTTGCATAACTTGTGCTAGACTAGACTAACATCATGGACCGTCATGTTTGTCTGTGAATGTGATGTGCCCAAAATGCACACAAAACAAACATTTTATATCACTTTCTATATCGGAATTAATAAGTATAATTACAATATAAAGAGCAATAATTTGCAATAATGATTTTTGTCATTATATTGCAGCTCCTGTTTCTTACATGTAGCTATAATTTAGATAAAATTTTAAACAGTCTATTATAACAGTTTAAAGTATAGCTTAACCCTTTAACTGTCACTCCCATTTTTGAACACAAACATAAAAATGCACTATCCAGACTTACATTTTTCATGAATGAAAATATTTTGTAATGTGATTTTAATGTACATTTTCCGTGGTAATGCAATGTCTAATTTTAAAATGCCTTTGAACTGATATATAATTTCTTATGATTTCTAAAACGTGATAGGGAAAAAAGCAATGAAGAAAGTCTTTTGTGACAAAGGTCAGAAATCATGTTATGATGTAGATTTTTTTAAGTTGCACTCTTGACATATATCAATCTATTACTTTTCCTACATAATTTGTAACACAAAAATATGGTAAATATCTATTTAGGAGTCCTAGACCTTTCCAACAATGTATAGTATGTCATGATTAGATTAGGATTTATTTGTAATATGGTGAAGTAAACTTAGGTGTCCCACAGAGGGGACAGTGACAGTTAAAGGGGTTAAAGTAACTGGGTAAATTTAGGTTTTTGACATTAAAGATATAGTATTGTGATTTATAATAATAAGATGATTATAAAAATTGCCCTCACAAATGTAAAAAATGCATCTGGAAATCAATTAAGGGCCAAATATTGCCCCTTAATGAAAAGCTTAACTTCTGACCTTGCTTGGGACTCTGTGCAGAGGCCCCTGGGAGCCATATCTAAGAACTAAAATATCTTCTCAAGGTGGACTCGTGCGATTTGGGGCAGTTTAAAAAGATCCCTAGAGATGGTTTTGTACGGACAAACAGCTAAATTTTTTATTTTCATCTTTTCTTCTGCTTCTTCAAAAAACGTCTTGTTACTTGATCTTATACCAAGTTACATAAGGCTGAATTTTTTTGTACTTCACCACTGCCTTGACATTATTCTTTCATTCATACAAGCCTAGCGCCCCCTCTTTTTCTCCGAATCCCACTGGGTTCTTTCTATTGCTCTCAAAGGTCAGCCATTTAAAAGAGGAAATAGAACATGTCCGAGCCAGAGAGAACACGCCATGCAGACGTCCAGCTACAATATTTGCTTTTGATAGCATACTTTATGGTTTGCTATACTGTTTGTGTGTTTAAATGGAGGTGGTTGCTGTATTGATTTCTCTGGCCTGAGGTCAGTAATAGCCAGCGGTTGAACATCTCAGTGGGTGTATTCTCAGCCATCAGACATCACGCCTACAGACCGTTGTTGGCAAAATGACAAACACTTCAGGAATTTCGAAGTCGTTATCTGATTGGTTGAATTCTACAGGATTTCCAGGAGACGTTCTTTAATGTTTTATAAACAGTCTAGTTGCATGTTGGTCTGTTATTTCAGAAACATTGACTTAATTTTCCCATCCCTAAACATGATGCTAAACAAATCAAACTGTGATTGGCTGTCTGTCAGACAGCTTGTTGGCCAATGAAGGTTGCAATGGAGTCCAGACCTTCTGTCATCAGTCTGTGCGAGACTACAGTGGGTGTGACTATACTCGTACTGTACATGCAGACACCTGACCACTTTCTTGTCTAGTAAAGTGTTTGTACATACAATGCCTAACAAAGGAAACTCATGGAGCATCATTATTATGTTAGATTTGTATCAAGTGCCCTGCAGGATATAGACTTATGACAGAATCAGTTTGGGCCAAGAGAGAGAGAATAGTTTACCATTTGCGCAGCTCAGCAGGTTTACTGAGCTCCAATTTGTCATACAGAAGCCTGTCATCATATACATACACACAAATCTACTTCTTTGATTTTGCTTGTCTGTGTGTGTGGTGTCTTTGGCTGTGATAAGAGCCTTGGGTGGTGACAGTTTCCTTTTTTCTATGCCTCTAAATATCTGTTTTTCATATTCCATCTCTCTTTTCACTGGGTTTTTTTGAAACAAGAGATGTAACAAGATCATCTGGGGATGTTTGTGTGTGTGTGTTTATGTGCAAATTTAAAAGTCTGTATAGGTGGGCGTTTTAAAAGCAGGAGGATGAAGCAGAGGAAGCCCATAAAAAAGAAAAATCACAAATGTCTTTTTAATATGAGATTTTTCCAAAACTCTTTTACCTAGACAGAAATGGGACTGAATGGAGAGCAATTGGAGACCTTTTTCTTATGTTTCCTGCTCCTTAGATTTGTCTAAATTTCACATATGTACATTATCATTCAAAAGTTAGAACTTAAAAAAAAAAAAAAAAAAATATTCCGGAAGGATGCATTAAATTAAATAAAAAAGGCAGAATATAAATGACAAATAATGTTACAAATTATTTTTTTTTTTAATAAATGCTGTTCTTTTTATTTATTTATTTGTCAAGAAAATATTATGCAAATCAGCTGTTTTCAGCATTGATAATTGTAAAAAATGTTTCTTGAGCACCAAATCAGCATATTAAAATGATTTATGAAGGATCATGTGACACTAGAGACTGGATTAATGACTGCTAAAAATTCAGCTTTGCTATCACAGGAATAAATTGCATTTTAAAAATATTAAAATACATTTCAGAAACATTAAAAAAAACATTAAAAAAAATCTCACTCTGTGTATCTCATTTGGGTTCTCAGCGGTGTCACAAACTATGCTCAGATTTGTCAAAATTCAGAGGTTTCAGTACTCAAGGGATGTGCAGTGTACTTGTTATTGGCTTATATCAGGGATTTTTAAAGGGGTCGTCGGATGTCCATTTTCCACAAGTTGATATGATTCTTTAGGGTCTTAATGAAAAGTCTCTAATATACTTTGGTTAAAAATTCTCAATGGTTTTGTAAAACAACACCCTTTTTTACCTTGTCAAAATGAGCTCTGCAAAAATCATCTCATTCTAAGGGGTTGTTCCTTTAAATGCAAATGATGTCTGCTCACCCCGCCCCTCTCTTCTATCTGTGGAGTGACGATCTTGTTTACTTTAGCCGCATTTAGCCGCTAAACTTCCTAACTACCACGTTATAAGGAAAGGCGATCGCAAAGATTCATAAAAAACGCTTATACACACTTCTGCTGTAAGTGAAGCTGGATCATGAATGATTCGCGCGAACATAGACGGATATATGTAGATCGGGAGGCGCATTCCATTCACAAACACACAAAATCTACTGCATCTTCAGCGGCTCAGATGTCGGGAGTAAATGACAACCACTATGTTCATTATTACATGTAACAACACAACACCTCAATCGCTCAATCGGAGATATTCTTGTCTAACTTACATCCCTGCTTCGGCATCAAAACAAGGAAAGTTACTGGACTGTGACATGTGACAGCTGGTCTAAGGTAAGAGCTCATGTCAATCAACTATCGTGGGAGCGGCCTCTGTTGGTGTGACACCACACCGACAGGCATCTGAGAATGGCTCGATTTGAAAAAGGGGATATTATTTTTACAGATTAATTAAAAACCACTGCATGGATTTTTATCATTATAGCATACATTTGTACATACACTGCCAACATACATTAATGTTCAAATAACATGAAAAAGTGAACTGAGCATCCGATGACCCCTTTAAAAAGTATTGCATCGGCCAGTAATAGAAAATCATGGGTTTAAATGTATAGTGCTTGATTACAAAAAAAAAAACTCTTTAAACGCACTAGTTATCAAAGAGTGCTTTCCTGTAAGAGAGGAAATCATCTGTTATTGGTTGTCATATCTGTGAACTCAATCAAATTCTTCCAAGAACAAATTATTTGCATCAGCGCACATTAATTTTATAGCTCTGTTCTTACTATATGGCAATAATTGTCTCATTTGCTTCCTTTATTTTATTCTCCTAAATTTATTTGGGCATCAAGAACAATAAAACACAGAGAAACTGAATTTGGTGGGATGGAACCACCTGCTACACAAGCAATTACACACTCATTCAACTGTAGGAGCCGCTTTAATAAGTTAATTTACATTTTCATAAATAACCCTGGAAGTTTGGTATCAAAAACATCCACAGGATTTGTTCTTTCATATTTGACTGTTTTAATCATATTCACACGTTCATCCTTGATGTTTTCTGCTCTTTTCATCTAGGAATTTTAGATGAAATATCTGAGCTGACATTTAAATGAAACATAACTGATAACTCCAAAAAAGTGCTGAGCTATAGAAGATCAGTACATGGTTCCTCTGGGAAGATACTGTAGATTATGGGAATGGTGTGCATTCACTGTAATGTTCAAATGGACACACACACAAATGTGTGACACTCTTCCAAATGACGAATGCTTTTCCTTCTCTATATTTAGACTTTTACATACAGTGTCCTGACTGCATTATAACTGGCACAGATAAGCCCGGGTTCCTCCGAGACATACCGCACCACTTATTACTGCCAAGGACGTACGCCGTGTGTGTGTGACAGTGTGAAAGAAATATCCAGGCCACACTAGTACACATTACAGATTCATCGTTTCCTACATTCTTAGCACCATGTATGTATTCGTGTCTATGCATATGTACATGTATAAGGTCCCGCTTTGAATCTGACTGTGTTTCCCTTTTCTGTGTGTCATCCTTTATATCACTCCTCTGTCTGTCCTCTAATCAGCCCGTCTTCATCTCACATTCTCTCAACATCCTGTCTCTTCTTCGGCGCTCCTTATTTTCCATCTTCTTCGCTGTCACTAGGACATTATCCGTTCATTCATTCACTCACTCTCCAGAGCTCCTCTCATTTTCTCTTTCCTCTATCTGTGTTCCCTCAGGAGCCTCATTTCCAACAGAGTAACTGCCAATAGCTGATCAGTTTCTTCCACCCCCTCACTTTATAGACTCCCTCGATTCAACCTTTATCCTTTCTTTTTCATCGGTCTCTTTCTTTTTTCTCTCAGGCTGTATGAAAGCTGTGCATCAGTGTTTACTTCACTATTCAGGAGATGTGAACTGTATTTGATGGGGAAAAAAAACAGGCGGCACAACATATACAATATATTGACATTAAACAAGTTACAACAATGTTTAATTGATACTATTCTACTTGGTAACTGCACAGATTAAAAAAAAAATGAACAGCACAAAATGTGAACAAATTGCTTGATTAGTGCTATTCTTTGTAATGAATCAGTCAGAGTTGGTGAATCAGTCTGAATCGAGAAGGAAACTGAGGAACACAAAATAGGTAATAGAACAAGTTTACACTATGTTTAATTGATTTGACCTTGCTAAAGGTAAAAGAAAATGCACAGAACATAACCAAATCTCCTAATTAGTGCATTTCTTGTAATGAATCAGTCTTTGAATCACTTAAAATCAAGCAAAGAGCCATCTTTTTGAATCATGGACTGAATCAGTTGAGAAAGAAATGCACTGTGGCACAAAACATGCATCATATTTACATTAAAAAAGTTGATAATGATCTCGCTAACCTCACAAATAAAATAAATTAACAGCACAAAATATTTAACATATTGACATTAAACAACGTTCGATTGATTTCTATTTGTTAACTGCACAGATTGAAAAAAGGAACAGCACAAAATGTGAGCAAATCGCTTGATTAGTGCTATTTGTAGTGAATCAGTAAAAGTTGGTAAATCAGTCTGAATCAAGCACAGGAGCCATAATTCTGATTCATGGACTAAACCAATCAAGAAAGAGACTGAGCAGCACGAAATATGTAACAGAACAAATTTACACTGTTTAATTGAGTTGAGCTTGCTAATGGTAAAAAAAAAATGCACAAAACATAACCAAATCTCTTAATTAGTGCATTTTTCGTAATGAATCAGTCTTTGAATCACTTAAAATCAAGCAAAGAGCCATCTTTTTGAATCATGGACTGAATCAGCTGAGAAAGAGATGAGCTGTGGCACAAAACATACATTATATTTACATTTAACAAGTTAATAATGTTCTTACTAACCTCACAGATAAAAGAAATTAACAGCACAAAATGTGAATAAATCACTTGATTAGTGTGATTCTTTGTAATGATTCAAAGTTTGTGAATCAGTCTGAATTAAGCACAGCAGTCATTGTTCTAATGAAACGATTTTGAAGGAGATTGAGCAGCACAAAATATATAATATATTGACATTAAACAACGTTTAATTTATTTGTACTTGTTAACTGCACAGACCGAAAAAAATTAACAGCACAAAACGTGAACAAATTGCTTGATTAGTGCTATTCTTTTTGATTAGTGCTATTCTGAATCAAGCACAGGAGTCATAATTCTGATTCATGGACTAAACCGATGAAGAAAAAGACTGAGCAACACAAAATATATAATAGAACAAGTTTACACTATGTTCAATTGTTTTGACCTTGCTAAAGGTAAAAAAAAAAAAATCCCCAAAACATAACCAAATCTCTTAATTAGTGCATTTTTTGTAATAAATTAGTCTTTGAATCACTTAAAATCAAGCAAAGAGCCATCTCTCTGAATCATGGACTGAATCAACTAAAAAAGAAATGCACTGTGCGTGCAAAATGTACATCATATTTACATTAAACAAGTCAATAGTGTTCTCACTAACCTCATAGATAAAAGAAATTAACAGCACAAAATGTGAACAAATCACTTGATTAGTGTGATTCTTTGTATCAGTCTGAAATAAGCATAGCAGTTATCGTTCTAACGAAACGATTATTAAAGAGATTGAGCAGCACAAAATATAGAATATATTGACATTAAAAGTTATTACAGTGTTCTCTTAAACTGTTCTTACTAATTCACAAATGAACAGTAAAATCTTTGTTATGAATCAGTCTGTAAATCAGTCTAAATTAGGCACAGGAGACATCGTTCTGAATCATGGACTGAGCTAACTGAATTTGAGGTCAGTGTTTAACATGATCCAGAGTTTCTGAGAGCAATGGAAGATATGTAGCTTTAAGCCGAACATGATGAAGGAGTGGATAGAGGAGGCAGTTCATTCCACTGATAAGTCCCTGGCAGTTGGTGGAGATGTTTTGATGAGGCGCCGCTGGACTCCCTTGAGGCCAGTTCAACAAAATGACGCACATAGATGAAAGACAACACCTCACAACACATCTGGAGATTGTGTGTTTGTGTGTGTTCACTCAAGCTCACCTTGTAAATGTTCTTGATTCCCTGTGTGGTTCCTCACAAGGACTGTGAGATTCAAAAACACTGCCTGGTAATTGTGCTGGGATTTTGAGAGTCTTTAGCATATTTGCAAGTAAGCTTGTGTGCATCTGCAAGGTCTTTTATGTTGAATCACTTTAGTGTTAAATACGCTTGTTTTGAGTTGATTTAACCTGTGTCTTGGGTATGGTGGTCCCACCTAATGCAATATGTTCATACATCTTTAAGCGTGGCTTAAGTGACCATGGTACTTTTTGGGGGGCAGTGCATGTTAGAGATGCTCTATGTGTAAAAGATTATTCTGTTTCATCTTTAACATATTCATATTTTTTTTTTCAAAACTAAAACCCAAAGCCAGATTTCTCAACACCCCATCTAGAGTCATGGAAAGAACTCTAAACAAGGAACTAACTTGCCTGCTGGAACACAGCACATTCTCCCACAGACAGAGTCTAGTTTTAGATCAGGACACGGCTGGATTAATGAAAGCATGAAATGACGTCATCTCTGTTCCTGACGTGCAGCCACTGTAGTAATGCACAGCGTTTCTCACTGACTCAGCAAAGATGATATGCTGTGATAAACTGCTTGGTTTACACGTTTATGAAAACAAGTTTTTGCATAGTAATTACTTTTTTCTTAACCTGTAAATGGCTTCTCTTTATATTAACTTTGTATTACTATATTTGTATGCCAAAGAGTAGTAACTTGAAGGCATAGCTCACCCAAAAAATGAAAATTCTGTCATTAATTACTCACCCTCATCTTATTCCAAACCTGTAAGATCTTTGTTCGTCTTCTTCACAAATTAAGATATTTTTGATGAAATCCCAGAGATTTCTAACCCTGCATAGACAGCAGCGCAACTGACACCAGTGTTGTCAAGTCTGCGGTTTTCCCGTGGAATTGGGCTACTTTAACACTGTTGCCGCGGGTTGTTTTTCATGTCCGGTGAATGAAGCGTTCACAATAATGTGATATTTAACAGCTGGAATGCTCATTTTACCAGGGGAATCCCACCAAAAAACATGTATTTTACCCCTGGAATGCGATTTTTACAGGGGGACCCCCCTCGAATTGCAATTGGGCTACTTTTGGGCTAGTTTTGAATAGGGGTGGGAATCTTTCGGTACCTCACAATTAGATTCAAATCAGTTCTTGGGGTCACAATTCGATTCGATTCACGATTTTCCGATTTTTAATCACGATTCACGATTTTTCATACATTTTTTTTTTTTTTTTTGTGCACACTGAACATCAAATGCACCAATATTTTAATACAAAAACACACCAGTCTATAGTATGGGTAGTCCTGATTCAAGAAATCAGTGTTTCCTATTAACTATTAACTTACTAATCAATTTAAAATATTTTACACTTTCCATAAGGGATGTGTCCGAATGCAATCACACCGTGTTCAGGAAAGAAATTACGGCCCAATCCCAATTCTATTTTCTACCCCTTTGCCTACCCCTCGCCCCTTCCCCTTGCCCCTTGAAACAAAGTGGGAAGGGGAAGGGTTAAAAATGTTCCCCTAAGAAATGGGACACCACTACTACACTGTCATACGTCATCATACGTTGATACAGTGACAGTTTCGCCGTTTTCTCCAACATTACACAACTAATTAAACTCGATCTGTACATTCTTAACTTTAATGCAGAATTTAGATATTAGCCGTCGATCACTCCCTGTCACTGACACTGCGCTCCGCTGAAACTCGGAACCGGCCGTTTTTTCTTTCTCAACCAACCTCTGTTCCGGATTTGTAAACTACATTGAAATTAGGGGTGTGTGATACGACGATTTTTGATTGTGGACAAATAAGATGTCATTCTGTTAGACGCAATTCTGGTGCCTCCGTCTCAGTGTACTGTACAACGCGGCATACATTCACATCAAATGATAACTCAGCTTCAGAGTTTCACTCAGGCAGGGGCGTAATTTCCACTAGGGACACACTTTTCAAAATCCCCCACTTTCAAATTGTTTTGTTAAATTAATGTCTTGTATTGTAGAATTCACGCTCAGCACCGCCGAGAGCGCGCATTCAAAAGCAATTTTAATACCCTACGTTTAGAGAGCGACTCCCCAATGTGCGCAAATTAGGCTACATAACATATCTGGGCTGTAGGCTATAGCTTGTGTAGTTGTATTTTATACAACCTTAATATTCATTTGGTGCTCTTAAATTTTTTGAAGTTGAAGTTGGGAGCACCAGTGCTACTAAGTAAAAAAGTTAATTTCGAGCCCTGTAGATAAAACATATATTTTCTAATATCGTGCAATCAGTGCTATCCGCTAGCAAACTTTAGCGATTTTTTTGCAAACGTTTCTTTACAGAACATCACCGTAAACACAAACACAAGACTGAAGGTAATATACATATAATGAAAAATTATCATAAAAATCCTTATTAATGGCAAAAATTACTTACATTTATGGGTCTGCTTGCTCGAGTGAGCAGCCATGTTGGAAATTTCTCTTAGCCCTTCGTTTGAAGTGAGGTCCCGAAAAATCTTCGTTTGGAGGGCTATCTAGCCCTTCCCCTTCCCCCTACCCCTCCAACCAAAAGAGAATTGAGACACCCCTACCCCTACACGTGAACGCGCCAAACGGAGGGGTAGGGGAAAGTGTAGGGGTAAGGGGTAGAATTGGGATTGGGCCTACATGTACTATGACACCCCTAAATACGAGATGGGAGGAAAACTATATATTTCAATGCTTTCAGTTATATCATTGGGTAATTATACTGTACACAAATTACAGGCATCAGGGAGATGTTATTTATATGTGGGGCATTGAAACCGCTTTTGAATGCACGTTTGTGTTTTACTTTCACCTTCAAGATTCGTGATCACACGGAGCAACAATAGGCCTACTTACCACATATTTTTCTAGATTAGATGTTTGTCAGTGGTGCTCAGGATCTGCAAATCATGTGCCAGCATCCTATCAGTCATCTCTTCTTACTCTGTTCATGTGGTAAGTGAAATATATATTATGTACTATAATGTAACATGCTACTGCTAGTGCGGCTAACCATTTCCCTTTAGTGGCTCCGTAGAACACGTTGTTTGTTTTCCATCCCTTTCTGAATACTTCCCATAATAACAAAAGATCAATAATTAATATAATATTTTTCCAAACGCTTGCCCTCGCTGAAAATGGGGCAGGAAGTATTTGTTTTTCCTCCTCAATTACTGTTGCTGTTTTGTTCTAACAACATCATGCTATGATTATTATTATATTAAGTAGAAAATTGATTTTTGAAATTCGTGAATCGATGCGAATCCGAGAAAACTGAATTGCGATTCAAATGTGAATCGATTTTTCCCCCACCCTAGTTTTGAATAGCAATTAAGTGAGTTTAGATGTAAAAACCTGGCAACATTGACTGACACGTTCAAGGCCCAAAAAGGTAGTACGGAGATCGTTAAAACAATCCATCGAACTGACACGGAAGAGAAGAAATTGTTAAATAAAGTCTGTATTTTTTTTCCTTGTGCACAAAAAGTATTGTCATAGCTTCTTAAGTGGTTGAACCACTGTTTTTACTACCTTTCTGGGCCTTGAACATGGTAGTTGCGTTGCTGTCTATGCAGGGTCAGAAAGCTCTGGGATTTTATCAAAAATATCATAATTTGTGTTTTGAAGATGAACGAAGGTCTTACGGGTTTGGAATGACATGAGAGTGAATAATTAATGACGGAATTTTCATTTCGGGATGAGCTATCCTGAAAAATAATTCTAATTATTGTTGTTGTTCTAGTTGTAAAAACATTTGAAACATTTTGAAATAGGGGTCTCAGATGTTTGGACCCCACAGTATCAATAAACAGAAATGTTTGCCACAAGGAAAAATACTTAAACTTAATAATTAAACCTCAATTTCTCTTCTAATATCAAAGTAGTGCTTAGTATGCAGTGGGAGTTGTATTTCTCATGTCAGACTGCCACGATCATTAACCACATCCTTTAGCTGCGGGCAACTCACAAATCAACACCAGAAGACACAGATCAGTGGGTTCCTTAAGGCTCTGCACAACCCAGCGGAGCTCATATCTACAGATAATTTTGCTTCCATTATTTAGGATGCATCCAGTTGAGAGTTTTAATGAAAATGAATGAAATTGTTCATTTTTTGGTTTCATAAAATAATCATGCGTTGAATGAGAGAAAATTGGATTGTAATGATGTACCACAATCACACGCCTTTGGCAAGATTTGTTGATCTTCAAACACTGTGTGTGTGTGTGTTGCAGCTGGCTCAGGATGAGGGAAGTCCAGTGCGGGGTTTTGCTGTCGTGGAGTATGAAACGGCGGAGCAGGCTGAAGCCGTGCTGCTGGAGATGGACAGACAGCTGATCCAGGGTCAGGAGATACGTCTGTCTCTGTGTCCCCCAGGAACCTCTGGACGCAGCACTCTTGCCGCCCTCATCGCTGCTCAGGGAGTGGTGAGTGATGCGCACGCTCACGGGGGACAAGTGACATTCATTTTATCACCACGTAGCAAGCCACGAGAGTGTTTCTCACATATTCATCCCAGAAGCATTAACGCACACACGTGCATGTGTGAAACAGCAGCGGTGACGGTTTAATTACAGTATTCATACAAACCCTGCTGTTTCAGACATCTCCAGATCTCCGCTGCATTTCCGAGGCCTGAAATAAACCACAGGGCTATTTTCATCATGCTGGACAGATTCACATAAACCAGCAGCCTGTCCTGAAGACACTGTCAGTGGTTTTGAGCATTAACTGATATTCTCCAAAACGCAGGTTTTGCTTCAGGACTCAGATTTTCAGTTTCTCAACACCTCTTTAATTTGGTTGGTTTCATGCCTTTGGCACACAAAAATTCACTATATAATACACATTGTGGACGACACCATGTTTATTTTTGCTGCAGGTGAATGTTTAATGCAGTCTTGTTCACATTTTTGTGTAATCCTTCAGTAAGATAAAGTTAAGCATATTTAGCTTGCTGTTATGATAGAGAGCTTATGATTAAGACTCGACTTGAGCTCTAAATCTCCTCCTTGGATTTCTTAACAAAGGTTTGAAAAGTCTTCATATCTTTTGTTATAATATTTAATATACACATTACCATTCAGACGGGGTTGGAAGTATTTTCCAATGTATTAGAAAGAAGTCAGATACATTATACATTATCACAATTTAAAATAGCTGTTTTTATTTGAATATATAATATGTAATTTATTCCTGTGATGGCAAATCCATTCTTTAGTCTTCAGCATCACATGAACTTTCAGAAATCATTCTAATATGCATATTTGTTTGATCATTCTTTTTTTGTTTTTGTTGAAACCATGAGGCATTTTTCAGGATTCTTTCATGACTAGAAAGTTCAAAAGAACAGCATTTATTTGAAATATATTTTTTTTGTAAAAGTCTTTAAGTCTTTAATAATTTTGAAATTAATAATTTTGTGTGTAAATATATAGTAGTCAACATTTGAAGTGGATCAAAAAAGTTAATTGAAATTGTCCTTGACAAGATTGACAAGAATGGGTATTGTTTTGGTTTTAGGACAAGGTTTTAGGAAGGGTTTTGTTCCACTTCAGATGTTGACTACTATGTATTTATATATATATATATATATATATATATATATATTTACACACACACACAGTCAGGGTATTCTCTGAAGTACAGCAAAAACTATTATTAATAAATCTTTTTACTATTTAAAATAACTTTTCTTTTTGAATAGATTTTCAAATGTAATTAATTTCTATTATTTTAACATTTTCAGAATTTTTAACATACTTCTGTCACATGATCATTCAGAAATTGGACCTTTCTATTCATCAAAGAACTCTGAAAAAATGTACTCAACTGTTTTAAATATTGATAATAATAAAAAAATGTTTCTTAAATAGCAAATAAACATATTAGAATGATTTCTGAAGGATCATGTGTCACTGAAGACTGGAGTAATGATGCTGAAAATTTAGCTTTGATCAAAGGAATACATTTTATTTATATTTATATTTATCTGTATTTTGGATCAAATAAATGCAGGCTTGGGGAGCAGAAGAGACTTCTTTAAAAACATTAAAAATCTTAATCTCTAAAAAACTTTTGGCTAAGAATAATATATATTATTCTTATTATGTCTTATTGACCACATACTCTACATACAACACAAAATATGTTAATACTCATTTTAGTTGGTTACATTTTATTATTTGCATTTAGCATAATTTTTGTGCTGTTTATGTGACAAGCTTATTCACAGTTAGGCACCACTCAATACAGCTCAGCCTTCACACACACAAACACACTGGTGTCTTTTAAGTATCAAATAGTTTTTCTTATTGATGTTTTGTTAGAACAGATTATTTATTTCTTTTTTCTTTAATGGTGTTTATTTCTTTTCAAATCGGAGACTTAATTCTGTAGACTGATGCAGTATATTGTTGGCAGATCAGGATGTTACATCTGAACATTAATTGATTTAATTGTTCAGCGTTCAGCTTTTTGCTTGTGGTGGATAATAAAATATCTGAAACGTTTTTATGGACATTTTCAAATTTTCATTCTTGTATTGACATTTGTCTTGTTGAAACAGGAAAATGGATTGCCGATAATTTTAATGCGCATGCTTACTGGTAATTTGGTCAGTCTTTAGAACTACAAGAGCATATAAAGACCTCAAAGCTAACAGACTTGAACTAAAAGCCACACAATTGCAATTTTGATTTCATGGGGTCTACATGTCTCCGCTCCTCTTTGCTCTCTCTTGCCTCTCCACTCTCTCTCTCTCCCTCTCTTTTACTTCCCCTTTTTCCTCTAAAAAAGTATCAAGCCAAATAGAGCAAATGCAAGCTGACATTTCTCAGGAAGTCCACCCCTCCGAGCCACAGGCATCTCCGTGCTCTGTCTGTATCTGAGACACGCCTACCCACTCATCCACAGGCTGTGAGGGCAGAAGCTTTTCCCTCAGCCTGATGGGCCGTTGCGCTTGCGTGTGAGTGTAGTCATGTAATTTTAGCACTGCTTGGGGACTAGCAGGTGTCTGCACTTGTCTTCTTCACTGGTTAGTACTCTGGGAGTTCATACGCATAATGTCAAAAGATACGTGCCTACTGGTTATATCTGTCATTTTCAATGCTGTGTCTCAGTTATGGTTACATAAACGTTAATACAAATAGAGTTTGTTAAGGGTTCTAATCATAGATAAAAATAAAATTGGAAATTTAATTGCTGCCTAATGATGTGTAAGTAAAGTCAAAGTGGTGCCAAGGTTGCAGTAATTGACGGAACACTTGGAATTTATTTAAAAAAGAAAATCAAGTGGAAACTAAAATGAAAAAATAAAAAAATAGAAAGTCACTGATTTAAACAAAGATGTTATAATGTAGAAAAACTTCTTTTTAATATATGTACATTCAATAGATCTTATTTTGGTTGTTCTTGTTTATTATGTTTTGCATTAAAGTTACATTAAAGTCAGCTTTATTTATCTTTAAACACTGTTAAATGGCTTTTAAAATAATGAAAAACTGTCTTTAAAAAAACGTTCAGTGTGTTTGAAAAGTCTTTCTTGATTATCAATGCTGTATTTATTTGCTAGGACAAATCAAGATGCAGTATTATTGGGAAATATTATCACGTAGCTGTTTTCTGTTTAAAAAAATATATAATAAAACGTATATTATTCCTGTGATGACAAACACAGGATTAGTGTCACATGATCCTTCAGAATTCAGAATCATTCTAATGCATATTTTTTGTTATTAAGATTTCTTACTATTTCTACTATTTAGAACTTTTTTTTACTATTTAGTACTATTTATTATATATTATAATATATATTATATATATAACTAGAAAGTAAAAGGGATAGCATTTATTTAAAATTTTGAAAAATCTATTTTTTGTAACAATGTAAAAGTTCATCCTTGCTACATAAAATGATTAATTTCTTTATACACTGCCCTCCAAAAGTTTGGAAACACCCTAGAAAAGTGGGGTATTGGACATGAATCTTTTTTAATTTGTGATAATTTTGCACTGATGAGGGACAAAACAAACTACAAAAACATATTTTATTACATAAACAGTTTATACATAGAAAAAACTTACATATATATATATATATATATATATAAAATTAGTATTCATATTGACCCCCCCTCCACCAAACTCTTAAATTGCTTTTAAAATAATAAAAAGTATAATAATTAATAATTAATTTATATAGTTATACACTGTAATTAATTCATACAATATCATTTTAAAACTATAACTACAATTGTAAATAGTAAACAGTAAATATTTATTTACATTTTTCATGTCCCTTTTTGTTTAGAAAGTGTAATATACCTGTATTTTTATTTTTAGTACTTGCTTATATTAATGCCTTTTGTATTTTTTAAAATAAAAGTACGAAAATATCATATTACTTACCGAATTTGTTCAGTAAATAGATATTTCCCTAGCCATTTCATGCTTAATTATGTCTATTAAAATGTATTACAAGCTTCTGTTCCTTTCACTGTTCATTTTATCGTTCTGTCCTATTTTTCATTCAATTGCAGAATGAACATTTAGAGCTTCTTCAGTGCAGCGGAACAGTAATCACTTGACATTTTCCTGTAATGATGTTGGAAACCACTTATTATACAGAACATTTCACGTACAGTAACATTTAATGTTTTTACTTATATGCGTGATTTAGTGTTAATCCAAATGACATGCCAGCATCTGTATCAGTGCATCCCTTATTCTTTTATAGGCATATTATACCTCTAAAATGCACTCTGCTTTAAATTAATAAAGAATCAGTGCTCTATACGCTTTATGATCTCTCTCTTTCTCTCTCTCTCTATACTGTCAATTATTAAACAAAACGCCCTGCTTTATTTAGACTGCAGTAAACCACCGGATGTTTCAGTTCTTGTAGATTGCATGAATTGTCTCATGCTATAGACAATAGAGTTTCTCAGATGTAGTTTGTGGCTCTTCACACATCAGGAGCAGAGCTCTCTGCTAATCCATCTCTGAAGCTCTGGGCAGGGGGCAAAATGGGACACGGCCCTGCTTTTGTCACTCTTACGAAGAGACAGGCCAACTGTCTCTTCAGTCCCTCTCCCCAAATACACCACCCATCTGCTGCTTCATCCAGGGCCATCATCACCACCACCACCACCACATTCCCCTGATTCTTAAATGATTATGTCTATGTCCCCTCATTCCTGAATATGGGGTTACATCCTTGGCGTCACCCATTCCAGTATGAAAGCAGCACAATGTGTGTATGTGCACAAGTGTAGATGTATGTGTGGGTGGGGGAGTGGTAGTCAGCAGATGGAGCTGGAGTGTGGTTGGGATGGATCCACACCTCTAGCAGACATTAGAGATCTAATCAGGGGTTCCGCATGTCTGCAAGCATCTCCCCCATGCCAACAAATACACACACTCACACATGCTCACTCACCGCTGGGACATAAACATCCCAGATAAACATTTGACAAGACATCAAGGAAGCTCTGCAAAAAATCTTAACCCTGTAAAGCCTACTGTATCATGTTTGATATACACATGTCTATGGCTTCTAAATTATAAGCATCAAATTTTGCTTAAAAAAACTTGTGTTAGTGCAGTCATATCGATTAATCACATCTGAAATAAAAGTTTGTATTTTTATTTCTTAAATATATACATGTGTATGTGTATTTATATATGTGACCCTGGACCACAAAACCAGTCTTAAGTAGCACGGGGGTATTTGTAGCAATAGCCAACAATACATTGTATGAGTCAAAATTATCAATTTTTCTTTTATGCCAAAAATCATTAGGATGTTAAGGATCATGTTCCATGAAGAAATTTTGTACATCTAAATGTACCTTTTAATTAGTTATATGCATTGCTAAGAACTTCATTTGGACAACTTTAAAGGTGATTTTGTTATTATTTTGAATTTTTGACATCCTCAGATTCTAGATGTTCAAATGGTTGTATATCGGCTAAATATTGTCCTGTCCTATCCTATCAATCATACATCAATGGAAAGCTTTTTTATTCAGCTTTCAGATGTAAAAATCTCAATTTCAGAAAATTGATCCTTATGACTGGTTTTGTGGTCCAGGGTCACATATACATGTAAATATACACACATATTGTTTAAACGCAAACTTTTATTTTGGATGTGATTAATCGCGATTAATCAATTTGACAGCATTGTTTTATACACAATCTATTACATGCCCTCCGGCATCTGATTGATCTTTTATACTTTTTAAGCTGATAAAAGGCCTTTTAGTATAATTCTAAAATTGTTTCGCCTTGCATTATATATTTGGCCCCCCCACAATAAAAACTACTTTTTGATAATAAAACAAAGCATTTAAATATCACCCTACTGAGACATTTTATTGGCAGATCTTTTTAAGCGAAAATAATTTAATATTATTTTTGGACATGTAAATATCAGCAACTGCACCAAATTGCGTATTTTCGCTCAGTTTAGAAATGAAAAAAATTGATTTTCTGAATATTTTTGTAATCTCAGGCTTTACCATGTTAATCTGTTTTGTATGGAAGCCCATTTCCGCCACTGAATAAAAAAAAAGGTTATTGCGACTTGTTATTCAGACTTTTTTTTTGACAGAATTGCATAATACAAACTCGGAATTATCAGAAATGAAGTCAAAATTGCAAGATATAAACTCAAATTCTTTCTCACAAGTCTTTTTCTCAGAATTGCGTAATATAATCAATTGCCAGAAATATACTCAGAATTGTGAGTCAGTCAAAACATGCGTTTTGGACTTTTTTCTCGCAAATGCGAGTTTGTATCTCACAATTCTGACTTTTTTCTTCCAATTCTGGCTTTTTCTCAGAATTGTGAGATATAAACTTACAGTTGTGAGTTATAAAAGGGGGAAAAAAGACTGATATTTTTCAGCACGTTTGTACCTCACAATTCTGACTTAATAACTTGTAATTGCATGTTATAAAGAAAAGGAAAGAATTGTGTGCTTATATCTCACAATTCTGACTTCATAACACATTTGCGAGTGTATATCTCATAATTCTGTAAAAAAGTCAAATTGTGAGTTTGTGTCATGCAATTCTGATTAAAAAAGTCATTTTTTAAATTTTTTATTCAGTGGTAACTGGCTTCCATAGTTTTGTCTTGTTTTTATAGTTGAAATGTACACATCCTGAAAAATTAATTAGTGAACATACATTTACTTGACATGCAAAATATATATAGAAGATATTTTCAGGGAGAAAAAAGTGTAATAGTCTACTTTTTTAACCCTAATTAATTTTCTAAATGTTTTCATATTTAAAACATAAATCTAACTAAATTATGTGAGCTTTATGCTTTGACTAGAAAGCTTACTTTTTTCTATATAGCTTTAAAAAATATTATACTACATTCCAAGAGATCTGGATAGATTTAAAGATTTACTAAAGATCTACTTGAGTAAATAAAAACTTGAGTCCGTTCCCATGAAATTACTTTGAATTGTGATATAATACACTACACAAGTGTTTTTTTTTATTTTTTATTTTTTTATTGGAGCTTGATCACAGGAGTTTTCATTCACTTTCATTATATTGAAAAGCTCGCCTTGATATTGTTAAAAAAAAAAAAACGTCCTTTTTATTTAAGATATTTCTTACTGTATGCGGTTTTGATTCCCAAGTAAATTATTTAAATTGATATTTTATTTATATATAAATAAAAAAAAATACTGATTAAGAAATGTCTATGTTCACTATAATATCTGTGTGCACATGGGTTTATTTTTGTGTAATAAATCAGTGAATTAATGTTTTTATCTTTGTTGTGTGTGTTCTGCTGTAGATGTTGAGCAATAAGAAAGGTCTACTGCCTGAACCCAATCTGGCCCAGTTCCTCAACAGTATGACCAATCCTGCTGCTCTCCAAGTCCTTATGAGACCCTACCCTACCGCCAAACGAGGAGGTAACTCTCTCTCTCTGTCTCTCTTAAGTGTCTCTTTACTCATTAGGCAAATAATTTATTGAATATTCATGAGTAGCACGTTTAAGTACTTTTCCAGACAGAACCAAAAATGTATCCTGCGAGGACTGTGGACATTGTGATGAAATATCTCTCATGATTCTGCATATGTGTGTGTGTGGGTTGGCTGCGTAACGGTGATCACCAGCGCTGTAGATTCAGAGCAGATTTTTCTCTTGATGAAAGCCTAATCATATATTAAAATGAACTTTTCATTGGGTGGGAGAATAAATGAGCTGAGGAAGAAGTGGAGGCCGGAGCTTAAAGAGAACACACAATTACAAAACTAAATATAGCACATGATTAAATGTTAAACTTCTCTACCTATTCCGGAGCAACTTGCCATTAGTGTTGAAGCTGGAATTTTGGAATGACAAAATCATGGGCCACCAATGTCGAACACATAATTTCTGCTTTTTTTGAGGGCTTGTCTTTGGTTTGTTTCTTTTGACATTATTATGTTTGCTATCTAATGGTTTCCCATCAGGAAAGTTTGGTCGACCTCACAATCTCCCCTTCCTGCGTCCACCGTTGACTGCAGCGCTGCTACAGTTAGGAAAAGCACAGCAGGTACTCATTTTCTTTTTGTGTCACTCGCAAAACTGACTTAAAAGGATAGTTTAACCAAAATAGAAAATTCTGTCATCATTTAGTCAACCTTAAGTTGTTCCAAACTTGTACGAATTTCTTTAGCTGGTAAACACAAAACTAGTAATTTTGAAGAATGCCGGTAACCAAACAGTTTATGGCATTGACTTCATAGTATGGAAAAAAAATACTATGGAAGTCAAAGACTTTCATCAACTATTTGATTACCAGTGTCCTTCAAAATATGTTCTTTTGTGTTCAGTAGAAAGAAACTTGTGCAGGTTTGGAACAAGTGGAGGGTATGGAAGCCTGTTTCCACTGAATAAAAAATAAAAAAAGGTAATTGCGACTTTTTAGCTAACAGTTCTGACTTTTTTTCATAATTGCATGATACGAACTCACAATAGTGAGTATATCTCTTAATTCTGACACAGAATTGCGAGTTAAGTCAGAATTGTGTGATATAAACTTGCAATTCTGAGAACATATCAAACTTTTTTTTTCCCTTAACACTGGACTTTATTATTTGCAATTGAGAGTTTATATCTCACTATTCTGTAAAAAAAAAAGTCAGAATTGTGAGATATAAACTCGCAGTTGCGAGAAAAAGGTCAGAATTGCGAGAAATTTTGAGGGAAAAAAATTTTTCTCGTTTATATCTCGCAATTCTGACTATAACACAGTTGCGAGTTACAAAGTCAGAATTGCATAATGCAAACTTGCAATTATGAGTTATAGTTTATATCTCGCAATTCTAACTTTATAACTTGTAATTGCGAGAAAAAAGTCAGAATTGGAAGATATTCTGAGAAAAAAGAATTGTGAGTTTATAACTCTCAAAAAAAAAATATCACACAAGATTGAGTTTATATCACACAATTTTGACTATAACTTGCAATTGTGAATTTATATATCGCAATTCAAACTTTATAACTCGCAACTGCAACTCAGTTGTATTACTCAATTCTGAGAAAAAAATAGTCATTAATTAGAAAAAAAAGAATTCACAACTCGTAACTCGTACAACTCATAATTGTGAGTTTGTATCTCAAAATTCTAACTTTCTAACTCACAATTGTTAGTTTATATCACAATTCTGAGAAAAAAAAGTCAGAATTGCGATATATAAACTCACAATTGAGAGAAAAAAGTCAGAACTGGGAGATGAAAACTCACATTTGTGAGTTTATCACGCAATCCTGAGAAAACAATTCTGACTTTATATCTTGCAATTCTGACTTTATCATTTGCAGATGCAAGTTTATATCTCACAATTATTACTTTATAACTTGCAATTGCAAGTTTATATCACAATTCTGAGAAAAAAGTCAGAACTGCGATATACAAAGTCAAAATTGTGTGAAACAAATCAGAATTGCGAGATGAAAAATCGCATTTGCGACTTTGTATCTCGCAATTCTGAGAAAAAAATCCTGAGTTTATATCTTGTAATTGTGACTTTATAACTTGCAGTTGTGAGTTTATGTCACAATTCTAAGAAAAAAAGTCAGAATTGCGATATATAAACTCACAATTGCGAGAAAAAAGTCAGAATTGCGAGATACAACTGCAATTGCGAGTTTATCACGCAATCCTGAGAAAACAATTCTGACTTTATATCTTGCAATTGTGAGTTTATATCACAATTATGAGGAAAAAGTCAGAACTGCGAGATACAAAGTCAAAATTTGTGGAACAAGTCAGAATTGCGAGATGAAAACTCGCATTTGCGACTTTGTATCTCGCAATTCTGAGAAAAAAATCTGGAGTTTAAATCTTGCAATTCTGACTTTATAACTTGCAGTTGTGAGTTTATGTCACAATTCTGAGAAAGAAATGTCAGAATTGTGATATATAAACTCACAATTGTGAGAAGTCAGAATTGCGAGATGAAAACTTGCATTTGTGAGTTTATCATTCAATTCTGAGAAAAAAATTCTTTTATATCTTGCAATTCTGACTTTATAATTTGCACTTGCGAGTTTATATCAAAATTCTGAGAAACAAGTCAGAACTGTGAGATTCAACTGCAATTGCGTGTAAAAAGTCTGAATTGTGAGATGAAAACTCGCATTTGCGAGTTTAGCATTCAATTCTGAGAAAAAAATTCTGACTTTATATCTTGCAATTATGACTTTATAATTTGCAGTTTCGAGTTTATATCACAATTCTGTGAAACAAGTCAGAACTGTGAGATGAAAACTTGCATTTGCGACTTTCTATCTCGCAATTCTGAGAAAAAAAATCCTGAGTTTATATCTTGCAATTCTGACTTCATAACTTGCAGTTGCGAGTTCATATCACAATTCTGAGAAAAAAGTCCGAATTGCGAGATACAACTGCAATTGCGAGAAAAAAAGTCAAAATTGTAAGATGAAAACTTGCATTTATGAATTTATCACGCAATCCTGAGAAAAAAATTTTGACTTTATAATTTGCAATTGCGAGTTTATATCACAATTTGGAGAAAAAAGTCGGAACTGCGATATATAAACTCACAATTTCAAGAAAAAAGTCAGAATTGCGAGAGTTTATATCTTGCAATTCTGACTTTATAACAATTGTGAGTTCATATGACAAAATTCTGAGAAAAGAAGTCAGAATTGCGAAATATAAACTTGAAAATTGCAAGAAAAAAGTCAGATTTGCAAGATAAAAACTGCGGGTTTGTATCACTCAGGTTTGAGAAAACAAATTAGTTTATATTTCACAATTCTGATTATAACTTGTAATTGTGAGTTTGTATCATGAAAACTGACTTTATAACATGCAATTGCAGGTTTATATCTTGCAATTCTGACTTCATAACTCACAATTCTGAGAAAGGAATTGTGAGCTAAAAAGTCACAATGACCTTTTTATTATTTTTTATTTAGTGGCAGAAATGGGCTTCCATAGGAGGGCGAGTAAATGAGGGAGTGAGGGAGCTTAATTTCTAAAAGTTCACAAAGTCAAGGGTGCTCAGAGTTAAAGAAACACCCTAGACAAGTGGATAAAAAAGGCTATGGAACAGCAAAGATGAACACTTTAAAGGGATACATGTTGTAGAATAAGCTGCTCCCTCAAAGAAATATAAAAAAGAATAACGAAGCATGTTTAACAATCTCTCTTTCTCTCATGCAGAGTGCCATCCTAGGAAACGGTCTCGTTCTCCAGAATCTTCTTCACATGCAGATGGCCCAACAACAGCTCTTACAGATCAAAGACAAGCAGATCACTAATGTAAGGGTCTGTGTGTGCGCGCGTGTTCACGTCTCAGACATACCCATAACAAAGAAATGCATCACCACTTTTCACTTACCTGCATGCTGTTCAACAACAGCCTGAAATTGTGCTCATAGTTCTTTTGCTAAGACTTTATTGGTCTGCTGCATTCAATTCTGTTGTAAATAATGAGAAAACTGCAGGTTTTGTTCAGAAAAGCATCATTTATTTTATGTAGCAGTATTAGAACCGTAGATCTAACTGGCATTTTTAATGCAAATTTTTCAATTCTGGTTAAAGAATAATAATGCCATCCACAGGAATATTTACATGGAAAAACAAAGGAATTCATGCAATAATAATGCTGGCATAAATCTTTTTTTGTATTTTTGTAGCTATAATCTCATCTGTGTGCACTTCATCGTTCACTCGCCACATGACCGTTTTATGGCCTGTCTGCTCTCTTTTCTCCTTCATCGCTCTCTCATTTCCCTCCAGGTCCCAGGTCTTTTAGGCGACCCCTCTCGGCTGCTTCTGCAAAAAGTTCTGGGTCTTCGAACTCCGGCTCCGGTTCCTCTGGGAAAGGGGCTGCTGGGAGATTCTCCCACAGGTGAGAGCTTCTGGTTGAGCGGTCAAGCTCGCAAACCGCAGGCCTGGTCCAGAGGTCTTGTTCGCTACTGCAGGGAAGGACATTTGCAATGCAAATCCTCAAACTGTTTGAAAGCCCCATTATAAGCAGTTCGAGGCAGCCGCTTCAATCAGTATTTTCTTCCTTTGTGCTTTTATACAGACGTGTGTCTGTTTGTGTGTGCAAAGTCTGGTATTGGCATTCATCAAAGCATTGAAGACCTTTGAAGAGTATCCCTTTGTGCAGGGTCATTTCTATTTGAATATCAGTGCCTTGCAGGTGTTTCAGTGACGCAGAAATTGAAACACTAAACTGTGGTTTTCCAGAGTATGCACTGAATGCATTGAAAATGGAAGATTTTATACTGAAGAAATTTAACAAAGTTCTCTAATTCACAGAGTTGGGCCAAGACTCTTCTCCAGTCACGTCCCAGGGTGGAAACTCCTCAGCTGGAATGGTGTCACATGTACCTGGACGTTCACACGCGAGTTCCATTGCTGAGCAGAATGGAGTCGCTGCGACGTGCTTGGCTCCGGAAAAACAGCCTGCACCTCCAGGAACCACAGGAGGCTCCGTAAGCTCCCAAACACAGCTGCAAAACTTCCTACCTGGAATTAACGCACCAAGTCTGGGACCTTTGCTGGGGAGTACAACGCATAAAGCTCCAGCCAACCACCACAGTTCAAGTGTGCAGACTAGTACTTCCGTTACAGTAAGCTTGGTTTTCTTTTTTGTTTTTCTGATTTCTTATCTCAAAGCAAAAATGAGGAAATCTGAGACATCAAGCTGAAAACTTGATTTTGTCATCATTTAATCACAATTGTTGTTCCAAACCCTATGACTTTGTCTCTACCGAAGAGCATGAAAGGAAAAACTTTGATGAAGGAGGAGAAGTTCACTTCCAGAACAAAAATTTACAGATAATTTACTCACTCCCTTGTCATCCAAGATGTTTGTGTCTTTCTTTCTTCAGTCGTGAAGAAATTATGTTTGAGGAAAACATTTCAGGATTTATCTCCATATAGTGGACTTCAATGGAGCCCGTGAGTTTGAACTTCCAAAATGCAGTTTTAAATGCAGCTTCAAAGGGCTCTAAACGATCCCAGCCAAGGAAGAAGGGTCTTATCTAGCGAAACGATCAGTTAAAGAAGTTAAACTGATATGCTTTTTAACCTCAAACGCTCATTTAGTCTAACTCCATGTGCATGCAAACTCTGTGTAATGTGGTTCAAGACAGTTAGGGTATGACGAAAAACTCCCATCTCATGTTCTCCCTCATCTTCAGAATCACCCTATATCGCTGATTTACCTTTTTTGTTAAGAATGTTTGATCTTCTTTGCATGTTCACTTTGCAAAGACTGGGTTGGTACTTCTGCAGAGATGATTTTTAAAGTTGAGGGAGAAAATACGATCAGACTTTTTCGACATACCCTAACTGTCTTGAGTCAGAATACACAGAGTTCAGAAAGAGAAAGGCAAGATGAGCGTTTGAGATTAAAAAGTATTTAAATTGTATTTTTTTTTTAAGAAAATAATCGATCGTTTCACTAGATAGACCCTTCTTCCTTGGCTGGTATCGTTTAAAGCCCTGTGAAGCTGCATTTAAACTACATTTTGGAAATTAAAAATCGGGGGCACCATATCAATCCATCATATGGAGAAAAATGCAGAAATGTTTTCCTCAAAAAACATAATTTCTTTACGACGAAAGAAAGAAAGACATGAACATCTTGGATGACATGGGCGTGAATACATTATATGTACATCTTTGTTTTGGAAGTGGACTTCTCCTTTAAGTGCAATTTTAATCTTATGAAACTGCTACTCTATATAAAATTAGATTTTTTATATACAGAATATTATTGTTTATATTTATTTTATATCTAAATATACCGTTTAGAGGTTTGGGGCAGTAGTTTTTTTTTTTAAAGAACTGAATACTTTTATTCAGCAAGGACGTGTTAAATCAATTTATAATTAATTTAATTTATATTTCACAATAAATGCTCTCCTTTTAAACTTTCTATTCACCAAAGAATCCATAAATCCCTCTAAATGTATCAAGGTTTTCACAGCAAAATTGTTTTCAACACTCATAAGAATTTTTTAAAAATTGTAAAAGACCTCCAGAATAAAAATGTCCTGATAATTTACTCACCCCCATGTCATCCAAGATATTCATGTCTTTCTTTCTTCAATCAAATAAGAAACTAAGGTTTTCAAGCAAAACATTCCATTTTTTTTTTTTTTTTCCATATAATGGACTTCAATGGGAGCCAAAGGGTTGAAGGTCCATATTGCACTCACTACACAATCCCTGAGGAATAATGTCATGTCTAGCAAAAACAATTGGTCATTTTCTTAAAAAAAGAAAATTTCTACACTTTTTAACCATAAATGCCCGTCTTGCAGTAGCTTGACCTCACGCATTACGTAATCACGTTAAAAAGGTCACATGTGACATAGGTGGAAGTGCTGATCCAGTGTTTACAAAGCGAACGTGTAAAGAAAGTCAAACGCCCTGTATAAAAAAAGGTAAAACAACGTTGGACGATTTTGAAGGGGAAAATGAGATGGAGTTTTTTACCCTACCCTACCTTTTTGAACCGAAGCGCAGACAGATAACTTACTGTGTGTGACCTTTCCAACGTGATTACGTGTTGCATGAAGTCATGCATGCGCCTCTTGCAAAACGAGCAGTTGTGGTTAAAAAGTATATAAATTAGACTCTTTTTAGCAAATGGCAGATAATTTTTCTAGACCCATATTCAACAGCTGGGATGGTGTAGAGCCCTTTGAAGCTGAACTGAAACTGCAGTTTGGACCTTGGACCAATTTGAACCTGCTGATCCCCGTTGAAGCCCAATATCCTTGAATGTTTTCCTCAAAAACCTGAAGACTTAAAGATATGAACATCTTGGATGACATGGGGGTGAAATTTTAATTCTGGAAGTTTTTGACAAACAAATGCAGCATTACTGAGAATACTTTCTAAAACATTATATTACTGAGCTCAAACGTTTTGAAAGATTGTATTTTGTATGTTTTTGTAATGTAAATATATAATGAAATATACATACAACACTATATATTTATTATTGTTATGTAAAATAACAGCAAGGGGAGTACCAGAAGCCTTTTTTTACACTTTGAACACCAAACACAGAAAAGTACACACTCGCTTATACTTGGAACTGCATTTCCATTGTTCTGTCTGGAGGTGTCTTTATTCAGACACAAGCACTCAGACGCCTAGTAGAGCTCAGTAAAGACTCTGACAGAGTTCTGAGCCCTAATGACAGACCGCTAGTGCTGCAGGCTCTGATTACTTACTGCATTACCCTACACAGGCTAATGGAGAGCTCTGTCTTCTGTGTGACTGTATTGGAGATGAATGCCAGACTCTGCGCCAGTACTTTTCCACAGCATCCCTGCTCTTGGATCGCAGTTTATTTGTGAAAGCTGTGAAAGAAAAAACAAAGATGCTTTAAAAGAATGTCTGTAGAGAAAGAAAAAGAAGGTGTTTAGAAGAATGTCTAAGCTGCTTGTTTCCATACAATGAAAGTGGACAGTGACAGAAGTAACGTATAGTTTCTAAAGACTTGGAATGAAGCCCATGAGTTTTGACTTTTATAATGTATATGGATTAGAAACAATATGAATGGTCAGTTTCACCAAAAATGCATTACAATGCACAAGTTAAATATATTGCAAAAATGTTTCATGTTATCTTCATAGCTCAAGTTTGTAGAAGTAGGGGAGATTTTAGTCGTACGCTGTGGTTTGTATGTGAGTAACCCTGTGATGTACCAGATTAGCAGAGGAACTGCTGTCATATATTTTGTTCTCACCCTCTTTCTCACACTTACTTTATCTCCATCTACAGAGTCAGTCCAGTTGTCAGACGTCTCTGTTGGGAGACCCCCCTAAAGAAGTGAAGTTGCCTTCCAACCCATATCTAAACCTGGCTAGTGTGCTTCCTGGAGTGGTACTACAAGGTACGTGCACGATCAGAACGTCACATACCGAAGATGACTCGCTTCTGCCAGACCTTGGAATGTATCTCTTCTCTGTCAGCTCTCTGTTTTCAACGATAATGTTTACAGTGTGCGACTGTCTTGTCTCTCCCTGCTCAAGGCCACAGCCAGACTGGCTACAGCCCACACCAGCGGAGAAGATAAAGAGTGTGTGTGTGTATGAGAGATGTTCTAAATGGGTGTCCCTGAGCAGGCCCTGATTTACATCTTGAATGTGTGTTTCTCCCGCAGCACCCTGCAACAGTAAACCTCAGACTGTGCAAGCGCACACTGGGACGTACAGCGCAGTCCTGCCGCCTGCCACCCACCCACCCAGTCAATACAGCGCTGAGACCACTCCTGCAGAATATAGTCACCAATACAGTCAGCAATACTCACAGGTAACTACAATACGTGGGGGAAAAAAAAAACATTAGCCATTACTCCAGTCTTTATCACTTTTGATTTTTCTTTTAAATTTACTGACCCCAAACTTTAAACAGTAGTGTATATTGTTACAAAAGATTTCTGTTTAAAATAAATTAACTGTTTTCTACTTGAATATATTATAAAATGTTAATTTATTTCTGTGATGCACAGCTGATTTTTTTTGCAGTCATTACATAATTCTAAGATTTTGTTTTATTATTATCAGTGTTGAAAACATCTACCTAATATATTTGTCAGTTTAATGTAAGAAAAAATAATACTTTCATTAAGCAACTATGCATTAAATTGATCAAAAGTGACAGTAAAGTTACATTTATAATGATACAAAAGATTTTTTATTTAAAAATGCTTTATTTTTTAACTTTCTGTTCATTAAAACAAAAATTAATCCTGGTTTCCACAAAAATATGAAGCAGTTTTTAACAGCTGAACTGGATATTTCACCTGTTTTCAGATAAATAGATAGATAGGTAGGTAGATAGATAGATAGATAGATAGATAGATAGATAGATAGATAGATAGGACACTAGTGTTTGAACTGTGGTCTTGGGATCTTGTATCAGGGTTGCCAGGTTTTGACAACAAAACTACTCAAAACTAGTGTTTTGAAGAGGGTCCCCCATTAAAAACTGCATTATGGGGGAATAAAATACACATTTTTTGTCAGGGTTCCCCTGGTAAATTTGTATTTCAGGAGCTAAATATGATGTTACTGGGGTCGCCTCAACTTGCAGACAACAGTGTTAAAGTAGCCCAAGTTCCGCGGCCAATCTGCCGACTTGGCGACACTGCCTTGTATAACAGATGAATTCAGATGAAAGTACTTGACGGTTGTGGAATACAGACACTGACAGTCGGAGACACATAACAAAATCCCAGCGTTCACTGCAGCGATCAATCAGTCTTGCGCTTAGCCCACTCTCTCAAGTCTTTTCTCCCCCTATTATATTCCCCACAATTCCTCTTTCTAACACAAGCTTCCACTGAGCCCAAGACTTGACAGCGAAAGCCAGAGAGAGCAAGAGGCACGAGAAAGAAAACAATTCTGCCATATGCTCAGCTGCACAATAGAGATAGATGGGTCTATACGGAATAAAGAAAATGAATGTTCAAAACAGACAAAAAGAATTCCATCAGAATGGAGCTGTAGTGCACCACCGTGTCTTTACCAGAGTCGGCAAATGATAAAAGTTACTTTTTCCATTTAAATCAGATTTTTTTTTTGTCCCAAATGAGTTTATATTTCTGATTTCTGCTCTGTTATGTTTTGTAACCCTCACAGTAAAATCACATGGGACCAAAGTCCCACTTCACGTTAAGCTTCAAATATCTTCTAATGTCTTTGATTGGATAGACAGATCGCTCCTCGTTCAACTTGTCACATCATACCTAGTTTGGACCATGGAGGTCTGTTGTAAACTGTCAGCAACTGTCTCAATAGTCCCTTTCACACAGTATTCCCAGTAAATTACCATAAAACTACCAGAATTTTCCGGTAAATACACAAATGTGCCGTTCACACAAGCAACGGTAAGATACCATTCACACGTCGGTACTAAAATAAACTCTAATGTCAATCATTGGAAATGAATTTTAAAAACTGTGCTGTCTAATTCATCCCTCTGGATTAGGTGATGCACTTCATTTCCTGTCAATCTGACAGCATGTTTTACACAGAATGTGTTTTTGCACAGGAGACACATAATAGATACTAATAGTACTACAGTTCTATAATAGGCAATATTAACTTTAGAGGTGCGACGCTGATGAATGAAAAAGAAGGCAGGTCTTGAGTGCGAGATGGCTGGATGTTCGTCTAGCACATCTTTCTACTTTTTTTGCATAAAAAACAATTAAAAGCATTGCCGCTTACTGTAAACAGCTCTGACAAAGCTATATGACTGGGCCAAAGCAGAACTGATTTACTGGTATTTTTGAAAAGGTCCTCTTCACACATGATCTCTTATGTACCGGTAATTTACCAGTAAAGACTGTATAGGGACTTTCGCACTAGAGGAACCTTTTTATAGTTCCTAGAACTATTGGTGGAAGTACTCGCTTTTTGGTGCATTCGCACTGCATGAACTAGGAAAGTATTTAGTTCTAGAATCTAAATAAGCTCAGAGTAGGCTCTAAAACAGTTCTACAGGAACAGTGCTCTATGCTTACTTTTCCTTTTAAGGAGCACTTGTGCTTCTAACTTTAAAAAAAAAATTAGTAGCACAGTCAAAATTTTAGGAGCACCTTCTAATCAAAAATCCGAAAATCCCATTAGCCTTCCCATTACGAGGTGATATTTGACTCCTTAAAATGATTTACAGGGGAATTTTGTTTTTATCTTTGTAATGGCATTTTTCTAACTTTATTAAAAGTATGCCATCTTTTATGTCTTTTTTTTTAAATTATATATATTTTTAAGTTGTTTTTTTTTATTTCTAATTAAAACAACAGTATAAGGACAAGTAGAATAAGAATAAGTTACCAATCAAATGAAATCAGTATTGACAAAATTAATTTGTACTACTGAGGTGGCACAGAAGAACACAAAAGTGTTCTTGTAGGTGTATTTTCATATGTTTAATGAGGCTCAGAGGTGGCATGTGTGCAGTCAAATTAATGTTGAGATTAATGTTTTAAACATACATTTTTGAATACAGAAATATTAAATGATTTAAATAACTGAAAAGATACTTTAAAAAACTAAATCTGCCAATAGGTGGCGGCAAGTCACTGATTTAATTACTGAATCATATCATTCATTTTAATCCATTCGAACAGCTGATTCATTCAGGAATAAAGCAAGTGAATGTCTTTATGAATGGGAAATTGAATCATTGACTAGATTATTTAAAAACACATGTTCATTCATAAAAGAAACACCACTGTGTTTGAATGGAGATCTCAACTGCGGCTCAGTTGTGACTCGTTTCAGACTATTTTTGATGACGAAATAGAGCAAAATCATTGAAATAACTTTTTGCCACACCTGCCAATAGCCAGTGATGTGACAAAATTTTCCAGCCAAAAAATATTTTTACCAGCCATTTTTGCAAAAACAGGCATTTACTTTAATTATATGCATTTATGATGTAATTACTACATTTTCGTGTTAATCCATGTTCATATTTAGCGCAAACAATGAGCTGTCACTTAATTCAGGGCGTCCAGCACAGCAAAAATAGACTCGGTCAACAACTGATGAATGGACGATGTCGTGATTGGATTTGTTTTTGTTGTGTGTTGTGAGTTTGGCGATAATGGAGATGGAATGTAAACGCACAATTGACACGACTGAAACACAAAAAAGTTGAGAAAAAGGGTTGAGAAAACCCAACACTGCAGAAATCAGGTTGCCATTATCACTGTTTTCCATGTTCGTGGAGTAAATATTTTACATGGATTTTTAAAAATGCCGGGTAGCCGGTGTTTGCGTTTGGCCAATCAGTGTACACTTACATCAATGTAAGCTCCTATAGAACTGTTTTAGTGCCTACTCTGAAGAGCTAATTTAGTTCCCCCAAATGGAGTTCCTACAACTAAATACACTTTCGTGCGAAAACAACAGTAGCAGCATTTAGCTACCTGTTCTCTGCAGCGTTGTGTTCTTTTCTCAGCCTTGATGATATGTAACACTGTAAGTTGTCATAAATTTAGTCTTTCAATTGCATAAATTGTGCGTTTACATTCCATCCCCGTTACCATGAAACCCACGACAAACAACAGAAACAGCTCCGATCACGTTGTTCTCCATTCATCGGTTTCATCGGTTTATTTGTAAATGCCGCAAATAGACAAAGCTGTCGGCCACTTCAAAGTTCCTGCTGCCCGGTGCGAATGCCACAAGAAAAGCGACCCGAGGGGGGAAGTGGTTCTCTAGGAACTACCATGCTGGCTAGTTCCTAGAGAAACAATTCCCCCCTCGGGTCGTTTCAATTGCGGAAAACTGGTTTCTTAGAACTACGCGGTGAAAGGTGCTAATGACAGTCACACAGCCGGCCTAAAACCCCCTGAAGTATGATTTAAATGCTGTCTGGGCATAGAAGTTTTAAGCCAATCATCCGAGCCATTAATACCTTGTGACTAATTACTCAGGAAGATGACATCATGTTAAAGCTGATTAGCTGATAACGCCACATGACACACAGTCACAAGTCCTTAACTAGCGACTGTCCTGAACTGTGAAAGGCAGAAAATAGGTGCCCGAAAAAAGCCCTACCCAAGCCTCTACACAATAATATCCTGCCACTCTGTACTATGCTGTCAAAAAAATGTCAAATGGAATAGAAATCGGAATAGAAAGATTTCAGCAGACGCAGAGGAGAGGAAAATGTGCTCCAGGAGAGGATGAGAGGGAAGGAGAAGGAGTTGCAGTCCACCCACGGTCTCTCAGATTCCTGCCAGTGTCTTCAGGGTGATCCCCTACTCCTTCCCTGGCAGAGAGTTTGTAGGGGAAGGAAATTTAGCAGGATTAAATGGCTTAAATGTGGGTCTCCCTCTCATTACTGCCGGCGTTCCTATGACAATACGAGAAGGAGTGGGTGAGAGAAGGGGGAGCGAGAGATGCAGAGGGGGAAGACAGGAGGGAAGAGGAAGATTGGCTGCGAGTTGTCTGTCCCATCTGGTCGCACACTCCCACACACTCCACCAGCTTTAGTGAAATGAGACAGTGAGCTTTCACGCTGTAGGCGTCCAGAGAGAAAGAAAGAGAGCAGGGAATGGTGAAAGGACTGATGGGAAGGAGATGAGAAGGAAAACATGTATTAAAGAAATAGTAGAAGAGAAAGCTAGTGAAATGGATTAGGCCACAAGGTTAGACAGATAGAGAAAAAAAAAAGGAGAACAAAAAGAGAAAACAGCTGGAGATCTAGCCTTGCAGGCACCTGGGTGCAAAGAGTTACAATGTAGTCACTGTAGAGTCACAGAAGACATTTGACTATTGCCGTTAAGACCAGTCCAAGGTCTGGACAAGTTGTTTTATCAACATGTAAAGCAGGGGTAATTGACCTTGCTCTTGGAAGGCTACGTTCCTGCAGACTTTGGTTACAACCCTGCTCCCACACACCTCTCTGATATTATAAGTAGTCCTCAACAACTTGAGTAGCTGGTTTAGGTGTTGGATTAGGGTTGGAGCTAAACTTTGCAGGATGGTAGCCCTCTTGAAGCAAGTTTGCCTACCCCTGATACAAGCTACCTTATCTCATGACAAAAACAGACCTGTGGGAACTTTTTCACAAGATGCGAAATACGTACCAATAAGTACATATGCATTTTCCAACAGACATGAACACTAGAGACGGTAAAACAGCAAGCACTTATAATCGTTTTTGTACACAGGTATGATTACAGCTCCATGTTTCATTTTCCGAATGTAACAAGCTTGCTCTGTATCTCAGTCAGCACGGAATTGGACATGGGGTGCGGAATCCTTGGGTACGAATCCTGTGAAAAACCTGACTCACATTGAAAGAGCTGTTCATACTATCGGGTAGGTTTAGGTGTAGTGCAGATGGTATGTTATTTTAAAATGTCACAGAGCATTAGAGTTACAGCGCCACTCAACGGACACTTCAAGTCAGAATTTTGGTGTCACGTACAAAACCAACGTGACAAAACGTATCATATGTACGTTCAACTATTTACTATGAGCGCCACTCAGTGGACATTTCACATTGAATATGTCACGAAACGTACATGGCAGTATGTATTTCGTGTCTTCCCACAGGTACGTTTTCGTTGTTAAATCAGGTTGTATATAAGGGAGCTACAGGAGCCATGTGTCATTCTAAAATCAGATACAACCCTGTTATTACTGCTCAAGAAATGTAGTTGCGTTTTTAGTTTCTCCAACAAAATTCTGAATGTTTGTTGCAATATGTAATGCCATGAACCATGAATCACCCAATCTTCATGCTCGGAACCACTCCCTTTTGCACTTAAATGGTGCTGGTGCTTGTGCTGAAGCTGGTCTGTCAAAAACAGGCTTTGATGTTAGTGATTCCTGGTTCAGGACCAGCTTGATTTTATTGGTAGAAGGAAAAGAACTGTCTTTTTAATGGTGGAAATGTGCAGAATGGTTCCGGATTGGGCATAATTTGAGCCACCTGGTACCATGTACAGATTTTTTGCCTGGTGTAAATGTGCATTCCCTGACCTCTGAAAAATCCAATAAATTCAGAAAGCTGTTGCCACTTTGTGTACAATATGCAGTAAATTGTCAGTGAATAGACTGGGTTTGCCATCTGAGGCTGGGACTAGAGTCAGTGAAGTCAGTAAAGGGCCAGACACACCAAACCAACATCAAAGAACTAGCTGCAACAAAAGCCGATTGTGCTGTCGCACCTGTGCCTGGGCCAAAAAGTTGCGCTTGAGCACACAGCAAAGACTCCAGCCAACAGCCAACTAGCATGTAGACTCTGTGCCTGTGTGAGACGAAATAACTCTCCATACCAGCCATAGCAGTAGCTGTATTTGTTATTCAAAAAGGGAAAGCAGAAGAAATAGGACTGTGGATGTACAATGAGAAGAGCCCAAATATGTGCCCTCTTGGCTTGCTTTCATCACTTGCGTTTTTCTTCTTGTGCACTGGTTCGCTCACTGATGTGCTCCTCAGTAGATTCAACGAGCTCCCAAAAAGCTTCAGATGGTACCAACGGTACGTCTACGGTAGTTCCAATGCAAAAACCAGTCCAACAGATGCTCAACAACGGCCCGACAATGGCCAACAGTCAACTGGGTGTGTCATAACCTGCTGTTAAGTCAGAAAAAAAGACTTGCAAGGAGAAGTCCACTTCCAAAACAAAAATTTACAGATAATGTACTCACCCCCTTATCATCCAAGATGTTCATGTCTTTCTTCAGTCGTAAAGAAGTTATGTTTTTGAGGAAAACATTTCAGGATTTTTCTCCATATAATGGACTGCTATGTGTTACACTGTGCCTGACTGTATTTTATTCTGTTTCATTGGTTTTGTTCTGTGACTCTGTGTGACAGGAGGCCATGCAGCAGTGGTACCAACACTACCAAGCACAGACCTACGGCAACACTAGCCAAGACACGGCTGCAGTTACTGAATGCACAAAAGAGCAACCTCAGGTAAGTACACACATACACAGACATGATACTACGGTAATGTGTCTAGTGCACATTGTATCCCACAAAAAATGAAATTGTCTCTGTAGAAAAAAAAAAAGATGTAATAAACATACTAAATAATGTCTCAGTGAAAATTGTGAAAAGATTAAGGCAGGGAAGCCTGACCCAAAAAGTATTAACATTTTAGGTGCAAATAGAAAAAATATTTTTTGACTTTAATCACTTTTTAAGATGAAATGTTTTGTTTACCTGCATGTAATGTGACTACTGGAAATAGAAGTCTTAATAGAAGTCTGTGGAAAGTCCCTACCATGATAACAGATGTGTTTGTGTTTGTCACAGGTGGTGGTCACCTCCTCATACGGAGACTACAGTTCCTACATGCATGCTGTCAGTCAGTACTATTCTCAGACGCAGATGAGCCAGACAGCTGCTCAAGTCTACCAGCACCGAGATGTCAGCAAGGTACTGTACACACACACACACTCAAACACATCATGCTTAATCATGCTCACTTTACAGAGTACATTAACCATCTCTGTCCATTTCTAGACTCTAAAAAGGGGACTATGCTCTGCAGGAATACACATATATTCACTGCAGCAGAAATGCTAAACAGTTAACATACTGCCCAAACATCACACTGCACTCTCTAGAGGTAGAAATCCTCCAGCCGTCATACTTGTGACAGATGTCAGAAAAGTCAAATGCCCGGACTTCCACTGTGTCTAAGCGTCTCGTGGCTGATACGGCATGTCTCTATGACGGATCACTCTGACTTACTGCCGATCTTTCATACTGTCACAGACCAAAATAGATCAGAAATTAGACTTTCATTTCTCTGTAGGCATATAGAGTATGCAAACTGTATTTGACAAAAATCTATATTACAGCATGCATATTAAACCAAAATATGTTTAGAATAAAATTCAAACATATTAAAGGGGACATTAGGATGCAAAATTCACTTTTACATGGTGTTTGCATATAAATGTGTCTTAGCAGTGTGTGGACATAAGCAACCTACAATGATAAAAAGTCATTCGCTCCTTTTTTTAATCCCCAAAAACCTAAACATTCTCAATTATCAAGCCGTTTTGATTTTCTGAGCAGTATGATGTCATATTACTTAAAGGAGAAGTCCACTTCCAGAACAACAATTCACAAATAATTTACTTACCTCCTTGTCATCCAAGATGTTTATGTCTTTCTGTCTTCAGTCGTAAAGAAATTATGGTTTTTGAGGAAAGCATTGCAGGATTTTTCTTCATATAATAGACTTCATTGGTGCCCCGATTTTGAACTTCCAAAATGTAGTTTAAATGCAGCTTCAAAGGGCTCTAAAGGATCCCAGCCGACGAAGAAGGGTCTTATCTAGCGAAAGTGTCTTTTTTTTTCAGAAAATAAAAATTTGTATACTTTTTAAGCACAAAAGCTTGTGTAGCACAGGCTGTGGGATGTGTGTTCATGACGCTACATACTACTGAATCATGCCGAAAGGTCATGCGGAATGTAGGCAGAACTTCAGACCCAGTGTTTATAAAGTGAATGCGCAAAGACTATGAAAGTGCAAGTAAGTCAAACGCTGTTTACAAACAAAAAGGTACAATGATGTCAGACGATTCTGAAGTTGTAGGAGAAAATAAGATGGAGTTTTTCCACTATTCTCTACCTTTTTGAACCGGAGTACACAGACGATGAACTTAGACGCGATTCGTAGTAGTGATGGGAAGTTCGGATCATTTTACCGACTCTGACCTGACCTGGTGAACTGTACAGAACCTAATAGGATGTTGCGCGTGCGCGACTGAAAGAAACGCTCCCCAAGACGACTTGTTCTTCCTGAGTCACATTAAAGATTCGTTCAAAATGAAAGAATTGTTCAAGAACGACCCATCACTAATTCGTAGCATCGTGGACGTGCATCCCAGAGCCTGTGCTACACAAGCTTTTGTGATTAAAAAGTATACAAATTTTATTTAAAAAAAAAAAATCACAGATTGTTTCGCTAAATAAGACCCTTCTTCCTCGGCTGGGATCGTTTAGAGCCCTTTGAAGCTGCATTTAAACTACATTTTGGAAGTTCAAAATCAGGGCACCAATGAAGTCCATTATATGGAGAAAAATCCTGAAATGCTTTCCTTAAAAATCATAATTTCTTTACGACTGAAGACAGAAAGACATGAACATCTTGGATGACAAGGGGGTGAGTAAATTATTTGTAAATTGTTGTTCTGAAAGTGGACTTCTCCTTTAAGCCCCACCCACAGCTGCTGACAGACTGTCCCGTATTAGCATATTTCAACCCTCAGCCAGTTGTACAGACGCAGTGAATTCATTTTGTTTTTGATGGTAACGCGCATTAAAAAACACATGATGGTAACACATGACAAAATGGGAGAGGGGCGGAGTGAGCAATAGCTCATCATTTAAAGAGACATGCACTGAACCAGGCCACTGTGAACAGAGCTGTTTTTTTAAAAAGGTAAAAAGGTGTTGTTTTACACGACCATTCAGGAATTATAACTAAACTATTTAGCATTTCATGAAGACCCTAAAGAATCATATCAACTTGTGGACAACGGGCATTTGATCTCCCCTTTAAAGAGTGCAAGCTGATTTATTGTGATAGAAGTTAGCTCATGTTTGTGTTGGTGGTATTTGTGTGGTGTGTATGAGCTTATGTAAATGTGGTAGCAGGTGGTGTTACAGGTCAGACACACATTCTTCACTAAGTCTCATGATACTCTTAGGACATGAGATCCTGCTGAAAACACTTCATCACTCCTCAGCATAGCAGCTGTGTGTGTGAGAGAGAACGATTTGTAATCTGAATAGTGTGTGTTGCATATGGAGAGATACTGTATAAGTCTATGTATAAATGTTTGATGGTGTTTCTCTGTAGGAGGTGGAGGTGGTGAAGACCCCCTTGAGTGGGCCTCTGCACACCCCTCTGAACGGCACTGCTCAGACCCTGCTGCCCACCTACAGTGCCCTACCCATCATGCCTGGCTTCATCACACCGACACACACGCATGCGCCCAGCCCTGCCGCGCACACACCCGCCGCACCCACGGCCACCGACTGGAACAACTACTATTATGTGAGTGTGTTGCTTTCTATATAAAGTGTGTGCATAATTATGCGTGAGAGAAGGAGAAGTGAAACAAACCACGTAGCATGTGAGATACAGTATAAGGACTACAGCAGACATCTGAAACATGACGTGTTTAAATACCACGTGTCATTTCAGCTGAAAAGAGTAAGGGATGATTACATTAGCGAAATTTTGTAGGCTAAGAAATTCCACGGCTTACTGAGAGGTCACTTTCAAACTAAGCAGCTTATGATTGGTAAATGCGGCAAATAAGTGTGTTCAAAGTTTAACTGGAATCCAGTGCGAAGTCCACATGAGGAATGGGAATTTTGCCATAAAGTACCCAGGCTGTAAATGCTATGAACTGTGGGCTCTGCCATAGGGGTCCCTCAAGCTGTGGTCAATTTTAAAGAATTTTAAAAATGAGTAATTAAATACGGTTGAAGTCAAAAGTTTACATACACCTTGAGGAATCTGCAAAATGTTTTTTTACCAAAATAAAGGGATCATGCAAAATGCATGTTATTTTTTTCAGTACTGACCTGAATTTTTAAAAGATATTTCACATAAAAAATACATATAGTCCACAAGAGAAAATAATAGTTAAATTTATAAAAATGTTCAAAAGTATACATACACTTGATTCTTAATACGGTGTTGTTACCTGAATGATCCACAGCTGTTGTTGGTTTTTTTTTGTTTTTTTGTTTAGTGATAGTGGTTCATGAGTCCCTTGTTTGTCCTGAACAGTTAAACTGCCTGCTGTTCATCAGAAAATTCCTTCAAGTCCCACAAATTAATTGGTTTGTCAGCATTTTTGTGTATTTGGACCCCAACAATGACTGTATAATTTTGAGATGCATCTTTTCACACTGAGAACAATTGAGGGACACTCATGCAACTATTACAGAAGGTTCAAATGCTCACTGAAGCTCAAAAACGATGCATTAAGAGCTGGGGGTGTAAACTTTTGAACAGAATCAAGATGTGTACATTTTTCTTTGCCTAAATATCATATTTTTTTTCATTTAGTACTGCCCTTCATAAGCTACAGAAGATGCTTACATGTTTACCAGAAGACAAAATAAGTTAAATAAACCCTGATCTTTAAATTTAAAAAAATGTCACCCCCTTGCTCTTAATGCATTGTTTTTCTTTTTGCAGCATCAGTGAGCATTTGAACCTTCTGTAATAGTTGCATATGAGTCCCTCAGTTTTCCTCAGTGTGAAAAGATGGATCTCAAAATCATACAGTCATTGTTGGAAAGGGTTCAAATACACAAAAATGCTAAAAAAACAGAATTTGTGGGACCTAAAGGATTTTTCTGCAGAACAGCAGGCAGTTTAACTGTTCAGTACAAACAAGGGACTCATGAACAACTATCACTAAACAAAAAAACACAGCTGTGGATCATTCAGGTAACAACACGGTATTAAGAATCAAGTGTATGTAAACTTTTGAACAGGGTCATTTTTATAAATTCAACTATTATTTTCTCTTGTGGACTACATGTAAACATCTTTTATGTAAAATATTCTATTCAGGTCAGCATATAAAAAATAACCCTGCGTAGCCAGCAACACAACTACCACATTGAAGGCCCAGAAAGGTAGTAAGGACATCATTAAAATAGTCCATGTGAAACAGAAAAGACAAGATTGTTGAATTCATTATTTTGGTTTTCACTGCACACAAAAAGTATTGTCATAGCTTCATAATATCACGGTTGAACCACTGATGTCACATGGACTATTTTAACAATGTCCTTACTACCTTTCCAGGCCTTAAACGTGTCAGTTGCGTTGCTGTCTATGAAGGCTCTCGGATTTTATCAAAAATATCTTAATTTGTGTTTTGGTGAACAAAAGGTCTTACAGGTTTGGAATGACATGAGGATGAATAATTAAATGACAGAATTTTCATTTTTGGGTGAACTATCCCATTAAATATTAAATACCATTGCAACACCAGCGTTTATTAGTTTGCATTGTTGTGCTTTGTGCCAAGAACAATTTTGACAATGCAATACGAAGCACCATTTCAGTAAAAAACAGTACTATTATAAATATATTAGACAAATAGAATAATATATGGAGTGATATACAGAATGGTAGATGGATAGATAGGTCAACTGAATACATATGGTGTGTGTGTGCGTTTCTGCTCTGCTCGATGGTGAAGAAACCAGTAGGAATCTGGCAGTAACTTTATTCTTCAGTTGGAAGTGGAAGACTGACACATTGAGAGATAAACACCTCTAACAGCGCTTCACTGATTCAACAATAGGCGCTTTATCGTAGTGCAAGAGTCAGAGAAAATTCCTCAGACGCGTGTGTGGGCTGAGGGAGACGGCGTCAGTCATTTACTGTATGGAACACAAAAAAACCATCACTCATTTACTGTATGTCACTCAGACTCCAGCATACAGTGAACAATGAGTCACGTACATCACCATCATCACAAAACAGGTGAAATCATTCTAATCACTGTAATCGCGCCTGTTATAATCAACCTCTTTCTTTCTTTCTCTCTCTCTCTCCTAGAGTCAGGCTAGAGGACAGAAGCGAGAATACCCCACACTGCCTACACAGGAAGTGACATCAGAGGGGCCGTATGTAGGCCAGCACTCGCAGGGTCTTGGGGGCCAGTACGCCGACTACTTCAAGAAGAAGAGGATCTAACTCGCACTCGCTCTCAGTACTCGCTGTATGTTGCTGTTGTCATGTCCAAGCCTTAACTTTTAGTCTATAACCAATATTTATGAAAAGATTGTACATTTTATTGTGCGTAAGGAGGTCTATGCCTCTTCTTGAACCGTACGTGGATGTGGGTACTGTTGTTATTTCTGTCCGACGCCAGGCAGGACTTCTTAAAATTGCTCTCTGTCCCAAATGATGCGTTAAGATAATTGATATTTCTCTTTTTCTGTTCTGCCTTTGTACCTCTCTCCCAGGCGGGACGTACCATTCCACTCTAGAGGGGTTTTCCGTGTCCGTGTTTTACTGTACAAATGGTTAAGGGCTGATAAAGATTGAGCTACACTCAGAGAATAACAACTTTCAAAGATTTTTTGTTTTCTTGACAGGGTAGGGCATAGCCAATGTATATTGTATATTCTGCGAAACGAGTGTATTTTTTACCGTGTACAGACATTGAGAATATTATTAATATTAACGTCTTGCTTAATGTGTCACTGTTTATCTTGACTATCGATTCGCTTTTCCGAAGTACACGGGAAACGCGTTCATTAATCTTTAACGTGTGTCTCTGTACATACTGCTGTATCTGTAGGAACGATCAGCCATTCTGAATACTGCAGGAGCCTTAAAACACGGCGCTCAGAGAAGACATGGCTAAGGCAATAACCTCTACCTTCTCTGGAGAAACTACCACCGCGTACGTCAAGGTGACTTTTTTCCCCCAGGTGTCGGTTGGGTGACCTCCACACAACTTTCAGCTACGATGCTGCCAGTGGTTGCTTTTTAATAACAGTATGAGTAATAATATATTAGTGTAGAAGTAGTAATAATCTGCTGGAAAGATGTCAAGGGTTGGAGTGGTTGTGTGTAGGATAAAACTGATGCCCTGATGCAAACACCCACATGGTAATAATCTAACATAATGCCTTTATATGGATATTAGTGGTCTGTTGTTCTGTGGTTTAATCTTTTCGCTTCTTTAATGGAGAGAGTCTGTATTTTAGTGATTTTATGCTGCAAAAAAATGCTGGTTTTAATCTATATCGGTCTTTTTTCACTAACATTTAAAAAGATAAATATACATGAGAGGCAACAATAAAAGGTATTAAAATAATCAGTGTTGAAGATTAGTATTTTGTCATGTTGCATGGCAATTTTTAGTTTTTTCTTCATTTAGACACTTAAAACAAGTGGAATAAATCTCCCAATGGGACAAATAAAGTCTTAAAGGGATAGTTCACCAAAATGTGAAAAAAAAAAAAAAAAAAAAAACAGTTTTTATTTACTCAACCTCATGTCGTTACAAACCTGAGGAACCAAACAGAAGATATTTAAAAAAAAAAAAAAAAAAAAAAAAAAAAAAGGCTGTTTTAATTTTTATTATATATACACACACACTATTATTTAAAATATTTATTAATATTTTAAATTAACTTTTATAATATATATATTTTCAGGTTTTAATTTAAACTTTAGAAATTTTGTTAGCATATATGACAATTTTCAGTAAAATTAATGACAGTGTTGCCGTCATACATGTATATAATTTAATTTTTATATGTTCTGTTTTAATTTTTAAACAGGTATTCTTTTTGGTTTTGTGAAAAATTCAATGAAAGGTTTTGATCCACTTGAATTGTTGACCACTGTGTCCTAAGACAAGAACAGGTATTCTTTTTGGTTTTATGAAAAATTCAATGAAAGGTTTTGATCCACTTGAATTGTTGACCACTGTGTGTGTGTATGTATGTATGTATGTATGTATGTATATATATATATATATATATATATACACACACACACACACACACATACACATATACATATATATACATATATACATATACATATATGTAAAAATGTAAGTTAACGAAAACATTAATAGTTTTAAGTTTAGATTTAGTTAACAATAACAACACTGCTTTATACAAAGTGAGGCTCATTTTGTTTTGGGCCCCATTGACTTTCATTTTATAGGAAAAAACGGTTAATTCTTTAAAATTGCACAGTTAGGTTTGTAACAACATATGGGTGAGTACATAAAGTATCCCGTTTACTTTGCACTGAGCTTATTTTAAGCACTTTCGATATTATTCGTGGTAAATAAGACCGATACTTATTAAAAATTGGATTTTATTTGCAGTACACTGTTGGTTACTGGTTGGATGCAGTCTGCCAGCAGATTGTCTTTAAAAGGAGCCGTTGTTTGGCTTTGCTACCACATAGCACATACAGGCGTTTGCCTGGCGCGTTCATCCGTTTATGATTAAGGCTGTGTGCCTTCTTTTTTCTACTCTTTTGAAGTGATCGTCTCTTGGTTGTTCTCTCTCTAAAAGCCATTCTCTCACCTCCACAACAGACTGACAACACATTTTAGGAGGAGCCTCTGTTATTGCGTCCTATTTATGTTGCCTTTTATGTGTTACGACAAGCATAAAGACAATCCCAAATTTACATCGGTACCTGAGGCTCTGCGTCCCACTTTCAGCACAAAACCACCATTTATAAACACAAAGGCCTTTTTTTAGGAAAAGGTTAAGAATAAAATGTAAAAGGAGTAGCTCACTTCCAGAACAAACATGTACAGATAATTGACTCACGCCCTTGTCATCCAAGATGTTCATTTCTTTCTTCAGTCGATAAGAAATGGTTTCTTGAGGAAAAATTTTCAGGAACGATCTCCATATAGTGGACTTAAGTGGTGCCCGTAAGACGAGCATTCTAGGTTATAAAGTGTATAATTTGTCGATTTGTTTCACTAGATAAGACCTTTCTTCCTTTTCTGGGATCGTTCAGAGCCATTTAAACTGCATTTTGGAAATTTAAACTTGGGGGCACCATTGAAGTCCGCTATATTCAGGAATGTTTTCCTCAAGAAATAATTTTTTTACGACTGAAGAAAGATAGATGAACATCTTGGATGACAAGGGGGTAAGTAAATTATCTGTATACTTCTGTTCTGCTCAAAATGTTACAAAATAACACTCTACAGGGATTACAAAGCACTTGTACTTCTGGTCACCTTCCCATGAGTCTCCTCTCTCCTGTTCTCCAACCTTACCACTGCTCCAAATCAAGACAAGCCTGACTATTTTACCTTGAAAAGAGATGTTTGAGTTACTAAAGTCAACAATCTCTTTACATTGTGCCTATTTTGCATTTATGAACTTGGTGTATTTAACCATTTTTGCTTAAGGTCAACAACAAACTGATATCCCCTTGTATTTCAAGTCAAAGCTGTAAGGTCACTTTTACCCCTTTGAATGTCATAAAAATATGTGTGCGCTTATATCTCAAAGCTTTGCAATACTAAAGTGTCTTTTAATGACGTAGAAGGTCCAGTCGCCCATTCAAACGCAGGGTTATCAACACTATTGTGCTTTGTACACACATTAATTTAAAGGTTGTAGTTTCTTTTTTTTTCCACCTTGAATTAAGATTTTGCAATATTTTATAATCCAAACTCTATTGATATTGCTTTACTGTGAATAAGCTATTTTTAGAAACAGTGGAAGCATGCCTATACTCCTGCAATACAAGAAAAAAAACTTGTCTTTTTTCAGTAGATGTTTTCAATGCTTTTGAGTATTTAACAGCAAAAAAAAAATACTGTATTTATTATTTTATGTGTATTTATGTACATTTACCCTGTTGGATACAATTTTGTTGTCATTCTTTTTGAGGAAAACAGGTTTGGGTTTCATTTCAAGCAGATGGAATTGTTTTGCATTCCACATTAAAAGACAGGAAAATTACGTCTCCCGTCTCTCGTGACTTTTTTTCCTTCGACCATTCTCATCTCCACAGTGGCCACTGTGGAGGCGTAGATACGAGAACGTAGCAACGTGCATTCCACGATGCAAAACCACATGACACTTCCACCTGGGAGATGAATCATTTTTCCTTTTCAGGAACCATGTGTGAGGATTAACCATAATCTGATAATCAGATGGGAATTAGTGTGTCTTTGAATATCTAGTCTTCTTTTAGCTATATGAATAACAGCTAAGGCTTTTAAGACGCTAAACTAATTTCAGTGATCCTTCTCTTCACCATCAATATCCATCTTGCAGTCAATGATAAAATATCTGCATGATGCACTTTTGTCGCTCACTTTTTAATTCCACTTTGATAAAAAAAACATAAAATACTACAGTATTTTGGGAACATGGTTAATTCAGTTTCTGAAAGTTAGCGGAGTCTGGAATATATTTGCACAACATAAAATGATTTTTTTTTTCTTAGACATTTCATAAGCTTTACTGCCCCCTAGTGGCCATTAAACACGTTCCCCTTCCACATTGTCAGAATCCTCCTCTTCAGTTTTCCGTGGCAAATGTGAAGCTCAGAGAGGAAGTACAGCTATTTGAATGTGGCACCTTGACCGGTGCATGCTGTTTCAAAGTTCTCCGGTAATCCAGCACGTTTGGAATTTTCCAAGGAGGACAGCTGTCCTTTCCAAGTCAGACAAACCTGCAGTGTTTGAGTGCTCAACATACTTCACACGTCAATCGTCTCATGAGAAGGGGCACGATCCACTCGACATTCGCTCATCAAAGCTCCAAATCTACATTCTAACATGTTCCTTTTCTTTCAAAGAACAGCAGTCTTTTTTATCACGTCGCTGTCGTTGCATATGCCTCACGATGGGCAGAACCCGTACAGCGCATGCTGTAATGCACCATGGGAAATTACGGGATTTTTGATACATGCATCATGGCTGCTGTGACACTGAGGCACAATATGAAGCTGAAAGTGATACGAGTCTCTTTGAAGAGAAACATGAGCGACTTGAGACTGGCAGTTACATATTTGCATATTCAGAGAGAAAGAGGCCGGACAGCGTCTTGACTGTCCACTTCAGTGGTTTATAGCGGTTTCTTTTTGGCTATTTCAAAAGTTCTGCAGTTTGAGGTTGTAATGTGAGGGAAGGAGAGTATATTAAAAGAGTGCTACAATGCACAGTTATATTTTTTTTCTTTTCTTCTCGGGATGTGTTGGGTTTTGTCTCTCTGGGACTGGCAAAAGAGGCGAAGTCTGGGTCCCATCTCATTTCCATAGTTACTGATTGTCAATCATCTGCTGAAAGTCATCAATCAGGCCTTTGAAGTCTATTCGTTTTTCAGGTGTCGCCTCCCAGCATCTCCTCATCAGAGTGTACAACTGTCAAAACACAAAAGATTACAATCAGACACAAGCCCTGGAGCACCGCTCATAGCTGCTGTTTAATCATCCAACTCTGCGCCATCATGAAACAAAAACTCCGCAATTCATAAAGCAGAAAATCCTACGGCAGGATTTACAAAGGTATGGCTGGAAGGTGAAATGATAATACCAGAAACATTATAACAAATAAAGTCAAATATGTATACTAACAATCATTTAACTATGTAAATAAAAAAATGCAAAAAAATAATCAGAATATTACATTTTAAACAATTACTATTTACAATAGATGCAAAAAAACCACCACCACATTAACACATACTTTATGTAAATAAATGAAAATAAGAATTATGTTTGCTCAAAGATAAAAGACTTACTCCCACTTATGGCACACTATCAGTTAGCGCAAACTTGACCGTTAAAAACACCTTCACAGCTAATGGATGGCTACGGGGCAACGGTTGCGCCTTAGACTTCCGCTGTTTGTGTGGGTGGGGACTAGAATTCCTTAGAATTCTCTATCATTATTTAAGATCTCAGAGGTTACTTTAAGTACAATATTATTATGCTAATATAATCTGTAACATACACTGCCTTTCAAAAGTTTGGGAGCTGTAAGATTTTTTTTATATATTTTTTTTTTAATTAATGTTAGTCTCTTATGCTCATCAAAGTTCCATTTATTTGATCAAAATACAGAAAAAAGTAATATTAATGCAACTTAAAGTAAGTTTCCTATTTTAACATACTTTAAAATATAATTTCTGTGACGCAGATACTCTAGTCTTCAGTGTCACACGATCCTTCAGAAATCATTCTAATATGCTGATTTATTATCAATGTTGCAAACAGTTGTGAAGCTTGATATTTTTTGGAGCCTATGATTTCAGGTTTCTTTGATGAATAAGAAGTTAAAAAGAACAGCATAGAAATCTTTTCTAACAATGTAAGTCTTTACTGTCACTTTTTATCAATTTAACACATACTTGCTGAATAAAAGTATTAATTTCTTTCAAAGAAAAAGGACTCACCCTACTTTGAACGGTGTTGTATATTGTTACAAACGATTTTTATTTTAAATAAATGCTCTTTTTAATGTTTTATTCATCAAAGAATCTGGAAAAAATATTAGTATTAAGCAGCGCAACTGTTTTCAACATTAATTTCTGAAGGATAATGTGTCACTGAAGACTGGAGTAATGATGCTGAAAATTCAGCTTTGCATCACAGAAATAAATTCTATTTTAACGTATATTAAAATTGAAAACCAATATTTTAAATTGCAATAATATTTCACAATATTACTGTGTTTTTCTGTATATTTAATCAAATAAATGCAGTCGTGATGAGCAGAAAAGACTTTAAAAACATTAAAAATCTTTCTGATCCCAAACTTTTGAATGTTTTTTGTTTTTGTTTTTAAGATCTGAGCTTATCAAGTCAGATTTTTAAAAAATAAAAAACACAGTAAAAGTGGTAAACGTGAAACATTACAATTTAAAATACCCATTTTCTATGTTAACATATTTAAAAATGTAATTCATTCCTGTGATGGCCAAGTTAAACTTTCAGCAGTCGTTTCTCCAGTCTTCAGTGTCACATGATCCTTCAGAAATCATTCTGATATGCCCATTTGCTGCTCAAGAAACATTTATCATCAATGTTTAAAACATCTGTGTTGCTTAATATTTTTGCAAAAACCGTGATACAATTTTTTAAATTGATAGTTCAAAAGAACAGCGTTTATTTATTACATTTTAAATATATTTACTGTTACTTTTGATCAATTTAATGTATCCTAAATAAAAGAATTAATTTCTTTCCAGACCCCTAACGGTAATATAAATAAACACTATTTTAATAAACATTACCCTATCCGAGCAGCCGTCTGGTTTTGGAAGTCTCTTTCCCTCCTCCAGGACTTTGACCAATCTGGTAACAGTCATCTGGCCATGTGTTGGACCAATCATCTTAAGGAACACCTGTGGGGGTGTACAAAAGTTGGGTCACTGGCCTAATTCAGAATTAAGCACTAAGGTATTAAACATTCATCCTCTAGTAAACCACCTTTAACCCATTAGTGCTGTCATTGGGTGAGGAAGCATTACACTGTGCGCCTGCATTGTGTACAATGTGAAAATCTAACAAATCCCTCAATAACAACGTTTCTTCCAAAAGCGGCATGCAGAAAAAAAAGTGGGGATTGGTGTGCAGACGTCTACCGCAGCCGTTGGGTTAGACATCTGCCACTGTGGGCACAGACTGGCACCATCTGCCATGTTCTCAGAGACAGAGAGAGAAGAACCAGACTCACCAGCACCTCCTAAACAAGGGCTTCTTTCAGCCTACAGAACTGAACATGGCCTTTCTAAGTGGGCTAGAAGTGCTTAGTTTTGCTTCGCAACAAATCTGTATTACCCTCCTGCTGCTTATAATCAAACACTGAATTAGAAATGCAATCAAAAGTAAAATACTTACATAAGGAAATATTTACATAACACATTTGCATTAAGATAATTACGTAAGTCTAAGTGCAGCTGTTATATATGTGGTATTATGTTAATCCTCTTGTGCTTTTATTTTTTGCTCTTCTGTTCCTATTAATGTGTTGCTTATTTTCACTTTAATTTATTTACTCTTCTATTCAATCTATGGTTACTTAACTAAAACCATAAAAGCATTTTCATTACTTGAAATAAAAAAAGGTAACTGAAATATATAAATAACAAAAAACTAAACATGCATCATGTACTCTCAAGACAGAAGAGAAGAAATTGTTGAATAAAGTCATTATTTTTGTTTTTTTGGCACACAAAAAGTATTCTTGTAGTTGAACCACTGATGTCACATGGACTATTTTAATAATGTCCTTACCACCTTTCTGGATCTTGAACATGTTGCTGTCTATGCAGGGTCAAAAAGCTCTCGGATTTCATCAAAAATATCTTAATTTGTGTTCTGAAGATGATGAACGAAGGTCTTACGGGTTTGGAACGACATGAGGGTGAGTAATTAATGACAGGATTTTCATTTTTGGGTGGACTATCCCTTTAAGGCTTTTATGACGGGGCTAAAAACATCTGATTGGCCGCTTACCGACATAGGGCTGCATGAGGTATCACAGTATGTGAGCAGCTCATACATGGTCACTCCAAAAGACCAAACGTCAGACGCCCTGTAGAACTTGCAGTGGATCAGGCATTCTGGAGCATACCTTGGAAAAAGAGGACAGAATCATTACAAAGCGGATTTTCCAAGAAAATCTCACCATTATATGTAATAAAGTTATGGATGATGATGATGATGCATGGCATAACCATGCACATGGTTCATATTAGATTTAATGGAGATCTAGTCTAACATACTTGATCACTGCTGTATACAGCAGGGCCTCTCATGAGTGATTCTTACCAGAACACTGGACTGTCCAGATCGTCTTTCACAGTGTAATAACCCTCATTATCCTTAATGCTTTTGGTCAGGCCGAAGTCTCCAATCTTTACCGTGTTTTCATTCTCCACCAGAACATTTCGGGCCGCCAGGTCTCTGTGGATATAGTTGCGAGAGCCCAGGTAGTCCATGCCCTGGAATAAGAGGTCAAAAAACAGCAGGGGTGAGCATAATGTTACAACGCAGGTCTGTATTTCAAACAGAACATATGGGCTCAGAAAGCCAGAGCATGAGAACACAAAGGATCACTGGAAGCAGCTGTTGTTATTGTTGGACACTGAGTACAAGGCCATAAGGACAACAAACAAGCAGAGCAAAAATAAGCAATGTGGAAAGCAACTGTTGACTAAATGGATATAATATTTATTAACGAATGAATATATCACTAAGTGTTGCCTGTTATGAGAACTATATGAGAAAATGTGACCCTGGATTACAAAACAAGTCATAGGTAGCACTGGTATATTTGTAGCAATAGCCAACAACACATTGTATGGGTCAAAATTATCAATCTATATTTCTTGTATGCCAAAAAATGAAGACATTTTGTAAATTTCCTACCGTAAATAAATCAAAACCGCATTTTTGATTAGTAATATGCACTGCTAAGAACTTCATTTGGACAACTTTGAAGGCGATTTTCTCAATATTTAGATTTTTTTGCCAAATATTGTCATATCCTAACAAGCCATACATCAATGGAAAGCTTGTTTATTCAGCTTTTAGATGTATGAATTAAGAAAAATGGACCTTTATGACTGGTTTGTGTTTTTATGAGAAATGAATACTATTATTCAGTAAGAACATGTTAAATCACAGAATACTGCACAGGAATATTAAAAAGCACAACTGTTTTCAACCTTCAATTTTTTTATTTTATTTTATCATCAAGTCAGCATATTAGAATGATTTCAGAAAGATCATGTGACACTGAAGACTAGAGTAATGGCTGCTGGAAATTTGGCTTTGCCATCAGAGAAATGTATTGTACGTTAACATATATTACATTAATTTATGTTATTTTATTTCAATTTTAATAACATTTCAAAATAATACCTTGTACTGTATTTTGATTAAATAAACGCAGCCTAAGAGATTTTTTTTAGAAACATTTAAAAAACTCTTACCAAACCCAAAACTCATAATTTGATATCAATTGAAACTGCAGCAAATTACAATCTACCTCTATTATTTTTTATTATACTACAGTGTATTTTCATATCACACTATTACTTACTATATCACTGCATTAATGCAAATTAAATTTATTTTATCAGATGCATGTACTTTGCATTCAAGTACTATCTGACGAGTTACAGGCTGTTTTACTTTTAAATAAGGTGCAGTTTTTTTTTTTTTCATTGGTTGTGCCGTTTCTTGTATTAAAGCTTATGAATGAATAGAGCACTTTTTCTTTTGCTCCTCTGTGAAAAGACCTTTTGTTTGTGATTATTTCTGTTTTACAATTTCATTACATATTTGTTTCAGTGTGTCTATGTATATTTTTAGGGGTAAAAATAATACCAAAAATAGTCACAATTTTGGACAACTAGTGCAGCATCATAACCCGTGATGTTACCTGGCAGATCTGTACAGCATAGTTGAGCAGGGTTTCAAGATTTATGTGAGCTTTGTTTCTGGGGAGGTATTCCTTCAGACTGCCTGCCGGCAAAAACTCCATGATGAGCTTAATGGATCTCCCACCTTCAAACGAAAACATGAAAAGTTTCACCGACCGACTCATGCATTTGGTATCATATTATTTATGGTGTTCAGATTTATGGTTTACCCTCTTCATGGCAGATGCCCTTATATTTGACAATGTTCTCGTGGTAAAGTTCTCTCAGGATGTAAATCTCACGCCACAGATTACTGTTCTGCTCTTCGCGGTTCTCTGGCTTTAGAGACTTCACAGCCACCAGCTCTCCGGTCCGATCTCCCCGCGGGTCATACCTGCACAACTCCACCTTTCCAAAATGACCCTGAAAACACAAGAATGAACTTCAGTCTTACCAGCTGATGGTCAGTAAAGCTATAAACAGTTTGTTCTTGACATGTTTAAAGACACAGACACACACAGAGAAAGTAAATACCTCTCCAAGGTCTCTGATCTTTTTGAGGAATCTCTTCTCAAACACTGTAGGGTCCACCTCTAGCATTGGAACAGGCTGAATAGATGGATCTAGAGGGGGAGGAGTAAAATGAGTAAACTACAACAGTACATATAGACTAGTCAATCCTAACAGGAGTCTTGAACATATATAAGGTATCTTAAAGGTACAATAACAAAAATTCTGCGAGAGTGGAAATGGTCATATAAGACTAAACTATAACTGATCTACACTATCGTTCAAAAGTTTGGGGTCTCTAAGATGTTTATAATGTTTTCGAAAGAAATCTCTTATGCTTAGCAATACAGCATTTATTTAATCAAAATTACTGTTTAAAAAAATCAGTAATACTGAAATATTATTATAATCTAAAAGAACTGTTTTCTATTTTAATACCGTATATTTTCAAATGTAATTTATACCTGTGACCGCAAAGTTGAATTTTCAACAGTCATTACTCCAGTAGGGCCCTATGACTTTTGTGATGCGGAAAACACGAAATCTAATCATAAAAATGGAATTTACTGTATAGCGCAGAATGTCACAGAATTTCCAAAGTATTAGAAAACACGCTTGTGGTGTTTTCAGCCTCTTTCACCTCAATATGAACTGAGTGTCACTTCATGAGCATTTTACTGTTTCTTTGGGGGAAAAAAAACCCTATCCTATACAAACAGAAACTTATAGGTCTTCAGAGCAACCCATCAAAATAAAAGTTTGGTTTAACTTAAAGAAACAGTGGCAGAAATATTTGATTTAATTTAATAATAGTACTACTACTACTAAAATTTAATTCTATGAGCAATATTTACCAGAAAACACAACACTGTATTTCTAAAAATAAATAAATAAATAAATATTTTTTTTATATATATATATAAAATCAATTAATTAGAGATGTTTTTGATTATTAAAATGTAATGAAACCATTAAAATAGAATCCAGAAAATGTATAGAAAACACAGAATTTGGTAAAAATAAAACTGAACTTGAGAAAAAAAAAATTATGTAAAAAGTATTTCATAGGGCCTTCATTTTATTTTTGTTAATCTTTTAATAAATTGCTGTTAAATTGAAGTTTCATGATTTAAATTATTGGAGACGGGCTTTTTGATTAATATTGTTTAATTTAACCATCAAAACAAAGTTTTGAAAAATTAAAAATGGAAAAAAAAAATCCAGAAAAATTCAAACGGGAAAAAATTAATTTAGAGGAAAAATAAAACGTGTTACGCTGTTTAATGTTTGTGTGGAACCCATGATACATTTTCTTAGAATTATTTGATGAATAGAAGGTTCAAAAGAACAGCACTTATTTGAATTTTTTTGTTTTTTTTGTAACATTATAACGTTTTTGCAACATTATGTCTTTTTTTAACATTACAATCCGTTAATATGTCTTCACTGTCAGTTTTGATAAGCTTAATGTGTCCCTGCTAAACTAAAGTATTATTAAAAAAACGTTGAAAAAAGACTTCAGGGGTAAAACCAGGTTTTAGCACTCTTAGCAAGATGAATTCAGTTCTTGGTACTGACCACAAGAGGTCAGTATAGAGAATAAGGAAGGAAATAAATTTATTATTTTGGTACCAATAGAAACATTTTAGTAACTGATCTGTTTATGCTGATTCCTTTTCCTTACTCTGTTTCTCCACCACGTCAATGTCTCTGACGATGGCTCTGAAGAAGAGTCTCTGGCGAGGGTCGTAGGTCATACAGTGGGTCATGAGTTTGGCCAGCTCTTCGCAGTCAGGTGTAGCCAGCTGACACTGCGCTGCATAAAACCTCTCCTTCTGCTCAGGGAGATGACAAACAAGATAAATACATCATTCATCAGCACAGAAAGGAAAACGCTAAGACATACATGCTTCGAACAATGTATGTGTATGCTGTTACCTCAGTGAGCTTTTTGTCTTTGAGAGGTATCTCTCCATTGTAACAGATCTCCCACAGAGTTGTCCCAAAGCCCCACTTATCTGCCGCTATACTCAGATTAGCCGTGTCTTGTACGCACTCAGGAGCAATCCAAGGAATCCTGTCCACACACTCTGCAGACACAAAGAAAGCACACAAGAATCTTAAAACTAATGCAAGCTGGGCTCTATTGGGTAAATAATCCTCATTTTAGGGGGTTTCCACAGCCATTTCCTCATTCAAACACTCTGCAGTGTCAACAATCACCTTTGCTGTCTTTTCAAAGGGCATCCAACACATGATCTCTTGACAACACTTTCTTGCATACCATATCTCAATCCCTCTCTGTGCCCCTTTCACTCCCCCCTCTCGAGCGCGCACACCACCACCCCAAAAAAACAGACAACCTGTCTTTCCTGTAACAGTCCCTGGCACACAGCAAACAAAGAGCTTTTCTGGTCTCTAAAAGCGCTTCAGGGAGTTGAGGTGGATCTCAGCCAACAAAATTCCTGTCAGTTATCTTTTCCGAGCAGTCCATTTTCACAGTCCAATAGAGCCCAACTATCAAATACAACACCGCACTGACTCAGACGCATTTATTCTGGAAAGACACTCAATAACACTTGACATTTTACCCATTATTCTAATGCATATATGGTACAAAATCTCTCAACCTCATGTGGGCAGTACTATACATATTTAAATTCATATTTCATTTAAGTCAATTGATTTTAAAGTATGTATTAATATTTCTAAAATATCTATTGCATCAAAATGCATGTTATGTTTTTACCTTTATTTACATTAAAAATGTACAATGACTATAAACTCTTTCTGTTTAATATTTGATAAAAACAGTAAAATATTCTACATGCGTTAGAAGAAGATATCAGAGTTACTTTTTTAAATGAGTAACGCAAGTTACTTTGTTTTTCCATATACTGACTAACAGCTCTACTGACCACAGGGCGGGAGAAATCAGTAGTAACTACAGAGGCGTCGTGCGCTGTGAAAATATGACGTTTTAAACTAAATGTGACCACGCATTTACTCATCTCACTTGCACAAAACGGATTCAGTATTCCTCAAAATAAATAAAAACTGAAATGCAAACTCAGAAAATGACACAAACCTGCAATAATTATGTTAAATAAAACAAATATCCTGTAGATGTTTAATCCTATTTTATTATCCGATGTCTTTGCTGCTGACCTTTGATGATCTAGTTTAACCACACAAATAAGCAAATATTGCTTTACACAAACTAACATTTGTCCTTGAACTTTCTTTCCCTGTGTTCTACTGTACAGACGTGAATTTATATGCCCTTCAGCCTGAGGCTGATTTATTTCACTTTTGGTCTGAAAGGCTTTTATGTTTGCAAAAATAGAACTTTTAATACTGAAAACAAACAAGCAAGCCCTGTCTAGATTTAAAAAGTAACGCAAAAGTAAAACGTAATTAGTTATTTTTTAGGGAGTAACGCAATATTGTAATGCAGGGCTGTCCAAAAAATAAATAAACCAATTACATTTAAAATATTCGTTGAATTTAAAATGAAAATCCACATTTGAAAGCAAAAACGCTGCATTCGTATTTCGGGTGTGCGTCAGGCTGCCTTATGCACGAAATGCAATGCCAATGTAAGTGTTGTTACTTTTTAATGTTTTTTTAGCCTATTTAGTTGAACGCATTAGATGCAAAGATGCTGCGTTGATCATTCTAAATACTGCACAAAAAGAGAACATCAATGCGGAGAAGATCCCGTTTACGTCAAAACGAAACCAAGCCATTTACATAAAACACACATTTTGCACATTTTCTAGAGAGACATCCATCACTGTTGCACTCGCGTCTCGCACAAGAGAGCTGCATATTTAGAAAGCCAAGTAAAGTTAATGCAAGTTCAACTTTTAAAAAACATGTCTTGAAGTTGTTTTTTTTTTCCATTATACTGCATCTCATGTTTTTAAATGAAAGTACTCCATGTGACTGGCTTTCAAACTATGCTGTTTTGTTTAGAATTGCTTAAGAAACGTAACTGTTTTTGGCTTATAAACATTATGCACTTTTTCCACAGATAGTAATGCTATTTTATTGCTTTAATAAATGTGCATTACTAATATTTTGCTCGATGCGCTCTCTTGTGGCCTCAAGAGAGAAGCCAAAAGCTTTTTCCCACTAACTGAAATTATGCCTTTTAAATTTGAATATAATTTGAATATCGGTCATTTTAAGTGCAAAATTCAAATTTAGTTTTTCAAGCCATTTTGATGCATTTTTTAAAAAAGTGACTTTCCCACAATACCACTGCTGATGCAGGAGCCGGTGTTCTGACGAAGAACTCGAATACAATGCACCTTGTTTACAAGCAGAGGAATGCAAATGTATGCATTGTTCTACTCTTGCGGACGCGTTGTCGAAGACTAACATGTTTTCGTTGCACACAAAAAGTATTCTCAGCTTTATAAAATTATGGTTGAACCACTGATGTCACATGGACTATTTTAACAATGTCCTTACTACCTTTCTGGGCTTTGAATGTGTCAGTTGCAACGCTATTTATGCAGGGTCACAAAGTTCTCAGAATTAATCAAAAATATCTTAATTTGTCTTCCGAAGGCGAACGAAGGAACTGAGGATGAGTAATTAATGACAGAATTGTCATTTTTGAGTGTACTATCCCTTTAACAAGCTGTTAAGGTAGTCATAATACCCATGTGAATGTTTATAGTATGTTAATAAGGTGGTCATAATCTCTCACCTTCTCTGCTAAGGACAGTAATGGGTATGCCAGGGTCACTCAGCTTGATGAAGGGTCCTCCCTCTCCATCCAGACCATCTCGAGCCACCAGAATGTTCTTACTGCAAACATATCCGTGGACCAGCTTCTTGTCCTCCTACAGGATACACACAGCAGTCACATTATTCACATTTTATAATAACTTTTTTTGATACTCCAATTCTCTTAGTTCACTTGTACCATCTAATGGATGTGTTCAGTTAGATTGTGAATCTAATTGAACATTTTTATTAGATAGTTTAGCAATACAAATTAGTACAGATTTAAAATATCAATCACTTATTGGTTTTAAGTCATAAACATTTATCAGCATATTGGTATAGATCAGGATTTTAATACTGTGCACTGGTAAGGCAAGGTTGTCAATTTGTTTTTGTATTTGTTTCTTTACCAGATAGCTGAGGGCGCTGGCCAACTGTTTGGCAACCTGAAACTTCCATGCGGTGGTGAGAGGTGTGCTCTGTCTGCGCATGAATAGATCCAAAGGACCGTACTGAACAAACTCCTCCACCATGATATCTACAGACAGAGAGAGGGAGAGAGACACATGATATTTTATGCAAATGAGCACCGTTATCAATATCTCTTCCTTTCTGACACACAAACACAGTTCCTGCTTGAAAATGCAAATTCTGCTTCGCAAACAAGCAGACACACCCATCGCGTGCACATGGGTGGTTATCCTCAGAATATTTAGCTTTGTTGTTCAGTGAACCAGGAAGTGTAGTTTGCAATTAAATACCTAACCTGCAGGCTTTGCTTAACATTTGACTAGAGCTTTGTGTTTGTTAGCAGCTTCATCCTTATAAAAATAGCATTTATGAAACATTTACCTGCAACAAAAGCATAAACAAAATCCAGTTTGACTTAGTTCTGTCAACATTTTCTCATTTAAAACTACATTCCTACCAAAGTGATGACTGTTTGATTTCTCTGTGATTTTTTTAGCAACAAGGAAATGTTTTATTTTTTTTTCCTATTGGAATTACAGCACTGCCAGTGTGCCAGATCTACACGCTCAGGTGGAGAATGACAGTGTCTATGTTGTCTTTGTAAATAAATAAATTACTTTTGCACCAGTGGCTACGATTTTTGGTTATAATTCAACAAGCAGAATGAAAAAGAATGACCTATTTCTCATACTTATCATGCAAAACCACAACAGAACAGGATCAAAGAAAACCAAACGTTCTAGTTCCAAGACCTTGCGCAGCCTTTAAGATACGTGTCCTCTTTCTGGAAACAGACGTCATGCTCATACCATCACGTTTGAACCACAGATGTCACAAGGATTATTTTAATGATGTCCTTACTACTTTTCTGGGCCTTGAATGTTTCAGTTGCACTGCTGTCTATGCAGGGTCAGAAACTTCTTGGGTTTGGAATTACATGAGGGTGAGTAATTAATCACAGAATTTTAATTTTTGGGTGAACACTCCCTTAATGTAATGTCATGTATTCCAGCCTTTTTTAATTTATATCCATTCATTCTCAATATCGCTAGATGAAGCAATCATAAAATACTGCAAGTCACGAGGCAGCTACACACTAGAGAGAAGTGAGAGTAGGGTACTTACTCTCCTGATGGCGAACACAAACTCCGTAGAGGAGGGCGATGTGTTTATGAGAGACCTGGCGCATCATGCTAGCTGTCTCAAAGAAAGCCTGAGAGGAGAAAAAGACCAAGACATACTATTAACAATCAAAAAGTAACCACCTCTCCCAGAACACTGGGAGTTGAGATAATGTGGAAAATTCAATTCAAACCACCTCATGGTTCATTACAGTTGAAAATGACCACAATTAGTTTTCCATTTATTCATTAAGCAGGGGCTATTATCCAAAGCAACTTACAAATGATGAGGACTGTCAGGAGATGGTAATGTTACAACAGCTAAAATCAATAATCTTGTTTGCTAAACTTCACTTAGACATGAGCAGGCCGTGTAATTTCAAATGTGTTTCTTACCAGAGAGATATCTCTGTGTCCTGAGCCGAGCACTTTCAAGACCACTTTCACCTCCTGTGAGTATCCTCCCATGTCATCATCATCCTCACTCTTCAGCTTTAGAATACCAGCATAGATGTTGGTCCTCGTGCCCCTACCCAAATGCTCACCCTGAAGAAGACCACAGTGTCATGTAAAGACAAGGTTAACATATCAATAAGCAGGAAGTCATTTTAATAGTCACTTTTATTAATAGCATACACATTTTATCCAATATCAGGGACAGACACATAGTGAATGTCTTGCATATAGTTTACATAGTAAACAGCTCAATTTGGATTATAAGAATCTTGATCCTGATGGAATGATGTGAGATTCAAATCAAACTGGCTACTACAAAGACAACATCTGTTAGAACATACGCTATTAATCAAACGTTTGGAATTGGTAGGATTTAAAAATGATTTTGAAAAATCTCATATGCTTATTATGGCTGCATTTATTTGAGCAATGACACAGTAAAACTGTGAAATATTACTACAATTTAAAATAAACGTTTTCTATTTAAATATATTTTAAAATGTAATTTATCACTGTAACGGAAAAGCAGAATTTTCAGCAGCCATTCTTCAGAAAATTCTTGAGAAATTATTCTAATAAGCCGATTTGATGCATTTCTTATCAATTTTTTGAAATTGAAACATTTTGTTGAAATCACTCTTTTATTTGATAATTTTTTTTAAAATAAATTCTCTTTAAATGTCTTTACTGTCACATTTAATTCATTCTTGCTGCAAAGGATCTTTTTTTTTTTCCCAAATTTCTGAACCGTAGTGTACGTGTGTGTCATATGTCTATATACTTTAAAGAGATAGCTCACCCAAAAATGAAAAGTCTGTCATTAATTATGCACCCTCATGTCATTCCAAACCTGAAAGACTGTTTATCTTTGGAACACAAATTAAGATATTTTGAATAAAATCCGAGAGCTTTCTGATCTACCATGTTCAAGGCCCAGAAAGGTAGCAAGGACATTGTTAAAATAGTCCAAGTGACATCTGTGGTTCAACCATAATGTTATGAAACTACAAAAATACTTTTTGCCACGGAAGAGAAGAAATAGTTGAATAGGTTGAAAAGGTTGAAAGTCGTTATTTTTGTTTTCTTTACAAACTAAAAGTATTCTTGTAGCTTAATAAATCTACGGTTGAACCACTGATTTCACATGGACTATTTTATGTCCTTACTACCTTTCTGGACCTTGAATGTTTCATTTGCGTTGTCCACGCAGGGGGAGAAAGCTCTCGGATTTCATCCAAAAAAAAATCTTAATTTGTGTTATGAAGATAAACGAAGGTCTCGCGGGTTTGTAACGACATGAGGGTGGGTGATTAAAGACAGAATTTTTATGTCTGGGTGAACTATCCCTTTAATAAAAATAGTTTCATAACTTTATGGGCATATTTATTACATCAGCACAGTACATCTTCACTCATCAATTTGTGGAGCACCCACTTATGAACGTGTATGGTAGATCATTTGAAAATATCTGTATTTAATTTTATTTCTTAAAGGCATGTCATGTAAAAGACTGCCAGCATGTTTGGTCCAAAATCCATGAAAATATCACCTGTACAATCTCCTCCTTAAGGATGCGGTGGAAACTCAGCTGGCTGACTTGAGGTTGTCTCTGTGGGACAGGCTCTCGGTTTGTGGTCATCACTAATAGGTTGGAAATTTCTGAAAGACAGAAGAAAATCATTTGTGATTCATCAGCACAATATAAAAAGTTAAGCCTCTGGTTTGCCTGTCCAGGGATGTTTATTCTGAAAACATCTAAATGGATGTGTTGGTGTACAGAGACTGTAACATCCCCTACCTAAACCGAAAGCAAGGAAGAGAAAGTTGTGCAGTGACAGTGCGCAGTTCAACAAAACATGTCAAAACAATGAGCATGTGTGAGTCCAAGTGTGCAGGTATAAGTGGAATTTGTTTTTATGTAAATGTGCATGTTGCAATGTTCATTTTGCACCATCAGCTGGTCCTTTGTCTGCTCGCTGACATCATCTAGATACAGACCTACACGGCTCTGTTTTTATGAGTGCAAGTAGGGTAAAAAGATCAAGAGATGTGAACAACGGAAACCCACATTTACTACATTTCCTGCCTGTGACTGATGCCTCAGCATGTACTCTTAGAGGAGCAGATGTAAACAAGGCCTAATACAACATCTAATGTGCGATAACTGGGTGTTTTTCACAACCAAAACATTCCTGATGTTAGGTTTTGCATTAGTATAGATCTGTTGCATAACTGCTAATACTGACAGAACACTCAAAAAATATTTAGTACCTTAGGATTCGTATGCACCAATATACCAATAAATCTCAATGAACTGCAATATTTACATATGTAACCCTGGACCACAAAACCAATTATAAGGGTCATTTTTTATTTAAATACATCTGAAAGCTGAATAAATAAGCTTTCCATTGATGTATGGTTTTTTAGGATAGGACAATATTCGGTCGAGATACAATTATTTGAAAATCTGGAATCTGAAAAAACATCTTTTTTTTTTTTTTTTTTTTTACAAATTTACAAAATATCTTCATGGAACATGATCTTTAATTAATATCCTAATAATTTTTGGCGTAAAAAAGAAATATTGATCATTTTGACAAATGCAATGTATTTTTGGCCATTGCTACAAATATATCTGTGCTACTTAAAGGTGAAGTCCACTTCCAAAACAAAGATTCACATATAATGTACTCACCCCCTTGTCATCCAAGATGATCATGTCTTTCTTTCCTCAGTCGTAAAGGAATTATGTTTTTTGAGGAAAACATTTCTGCATTTTTCTCCATATAATAGACTGATATGGTGCCCTGATTTTGAACTTCCAAATCCAGTTTAAATGGGGCTTCACACAATCCCAAATGCGGTTGTAAACGATACCAGCCGAGGAAGAAGGGTCTTATCTAGCAAAACGATCGGTTATTTTCGTTAAAAAAAAAAAAATTACAACTAAAATACTTTTTAATCTCAAAGGCTCATCTTGCCTTTCTCTCCCTTAATTCTGTGCATTCTGACTCAAGACAGTTAGGGTATGTCGAAAAACTCTCATCAACTTCAAAAATCATTTCAAAATCATACATCACTGCAGAAGTACCGACCCAGTCTTTGCAAAGTGAACATGCAAGGAAGATCAAACACCCTTAACAAAAAAGGTAAAACAGCGACATAGGACGATTTCGAAGTTGACGGAGAACATGAGATGGGAGTTTTTTGACGTGCCTTAACTGTTATAAACAGGAACAAAAACAGTCCAGGCAGAGTAAGACAAGACGAGCATTTGGCATTTAAAAAGTACATAAATTGTATTATTTTTTATTAAAATAACCGACGGTTACGCGAGATAAGACCCTTCTTTCTCAGCTGGGATTGTTTACAACCACATTTGGGATCGTTTGAAGGCACATTTAAACTGCACTGCATTTTGGAAGTTCAAAATCGGGGCACCATATCAGTCCATTATATGGAGAAAAATGCTGAAATATTTTCCTCAAAAAACAAAATTTCTTTACAACTGCAGAAAGAAAGTTATGGACATCTTGGATGACAAGGGTGTGAGTACATTATATGTGAATCTTTGTTTTGGAAGTGGACTTCTTCTTTAAGACTGGTTTTGTGGTCCAGGGTCACACATGTTTTTTTTTTTTTCCTGAAACATTTTAATACATTAATGTTTTTGAGTAATGTCTCAAACAAAATCACTGAACCAATTCACTGAATCACAATTAAAAGACACATTTTTACATGAACTCATCTGAAATTGGAAGATGTGGGGAAAAGTTCGATTTGGACCCTGGTTTCTCTGCATTACACAGACATCTGTCACAGTCTCTTAGGGACACTTAACTCGGTCAGGCTGAAAATCCAACTGACGGTTAGCTGGATAAAGAATCTGATTCTGGATCTGTTGGCTGAAATACGAGACTGCACAACTATTAGCTGCCAGATGCACAGCTGCCTAAGGTCATACAAGGATATGACTACATGCATGTGCATGCTGATATCTAGAGAACACCGTGACACTAACAAAGCACTCCAAAAAAAGATAATTCCTCTTTCAGCTTGAATCACTTAAAGATTCTTGTAGAGATGTACATGCTTCTGAGATTTATAAACATCTGATCTAAGATAGATAAAGATGCAGAAAAAAAATGCATATTCAAGAAGGGAAAGTCATTTCACAAAGTATACAGTTTGGAAAATATGGCAGATGGAATTCTTAGCAGTCTGGTTTGCGCAATTCAAAATGCCATTCTTTTCTATTAGTGAAACTTTTATTATGCTTGAATGGACATGTGGGTTTATACTACATTTCTACACATCGGCTCACAGGATTGATCATTCGATTTGTGCGCTTACACGTCCACTCAGAACACAAGCAACACTCACAACCCTGTCAATATCTCTCACATCTGAACACACAAAAAAAACTGATGAGTCATAATTTGTGTATTTATGTTATGGAAATTAACACGCAACATATTTGTGTACTTATTCGTGGAAATGTATGATTGGGGGAAATTCTAATTTTGCCCCTACCTTGCATTTGCTAAGTTCATCATTACTCACTACCTGAACACTATATTTAAGGAAGATAGAAAGTTATCATTTCAAAATATTTTTTACAAATTACATTAACTCACTTCCTATAATACAATATACCATTCTAGTAAACAGCATATATATGCTAATCAAAACATATACAGTAAGAAATGGTTCAGAAAAAATGGAAATGTTATTGTCATTTCTCTCATAGTTTTGTCATTTCAAAACTATATGACTTACTTCGTTTTGTAAAAACAATCATAAAGTAACTCTGAAGAATATTCAAACTCCAAAAAGGACAATATATATTACCATATAGACGCACAACATTTAAAGTCTTCTGATGCCATTCATTAGTTTTGTGTGAAGAACAGATGAACATTTAAGCTTAAAGGGATATTTCACCCAAAAATTAAAAAATTCTGTCATTATTCTCTCATGTCGTTCCAAACCCATAAGGCCTTTGTTCATGTGACATCTGTGGTTCAACCTTGTTTTCTTTGAGCACAAAAAAGAAGTCTCATAGCTTCATAACAATGTTAAATCACTGGTGTCACATGGACTATTTTAATGATGGGGTTTGGAACAACATGAGGGTGAGTAATTAAAGACAGAATTTGCATTTTTGGTGAACTAATCCTTTAATTCACTAAAAACTCCCTATTCATGTCTGCACACATTTAAAAATTCAAAGTCATACAGGTTTGAAACATTTACAGGTGTTTGAGCTTTTCATCATCTAAAACTCTTACCTGTAATTATCAGTGAACACAAAAGACTTGTCAAATCAATTCACTGAGGCATGTCTTTTCCTGTTACAGCGTATTTAAAACTTATAATAACCTAATTACTTAGAGAAGTGATTCACAGTTATTATCATTCTTTATAATCAATTTACACTAACAGCACTTATTTACGAGCTATATTATTTTAGATTTTACTTGGCTAATTTTTTACCTATATATTTATTGAAAACTCAACTTACCTGATGTTGAAAATTAACACGTTAATAAAAAAAATATATATATTGGTGGTACAGAGTGGTATGTCAAAGGGGTGCTATTATGCTTTTTCACTTTTTGAATTTTAGTCAGTGTGTGTTGTGTATCTTTGGGCATAAAAAAGATCTACAAAGTTACAAATCTCAAAGTCCACTCCGAAGGGAGATATTTCGTTTTTAAAAAAATCTCTTTCCAAGAACTACAACAAACGGCTCCTTTGGACTACACCGTTTGTCTTCCGCATGCAATGATGTCACAACGCAGTCCATTAGAATATTATTGAATTAAATCTCACCTATGGAAATTCAAATTGTTGGAGGGAGGGTAGGGACGAGGTGGGGGATTAGCCAAACTTTAGCGATGCAGCACGGAGAGCCGCTTCAACAAGCCACAGCGCGGCGGGTATAAACAAGCATTGACTAGAGTAGCCGCTTCAGAGCAGTAGCGCGCCACAGACGTGTGCAGTACAGGGGGTCGAAACACATGCCGAAGCTGCAATCTACTCCAGTTGCCACGTCGGAGCCATAACGCGACGCACACATGTACAGTGTATGCTAAGCGATTTATTCATCATACAGTATAGATAGCTTCACTTATAACGCAAGCGTTTTTTTAAAAATGCATAAACTTGCACTAGAATAGGCTAGGCTAATCAGTGATGATGTTTTTTGATAATGTTAGGCTGCTTTTAGCCTTATGCTGGAGCTGGTTTCGGGCAATAAAACTATGTATGTAAACTAATTAAATAAATTAGCACAATAATATCATGTATCGGAGATATCGCAGGCTGATGATAGGATCAGACACTACTGTAGCGTATTATTTACTCACCCTCCACCGATCCTAGGTGTATTTGACTTCCTTCTTTCAGACGAATGCAATCGGAGTGTAATAAAGTCTAATAAAGTGCATCCATCTATAATAAAAAAGTGCCTCACACGGCTCCCGGGAGTCTCCTGTAGTGAATCAATGCGTTTTTGTAAGAAAAATATCCATATTTAAAACGCAAGATTCACTATTAATCTAGCTTGCGCTAACTACTTTGATAAGGGGCGTGGCAGTACTGAAACACATTTCCCACATTTCCAAACACGGGCCTTCATTAAACCCGGTACTAATCGAGCTATTTGTGCCAGGCTGGGGAGAAACGTATTGTAATGTAAATTATGTGAAAAATAATGCATTTTTCGAACCACCAAGCATGAGAGCATGTTCTAGTACACCCCCAAAACAAAATCAAGACTTCGAAAAAGAGCATAATAGGACCCCTTTAACAGTTGCTAGAGGTAACAATCATGAATGATAAAACGATAAAAGGCTAACAAATGTCAACTGCATATTTCACACACCACACCCGATTTTCACATCCTCAATGCTACTCAAGAATTTAACAAATCCCCATCAAGGAAACACTGAGATCCATTCAGTGGCCAGCAGAACACTGGAAAATCCTGACAATTTAGCCAGAAACTTTTGGTGAACTGGACAAAGCAATGACTTTTGATTTTCAGTTTCAGTATAAGACAGAACTATTCACACTGGAAAATGTGCTAGAACTGCAATCTATCAATGGCTCTACAGAGAATTTTAGGGGCTTTTTCTAGAGGAAATCCCAGCCTATCTAAACAGGCTGTGCATTGACTTTAAATAAACACAAGACCCAATTCCAGTTTAGCTTCACCTCAGACTACAGACAATATGAAAGCAGGAATCCCTAAAAAAGGGATGTAAAACTAACAAATTAAACTAATTTTAACATCAGATGAATGGACGGAGTTGATGAATTGATGGATGAACAGATGGATGGGTGAGTGGGTGATGGTGATGAACGGACGAATGTTTAATGTGTCTGATGGTGTTTGAGATGTAAAAGTTGATGGATGGACAGAGAGATGAATGTATGAGGTGTGTGAAACCAATGAATGGATTTATGGATCAATATATGAGGGGTTTGGGATAGATGGACTGACACATAGCTCAGTGTATAAGGTGTTTGGGATGGATGGATGGCCGGCTAGATAAACCAATGTATTAGGTGTTCAATTGAGACAGAAAGACAGATGGTCAGGCTGAATGGATAGACAAAAAGACATATGAGATGTATGATGTGGACGGATGAATGTTTGACTGAAATGGGATATGTGACCCTGGACCACAAAACCAGTCATAAGGGTCATTTTTGTGAAACTGAATAAATAAGCTTTCCATTAATGTATGGTTTGTTAGGATAGAATTTGGCTGAGATACAACTATTTGAATATCCGGAATCTGAGGGTGGAAAAAAAACAAAATACTGAGAAAATCTCCTTTAAAGTTGTCCAAATGAAGTTCTTAGCAATGCACATTACTAATCAAAGAGTCAGTTTTGATACATTTACGTTAGGAAATTTACAAAATAACTTGATCTTTACTTAATATCCTAATGATTTTTGACATAAAAGAAATTGATCATTTTGTATTTTTAGCTACTGCTACAAACATACCCATGCTATTTAAGACTGGTTTCGTGGTCGAGGGTCACATATGGATGGATTCTCTGTGTCACTCAATGATTTTTGCATAGATGGTCCTCTATCACATGACCGATTAAGCAGAATGACTGTTGGTACCTCTGGGTTGTGGTGGGCAGCAGCGGCGCAGCTGGAAGCGCAGGTTCTCTGTGCGCAGGTTTTGGCCCTGCAAATGGTCCAAAAGCTCCTTCAGAGTGGGTCTGAATGTCTCTGTCCCATACAGTCTGTAACCTTGAGGACTGGTTTCAATTTGGAAGTTCTTATACTGGGGAACAGGCCTGGATTCACACAGGTCCACCTGAAAGAGACAGAGAAAAGGAAAAAAAAACATGATTAAGCACAAAAGAATTGAAGGCACAAGAAATGGTGCATGAGTAAAATGGTGACAGGAGAGAACAGGATTTGTTAAACAAATGTAGTGTGGCTGTAAACTGATCTCCTCAAAGATAAGTTAAGTTTGCTTTTGGTTAGCACTGAGGTGTTGGGTTTCTGAAGGTGATTAGCTACATTGTACATAATGCCGATAACCTAGCATGACACTATGAAAAAAAGGTACAGTATTGTCACTCCGGCGGCACACTAAGGTAAAAAAAAAGAAAAAAAAGGTAAAAAGGTACATTTTAGTACTTTAAAATCTACTTGTCACTTTGTACCTTAGGATACCGCCCTAGCGACTGTACCTTTTTTTCTGACAGTGTATGTGTACATGTACATCCTTGTTTGTTTGTTAATACTGCATATATGCATTTAACAAACGCATATACTTTCTGTTGATCAATACAGTTCAGTTAAATCAACTCATTTTGTATTTGTACAGCATGCTGAACAAGGGAGTTGTCACGGAAAAGCTATGCAAGGAAACAGTGCATCAGTCTCTGATCCAGCATGTGTAACAGCCCCAGTGTGGTTTGTGGTTCTGCTCCAGCTACTTATACAGTGTAATACAGTTCTCACATGAAATAACAATGCCAAAGAAAATGTGAAAATGGATGCACTGTCCTGGTCTGATCTGGTGCAAAAAATTTTGAAACACTAAAGCACAATCCCCAATTGTTATTCACAGCTAACTTCTAAAGAAAGTGTCTTCACACCGTTTTGCTGCCAAAATGAGGTGTTGCGATGTTTGACAGAGAATCAGTGTGATACGTAATATAAACATGCAATTTGTCATGGTCAAGGGAAGTGTACAACAAGAACCAGATCTTCTTGATTTCCTTCAGAGAATGCCTCAAGAAAATCTGGGCAATTCAAGACTCGTCTTGTCCAGGCAGGACTAACAAGACAAATGGTTTCAGTTCTCAGCTTACTGGTTTCACAAAAATGTTGATCCCAACTGTACAAATTAAACTAGACTGTTGTGTTTGGTGTATGTATGTGTGTGTACCTCAATGCAGACAACAGTCATGATGATGTAGTTATAATCTGTGCAGCTCCAGCGCAGGACGTAGGTTCCTTCTTCATTTCCCTCCTGACGGAGTTTATGAATAGCATACTCTGTGCTGTACAGAGACAACAGAAAGAAATGGTCGCAAAATACCTTGAAGACAGCTGTGATAATACAAACTGATACTAAGTAACTACTGTACAGCATGAAAAGCAGTACATTATTTGAGCATGATTACTTGGTTTTCAGACATAACACAAAATGCAAACTGTTGATTGCAAATGTAACTAAATGCATCTCGACTTCTTTGTCAAGCTGCATTATATTTTATTGGCACTGAATTCTTGTTTTTGATCCCTCATTCATACTTGTGTCATGCCTTTGCTATTTGATACACAAGGACATTCTTGAAAGTTTAACTTTTAAAAACAAACACCCTGACAAATAGTAATGATACGAAACTGGTAATACTTGACAGTGTCCAATTACAATAGTCATAGATGTACTTCTATTAAACTATAGTGATATTAACAATGTATGACTATAGTTAAGACTAGGTCTATTGACTTATGATACTTCTTTACTGAAAGAAGTCTCTTCTACTCACCAAGTAATATTGTGAAATATTATCACTAATCATTTACAATTTGAATATATTTTAAGATACATTGCTCAAAAGTTTTGGATCAGTAAGACTTGTAATGTTTTATTAAGAAGTCTCTTAAGCTCATAAAGGCTGCATTTATTTGACCAAAAATACAGAAAAACAGTACTACTGCAAAATGTTATTACAATATAAAATAATGTTTTTTATTTTAATATACTTTAAAATATAATTTATTCTTGTGAAGCAAAGCTGTTGTTCAGCAACTGTTACTCCTGTCTTAAGTGTCATCATTCTAATATGCTGATTTATTATCAATGTTGAAAAGAGTTAATATTTTTTTGGAACCTGTGATACTTTTTTCAGGATTCTTTGATCAATAAAAGGTTATAAAGAACTGCATTTATCTAAAATAGAAAGGTGTTCTAACAACACTACTGTTCAAAAGTTTAAGGTCAGTATATTTTTATTCTCTCTTTTTTTGAAAGAAATTAATACTTTTATTCACCAAGGATGTGATAAAGTAATAAAAAGTGATAGCATAGATTTATAGATTGTTTGAAAAGATTTATATTTTGAATACATGCCGTTCTTTTTATTCATCAAAGAATCCTGAAAAAAACGAATCACAGGTTCCAAAAAAAATATTTGGCAGCACAACTGTTTCCAACATTGATAATAATAATTCTAATAATAAATCAGCATTTTGGAATGATTTCTGAAGGATCATGTAACACTTAGGACTGTTTTTGAGTTTTTATATTTTATATTTAAGATATTTTAAGTATTTTTAATTTCTAAATCCATTCATGTGACAGCAAAGATGAATTTTCAGCAGCCATTACTCTAGTGTTCAGTGTTACATGATCCTTTAGAAATCATTGTGATATGCTGATTTGGTTGTTAAGACACATTTCTTATTATTTTCAATGTTCAAAACAGTTTTGCTGCTTAATATTTAGTGAAAACTGTTAAATTTCTTCTTGATTATTTGCTGAACAGAAAGTTCAAAAGCTTTGGTACAATGTAAAAGTCACCGTTAATTATTTAATGCATTCTTGCATTAAGAATTAATTTCTTTTAAACAACAAAGTCTAGAGTATAAAATATTAAGAGTATAGAGTATAAAGTCTAGAGTATAAAGTGATACTAAAGTATGCTAATATGGTCATACCAGATAGGTCCATGACAGCCATTTTCTAAATTCTGGACCACTGATGAGGGCGCGACTTCAGTGCACAGGTAATGATGAGCATCTACAGTCAATCTGAAGTAACCATCCACCAGTGCAGCAAAGGACAGAGCTGCGTCACGATAAAACAGATCCAACTCCTGCAGAGGAAAATAAGGAATACCTTTATGAGATAAGATCTATAACCTGTCAAGTTAACACACTGATGATAACTAAACACTGCTACACTCTGCTACATTTCAGGGAAACGCACATCGGACATAGTTCCAGGCAGTTCTTGACCACATTACATGTCTATATCACTTCACTACATGATTTCAGTCATTTCAAATATACCAAAAGCCACAACGACAATGGCCAAACAAGTGTCTACAGTAAACAATAGGATAAAAACAACAGATTACTTCCATGTTTTTGCCACAAAATTACGTTTCATTATCCACGGAAAGCACATACTCTATTTCTCCCACTCTCTCTCTCTTACAGACGTATGTTGCATGTTGTTAGCACTGCTCTGACAATTAACAACTTAAAAACAATATGACATTTCTCAAGTGAGGTAACAACGGCATTGTTCCTGAAAACTTAAAGTTTCATCATTTGTAGAGACGCTGCTGCCGATCACTTCTGAGAGATGCACAGACGTAATTCACGAGCTTATTCTCTTTCTCTTTCCATCTGACTGTCTGTCTAAACTTCATTATTAACTGCATTAGTCAACAGCTCAAGCGTCATTACTAGGTCTAAAATAACATTTTGGAATTAGCAACGGATGAGCTAAGAAGTTAATCCTACACACAATAGCATTTTAAGGACAAAAACCAAATGAATGCCTTGATATATATCATCTGATCGATGTCTTGAGGTGTGTTAACCACAGTATAAGCGGAATAATTAAATTTGGTCCGTTTTTAGAAAATAATGCACACCCGAGGTGTAACGGCCACAATGCGAACACCTCGGGTGTGCATTATTTTCTAAGAATTTAACAGGCTGTTGTCAATTATTCCTTACTTGGTCCACAGACTAAACATCAACTCTTCTCTGGTTATGACTGTATCATTCAGCATGAATGCTTGTGCTTGAATCAAATTGTACCTGGTTAGGACACAGTTTAATAGAAATTGAAATGACAAAATTTACCATGGTTTTATTGTCTTGTCTGTAAATGGTGACACAAGACTCCTTAATGACGATGTGGGTGATTTCATAAAAGTCTGAGAAAATTGTCCATCCGCTGTCTTTCTTTTTGTCATTCTTCTGCTTGTTGTCGGCCTTGTTCTTTTTGGATTTGCTTTTTTCTTTCAATGTCAGAAGATTCTATTCAAAGACATAAAAAACCCCACCACATTCGTTAAAACCCTTGAAAATCCAGAACTGCTGTCATTATATATCTGCAAGCTTACAAAAACCTAAAGCGCTAAACTCACCGGTGCAGGCTTTCTCCTCCAGGAGATCCCAGTAGTTCCGGACACTTGCACTTCATAGCCCATTCCGTCATCACCCAAAGGAAGTGTGTGGGCCGGAGATCCCTCTGTCTCGGTCGATACTTTCAGGCTCTTGGGCTCAGCAGTCTCCCGACCCAGGCCCTGGGTCAACGTCTCGAGAGTGGAGAGATACTTGACCTTCAGGTCATAGAGGGTTATGTTGCTGTCCTGAATGGTCTTGCTATTGAACTCATTAAGGAAATTCCTGAAAACGTTGCTGATGCGTATGCGTGTGAGGAAGTTACGCTGCTTAATGGTCCGATTCAGACTGTCCGGAATAAATCGCTTGTAGCTACAAGAGACAGAAAAGAAGGTTGAATAAAACCACTCGTTTAAAGCAGAAAGCCAATATGATACACCAGTTACAGTATTTATTACTTCTCTCTGGGATACTTGAATCTGATTGGTCAACCACAGCATTCTGCGAAAACATTTTTTTCCTTTTAACCTCTAAATTTTGACATTTTCCCTGGCAAACAATCTCCTACAATACCAGTCAAAAGTTTTTGAACAGAAAGATTTTTAATGTTTTTAAAGAATTCTCTTCTGCTCACAAGGCCTGCATTTATTTGATCCAAAGTACAGCAAAAAAGTACAATTTGAAATCTTTTTACTATTTAAAAACAGTTTTCTATTTGAATATATTTTAAAATGTAACTTATTCCTGTGATTTCAAAGCTGAATTTTTAGCATCATTTCTCCAGTCACATGATCCTTCAGAAATCACTCTAATATTCTGATTTGCTGCTCAAAAAACATTATTATTATTATGTTGAAAACATAATAGTGGAATTTTTTTTCAGGTTTCTTTGATGATTAGAAAGTTCAGAAGAACAGCATTTATCTGAAATAGAAATCTTTTGTAACATTATAAATGTCTTTATCATCAAAAAAAATCTAAATAAAAGTAATAAAAAGTATTTTATTTAAATACTTTTTAAATAAAAGTATCTAAATAAAAGTTCTGAAAATTTTGCTTTGATCACAAGAATAAATTACACTGTAACATATTCAAATTTAAAGCGGTTATTTTAACCAGTGAAATATTTCACAATATTAATACTTGTGCTGTATTTGGATCCAATCAATGCAGGCCTGGTGAACAGAAGAGAATTCTTTACAAAAAAAAAAAACATTAACATGAAACATCTTACTGTTTAAAAACTTTTGACTGATAGTGTATACTGAACTACATAATAAAATATATTTAATTATACAAACATATGTGACCTCAGAAGGCTGTAACTGACCAATCAGAATCAAGCATTTCGCAGAGGTGTGTAATTAATAACTGAAAATGCCATTTAAATAGCATCAGTGTTAATCATTTTGCAGATGTGTTGTATGAAGAAGATTGTACGGGTCACCTGGTCTCAGCTCCAGCTCCTGATAAGGGCAAATCATTGCTCTTGGCATGATGGGTAATGGCCAAAACAGCCATTCCCAAACACTCGTTCTCTATCTCATGAAGCTCCACCTCACTCTGGGGTGCACGCACTGGAGCGAGTCCCCTCAGAAAGTCATACTGGCCCTAAAACATACAAAAACAGTGTTTAAGAGTGCAGTACGTGCCAAGCAAAAAAAGTTAACATGATGAAATAAGATAATAACATGAAAGTTAACGCAGCCACAGAGTTTGAATAAATAGCATTACTAATTTAAATACATATCAGACTACAAAGAAAACAACCAACATAACAACAACAGATACCACATAAGAGAATATTTGAATAACCATCAAGCCACAAAGCTCCTGTAGCACAAAACAGGCAATACTACTTTTAAGTTGTCATAGTGACACGAACAAACATGTAAGTGATACCTCAGGTGTTTCCTGCACTTACCTGTGCAAACAGATAGTCGAGAGACGCAGCATCCAGTAGAGGTGTCCCCTCAGGTCCCTTCTGAGAGACTAAAACCCCTTTCTGCTTGCAAAGTGAGTGTCTCCAAACTGGAGATTCTGTCTCACTAGTGCCATGCCAGTTTGTGAAATAAAACCTGTGTAAACAAGTCAAACAAGTTGTCATAAGTTTGTTTTTTCATCTACACATACAGACACATACAGGGGTTGTTTTTTTTGTTTTTTAACTTCACACATTAACCTTTTCTTCTTCTTGATGAAATACTGCATATTATATTATAGGGAAATATAGCATATACTGTAGTAGTTTAAGAAACATCCCTGTATGTCTGATAGAAGAGAAATAAAGTACAACAAGTAGGCAAATATGCACAAACGGGTGTGTATGTTTACGCACACAAGTTTGTCATGATATGAATGTAGTCAATCATGATGACAGAAGCTGGCAGCGTACAAAAGCATACAGAGCGTTACATAAAGGATCCCAAACAAAGACTTACATTATGCAAATATACTAACATATGGTAAATAAGGTGCAAAGGCTATACACTTTATCAAATCATGTGTCAACAGTCAACACAAAAAAGAACAACTACAACACCACCCCATTGCCACGCGAGCGACAGCTCATTGTAAACAGGAAGCAGCATGAGTGAGAAAAGTGTGCTGTATGCCACAGAGGAAGAGAGGGTGCGCAAAGGTTGACCATAACCTGTTTGTGTGCACAACAGGTATGCTTCACACAGGGAGACAGCGATTCTGTACCCACTACCCGCTTTGAATACAGTAATTGACTCTTATCTTGGTTTCACTCGTGAAAAGGGGAAATTCAGGGGATCCTATGTTATACTTTTGCAAGATGTACATTGTATCGTACAATGAAATGTCTTTCAGAGTAAGAGTAGACTGAAAGCATATATTACTGTTTTGTCCTAAAATGTAACTTTTTTGTTACAGGTTATTTGTACCAGGTGTACCACAGGGCTCTGTAATGAGTCCATGTGCACTTCTAGCATTTGAATGAAATTTAAACAGTAACAGCTGATATTACACGTGCAGTAAGCAGTTTTTGAAAAACTGCTGTTGAGTTAGGGGCGACAAGAAAGACTCATTAGCAGAATGATTACAGAAAGAGAGAGATGTCAGAGAAGATACAAAAGAGAAAAGGGTCAGGGGAATTCAACTTGAAACGAAGGCTTATAACCAGGCTACACTGTAAAAAACTATTTATTGAGTCAACTAAAAATAATTTGTTACCCCGCTGCCTTATAATTTTAAGTTTAGTCAACTCAAAAAAGTTAGTCAACTTGAAATGTTAAGTTGTACTAAGTGACAACCAAGACATTTGAATTGATTCAACTTAAAATTTGAAGGCAGCTGGGTAACAAACCTTGCTTTTAAGTTCAACAAACCAAATTTTAAGTTTAGTCAACTCCGCTATCTAGGATGTCACTTAGCACAGCTTAACATTTCAAGTTGACTAAACTTATTTGAGTTGACTTAAAACTTAAAATTTTAAGGCAGCAGAATAATCTCCATATGTGATCTCCATATAATGGACTTCAATGGTGCCGCCAAGTTTGAACTTTCAAAATGCAGTTTAAATGCAGCTTCAAATGGCTCCAAACATTCCCAGACAAGGAAGAAGGGCCTTATCTAACAAAATTATCGGTTATTTTTTAAACAAATTGACAATTTTTATACTTTTTAACCTCAAACTTAAAAAATTGTCCGCTGTTTTACCTTTTTTGTTAAAGGACGTTTGATCTTCTTTGCATGTTCACTTTGTAAACACTGGGTTGGTACTTCTGCAGCGATGCAGGATGATTTTGAAGTTGGAGAAGAAAATGAGATGGGAGTTTTTCGACATACCCTAACTGTACTGACCAGGATTACACAGAGTTCACATGCTCATCGCAGAGAATAAACGAGCGTTTGAGGTTAAAAAGTATATAAATAGTCAATATGTTTAGAAAATGACAGAACGTTTCGCTAGATAACACCCTTCTTCCTCGGCTGGGATCATTTAGAGGCCTTTGAAACTGCATTTAAAATGCATTTTGGAAGTTCAAACTTGGGGGCACCATTGAAGTCCACTATTTGGAGATAATTCCTTAACTGTTTTCCTCAAAAAAACGTATTTTCTTATCAACTGAAGAAAGAAAGACATGAACATAGCCATAGGGTTTCTCTGGAATTTTTAAAGTTTTTTTTGAGCAGCATTTTTAATTTTAATTTGTAATGTAAGATGTGCAACAAAATATAATGCAACAAAGATGTTACATTAATACAAGTAGTTGCAAATTTTCTCCACTCTATTAGTTGCAACGTTTTTATTTAATTTAAAATTCATGTACCATGTCTTTTGCATGTTTTTTAAAAAAATAAAGTCTAAATCAAATAACGTTAGCCACAGTGTTTTTTATTTGTAAACCCCCAAAAAAATCTTACATTTTGGGGGGGTTCACTTATGACCACTCACCTCATACGGTAATGAAGTTTGATGCTGGTCTCCTCCGTGATCTTGAACACATGATTGGGAGCGTACCACAGATCCTGGCTCTCTTCATACAGCGCAAACAGGTTGTGGCACAAAGGTGAGATGTCTGGGGAAAAACATTTTCACAATTACAGCCTGATTCAAACGGTTATTTTTACACCTGCCATTCTTATAGTTCTCACCAGCAAATAACCACATGAGATGATGTCTAAGAGGAAACACTAGCTAAATGGCTGTTTATAAGAAAAGTTTACCAAGCAAAAGTGTGTGACAAGCTTTTACTGAAACACAACACAAAAGTGGGTCAAAGTTTTGCACATCTGTGCAAAAGGAAAAAGATACAGTACATTTGGTTTTAGTTTGAACCTGATCTACTAAAGCTGCAAAGCTTGCAAGTGTGAAATTGTAATTTTAGTATTATTGTTTGAATTAGTTTTTATATTTATATATATTTTATGTGTGTTAGTGTTACTTTTATTTTAGGTATACATTTGTTCCCTGGGAGTTGAACCCACAACCCTGGCATGGTTAGTGCCATTTTCTATCAGCTGAATTAGTAACAACAATAAATAAATAAATGAGAGAGAGAGAGAACTGAATACTTAACCTCTGAAGTAAAACCAGTGGCTAACTACTGGGTGTGAGAGGAAAAAAAAAACTGTGTGAAACAAACACCATCATAGTTCCTCTCTAGCAGCTGCCTTCTTGTCTAATATAAACTTCCCTTTCCTCTCTCACTGTCCAAGCCAGCTTTTGTCCTTGGCCGCAACTTTGAGGAAATTCTGGACATGACATTTAAACCCACCAGCCATTTTGTGGCTGAACATTGTTCAAGAGCCAAATAGACAGATATGCTGTTCCATTGGGAGATGGGAAGCAACGGACAGGGACAGTCAGTCAGTCAGTCACAGCGCTTCTCATCCTAAAGTCAATGTCTTGTCATAATCCACCCAATGTCACATGATGATACCAACAGTAAAAACCCTTTAAGTTCCTCTTTTGTCTTCTGTGAAATGCTGACGGTACAAAAGCCCCATTCCTCAATCACACAATCAAAATATGAAACCGAATGCATGAAAAATGTCCCTTTCTATGCATGTATTGACTTTGATCGGTAAAAAAACCCTGTTTAAGTTCATTTCCTTTCTACACTTGATACTGCCCACTTGATACTGATGGAAAACAAACTTAAATAGTACACTGCAAATCACAAATGCTCTGTGTTAATAGCTCTAACTCATACTTTCCTTTGACAACAATTCCCACCCAAATAGTTATGAGGAAATGATGCATCACTGCAAGGAAAATGTCCTCAGAGATGATGCATTAAGAGGATGCAATACTTCAGAAATCTAAATAGGTGGCTGTCCAAACACTTACGGCATCTCTTGGCAGCCTCCACGCACAGGTCTTCTGCAGTGTGGCAGTCTTTGAAATACTCGAGCTGGTGTGTGTCAGGCAGGTAGAAGTGGATTTCCAGTCCTTTCATGAGAGTCGGAACGGTCATCTCTGCCTTCCTCTGTTTTTTCATCTTCCCACACAGTTGCCTGCCCAGCTCCATGACTGCTAGTTCTGGCATCCAGACGCTACAGGATAAACAGAGGTAGCACAGAGATTTATTGATGAACTGTGGGTCTCTGGCTTTGAGGAGCAATGGTCTGCAGCTTGTGAAATAACATACAATCTCCAAAAGCCTACATTTATAAAATCACACATGAATGAACCATTAAATTTCACACTGATGTTTAAGCAGTAAGTCAGTCAAAATAGGGTTCTCATAATATGTAAAAATGTAGTCAATACAAATAAAATTACTTAATTTACTACAACAAAAACTATTATGCTCATGAACATACTCCTCTATTAAATTAACAATAACAATAATGTAAATAGGCATAAATTAAAGCAACTGAATCAGAATGATTGTGGTGCTTTATTTAATTTGCATTAAATAATTTTTAAGCTATTTTACTTAGAGAAGAATTTTCCAATATTTTTTTCCAAGTAAAAATAGCTTAAGCATTTTTAAATAAACAATCAATTACACTACGGGTCAAAAGTTTGAGATCATTAAGATTTTAAAATGTATCTCTGAAAGAAATCACTAACACTACCAGCCAAAAGTTTTTGAACAGTAAGAGTTTTGATGTTGTTTTAAAGAATTATCTTCTGCTCAACAAAACTTCATTTATTTGATCAAAAATACAGCAAAAGCAGTAATATTTTAAATTATTTTTTATTAATGATGCTACAGTTAAAACATCAGAAATCAGCTTTGAAATCACAGGAATAAATTACATTTTAAAAATATATTCAAATAGAAAACAGTTATTTTAAATAGTAAAAATATTTCAAAATTTTTCTGTTTTTGCTGTACTTTGGATCAAATAAATGCAGGCTTGGTGAGCAGAAAAAACATGAAAAATCGTACTGTTCAAAAACTTTTGACTGTAATATTGTAAACGTAATTTATTACTGTGATGGCAAAGCTGAATTTTTAGCAGCCATTACTCCAGTCCTCAAGTTTTTTTAGGAATTATTCTAATATGCTGAATTTGTTCTCAACAAACATTTTTTTATTATTATCAAAGTTGAAAACAGTTGTTCTGATTAATACTTTTGTGGAAACAGTGATACTTTCTTTTTAGAAGTTTAAAATAACAGCATTTTTTTTTGTAAAATTCTTAAGTGTAAATAAATTGAGTAAAAAAAATCTTACTGACCCCCAAATTTTTGAGCAATGGTGTTACTGTATATAAAGGGGAAAAACAAACAAATTAAGACCAATGAGTATCCATAATAGACAGCAGAAGATATATTACGTTGAATTCACACTGCAAGGCCAAAAGCACAGTACTGACACAAGTACAGTTTTATGTCTTGCTGTTTATATTCACTTAAACCAGAACTGACTGTATTTACATTAACAGCTCACTAAGACATTCTGACCAAGATGCCCATTTTGCCATTAACACAGCATGTGAATTATATATGCATGTGAGCATTTGAAAGCAGCCATCTGTCAGTCAGCAAGTACTCTGTACTACTGATACTACAGTTATAATCAGCATCATTATAACTGTAACAGACAAAACTGGACTGAAGGGTGTTGAACTCAAACCTTGGGACTAACAGCTGATCTCAGATGATGTCAATGGCAGTAGACAACAGTAGATGATGACAAATACAGGCGAGTAACAGCAGCATAACAACACAGGCAAGTATAATGAAACAGAGACAAACATTGGGGAAAGGGAAAACTGCATTTTGCCCTTTTTGAGCTCAAACAATCAGATATTTTTCATTAATGGCCTTCAGTGAATCAAAGCTGGTGAATAAAGTGGCTTATTTAACCTGACCCCAGTGGTAAAGGAGTCTAGACTACATTATAATATGTCATGTAATGTGTTGTTATAACATCACGATTTGAATATTCTTTAATTATACTTTCCACCATGACAAAACCAAAGCTACAGTTCTGACTCTAGCTGGAGACTCTATTACATCAACCATGGTATTACTCTTAATCAACGGAAGCACAACACACTTGACGTCTTCACAATAGGTGCCCTCACAAGAAGCTATTTAATTCAACCCCCCATCCAACATCAAACAAGAGCAAGGGCAAGATGAACGCTGTTCGCATCTGAATCAGATGGTTTTGACTCAGTGGATCTTACGGGTCAATTTGTATTTAGATGCCAAGATCCCTGCTGGCATGTGAAAGGACTTTCCTGAGATGAACAAATGCAAAAACAAACTGTGCCGAAAAAGAAATCTAATTGGAACCAGATAATGACCACATTTGTCTTTAAAGTGGCTTTAGCGAATTCAAGAAGCTGAACGAACTGAGATAATTGGTTTGGCTTTATGAAATATTAGTATAATGAGATCACAAATCCAATCAACATTCATTACCTCACAGCCTGAGCAAAAAGTACTTTGAATGACAGGGGAAATGTTGCATCCCATTGCTTTGAGCATTAGAGGAATACACTGCCATTCAAAAGTTTGGGATCATTAAGATTTTTAATGTTTTTTTTAAGAAATATCTTAACCTCATCAAAGCTCCACTTTCAAAAATATTTTTTTTCTAAGATTGCAAACCTGAATTTGCATCAGACATTACTCCAGTCTTAAGTGTCACATGATCCTTCAGAAATCATTCTAATATGCTGGTTTATTATCAATGTTGGAAACAGTTGTGCTACTTAATTTTTTTTTTTGGAACCTATGATACTTTGTAGGATTCTTTGATGAACGAAAAGTTAAAAAGAACAGCATTTATTTAAAATAGAAATCTTTTCTAACTATGTAAGTCTTTACTATCACTTTTTATCAATTTAACAAACTTGTTGAATAAAAGTATTCATTTCTTTCAAAAAAAGAAACCACAAACTTGAACAGTACTGTATATTGTCACAGAAGATTTCTATTTTAAATAAGCGCTGTTCTTTTTAACGTTTTATTCAAAGAATCCTGAAAAAAAGTATCACAGGTTCTGAAAAATTTTTAAAAATGAAACATCACAACTGTTTCCAACATTGATAATATTAGAATGATCTCTGAAAGATGATGTGACACTGAAGACTGGAGTAATGATGGTGAAAATTCAGCTTTGTATCACAGAAATAAATGATATTTTAAAGTATATTAAAATAGAAAACCATTATTTTAAATTGCAATAATATTTCACAATATTGTTGTTTTTATGTTATTTTTATTCAAATAAATGCATCCTTAATGAGCAGAAAAGACATTTAAAAAAAAAAACATTAAAAATCGTACTAATCCCAAACCTTTCAAACGGCAGTGTACTTTTTTTGTTAGAACTTTCAAATCTAAATCTATATGATCATATATACATATATACATATGTATATAAAATCATTAAACACTGTCATGAAAGTTTTGGCATAATGCTTTAAAAATGCTTAAAAACAACAAAAAAAAAAGGACTGCACCAAAATATTTTAATTTAAATTTATAATAAATATAAATGTATCAACCATCATTTAATCCCAAATCAGCTAGAAAATACTGGCAACTTATGAATTACTTGATAATAAACGTCCCACATCAGAGTTTAAAACCCATAACCCACATAAACCCTAATTTTAAAAATCAATAGGAAATAAAACAACTTATTTAGTATGATGGTGAAAATTTGATTAAGTACCTCCTTCAGACCCTTATTTGTCCCCAGGTTTTGCATTTCAATAGGCATCCAACAGTCAGTATCAGTGATTAATATCCTTGTCTCTGTGGTCATACCTTTAAGCAGAACTTTGTTCTGGCCGACATCTCGACTTATATAACAAAACCACTACTGGACCCCTTCAACCACTCTATAAAACAGCCAAACTTAACAAGCTTTCCAGATGCTGGTAACTTATTGCTTTCCATTTAGTTCCTTTTCCTTTCTAATGTTTTTCACTTGCATTTTATAAGAAGTTCTCATTTTCAGAATAAATGATTCTAGTTTGCTTTCTAATTTCTAAGACGCAGTCCTAATTCATCTTGGGAACTTGGAAGAAGGGATAATGTTGAAGTCTGCTATTCTCCTGCAAGCTGTCTCCATCTGCTTCGGTATGATTCACCATGCCATTCTTCTGTTTACTTGACAGTGGCCTCACTTCCTGAGGTGTTGACGTGCCGCTCTCTGATAAAGCCATGGTTAACACTATTCCTCCACCGCTTTAGACCCCGTGCTTGTTCTGCTGGTAGACCGCTCGAGTACGACAAATGCGTGTAGGTGCGGGAACCTACTGTTAACTGTTTTATCCTGTTTGCAAGCTCTTAATACCACAGTGGAAACCTTTTTCAAATGAGAGGTAAGTTTAGTTTTCATGGACAGCTTCCTTTATCATAGAGATACTTCTACCAACAGTGTGTACCTATATTATATGAGTTACTTATATTCTAGTCTTAAATTATGTTATTTTACCTGATTCTGTAATAATCTGTAATAATGCTGTTTCATTATGCATCAGATTCACACTGCTATCTGGTTATTCTTCTGTGTAACTAACTGCAGAGTAGAAAGATGAGCAAATCATTTCTCTAAGTTACAATCAGTTCAACTTTTCTGAAATGTTCTCAAATATGTCATCCATTATATCAGGTATAAATAAAACAACTATAATTTTTAATCATAATTAAATTAATAATTAATAATTTCTCATATAATTCTTACAAAGTAAGCATTACCTGTAAACAAGAACCTTATTCAACCATTAACCTAAGTATTTAATTATATTTTCAAATAAAAACTCATGAACATTTTATTCTGCAGCTTACTATAACAAGCTAAATCTCTTTCTGTTATGTTTTGACACATGGAGGCATAACATGACTTGACTGTCATTTTTTTATTTATTATTTTTTTTTAAACTAAAAACTTAAAAACTAAATACCTTATGAGGCAAATTTCAAAACATTTAGTAGCTACTCTTGTCATGAAGGCCTCATCAGTCCACAGTAACATGACCTGTTTCAGAACACTATACTGTACAACACGGTCTATTCTGAAGGGAAACTCCACTTGCAATATTCAGCAATGGCCACACAAAAAACATGGCAACATCTTGCCATTTCTCTCTGCCCTCAGTTCAATAATACGACTAAACCCACTTTACAATCTGCTTTCTTCTGCTTTTTTTTTCCTTCTGGCAGTTCTGTAGACACCAGTCATTTCCTAAAGAGGCTCTTGTCAAGACTATTTAACCAACATCAGGATGAGAGCTTCAGAGTGATCAGTACTTGACTTATAAAGTTCTACCAATTAATTAAAACAAAGCTAGCATAAAATCTTACAAGATGACATTATGAAATTGTAAGTCATTTTTAAAGTGGTTAGTAGTACTGTAATTTAAATGGGCTTCCCTACCAATGCAGGCTCTATGGGAATGAAATGCCCCAATTTTGACAATCTCAAACAAAATCTTTTTTTACAAATGGGGAACATTTCCATTTTCTTTCTTTTTGAGAGAGGTGGGTTAGTACTGTTATTTAAAAGGAAATCCCCACTAAAACCTCTACAGGAACTGAATATCTCCCACAGAGTTGCTTTTGTCCATATTGGATCAGTCTACCAGTATCAAATTGTCCGGATGACGTAATCAAACAGTACTCAGCTAAAAGCACTGCATTGTTGTGGTCCCTCTCTTATATGGAATTGTTTACTTGATAATAAAAAAAAAAAAAAAACAATGGGAATTTTACATGTTTCTCTTTAAAATCATCAAAAATATTGAGTCTACATTTCAACTGCTTTGGGTTATCCACTGGATTTTCTCTGAAATATAGATTTTTATAGTGAGTAGCCATCACTCAGTTCCATAATCATTTAAAACAGTTTAATCAATCAGGCAGAATGTGATATGATTGAATTGGTGTAATTGGTGCTGACAGCCCATTAGACTAAACAAAGTACATGAATTTAGCAGTAGATATAGACGATAATCAGTTTGAACTTTTTTTTACAGCTTCAAACATTCACACTCAATTAGTTAACAGCTTTAAACACCATTTCATCACGTTTTTCAAACCTTTACACGACAAATATGAAAACAACTTTGCATAAACATAATAATTATTATTAATAAAATATTTATATGCATACGGTTTGTTTATTAATTTATTATTATCTGAAATTCAAGAATAAAAAATCTTCTGCATATCAGTTACGAACATAAAAATAATCAGCATCGGTCGATGTCTACAAAGCACATCAAAAGTATTGCAACGCTAAACACTTTTGTTCAGCAAATATACAGTTTGTGATAACTGTGCACAAGCGTTCAAATTTCTATCGACAAAACTGCAGTCACAGCAGCAACAAGTTTAACCATTTAACCACTGTACAGTCAGAGCAAAATCAAGACATTAAAAAGTAACGTCAATTTTACCAAGTTAGCAACAGTGACAAAAAAAAAAAAAAAAAGCTAAGGATTTTTCTTAACACTTAAAAATCGCGAAGGTCTAACTAGGAGCTAGTGTGATTTAAAAAAAGTAACTTTTTAATATTTTACAGCCTCCAAGCTTTTTAAATCACCATCAAGCAGCCTCTAAAACAACCATTATTAGTCATAAAAAGATTAAAATCAACAGTTAACAGCATTTACAACTACATTTTAAGTTCAGTGCTGACTTATTCTGCACTATAGACTCGTACACTTTGATATATTTGGCGCAACCACACAGACAGAAGCTGACAGCAAAGCCACAAACAATAAATATTTACCAACATCGCACATGAAAACAACAGAAAAGACAAACAGACCCCCAGATAGTCAGGACGTAAAGAGTTACGGCCCTCGTCCTTACCTCGCCAGGCAAAGCTACTTCCGTTTAATTTCGATCATTACAGACGTCTGAACACTTCCTCTTGGTATTTTGTTGATGTAAAGCGCTCGTTATTTAACTCCAAAATGTTCTCCGATGATATAAGGTTTATCCCACGAGATTTATTTTCAAAACAAACTTCACTTCACAGTGCTACAAACCGTGGTTAAGCCTTCTTGATCAACTAACCTTTCCTGTCAAGCGTCGACCACATTCCCGAAAATAGGGTAACGACGTGCAATGTCTCAGGCCGCCTATTGGCTAATCCGGCTGTCAATCAAATGCGGTACCAATGGCATTAACCCTTAGGCGGAGAGTAAGCTGGTGGATTTTTGTTATGGCTACAGGACAGCATTGCCTCTGTGTATAGTTAGTCTAATTACTGTTACACCTGCGATTAAACACTCGTTTAGGATGTTAATCCTTTGTGTATTGCTGTGATGTAAACATAAATCCATAAAATACCCAAAAACCATCAAATGTATACATAGCCTATAGTTCTTCACCAATGCTTGAAATATTTTGAAAATGAAAGACCAAGATCTTTAAGCGCTGACTTTACTTTAGTTAAAATTGGAGTAGCATAAAAAATTATTTGGATGAAATTATGTCTGTTGAATGTTATGTTACATGACCACTTTAAAGAGCTTGTTATAACAAGCATTAATAATGGATTCGTTTATTGATTACTGCTAGATGCTTCCCATTTAAAAATAATGCATGCCTGTCGTTAATATATATATCTAGCCTATATAAACAGTAACAGTAATGTTTCACAATGTTTCAGATTCGTAAATAATAAATATATTCATAAATAATTTAGACTACTGAAATAAAAATGTAAACAGAAATATTATTATCAAACTATTACATTTCATTACTTTTTGTCATCTGAGAAGTCCTAAAACTAAACCTTATCTTCATGAAGCAACTGTTTCCGTTTAACAGGTACAGTCTCTGTGTTTTAAAATAGATATCAGCAAAACAGGTCTTTAAGACCAAGAGGTTTGAGCCTGCCATGGGGGAGGGACTTCCCGTCCTCACCATCAGATGAGTTGCCAGAAACTGTGGGCTGCAGTTTCACAAGAGGGCTGCAGAGCACACTGGGAGAATGTGGCAGATCAATAAGTTCAACAGAGATTCGGGTAGATATATGAAACAATTGCAGACTGTGCTGGGGTTTTAAAGGTTTTAGGACAAAAGTGATAAATGCAAATATAACTGTTACATATTTTATTTGTCTAAACATTATTAACATATCCATATAACATGTTGACATGTAAGGATGATTATTTGCTACATTACACATTTATGTCAAATAATATGTGTTGAGATATGTAGATTGTAAACATTTGGGGTGAGTTGGGGGGGTCCAGTTGGAAACTCCTATCGTTGGATGAGTCATAGGCTATAATTGTTCGATGATGAGTCTACGTGCAATACTGCCATAAGCACTTATCTAAGCGTTCTTCATCTGAAGAAAGACATAAATTCAGCAGAGGCCATAAATAATTATTTAGATAAGAGGATTTCCCAAATAAAAACTGAAAACAACCCAGCTCTTCAGACGAGAAAACTTTTTTTTATACAGTTGTATTATTGCATTTTCATGTACAACAGCATTACAGAGACTACTTACTTACCTTGTATGATTTTAGAAATGTTCATAAGTCTCAAGAGTTAAAAAAAGGGAGTAACATAGCAAGTGACAGAAGATAATCTCTGGGTCTAATTTACTAATAGCATGTGTAGATGTTATTATTTTTTTTTATAATTATATAAAACAAAAAGGGCAGAATACACTTATCAAAGTATTTTAAACCTTTGTGGTGTGCGTCTAAATGGTATAAACATAATAAAATGTTTTCCAACTGTAACTCCATTATAATTTATACATCATATATGCTTTGATATTTATTATGTAATGATACTCAATATATTTTTTAACCTCCTGGAACTGAGATATTCAATTTATTCCTTTGCAGAAATCATTGGCTTTTAATGAATTTCTCAGATAATATATTGTAAATGCCTATTTTAATTGACATGGGCTTTTCAGAGATTTCAAATGTTTCAAGGTTTGGCCATGACATCTTTCTCTGGCTTATAAATGTCTGACATCACAAATCAGCACAATTTTATGGAAACAGAAAAAGCAGGTATTATTTTTTAAAACATTTGTTGGATTGGATTTCAAATTGTGTCATGTATGTAAACATGTTTCTTTTTTAAGTACTAGTTGCCTTAAAACAAATGTTAAAATATGTACAAAGATGTAAATTCCCATTTCTACTAATATTTACATTAATTTTCATAATAAATAAGGATGTACAACAAATGTTGTAATGACTTATATACATTTTGTAGTTTTTGGAAAAAATGTAAAAACTTTAGAAAATGTTTGCAAAGTTTGATTACAAGTGTGTTTATTTGAAAAGGACATTTCTGTGCCAAAATTCTGTAACAAAAAAGGTACCATTACTCAGTACTTAAATGTATAATTACACTTTAACAAGGACGCCTTAAAAATAGTGTAACCAAAAATCCTTTAAACAGATAATTCATTACTTTAATTAATTAGATAAATATATTTTTCATATGTATACTAGTGTGCATAAAATACAAACCATACATTTAAAAGAAAATCCTTCATAAACTTAAAAAATATATATCATATCAAATGTTACAGAGGATACATTAAAAAAGAAACTGCAGGAAACATCAACTGAAATGCAAACTGAAATGTCTTAATTTTCTTTCTACAGGAAAAACATATGTATGAGAAAATGTTATAAAATATGATGACTATATCACATTTATGATACATATATTTCACAAAACATCCACATTGTCAATAATAATAATAATTTAACATACTGATGACAAGATACCATAATGTGCATAAATTCATACATAAAATTAGAAGGCAACCAACAGTTTGACACAGTTTATTATTTAATCAGAATTCAGTACAGATTTCTCTATATTCAACAGTTTTGTTTTCTTGATATTTTTTGCTTTTATTTACCTCTTTCTCACCTGTAACAAATTCTTTTTGTGAGACTAGATGTCAAGATGGCAGCCATCCTTCAGTTATCACAGTACTGTACCTTTAAGATGGACAGCATCAGCACTGTGATAACTGAACCAGGGCAGCCTGTCAAATCAAGCAGAGCCAGGGCGGTAGTTCTTCACACATCTTCTTGTCCACGTTCATTCAGGGATAATTATATATCACTTTATATATCAGAGTGTGATGTTTACTGCATTTAAGATATAACAATTCATATGTAATATAGGCTAAACAAACCTGATGTTTCCATCTGTGTACGTTATAGGAATTAGCAGATGCAGTTGTTAAATATAACTTACACTAAGTAAAAATTACAATATCATGATTGAACTTGAAAAGCCTTTTTTTTACTAGACACGCTGCATTAGATGTCAGCTCCCTTTCTGACAGCATGAGATTCAATACCTTCGTTTTGAGCTTTAATTATTTATACACACCACCCCTGTGACGACAGACTTGTTATGGTAACTCTGACTCCACCTTCTATACTTTGCTCTCGTATTTTGGCAGGCGTTTGGCTCCTCCCACATCATCCCGCAGACCACGCCCTCAACGTCCCCGCCCTCCGTGCGAATCTCTTCTTGTAAACAACTCCATCAGCGCGTCGTGTTTGCCATCTCAGGACAGTGGAAACGCCTGCCAAATAATGACAAAACATCTGCCTAACATTCCTCTAGCGGCTGTTTCAGGGAAAAAGGAAAGAAAAACATTTCAGAGGGTTTAAACGGGGACATATTCGCTGTTATAGTCTGTTGCGACTTCTCATAGAAAAATGTTGCTGTTTGATAAAAGTGCAGTTTTAAATAAAGTAATTTATGTTAGGAACATTCCAGCAACATACATTATAAACTACACATGAATACAAGACGTGTTTGAGCAAAAAGCCTGTTAGAACGTCATGAGGTCAGTATAGTCTATAATCAATTATACATAAGTTATTACACGAAACGGCATTACATGTTCACATGTCATATAATATCACAACAGGTATTGTAAACATTCTGCGTGTATCTCAGTTGTTATACTTGCTATGTCGATTCGTTTAATTGTGTGATATCTTGTGAGTCGTCTTATTGTACTGTACTGATGCGCGCTAACGCCCAACAGCGCGCGCACACACCCCTCTCATGGCAAAAACAAACACCACATAGTTCTAACGTGAAAACATTAATATAATATCACCATCACAGTTAGACATATGTACTATTCTACCGACTGCAAAAGTACTTACCTGCATTTTCAACGCTGAACTCCCTTGTTTACGTGAATATTTTTAATGACGCAGCAAGCCTTACAGCGAACAACGTGATTGTCGCCATTTTTTGTTGTTATTGAAATCTTCAAGCCATGTGACAATAAAATAACACGCTTCCGGGTCCTGACGCTCAAAGTTCACCACTTTCTTTAGTGCGGAATGACTCATGTCATGTAGAAGGTTTAAAAAGTCGACTGATTTTGACATGGCATACCCGAAGTGAACTGCGTTTAATATCTCTTATGTTCTGACGCCACCGTAAGGCACCTCGGAAATAAATGTTTGATATGGGGATTATAGTTGTGGTATTTCTGTGGTTTTTAACCTTTTTGTCTCCGAGGCCACCTATGTAAAATATTTCCTGTGACATTTTTGACAAAACAGCTTGTTTTTGAACTTTTTTTCACTGACGGAGACAATAGGTACAAGTAATTAACTGATTGATTTTGTGATTCCAGAAGTCAGAACTGTATGTTATTCTAAAAAAACAACTACTGTTAAGGGGACAAATTAAAATGTGAAATATGTTAGTTTACATAATTTCTTTGTGTTTTAGTATTTAAGAAAAGTTATTTAATACAGTTTTATATGATTTTACGAGTTTGCAGCCGCATTTGTACATTTGCGCTGTGTCAGTGGCCCATTTTTGAAAAACTGAAGTAAGTGTTGTGACATCTGGGGAATTTTTTTCACCTACATAACAGTCAACTGTATCATGTCATAAATCAGACAGGGGGCAATATCACACCAGTTTTACCCATGTGTTTGTTTACCACAGTTTGTTGCATGTGGAGAGAATAACAGTAGTTGATGTTATGCACGGTATGCACTTATACTATGCACTGTTACTATCTAGTGTATTTTCATACAAGATCAGAGATATAATAAACCCTCCCCTCCTCTGCTTCAGGAAATCTGCAACAGTTGAATTTCAACCTTTTCAGTTAAATAAGTGCATCGTCCGGCCATTAAAAATGCAGTTTTAGATAAAATAGCACAGAATTGTGCACAAGTATGCAAATTGAACGCACTTAGGTTTTATTTTCTTCTGGAAAGATCCTCTTGCAAAATAATATCACGTGTGCCTCTGACTCTCCAAATATGGCAAGCCATTTTAGCTTAAAATATTCCTAGCATTACTCGTTGTAATTGCATTTTTACTAGTGACAATTAATTTAGAGAACTCGACAAGTAAATTCTTACTAGTAATGGCAACTAGAGAGCTCTACAAATCCATTTTTACTAGTCATATGTCTCCTTTGACTTCCACTAATTTTACAGAGCTCTATAACTTATTTTTTACTAGTAAGAATTACAATTACACACTAAAAATGCTGTTTTTTTTTTTTTTAACCCAAATGCTGAGTTTAGCTTGTTTGGTCATTTTATCGGGTTATTTGTAATATTTTTACTCAGGTGCTGGGTAGTTTTTCTGTAACTAAGATGCCTGGGTTATTTTTTCTACCCAACTGCTGGTTTGAGCTTGTCTCCAACGAAACAACCCAGCTGTTGAGTTACACTCAGAGCAAGGAATTTTTTGCGTACTCTGGAGAGAGCGGTTCTCAGCGCCACTGTGCACTTCTTCAGCAAAATAAAGGTTTGTATACATTTTATTTAATTTATGAAGTCTTCACTGTGCTGTAAATTATATTGTTTTATGCAATGCAACATACAAGGATGAGATATGAGTCAGCTGTATCAGCAGCATTCATTTGTTTTGCATGATGGAAATGCCTGTCCCCTGCATAACATAAACTGATTTTATTTGTTATAATACTTAATTTAATTTAATTTGATGTTCTAGTATGTTCTCTAATCTACTGTTTGTGAGCAGGATATGGAGTCAGTCACAGCTTCTTTTAGCTACGAGTGAAACACAAGGCGTTGATTTAATCAACTCAACTGCCTTTTGTATCAAAAGGCAGTTGAGTATGCTTAAATTAAAATGCTACTTTTATGTTATATTTTTTATTTCTAAAATGATTGTTAAACAAGTTTAATGGTATGTAATATGCAGTATTCACCCAAATAATTTTAATTTGTCTCTTATTTTTGTCAATGGGTGTTCTTGCTTTTTTAGAGTGTAAAAATTGAGTTAGAGCTCTCTAATTGGAATTTTTACTAGTAAAAAATGCTGGGTTAAAAACAACCCAACTTGGGTTATTTGGCAGAACACGAAGGTGTTTTTACCCAACATGCTGGGTTGTTTTATGTCAGCTATTGTTTAAAAATTATTATATTGCTGGCTTAAAATGGGCTGGAAATTAAAAATCACACACAGCATTATACAGGCAACACCAATAATCAAAATGTGAACATTTATTATTAAGCAAGAACAACCATAGACAAAAATATAAGACAAATTTAATTTATTTGGGTGAATACAGCACAGTTTACAATATTACAGATAAACTTTTTTAACAAGCATTTTAGAAATAAAAAATGGAACATTTTAAAGTAGTCTTTTAATTTAAGCGTATTCAACCTGTAATCACTTTTCACAGAAATAGTGCTAATTCTTGTGACGGTGTGTTGGCGAAATCTCACTTAGCAGCTGGGTTGTTTCATCAGAGACAGGCTCAACCCAGCAGTTGGGTAGAAAAAACAAATAACCCAATATTTAATAACCCATTAAAAATGACCCAGCAGCTTAGCGGCAGAAAAACTGCCCAGCATCTCCTTATTAAAAATAACCCAATAAAATGACCCAACAAGCTGAACCCAGCATTTGGGTTAAAAAAAATAACCCAGCATTTTTAGAGTGCAGAAAAACTACACTGTAAAAAACAATTTGTTGAGTCAACTTAAAATAATTTGTAACCTAGCTGCCTTAAAATTTTAAGTCCAGTCAACTTAAAAAAATGTTTATTCAACTTGAAATGTTAAATTATACATGCAAAGTGACAACTTTAAGGCAGCTGGGTTACTTACCCCTCTGTTAAATTTAGCAAACACAAATATCTAAGTTGTTACTTAGTACAACTTAACATTTCAAGTTGAATAAACTTATTTTAGTTGACTAAACTTAAAATTTTAAGGCAGCAGGGTAACAAATTATTTTGCTGACTCAACAAATTGTGTTTTTTTTTTATTTTTTACAGTGTACCCAGCAGACTGAACCCAGTATTTGGGTATTATGAATTTAAAAATAACCCAGCATTTTTTAGAGTGTAGTAATAATTTCAATTAGAGAGCTCTCTAATTCAGTTTTTACTAGTAACAATTCTGATTAGAGAGCTCTCTAACTTTATTCTTACTAATAAAAACGCAATACAGAGTTCTATAAATTCAAAACACATTAAAGATATAATTACAGACCTCTGTAACTTAAAGAACTCTTTAAATCAATTCTTACTGTAAGAATGCAATAGCAGAGCTCTCTAAATTAGAGAGCTCTCTAATTGTAATTGCAACTAGTAAAAATTGATTTAGAAAGCTCTCTAATTGGCATTGTAACTAATAGGAATTTAATTATAGAGCTCTCTAACTAAACTGATACTAGTAAAAATGTAAACGTCGAGTAACACCGGGAATATTTGAAGCTAAAATGGCTTGCCATAATATTAGGAAGCTGAAAGTTGGATATATTTCAGCAAATTTTTCTAACTTGCTGTGAATCAACAGACAGTCACACACAAAAACGTTCGACTGTGGTAATCATAGCAACATTACGCCGATCCGATCTCTTGGCATAACAGTAAAGCTGTCATCATCCATCACTTTAATTGCAAATGTACATATTATACATACATCACAAAACATTTTGCTTACCATTCGATCCATGTTTAAGATTGTGTATGCAGTGCGCTGCAACTAAATACTACAACGACCAGACTCCTATGCGGTACAGTGCATATTTTTCAGTGCGATGCTGTACCAGAGGCGTTTAAAATAGGGCGTTTATGTTTCTCCTCCATTCATTTGCAGAGAGGAGACGCTCACGTCTACATAAAGAGCAGGAGGCGGTGCGACAGCGAAAGGCTCTCAATTTTATTGCACGGTGACAACGGGCTGTTTTCACTGTGGAAATAAGAGTTTATTAGTACAGTACTCTGTTGGGTGGGTAAGTTTGTTTGTTGTTTCTGACCTATAACTTTAAAAGCGGCTTCTTTTTGTATGAATCTATGATTTTGTTCGATGTTGCAGGTCCCCACCCCTCATTCTGCACTGAAGATCTGCTTGAGCACAACTGTAATACCTGAATTGTAATGCAAACGCGCACTGCATCACTAACTACATCAAATAAGTGCATGAGTTGAATGATTTCACACGTAATGCTGGACTCGTTTGTTGTAAACAGGACAGCTCAGTGAGGAAATGGCTAAGTTATTCCGGGCTGTTATCATGGGTCCACCAGGCTCGGGAAAGGGGACCATCTCGGAGAGGATCGCGCACAGTTTCGGCCTTAAACATTTGTCCAGTGGAGACTTTGTTCGAGAAAACATCGCTGCGAAAACTGGTGCGTTCTTTTTTAGAACAGGAAAACTTTTGATTTTCATAGACGCTCGTTATTTTTGGAAAGCCTTGAGATGCCAACAAATGTTAGATAGGCATCTCGCTAGGTTTTGAAACACTGCCACTAAAACAGCAGCGATCCGTTGACCATATGAAGGGGCGTAACCACTGTTTATATATTAAGATTAGTAGGTTATCGATTCTTTAATTTCAACTTTTGTCCTTCCAGTCTGAAGTATGTGGTTAGTAGACCCTCGGGCGTCATGATGTTTGAGTTCATGTGAGGTAAATGCCTTAAAAAAGTTGCCATGCTGGCAAGATGCCACTCCACATTTCTGTTTTATTGCACTGTTGCCCACCACCCTTATTAAGACTTAAGCTGACATTCATACATGTAGATAAAGACAGAGGAATTTTCATAATAATCAACATACTGTATACTAATTAACACATTAGTAGACTCATGCTCAGTAATATAAAGCCTTAGGTTTAAAATAATAATTTAACTTTCTAAGATAATTATGATTTAGGTAACTTTTTGCTTAAACACATTTTTTCCTTATTTATACTAAATATATTTGTGCGTTAGACTTTGAAGCCGATTTAGCTACCTAAGAAATACATAAAAATGCACACCCATGTTTAGTTTTTAATTGTGACTTTTATCATATTTGGTTATTGTAGATTAAATTGTCTCGAGACTCTCATGTGACTGCTTCGATGTATTATATGATTAACACTCTAGTTGCTGGTTAAAATCATATGATTAATAATTGATTTATCTCTGTTAAAGTTTATGGGTGCGTTTTAAGTACGAAACATATATAAAAGAATCTTAGCCGCTTCCATTCTTGGAGAAAAATCATAGAAAGCTTATTAATGATATCTGTAAAACCATGTTTGATGATTATTATGAAGGATATTTGTTCCATTCATTGTCTTTTTTGCAGAGGCTGGCGTTCAAGCTAAGACGTACATAAAAAAAGGATTGCTGGTACCAGACCATGTCATGACACGTCTTCTGCTGCCTCGATTGGGGGATGACCAAATACAGCTGGTTGTTAGATGGTATGTTGGTAAAGCCCTTTTAATACTTGGATCATTTTGCTATATTGTTTTTATTTCTTTCGGACTAAGTTAAATCTTGAGGGGAAGAAGAACTTTCATTTCTTCATTTGACAGAAACTCAAAACAATCTGTAGTGTTTTAGGAAGTAAGCTAGGAGCTTTGAAACTATGTCGCCTTTTATTGCCTGTGTCCACTTTATCAATTGATTACTGATTTGTGAAAGCAGAAAGTCGAGATGTAACATCTGCTAGCTTAGAAAGTCAAAGTCTGTCGCTCCCAATATAGAATGATAGGATATCAAACATTGACTGAAAAGATGTGCAGGGTGACCTACAAAACAGGTTTAAATATTCTTGCTACATGGAGTAACACTAGTGTTCCTTTACTGCATGACTGTACACATTAAAGCTGAAACTGCAAAGGCTAATCCTAAATCTTAATATTAAAGCAGACTAACAAAAAAGTAATTACTGTACACAGTCAAAAATAATGAAAGCAGGTCCTCTACTGGCAATTCTATAATGAAACCTCGCACCCAATAAGGATGTAGTACTGCATCACTTGACGTTTAGGCATAGTTGCGAAACCACACATTGCAACAATAGTGGCATTTCAAAATAGTATTTTTATAACCATCAGCTGATATCGTAAATGTCATGATGAATGTGAATAATCCATGCACATGTATTCATGTTTTAGAAGTCATTTTGTGCACTTGCCTTCCAGGTTTCCCGCGAACACTAGCACAGGCTGAAGCGCTGAACAGTGCGTGTGATCTGGATGTAGCCATTAACCTCAACATCCCTCTGGAAACACTGAAGGAAAGGCTGCGACATCGATGGATACATCCGCCCAGTGGAAGAGTGTACAATATGTGCTTTAATCCTCCCCGTGTCCAGGTGAACATTTCAGTCTTTCAGCTAACAGGGAGCATTCTCAGAACTCTGGTTAATATCCTGGCAAAGTTATCTCAAGGTTACAAAACATCTTTAATAATGTTCTCAAAATGTTAGCATACAAAATGTTATTTTGTTCATGGAACATTTTAGTTGGAGGTTAAAGGTTTTTTGTTTCAGAATCTTCAGAAAGCTACAGAAAGTAACTTATAAGAATAACAAAATAGGATGTTCCCTTAATGTGCATACAACCAAGAAAAAATGTAAAACTTTTTGAAAAATTAAAAAGAATGTTAGCAAAACAATATCAGAACATATTTCCATTGACTTTTATCATTGTTTAAACTAATGCTACTAAGTTCTACTCCTGATTTCTAAGAAGCAAACTTTTTATGCACTGGAATAATTTGGACAGCAGGGCAGCATCAGAAATACACTGGAAAACCTGGTAACCTGCAACTGTTACCTTAAAGGAGAACTCTTCCAGAACAACAATTCACAAATAATTTACTCACCCCCTTGTCATCCAAGATGTTCATGTCTTTTTGTCTTCAGTTGTAAATAAAATTATTTTCTGAAAATAAAAATTTGTTTACTTTTTAAGCACAAAAGCTCATGTAGCACAGGCTCTGGGATGCGTGTTCACGTACTATTGAATCACGTTGGAAGACCACGTAGACGTAGGCAGAACTACAGACTGAGTGTTTACAAAGCGAACGCGCAAAGACTATGAAAGTGCAAGTAAGTCAAATGCTGTTTCCAAACAAAAAGGTACAATGTTGTCAGACAATTCTGAAGTTGTAGGAAAAAATAACGTGGAGTTTTTCGACATACTCTACCTTTTTGAGCCGGAGTACACAGGCGATGAACTTGTGGTGATTCGAAGACGTGATTCGTAGTAGTGATGGGAAGTTTGGATCATTTTACAGACTCTGACCTTTGAGTCTCGTTCAGCAAAATGAACAAATCTTTTTTTGAGTCATTTTGTTCATTTTAGTAAAATCAGCATCATGTGACAGCCCCATAAGATGAACGAACGACTCGAAAAACCCGAAGACTCAAAACAGGTGAACTAATTCCAGTACAGAACCTAATAGGATGTTGCGCATGCGTGACTGAATGAATCATGCCCCGAGATAACTCGTTCTTCCCGAGTCACATTAAAGACTCGTTCAAAATAAACGAATCATTCAAGAACGCGCATCCCAGAGCCTGTGCTACACAAGCTTTTGTGCTTAAAAAGTATAAAAAATTTTATTTTTCGAAAACAATGACCGATCGTTTCGCTAGATAAGACCCTTCTTCCTTGGCTGGGATCATTTAGAGCCCTTTGAAGCTGCATTTAAACTGCATTTTGGAAGTTCAAATTCAGGGCACCAATGAAGTCCATTATATGCAGAAAAATCCTGAAATGCTTTCTTAGAAGTGGAGTTCTCCTTTAAAAAGCTATTTCTACCTGATTTGACTATTTTTGAAAATTGTTTATGTAAATTAATATATTTAGGTTGATTTACCAATATTTAATATTTTTAACTAGAACAAAACCTGTTAATTTAACCATACCATTTTAATTTTCAGTTTTTGTTAGTCTGGATCAGGGACGGAAATTAACGAGGGCTTGTGGCAAAAATGCCACCAAAATGAACAAAAATGCCCCATAAATTCAAGACAAAAGGGCAAAAAATGCCCCTGCACAAGTAAACAACATATTAAAGCTGTTGTGATTAAAATTTAATTTGATTTAGACTCGCTCACTTCATAAGATGCTGTTTTGTGCAGCGTTGAGCCTTATAACCAATCTAATGTGTTTCTGTTGAATTTAGGAATGCATTGGCCAATCAGAGGAGCTTAGATTAGTCAGCGCTGAAAGCGCCGGAGCTGCAATAAATTCACACGCTCACAAATTCCCTTATCATATAAACAACACAGTGCAAATGCGATGTAAATACAAAATTAATTTCGTAAACGAAACAAACGATTACTATTGTTTTCTATATCTATATTAATAATAATTACAATATAATAAGCAATAATCTACAATAATTTTTATTATAATAATCTACAACAATTTTTATCATAATATTGTAGACCTTTGAGCTTTTGTTTTTTACATGTGTAATTTAGATACAATTTTAAACAGTCTATTGTTATTGACAACAGTTTAAAATATTGATTAAAGTATTTGGGTAAATTTAAGTATTTGACATTAAAGACAACATAGTATGGTGGAAATCAATTCCCCTTAATGGAAATGTTCCTTTCTGACCCTGGTCTAGATAACTCTTTGGGCAAACTCTTTTTTTTACTTACCATTGAACTAGGCAGTGGATTGAGACACAAATATGTCCTAATTTGCAAGTGTGAGTTGTGTGTTCACACTGAGTAACATAGTGAGACTGAAACGTAATTTTCTTCAAATGGAAAACAGTAAATGCTTCTGCGTAGTGGAATTTAAATTTTCCATTTTAAAAGACACTACCCTTATAAAATTCATCCACCTACTTGCAGAGTTTAGGTCCAGTGTTAAAGACCCCCTCTAAATCAGGTAATAAAGATCTTCGAAATTGCTTCAAAATTACAACCAGGTGTTTTGAAGCAAGGTTGGATTGAAACTGTGGCACTCTAGTAGTAGGACTTCTATCTGTTATGCTGCTAGCTGGTCTCTTTCCATGAGCACTTAATAGAATAGTCGACCCAAAAATGAACATTTGCTCACCCTCAGGCCAAGGTGTAGATGAGTTTCTTCATCAGAAAAGATTTGAAGAAATTACATCCATCCCTTGCTCAGCAGTGGATTCTCTGCAGTAAATGGGTACAGCTGTAATGAGAGTTAAACCAGCTGATAACAACATCACAATAATTCACAAGTAATCCACATGTCTGAAAGGCAGTATGTTTGTAATAAACAAATGCATCATTAAGACATTTTGAACTTCAAACCATTGCTTCAGGGCTAAAATAAAAATATAAGTCCTCTGTCCATAATATTGCATGAGTCATCCCATCTGAATCAGGAGAGAAATATGCACAGATCAAGCACCTTTTGATCAAAACAGTCAAAACAGCCCAAAAAAGTTCTAAACAAATATGTTGGTGGGATAAACTTTTTCAATCGAAGAAGTGTTACTATGGATTATGCATAATCTTTTTAACAGTTTTGCTAATTTATGGTGTTTACAGGGAATAGATGACATCACAGGAGAGCCATTGATTCAACAGGAGGATGACAGACCAGAAGCCCTAGTGGCCAGACTGAGACACTACAAAGATGTTGCCAAACCTGTCATAGACTTTTATAAGTAAGCTCATAACACATTCATAGGAATTACATCACATTTTAGAATGCAAACCAAATCTCATCCAGTGTGCTTATGATTATACTTCTTATATGTGACTCTGGACCACAAAACCAGTCTTAAGTCACTGGGGTATATTGGTAGCGATAGCCAAAAATACATTGTATAGGTCAAAATTATTACTGATTTTTCTTTTATGCCAAAAATCATTAGGAAATGAAGTAAAGATCATGTTTCATGAAGATATTTAGTAAAATTCCGACTGTAAATATATCAAAACTTAATTTTTGATTAGTAACATGCATTATTAAGAGCTTTATTTGGACATCTTTAAAGGTGATTTTCTCAATATTTTGATATTTTTGCACCCTCTGATTCCATATATTCAAATAGTTTTATCTCTGCCAAATACTGCCATATCCTAACAAACCATACATCAATGGAACGCTTGTTTGTTCAGCTTTCAGATGACGTATAAAGCTCAGTTTTGAAAAATTGACCCTTATGACTGGTTTTGTGGTCCAGGGTCACATATATTGTTCTTTTGTTTACTAAAAGCATTGTAATTCTGTGTAGGGCTAAAGGCATTCTGTACACATTCTCGGACACAGAGACAGATCGGATCTGGCCGAATATCAGCGCACTTCTCAGCACAAAGATCCCCGCCATTCAAACAGATGCTCGGTGTGCTTCAACTCACTGAGGAAATCCTTCGACAATCTTATATCGAAGACAAAGATGTGGCCTCATCTCAGAGGAATTACTGATCGACCACATTTGGTTTCCAAAGATTCCATCCTAGTAATTTTTAGCATCGTAACAACAACCATTGGTAGTATAGTATTATTTTTCGTAGTGATAACTTTAGTAATTTCAGTTCCTGAAAAGATACATACATTTGAAAGACTTGTTCTCCGCTTTTAGCATTTGCTGGAATCTGGGAATCGGTTGGGGTAAAATTCATTTTATATGTTATTACAATAGTTGTAAAAGAGTGTTAATGGTTACTAGATTTCAACTCAGACCGCACAAATTTTATATACGGTAAATGTGATTAAATCGTATATGAATAATGAAGGGCAGACGCATGTGACATTGTGTATGTAAATGAGACACTGAACTGTTTAAGCATTCCAGTAAGATTTAATTATTTCTGAACGGGCTTTATATCATCTCTGTTTGTAGTGTTTGCCTTTTTATATATTTCATAGTAGTGTTGTCATGCTGCTATACACTATAAAGAATGCTATAATTATTTGTATGTGTTTTACAAGCTCTATAATCCAAATATGCCGCATATGCCTTGGAGAAGTACCATTTCTTGATCAGCTGAAATGGCTTAAGAAAAGTCTTATTCTTTAAAATGCATTGACAGAATGTTTAACTGTGTTAAAAATCAAACCAGAGTGTGAATAACACTATAGCAAATGGCAATATATAAGTATAATGTGATGAAATAATTCTATACAATAACAGATATTCTTTAAACACTGCCTTCTTTCATAAATACTGTTCAGCATAGGATTTTTAAAAGCCATATCTGGGAGAACCGTTGATAGAAAAGAATCTAATGGGGTTATACGGTTATGTATTGTACCCATTTAATAACTGTGACTGTGTTCAGCCAGAACAACAGTGAGAATTTTTTTTTATCCAGAAGATTAAAGCACAGATTTATAAAAAAAACACAGATTAAATTACAATTAGATTACAATTTTTGTCCCCAAATAGAGAAGCTAAAGGTGTGTTAGGCACACATGACTTTATAGTTATCAACCTATCTTTATTTCTCTCTGTTTTCTTTTATTCTTGCTTCACTTTCTCTCTCCCATGTTCTGTTTTAATCTCTGTCAATCTTACATACCAGAGAAAACACTCTAAATATCTCCACACCTTCTTCTTGTGCAATACCATATACAAGAATGTACATGCTTGAGCTTTCCCTTTTTTTCCCCCCAAAGAAAATAAACTTATTTTCACAGAAATGTTGTACTCTTGAGTGTATTGTTTTGAGTGTAAATTTTTCTTTGGACCTCCACAAGTGGTATAATACAAAAAACCTGTTCTCAACACATTAAAAAACTTAATACACATAACATAATAATAATAGTAATAATAATAAACCACTAATGTGAACAATTATTTAATAAACTAATTGATAATGTATATATACATTATACTAACTAATATATAGCTACAATATTTTGTTTGACTATGATGATTATTAGTAGTAGTAGTAATCGTAGAGGAGAGTGGGGTAAGTTGAGCCAGTGGGTATGTTGATCCACCCTCTGTATCTTGGCAACTGTACATTTTTACATGTGACCATGTATTTTGGAATCACGCATAATTTCTACCTACACGCATAATTTCTACCAAAAAGAGAAACACATGGGAGGAGTGAAAGGCACCCATGTACTCTAAAAACTGTTTTTGGCTTGTCAGAGTAAAACTTTAGCAGATGTAATGGCTGTTACATCAAAACAAATTTATCCAGGTCTAAAAATATTTATGATGCATGTAGGTGATTTAGGAACATATAAAACTATGCAACTTATTTCACCTAATATTTGCCTGAATGGGTAAGCTAGCTAGTTTTTTTTTCCCCAAAATGTCAGCTATCGGGCAATGTGAGCCAAATTCTGTGGGGTAAATTGAGCCAGCAATTTAACTTACCCCACCATAATGCACTGAAATTAAGTTATAATAAATGAAAGTAATATCTGAAGTATAAACTGGTATTTTAATGTCATATTACACAACTGGTTTAGTTTATCATATATATATATATATATATACACACACATATATATACATATATTGATAGATAGATATAGATATAGATATTATTTGTAGTTTATTTGATAGGGACAGTATACAAGTGCACCAAATCCTTCTCTCAGAACCTTTCTGAGAATGCTTTTCATCACATTATAATCAAATATATCTTTCAACCTGTAGTCCCTAATGGCTGGTTCAACATTGCAGAAAAGGTACCATGCCAAGAATCTTTTGACAAAATTTTTATTTGTTTCAGTGACATTTCTTTCATTCTAATCCAGTTTTTATTTAATTTCACTCAACAAACTCTCTGTTTACTCTTTTTTTGGGAAGCTTAAAACTATGGTGTTCAACATCGTTTCAGAAATGCAAACAATGAAATACTGAGAATTAAAATTCATTTGGTTTTCATTTAAGTTAGCTTTAAGAAAAGAAATATCACAAAAAGATGGTGCATCTTACCCCCCTGACATGGGTCAACTTACCCCAAACCTGGAACAAATTGAGCCACAGAACACTTTTTTATTATAAGCCATATGATAATAACATTCTGATTATGTAAAATGATAGGAAACATCCTGAAATTACTTTAGATACTTTAATCTTAATGACCACATAAGTAAAAAATGGCTCATCTTACCCCTATTAGCTTTCTGTTGGTAAAAACGTCTTACGTAAAAGCGACGTGGCATCTGACCAGCTGTTAGGCAATGGTCCTTTGGGGTGGGATACTCCGGGGGGCTGCACATTGATGTGTAATACAGGTTTACAAATCCTACTACGGCAAAGGCTTGCCTCATGAATATTAATATGGCAAAACAGACGCTCCCAGAGCGGTTGGACGTTCCAGGAAGTTTACCGAGCAACGTCACCATCGTCTAATTAATATTCAGGAGCTCAGCCTCAGCCATAGTAGCACATACCATCTGCGTCTGCAGTCTGTACGCGGCATCACGGAAGTCGCGAAACGTATTAAAAGAGGGATTTGCTGAACGGAATCACAGTATGACACACAGCTAAAATTATCATCATCCTTCCCCTAAAAATAAAAAAGTCAAGTCTAACTGTTTAATTGCCTGTCACTATTAAACAGTTGCACTACAGCAAATCAGCGACAGATTCGATTCCAATTCAAAAATCCGTTCTGTGATTTCATAAATATGAATGGTCCGTGTATATTTTGTACAGTTATAATAATTAAACATTACAAATATATATAAAATATATACATAAATAAATACGTTTACTAAACTAGCTCAAACTGACGGTCGTCTGTGGCTTTGGCTTGAGGTATTTTGATTCGCTGATGCTGAAGTAGCTCTTCATCACTGCTTCAAGTATCTGTTCGTGCGCTTATTCGAAACGCAGCACGATTCGCTGGGACGAGCGCCAATCTGACCTTTGACAGCTAGCGAATGACAAATGAAAGGTCAGCGTTTCTGACATCAGCTGGGGCATCGGAGAATGAAAGACAGTGCATCGAAAGGTAGGAGGAAAACGCTGTTTATAAACTACTGAATGTGTTTATTTTTAGTAGCTGCAGTCATACAGCACCGAATGAGACACCGTCGTTCTTACGTAATGAATTGTTATTAATATATAGCTAAACCGTCGTGCTTGTCGTGATGTCATATTGAATCGCGAGGTTGGATTTTATCCTTACCTTATAGTGTTTTTGCTTGATGTGGTCTTCATCGTGTAAACATCGCTGCAGCATAATATCATCGCATTTGGATATTTTTATTTGACGACAGGCCTGTTTTATGAAGGAATAACCTACATGAGTCACGACATGCAAAGCAGATCAGCTGATCGGACGCGTTTTGAGGCTGATGCATAGCAGGTGATGGTTTAGTAACCATCATTGCTTACTATTAGCTATTATTTATTATGATGAACCGAGATTTCGACAAGACCACGGTAGAAAAAGGAATTTTGAGATTGTAGATGATTTGCAACATGGTAGATGGTTTATATCTCGTATAATATTGGCATATTAGCAGGTGCAAGTCGCTCATTTAGCTGTTTGATCAGCAACCATGGTCCAAAAAAAAAAAAAAAAAAAAAAAAAACTTGACTGATGATTTTTTTTTTTTTTTATCTGTTGTGATGTATGTATGTATTACTTATGTGTGTATGCATGTATGTATGTATTTATGCATTCATGTATATAGCTGGCTAGCTAGCTTTTCCAAGATGCTACAAGAAGGTACCATCATGGAACAGCTGCTGACCCGCTAAAGTCAGCTAATGATCATCTTAGACCAGCTAAAAACCAGCTATATGCTCTAAAACACAATATATTACATACAGAAATATACACATTAAGGACAAATGTGACCCTGGACCACAAAACCAGTCCATTGGTGTATGGATTGATAGGATAGGGCAATATTTAAATAATGAGAAAATCACCTTTAAAGTTGTCCACGTGATGTTCTTAGCAATGCATATTACTAACAACATTTTTGATAGTGTAGGAAATGTACAAAATCTGTTCATAGAACATGATCTTTACTTAATATCCTAATGATTTTTTGGCATAAAAGAAATATCGATCATTTTGACCCATACAATGCATTGTTGGCTACTGTACAAATATACCCATGCTACTCATGTCTGGTTTTGTGGTCCACGGTCACAAATGAGAAAAAAAAATCAGATAGTTGCACAATACTGTTTGATCCACTGATAAGCTTTGATTAAATCCACTTTTAATTCATTCTGGAAAATAAAAGTAAATGGCTCAAAATTATTTAACCTCTTTGTTTAATTAAAAAAAACATTTACATTTGATCAGTGACAAAGAAAGTGCTATGTAGTTCTATTGCTTTTAATGTATAATCTATAACATGCACAAAATCAGTTCATGGCGGTTTAAAAGGTTAAGGGAAATCCATTACATCATCACAGAGCTGGGCAGAAGGGTGCGCTCCCTGCCTCGGTTGCCATGGACGCAATATCTCATGTCCTTACAGTCTTGTCTTTGCATTAGAATGTTTCTCATGATGTCACATATTCAGCTGAAGTTATCCAATGTAAGCCTATATTATATATAACCACCTGCAAACACGTATCAGCTTATTCAGCTTAATCTATAAGGTTTCCTAAAGGGTTAAGGCAACCTATGTAACTTCATTTAAGCAAGCCACTACATTTTAAGTTTTCATGTTAAAAATTAATCCAGACCCAGCTATGAATCCAAGTCCACTTCATTCAGCCAACATATTAACCAAGATGCGTTGTGGTTTCACGTGAGTGTCATGTGAATCACCTAAAGTGCGTGAGGCATGTTAGTTTAATCATCAGTAATGATTTTATTATGTTCGTTGTAGTTTATACAGGTGCTGGTTTGTGAATATGAAGATTGTTTTTTAAACATATTAAAATAAAAAGAGAAAAGAATGCTTGTAACATTGCAGGTGACAGGTTACAGACATTGAAAAAGATCACAAGATGTGTTAAAAAACAACCTTGTGTCAGTGTAAGATTAACTTCTAGACAAGCCCTATATGCTTTTCTATGGAAGTCCGTTTTTGCCAAGAAAGTAAAAAAAAAAAAAATTATAATGATAAAAAAAGGTAATATGACTGTTTTTTTCCTTCAAATTTGTGAGATATAAATTCAGAATTGTGATATAAATTTATAATTGTGAGATATAACCTTTTGAATTTTTTTACTTGCAATTTTACATCTCACGATTTTGATTTTTGTCGCAGAATTCTGAGCTCTCACAATTCAGTTTTTTCCTTGCCATTGAACAAAAAATCTCACAATTCAGACTTTTTTTCTAAGAATTGCAAGTTTATGTTTCACAATTCTTATTTTATATATCTCACAATTCTATTTTAATTCTGTCACAATTATTTAAAAAAGTTAGAATTGCAAGGAAAAGACAAAAAATTCCAATTGTGAGATACAAACTCAGATTTGGAAAAAACTAAATAAAATAAAAGATGCAAAAAACATTGTTTTATCCTGTGGAAGAAGCATGCTTTAAAAAAAAAAAAAGTAAAAGTAAAAGCTGTTGAACAAAAAAAATGTTTTACTTGTGAATTCAAATTGCCTGTGATATAATGATTGCTATCCCGTTGGTGGGGTTTTCTTCCAGAAAATATAATGTGCATATGCTTACCATTTTTTCAGCTGCTGATTTTCACTGAAATACAAATATTGACATTCTCTTGCCCTTAAAATAGTACACTTTTTAAAATGCTGGGCTAAAAACAACCCAACTTGGGTTATTTGGCAACCCAGCGCTGGGAAAATATTGGACAGAACACACGCTGGGTTATTTTGACCTAGCTGGTTGGGTTAAATGTTTTTACCCAACATGCTGGGTTGTTTTATTTAAGTCAACTATTGTTTAAATCGTTATATTCCTGGCTTAAAATGGGCTGAAAATTAAAAATCACACTCAGAATTATAGAGGCAACAGCAATAATCAAAAGATGAGCATTTATTACTAAGAACACTAATGGACAAAAAATAAGACAAATTAAATTTATTTGGGTGAATACAGCAATATTACATACAGTTAAACTCGTTTAACAAGTATTTTAGAAATAAAGTAAATAACAGACCGCTGTTGAGCCAGCTGACTGACATTTCATCCTTGTATATTGCTTGGCGTAAAATTATCTAATTTACAGCACAGTAAAGACTTTATAAAAGAAATAAAATGTATACAAACCTTTATTTCGCTAAAGAAGTGCACCAAATCGGTGGTGCTGAGAACAGCTCTCTCTTGTAGAGGACGCAAAAAGCCCTGTAACTCAGCAGCTGGATTGTTTCATCTGAGACAGGCTCAACCCAAAAAAATAAGCCAGCATTAAAAATGACCCAGCATCTGGGTAAAAAAATATAAAAAAAGTAACCCAATAAAATGACTCAACAAGCTGAACCCAGCATTTGGGTAAAAAAAAAATAATAACCCAGCATTTTAAGAAAAGAAAAACTACCCATCAACTGCACTCTAAAAAAATGCTGGCTTAAAAACAACCCAACTTGGGTTATTTGGCAGCACAGCGCTGGGTAAATATTGGACAGAACACGTGCTGGGTTATTTATTCAAGTCAACTATTTTTTTTAATTATTTAGTTTTAAAATGACTGGAACTTGTAAAAACACACACAGAATTACTAGAGGCAACAGCAATAGATGCAATAGAACGTTTATTATTAAGCAAGAACACATTGACAAAATACAAGACAAATTTAATTTATTTGGATGAATACAGCATAGTTTATAATATTACATACATTTAAACTCAATTAACAAGCATTTTAGACATAAAAAATGAAACACTCAAAATTATAATTTTAATTTTAGTGTATTCAACCGTTCTCTGTAATCGTTTTTTAGCGAAATAGCACTAATTCTCATGCCGGTACGTCGCCGAAATCTGAGCCGTTGAAGGGCTGCTGGTCATGCTGGCCTCGTGTTTTACTCGTAGCTGAAAAACTGCCCATAAACAAAGAGTACTGACATTAGAGAACAAATTTTAGGATTAAAATCAGTACAATAACGAATAAAAATCATTTATTATAAAATTATAAAAAGGTGTTTCCATCCTGCGAAACAACCGCTGCTGACACAGCTGACTGACATCTCGTCCTTAAGTTGCGTTGCGTAAAATAATACAATTTACAGCACAGTAAAGACTTTATAAATGAAATAAAACAGCTGAGTTAGAGACAGGCTCAACATAAAAAAAATAAGCCAGCATTAAAATTGACCCAGCAGCTTAGTTACAGAAAAAAAACACCCAGCACCTGAGTAAAAAATATAAAAAATAACTGCATAAAATGACCCAACAAGCTAAACCCACCATTTGGGTTACATTTTTTTTTTTTTTTTTTTTTTTTTTTTTAGAGTGCAGAAAAACTACCCAGCACCTGGGTAAAAATATTAAAATGACCCAACAGGCTGATCCCAGTGTTTGGTTAAAAAAAAAAAAAAACTAGCATTTGTTAGAGTGTACCATGGGATTAAAACACCATCATATCTTTTTCGTCTTTTGAGTTTTTGTATTGCAAGTGTCCTCCAACTGACCCAAGGTCACTTTTATTGATTGTCTTTATAACGGTAAAGGTAAACGAATGAATTGCAGTTAGCGTTAAATTGGTAATTAATGGTAGACAGCAACCAGAGCCTTTCTTTCGGTGACACTTCCTACATGCTGTGTTCTCAGTCTCTCTCTTCTCAAAGGGTTGCCCAGGCTTTAGCTCTCTTATGAGAAAGCATGTAGCCCCAGTGGCTGCCAAGCAAGGGGGCTGCATGAAGGGAAGCATCAAGTAGCTCAATTAGAGATAAATCATCCTACCAGAGAGGAAGTCTTGGATTGCCTGACTTCCACTGGCAAAGCACTCAACACTATATCAGGGTTACCCCATAGACTATAAAGCCATAAAAGCGTATTTTTATGCAACTGCTTGGCAAAGAAAACAATGCAAAGCCCATGCAAAAACAACATTTACTTAGCACTGCAGTGCACAGATACAGCCAAGACAAATTTAGCTTTGCATTAAACAGCCATAAAAGTACAGTTGGTTTTTCTTTACTGGAAAAGGATTTTCACCTATCACGTATTATATATGCATGCCTTCATTTTCAAGTCTCAAGCCTTCAGTGTTTAGAAATGAGTTGTGAAATTTTATTTGTACATGCATAGTATAAACAAACAGATTTGAACATGAACAAGCTGTTTTCTGAAGCTTTTCAGACAAAACAAAACAAAAAATCAAATAAATATGATTCTATTAATAAGCAATCTTTCCCCCCCAATTTCTTTGTGCTGATTTTGAGGGTAATTCTAATAGCATGCATGATAAAGTTAGCCAAAATTGTTAATAAACAAACAAGAAAGGAGTGATTTATTAACATTTCTGCAGAACTTTCTAATTAAATTTATATAATTCTTTTATAACAGTTTTTCATTTCATTATTTGGATGAAAGATAAGCACATTTCCCTTTTAAATATTCCTTAATGTATATGAACATTTTTAATTAGTTTTGTTTGTTCGTTTGTGTATTTAATATCCATTATTCTCTATGATGATTCACATTATTGCAATACAGTAATATTTAACAAATTTTGTAGTTGGTAACATTGTAATTGGTAACATTTTACAATAAGGTTCATTAGTCAACATTAGTTAACAACTAGTGCTGTCAAACGATTAATCACGACTAATTGCATACAAAAATAAAACATTTTGTTTACATAATAAGTGTATGTACTGTATTTATTTATTATTTATATATAAATACACACAACAGTATATACTTTGAAAATATTTACATGTATATATTCATAGCCAAATAATTTATACTATATAAATATATTTAATATGTAAACAACATATTTTTCTTAAATATATAGATGCATGTGTATTTACATAATTTGTATACACAGTACATGCACATATTATGTAAAAAAAACAAAAAACAAACTTGTTTTGGATGCGATTAATCGCGATTAATCGTTTGACAGTACTATTAACAACATTAGTTGTTCATGAACTAAAAATGAACAATACTTCTACAGCATTTATTAATCATAGTTAATGTTAATTCAGCATTTACTAATACATTATTAAAATCACAAGTTGTATTTGTTAACATTAGTTAATGCACTGTGAACTAACATGAAAAACTGTATTTTTTATCAACTGACATTAACAAAGATTAATAAATAGTTCATTCATTCATGTTAGTTAATACATTAACAAATGATGCCTTATTACCAAAGTTTTACCATTGACTTTATAGTAAATAACTTTTACTGTAATACAGTTATTTCCCCCCCAAATTAAAATCATGGTAAATGTGCTTAATTGTGCTTAAAAGGAAAAATAATGTAGCAAGGCAAAATACAATTTATTTCTTTTCATGCAATTTTGTAACTATTTGATTATGATGGCCATGGTAATAACGTTTGTTAATATTATTAAATTGTAGATTTATTATACACTGTCTCATTGAAATAATGCGATATAAAGCAGGCACAGGATGTGGATAGAGGGTGCAGAGTGGGATGTTAACTGGCTGCATTGATTGGCTGCTGGCTCCGTGTGTGTGCAGCGTAGTAAATGCGGCGCTTGATGACACACCGCCCTCTTTCTCCTGCAGCTAGCGGCCGTATGTAGCGGGACAGCCTGCTGGAAAGAAAGCACATTATTCCCTCCCTCCGAGCTGTCACACAGAACATGTGCATTCCCCTAGTCTCTTGAAATCGTCGTTGTCGTATGTCTATGTGATTCCCAATTGTGCTCATGAGCCTGCTAGGTGGCTACAAGAAAAAGAGCAGTTACGATGGCTACGAATCTTTGCAGCTGGTCGATAGCAGCGGAGACTTCTGCACCGGGGGACGAAGCGGCGGTGGCGGCGGCGGCGGCGGCGGCGGTTTGACGGCAGTGACCCTCGGCAGCGTTAAAACAGGCCCCGCTCGACAGGACGACTACAGCACCATGGACAGCTCAGGTACAAAAACCGTGTCGACCGGATGGCGCTTGCAGGCCGGTCGGCCGCTCCTGATACGCCTCAAACTACCTGTTTTGTGTTTGTTTCTAATGCATGCTGGTTTCCTGTAAGAATCTGAGGTGGTGGATTAAATATTAGTTGTCGATATCCGCCGGAAGCATGTGTTTCTTGTCGTCTGTTCGTGTGCTGTGTCATGACAATTGATCAAAGTCACAGAGCTGGCGGATTGGACGCTACATCAACTACTTTGATTGTTAGGTGATAGATGAACTATTAAAAATTCGTGTATTGTGAACTAGATATGTATTTGCATAAATGACGTTTATTGTTTTCTAATACACTGATATGCAATGCAGAACCATTAAGGGATTGCTTACCATGTAGTTGGGTTTCTTGCATGCAGTTTCATAGCAATACCTGAAACAAAATTTTGGTTGTCTGTATCATACTGGGATTGCTGCTGTTTTACTGCAGTGATCTGGGATGAAAGGTGGCCTTCGGGAATGAGACATGAGGAAGAGCTAGTGTCAGGTGTTTTAGTCCTAGCTGATGTCTGCTTCGGTCTGGTGTTTTTGCATGCGTTTGTGAGAACGAGAACTTGTGTAGATTATACTGTAATTGTTTATGTTAAATTTTACAGTAAAATATGAGAGCTGTGTTGGCCAGAGCATAAAAAAGTGACAATGCTATAAGCATTACAGGATGGCAGCGTAGTTGCTGTAAAGGTTATAGTTCCTACACAACTGTAAATGTCATTAAATGACATAATTATGAATGTTTTTAATTAATAAAATAATTAAATTACATATAATGTTATTGTACTGACCTGTACCTTTCTTCAAGATGCTTAAACCATAAAAAGTATTTAGTTTAGTTGGTGTAAATGTATGTCATTACTGTATTTATGTATTATATTTATACATTTATTTATGTATTTAGGTTGATTCAGTGATATTTAATAATATCGTTGACTCGAAAAATATGTTTATTTATGTTGCATTTGTTCAGTGTATTTAAGCTATTGAAATGTTAGTTTCTGTATAATATATTAATATTAATAACGCACTGTGTCATGATTTTGTTCATCAATAGTAGTCTTTCCATAAACTATAATACCAGTTCATATAATCATATAACCATATAATCATCAATATAATCAATAATCAATATATAAATGCTACAGCCAAACAAATAATGCAAAATAATAATGAAATAATTATAAATTACTAATATAACTAAAACATGAATTAAGAAACACAACTTTGTAAATAAAATTTAAAAACCTTATCACAAAGAGCTATTTCCACCTAATATGACCCATAAAATATTTTTCTTGGTATAAATGTATGTGTTACGGGGAGAACGAGACGAGAGGCGAGCGGATCCATGCGCAAGCTTTTATTGGATTGGCGGGACAAAGACATAGTCGTACAGGCAAGGTCGAGGCAGGAGCAGACAGGAATAATACAGGCAGTAGAAGAGAATGGTCCAATAAACGAGAGCTATAGTCCAAAAGGCAGGCGGCTAGACAGAAGAGAACGGGAAACCAGGCGGGAGATCCAAAAACCAGGAACTAGGAATACACTAAGAAATACTAACAAAACAACAATACAATAATACAACCAACCGTGAAGTGCACTGAGGAGGAGCGGGGTTTTTTATAGGACGCCTGATTGGTCACGGGGACTGACGCAATCAGAGCGGTGGAGGATGGGAGATGCAGTCCGAGATGCATAGTGACAGTCAGAGTGTGTAAGTGATGCGAGAGTGACATCTGGTGGTTAGTGGACAATGGGACATAGACCAGATTTGTGACATAGCCCCCCCCCCAAGGAGCGGCTTCCAGACGCTCCAACAGAGTAACAGTTCAGGGGAGCGGTGGGGCGGGAGCGAGACAGGGCGAGGGCTGGAGGACCAGGTCCCTGCGGAGGACCCGGTGATTGAGGCAGGACCGGCAGCACAAAGGCCCTCCAGGACGGAGCCGGGGCGGAGCATGAGGCACAGGCGTACTCCAGGGCGGAGCTGAAGGTAGAGCAGTCCTCCACGGCAGAACCGGAGGTGGAGCAGGACTCCTCCAGGGCGGAACTGGAGGCGGAGCAGGACTCCTCCAGGGCGGAACTGGAGGCGGAGCAAGACTCCTCCAGGGCGGAGCAGGACTCCTCCAGGGCGGAACTGGAGGCGGAGCAGGACTCCTCCAGGGCGGAACTGGAGGCGGAGCAGCCCTCTGGGGCGAAACAGGAATCTGCGTCACGGTCTGGGACCTGGGGAAAGCAGGGACAGAGGAGGCAGACAGAATAGGGGGAGAAGGCGCAGCAGCCCTCCAGGGCGGAACAGGAGGCGGAGCAGCCCTCCGGGGCGGAACAGGAGCCTGCGTCATGGTCTGGGACCTGGGGAGAACAGGGACAGAGGAGACAGACAGAAGAAAGGGAGAAGCAGAGAGTTTAGAGTTTAACGCCCCCTCCATAAGAGGTTCTACAGCTGACGCTGACACCTCTGGAGGCATTGGCGCAGCTTCTCCGACGGGGAAGGCCTCTGGGGCAGACTCGAGACCAGACGGGACCTCTGGAGCAGGCTTGAGATCAGACGGGAGCTCTGGAGCAGGCTTGAGATCAGACGGGAGCTCTGGAGCAGGCTTGAGATCAGACGGGAGCTCTGGAGCAGGCTTGAGATCAGACGGGAGCTCTGGAGCTGGCTTGTGACCAGGCGGGAGCTGGGACGGAGCAGGAAACCGCGTTATGGTCTGGGACCTGGGAAAAGCAGAGACAGAGAAGGCTGACAGAACAAGGGGAGAAGCAGAGAGGTTATTGGGGGATGCCGCCTCCATGGGAGGATCTACAGCCAAGGCTGACACCTCAGGAGGCATTGGCATGGCTTCTCCAAGTGAGGGGAGCTCTGGAGCCGACTTGTGACCAGACGGGGCCTCAGGGATTGACTTTGGAACAGACGTGACCTCAGGAGCTGACTTGTGAACAGGCGTGGCCTCAGGGGCACAGTGTGCAGCCCACACACACCAAATGGCAACCGCCATTAAAGGAAGAGCAGCATCGGGAGGTTGTGGTGGATCCAGTACGCTGGCTATCATGATAGGCCGTGATCTTGGGATGTCTGACGAGATGTGACTTGACTTAGGGTCATCGGACGGGGCGTGACCTGACTCTGGGCGGTCAGACGAGACGTGACCTGACTCTGGGCGGTCAGACGAGACGTGGCCTGACTCTGGGCGGTCAGACGAGACGTGGCCTGACTCTGGGCGGTCAGACGAGACGTGGCCTGACTCTGGGCGGTCAGACGAGACGTGGCCTGACTCTGGGCGGTCAGACGAGACGAGACTTGACTCTGGGCCGTCAGGAGGGACGAGACTGGATCCTGGGCCGTCAGGCGGGGAGAGACTGGACCCTGGGCCGTCAGGCGGGACGAGACTGGACCCTGGGCCGTCAGGCGGGACGAGACTGGACCCTGGGCCGTCAGGCGGGACGAGACTGGACCCTGGGCCGTCAGGCGGGACGTGACTGGACCCTGGGCCGTCAGGCGGGGCGTGACTGGACCCTGGGCCGTCAGGCGGGACGTGGCTGGACCCTGGGACAGCAGCAACAACTTTGTTTGGCTCATGAAGATCAGCTGTGGTCTGACTTGGTTCTTGGAGATTGGCTGTGACTTGACTCGATTCGTGAAGAACAGTAGTGAACTGCTTTGACTCATGGAGACCAGCGGTGACTTGACTTGGCTCATGGAGATCAGCAGTGACTTGATCTGACACGTGAAGACCAGCAGTGACTTGAACTGGCTTGAGAAGATCATTGACTTCACTTGACTCAGGAACCACGGCTGTTACCTTGCTTGACTCAGGAATGACCGCCTTGACATTGCTGGACTTGGAAGCCTGACTGGACTTGGAAGCCTGACTGGACTTGGAAGCCTGACTGGACTTGGAAGCCTGACTGGACTTGGAAGCCTGACTGGACTTGGAAGCTACAGCCATAGCCTGACTTGACTCTGGAGCAGCGGCTGAAGCTTGACTTGGCTCTGGAAAAACAGCAGCAGCTTGACTTGGCTCATGAGGACCTGCTGTAACCTGGCTTGGCTCCTGAAGAACAGGTGTGACTTGGCTTGACTCGTGGGGGACAGCTGTGGCTTGGCTTGACTCGTGAGGAACAGCTGTGACTTGGCTTGACTCGTGAGGAACAGCTGTGACTTGGCTTGACTCGTGAGGAACAGCTGTGACTTGGCTTGACTCGTGAGGAACAGCTGTGACTTGGCTTGACTCAGGGGTAGCCGCCGCGACATGGAGCGCCACTTTAGCTGCCCGTACTGTCATTAGGGGTGTGTCCAGCACGTGGGCCATCATGACCACAAGTGGCGTCCGGGCGCTGACCACAGGTTCTGGAATGGCAGCCATATTGTGGAGCGGCTTGGAGACGGCGGCCATCTTGTGCATTGGCTCTGGCGTGGCAGCCATCTTGTGCAGTGGCTCTGGCGTGGCAGCCATCTTGTGCAGTGGCTCTGGCGTGGCTGTAATTTGACTTGACACAGGAACTACAGTTCTGGCTTGATTTGAAACAGGAAAAACAGTTTTAGCCTGACTTGCCTTAGGAAGAGCAGCTCTGACTTGACTTGATGCAGAAAACACAGCCCCAGCTTGACTTGACACAGGAACAGCAGCAGTAAACTTGCTTGACTCAGGAAATACAGCTGCAACTGGACTGGACTCGGAAACGTGACTTGACTCAGGAAACACAGCTGCAGCTTGACTTGACTTGGAAACTCGACTTGACTCAGGAAATGCAGCTGTAACTCCATATAGCTCTGGTATGGCAGCTGTGACGTGACGGGGCTCTGTTTCCGCCGCCATCTTGTGAACGGGCTCCGCCGTCGCCGCCATTGTGTGAGCGCGCACCGGCGCTGCCGCCATCTTGTGAACGGGCACCGCAGTCGCCGCCATTTTGCGAACGGGCACTGCTGTCGCCGCCATAGCTTGAGCGCGCTCCTGCACGGCCGCCATTTCACGAGCGATCCAGGCGGCAAACGTGGTTTTGGCGTCGTGATCCGGCGTAACCACCAATCTGCGAGCGGGGTGCGGGGCTGCCGCGTCCGCGTTGTCGCGTTCCCCCTTCTCGACCCCCACAGTACACGGCGAGCCCACACACAATAACGCAAAGTTTAAAAAAGCAGCCAGAGATGAGCGCGGACCCTCGCGTCTCAGCCTCGTTTTTAAAGGATCGTTTATGCCATCACAAAATATTTCCATGATTGTACAGTCCGGGAGGGTGGAATAATTCGAGATGGCCAGAAACTCACGGATATGCTGTTCTAGAGTGCGTGGTCCTTGCTTGATCCGGAAAAGAATCCTGTCTGTGTCCATATCTGTCGATTGTCCGGGTGTGAAGCTGCTGGATCCTTGTGTGACGGTTGGTTCTGTTACGGGGAGAACGAGACGAGAGGCGAGCGGATCCATGCGCAAGCTTTTATTGGATTGGCGGGACAAAGACATAGTCGTACAGGCAAGGTCGAGGCAGGAGCAGACAGGAATAATACAGGCAGTAGAAGAGAATGGTCCAATAAACGAGAGCTATAGTCCAAAAGGCAGGCGGCTAGACAGAAGAGAACGGGAAACCAGGCGGGAGATCCAAAAACCAGGAACTAGGAATACACTAAGAAATACTAACAAAACAACAATACAATAATACAACCAACCGTGAAGTGCACTGAGGAGGAGCGGGGTTTTTATAGGACGCCTGATTGGTCACGGGGACTGACGCAATCAGAGCGGTGGAGGATGGGAGATGCAGTCCGAGATGCATAGTGACAGTCAGAGTGTGTAAGTGATGCGAGAGTGACATCTGGTGGTTAGTGGACAATGGGACATAGACCAGATTTGTGACAGTATGTATTTAGGTTGATTTGCCAGTGTTAAATAATAATTTTAAAATTAAAATATACCTTTTTGAGGTTACCGTTTTTATCTACTATAGTTTTTCCTTTTTGAAATTTGCTTTAACAATGTTTTACCATACTTTTATTTAACAATAATTGGTAACACTTTATTTTAAGGTCTTCTTGTTAGACATTACTATTATAATAACAATGAATTATGCATAATTACATGCAAGTAACCCTAAGACAAGCCCTAATCCTAACCCTAACCATATAGTAAGTACTTGTAGTTAATTTATATTTTTCAGTACTTAAATGTATAAGTGCAGTGTAACAAGGAAACTGTAAAATAAAGTGTAACTCAATAATTTACCTGTAAAATGGCCTTTAAAAAACAATAGTATGGTAAAGCAATTGCTTCTTTTGTCTTAATTCAAAACACATTTATTCTGACACAATGTACTATAACAGTAGGTTTACATCATGAGGCAGGAGCAGTTTTGCGTAGGGGGATTTGTTGTGATGTGTTGCTGAGTTGTTGATACTTCAGATGCTTCGTTGCAGTGGCCATGTTTTCAGCATGCAGCCTAGTTACAGTGAATTTATTTTAGCGGAAATACTGTGTTTATTCAAACCTCTGTTCGTTTAGTTTCATAATTATTCGCTTTGAATTTAATGAGGGAATTTTGAATGTTTTAAATTGCTGCTTGAAAGGACAGTACCTTTGTTTGAGCCTGTAGGTGATCTATAATTGAAAAGCCAGTCGGGTCTTGTAACAAGACACACAAGCACACAATTACACACACAAACACACTCAGGGGGCTGCACGTCACAGAGGCGCTCTCTGTGACTCAATGCTGCTGAATTAAACGGACAAAAGAAAGGATTGTGATAGCGATAGAGAATAAAAGAGGAAATGTGTTAGGAAGCCATTCTTTTATATTACAAATGCACTGATGTGATCTTTGTGCTCAGGATGGGCGCCCTTCTCTCTGACACACACATACAAGCGCTCTTGGGCTCTTTGTTTGATTAAAGGGACATTGGTAGGAGTTCAGAGACTCTGTGCTCTGTGAAAGGGGTAGCCTTGGACTTTGAAGTCAACCGCGCTCCTGAGTATTTGCTCACTCAGAATAGAGCTCCTCTGTACCTTGATGGCAAGTCTGACAGGAAGCCCACTCTCTGGTCGGGCCCACTGTGAAAGCGGTGCCAGGCCACCCTGTTCTTCTAGATACAACAAGAAGTCGGAGGCAGAAAATGCAGACAAGGCTGTCTAGGAAGTTAATTGTGTACTGATCAAAAATAGCAATAGTACAGTTTAGTAATACTGATAAATACTGCAGTTTATAACTTTCTATTTGGATATAGTTTAAAATGTAAATTATTCCTGTGAAGACTATTTCCCCCACAGGATGTTTCATCTCAGCACATCTAAAGAGGGCACACTAAACACTAACAGCCTTCTCTAATGGCTGCAGCTCTTTAGAATGAAAAACATTTAATGTGAGTGTAAATGCACAAGTGTTCAGCTGCAAGGAAGTGATCCTAAATGAACATAGAAATGTCTGGAAATTAATGGGGTTGTTTTTTCAATGTTGCCATGTGCTGACAGTTAAATTCACTTTGGATGTGTACAGAAATAAGAAAAAGTTTTTAAAAATCACTCATTTATTAACCATTCTGGCAAGTTGCTTTGCTTCGGTGTGTTTAGAAAATGCTCTTTTTTCTGTCTTACTATTTTGGTGTGAGAAACCGCTGCAAATGATTCAGTGCATTAGCGAACTGTTCTAATGACTCAAATTGAAGCGTGAACAATTTCAGGCCTTTTTGTTAACCCATTTGACCGGTTAGATCAAAAAAGTGATTCATTTGCAAAACTAGCTCGCTAGATCTTGATTGCTAAAATGTTATCTGAGAAAATGATTCTCAGGTTGGTATACAGTGATCTTCATTGACGCATAAGGATTTAACTAAAGGAAAGCAGTATTTCACTGGGCTCATGCCCCAGTAAAAAGGGTCAAGTTGGCCCTGGCACACCTGTCACTGGGGAAAAAGATGATACATTACTGATGCATTGGATTTTTATTGTAAAATGTTTTATATTAAATATTTATTAATTTGAACAGTTTTTTTTAAATGAATTGGTTGAATGAATGATACAGTGACTCATTCATAAATAGGTATTTACTTTTTTGAATGAATCGTTTGAATGAATGACTCATTCATAAACAGTCACTTGTCCCCACCTACTGCACATGCACATGCACATGTGTACTCATGCAGTTGTTAGAGCATCGGACTTGCAACCCAAAGGTTGCAGGTTCAAGTCTCATGTCTGGCAGGGAGTGAATTACCAGCATTTTCCCCACTCTTAATACCAAGGGCGCCACAGCATTGGCTGTCCATTGCTCCCGGTGTGTGTGTGTGCACTTGGATGGGTTAAATGCAGAGCACAAATTCTCTGAAATCCTTCTCACAAAATCCTTTCCTTTCCTTTCTTCTGTGTAATCCGGGTCAATACAGCTAGGGTATGTTGAAACACTCGGTTTGTTCTCTAACTTCAAAATCGCTGTTTTACGTTTTTTTGTAAAGGGCTTTGATCTTCTTAGCATGTTCACTTTGTAAACATTGGGTTGGTACTTCTGCAGCGATGTAGGACGATTTTGAAGTTGGAGAACATAATGAAGAAGAAAAACCCTAACTGTTTTTCATTTTATTAGTAGACTCTTTCCACTGGTTGTATTGTTAGAGTCATTGAATCGTTTATTCAACAGAGTAGTTAAAAACACTTATTCATTTAGTAACAAAGCAAGTGAGTGAGTCATTAATTCATTAATTCAAACAATTTGTTTAATGTTTGGTTCTACTTTGAACTATTTTTATTAAAGGGGTCATCGGATACAAAGTTCACTTTTTCATGTTGTTTGAACATTAATGTGTGTTGGCAGTGTATGTACAAATTTACCCTATAATGATAAAAATCCATGCAGTGGTTTTTAATTAATCTGTAAATATAATATCCCCTTTTTTCTCAGATGCCTGTCGGTGTGCCGTCACACCCACAGAGACCGCTCCTGTGATAGTTGATTGACATAAGCGTCTCACCTCAGATCAGCTGTAACAGATGCCGGAGCAGGGATGTAAGTTAGATTGAGCGATTGAGGTGCTGTGTTGCTGGATGTAATAATGAACATAGTGGTTGTCATTTACTCCCGACATCTGAGCCACTGAAGATGCAGTGGATTACGTTTGTTTGTGAAGGGAATGCGCCTCCCGATCTACATATCCAGCTTCACTTACAGCAGAAGTGCGTATAAGGGTTTTTTTATGAATCTTTGCGATAGCCTTTCCTTATAATGTGGTAGTTAGGAAGTGTAGCGGCTAAACACGGTTAAATGCGGCTAAAGTAAACAGGCTCGTCACTTCACAGAGAGAATAGAGGGGCGGGGCGAGCAGAGCTCATTTGCATTTAAAGGAAAGGTGTTGTTTTACACAACCATTGAGAATTTTTAACCAAGGTATATTATAGACTTTTCATTAAGACCCTAAAGACGTGTATCAACTTGTGGAAAATGGGCATCCAATGACCCCTTTAAATTAAAAATAGACTAAAAAAAAAAAAAAAAGAAATATTGCATATTTGTTCTACATATTGTGCAACAGTGATGACATATTTTGTAGGCCAACCTGGAAGTTAGCATAAACTTGGTTCCCTTGACAAAACCCTAACAGAATCTTCCAGATTTTCCAGATTATTGCAGAAAATAAGCTCTGTGACCAACAAAATTGTATAATTCTTACATGTTTTGGTCACCATAATCTTCACAAATGCCTAAATACAATTGCCATAAATGCATAGTTCACCCAAAAAATGTAATTCTGTGATTAATTACTCACCCTCATGTTGTTCCAAACCCGCAAGGCCTTTGTTTATCTTTGGAAATACAAATAAAGATATTTTTGATGAAATCAGAGAGTCTGACCCTGCATAGACTGCAATGGACATCGTTACAATAGTCAGTGTAACCAGTGGTTCAACTGTAATGTAATGAAGCTACAAGAATACTTTTTGTGCTCAAAGAAAACAAAAATAATGGCTTTATTCGGCAATTTCTTCTCCTCCGTTCTGTGTCAGTCGATCCACATTGTGGTACTCTCGAGAATGAGCGGCAGAGACTGCATTGCTGTCAACGCGAGGTCAGAAAGCTCTTGGATTTCATTAAAAATATCTTAATTTGTGTTCCAAAGATGAAAAATTATGTTTAGAGTGACGTAAAGGTGAGTAATTAATGACAGTATTTCCATTTTTGGGTGAACTATCCCTATAAGTAAGCTAAATGTACGCTTTGTTCGGATTGGAAGGGGTGGTGTAGCCCTATCCTAAAGCAAATAAGAGAACATGTAAACACTTGATCAGATTGGAAACTCAAACTGGAAAGTACTGCGCATGTGCAGTGACACAGAAATGGCGTAATTATGCATGATGCTTAGAACGAGCTGTTGTTATTGTAGAATGAAGTGTCATAAATGACTGTCATGTTATTCTAAAATTCCTCTTCCACTCATCAGCTGTGAAGTGGAGCAGAAAGACTTGTTTTGGTCATGAGAATGAGTGATTTCACTGCGTGATAAATAAAAGTAGCATGGCACAAAGCTCCATGTGCTTGTCATCTCCTAATTAGGACTCAGATAGATAGTTAAATAGATAAATATTACATCTGCTCTTTAAAACAAAGAAAGCAATGGCAGGAGAATAGTTACACTACCGTTCAAAAGTTTGGGGTCAGTACATTTTTATTGTTTCTTTTTTTTGTTAAGAAATACTTTAATACTTTTATTCACCAAGGATGTATTAAGTTAATAATTAAAAGTTTATTAAAAGTTAATAATAAATAATTTACATTGTTATAAAATATTTATATTTTGAATAAACACTGTACTTTTTAAACTTGTTATTCATGAAAGAATCCTGAAAAAAAAAAAATTACAGGTTCCAAAAAATATTTGGCAGCACAACTGTTGATATTATCCAACATTGATCATTCTAATAATAAATCCGCATATTAGAATGATTTCTGAAGGATCATGTGACACTTAAGACTGGAGTAACAGCTGATAAAAATTCAGCTTTTCATCACAGGAATAAATTCTATTTTAAAGTATGTTAAAATAAAAAAACATTATTTTATATTGTAAAAACATTTTGCAATATTACTGTTTTTTTTTGTTTTTTTTTTAATCAAATAAATGCAGCCTTGATGAGCATAAGAGACTACTTTAAAAACTATTACAAGTCTTACTGACCCCAAACTTTTGAACGGTAGTGTATGTGCAAACAATGTCTGTGTGTATGCTAAAAGATTAAATTCAAATATTGAAGCTTGTGACAAACAAATGCACACATCAACCCAATCACTTTATTTAGTGTTGATGTAAACACTACATTCAGATACATCAATCAGTGATTTCATTTCAATTCAAACAAAAAGTGTCTATGTAAACACAGCAAGAGAGGCTGTAAAAGCAGACTAGTGATTAGACAGGTTTACCTGTTTGGCGTGATGACATTTCATGTCCACGGTGACATCTGTAGAAAATGTAAAAATATCTTTAGCTTGTTTTAACCACAGACCTTATTTCAGACATTTAACCAAAAACCCATTCAAAAAAAACACTGACTTCAGGACGACAGAACAAGAAGTTCTAAAATCCTAATTCATTTCTCAGATCTGGCCAACAGAAATACATAATTTCTGCAATTTCTGCATTGTCCTTGTTGCACAAACCCTAAACTCCAGTGAACATTTGAATTCACTGATGCTTGTTTAAAAGTGAGTAAAAACTAGTAGACGTTTCAACATAAAGTAAAAGTATTGAAGAGTAAAATCCGTTTCTCCTTTTCCTCTTGTCTGTTTTATTGTGTTTTCCACTGCACTTACACACAGCTTCGTACCATCATCTAATGCACTTTTGACATCTGTACACACAGTAGCATTTGTTATTGATTAGTCTATTTACAGTATGAGGAAAATTTTATAGTTTAGAAGAGCAGGTTATTGGAGAGCTTTGAGCTTTGGCTTTGAGTATGTGGAAACTGTATTTGCAAGGGTAACTTCATCTTCAGATAAGCATGAAAAGCACATGCTTTGACCTTGAGTTTCCTGTATGATCAGCATCAGACATTGGTCTTAAAAATTCTGCATGTTTGATATGCACGTTGTGTTATTTAGTCTGCATGGCAGTCATTGTATAAGCATATGCGCATGGATAATGTGTGGTCCTGACTAGTGGTTATCATAATCACAAGAATACATTACATTTAAAATAGTACTAAAATAGAAAATAGTTATTCACAATTAGAGTTCAACCGATTATCGGCCTGGCCAATTATCGGTGCCGATATTAAGCAGTTTTATGGTTATCGGTATCTGTCATTTTTAGAAACCAAAATAATTTAAAAGCATGTTAAAAAGTTGTTGTCTGAAATCTTGTTATTCTTACTTGTGACATTAATTTTAATTTTTACACCAGACATATATATCGGTTTATAATATCGGATATTGGTCTGCCTAATCTGTAATAATCGTATCAGCCCTGAAAAACACATATTGGTCGACCCCTATTTAAAATGTAATAATATTTCACAATATTACTATTTTAGCTATATTTTTGATCAAATAAATAATAAATGTTACCTGATTTTTTAAATGTTTTTTGGATATTCCAGTCTATCACTAGTCATGACATGTAAATGTGTGTTTGTGGTGTCCCGTCTGCATGTGTGTTGTAAGATATGAAATTCTGATCATTTGAAGGCCCTCCATCTCCAGATATGGATGGAAACTATGGAGGGGGACTTCTGGATATGGTTAAAGGAGGTGCTGGAAAGTTCTTCAGCAACATCAAAGACAACCTCAAAGATACCATCAAAGACACCTCTACCAAGGTTATGAACCAAGTGGCCACGTAAGTCCTCATTGCTTATTAATGTTTTTGTATACATTAAATGTCGCACAAGAAGGCACCTACATTATTTCAGAAAGCAGCTTGTTAAACATTCTAAATAACGCAGCTTAATATAGCAACAACAGAAGTCCATTGAAATTCCCCACCATGATAGAAAAACAAATGTGTGTTTGTTTTGTGCATGTTTGCACTGGTGTTCATGTGTAAGACTTCAGAGAAAACAAAGTCAAGGTCTTTCAATAGAATTCCTGGTGACCTAGTTTTGTATAACGATTGTTACTATTAATATAACAGGACTCCTCAATGTAATGACTCTTTTTAGGTGTGTGTGCGTTAGTACTGAGGATAGTGGCACAGATATGGTGTTGGTTTGTTACAACATGGCATCTACCCTATTAGGAAAGAAGATACAAAGCTGTCACTGGGTTGGTACCCTGCATTTCAAAGCTAAAAGGTACATCTTTGTACCTTATTTACCCCATAAAGGCTATATATTAGTACCATAAAGTTAAATATTAGCACTTTAAAAGTACATATTCGTAAGTAAAGTATACATATTAATACCTTGTATCCACCCTATTTTTCCCGTAAGAGAGCACACAGCCATTCCAGCCTCATCTTCCGGCCTCATCTGTGTTCAGCTTTTTAAACTGTACATACTTCATGTATGTATATTAGACAATATGCACAAAGACTAATACCAGTCAATAGTTTGGACACAAATAAGAATATAATAATATTTGTCATCAGTTTGACATTGACTTAATGTTGGATTTTGGTTACACAACCTCAGCTGATGTCAGTATTGGACATCAAATTAACGTTGACAGAAGCCGTTGAACTGACATAACATTTTCGTCACCCAACATCACAACCAAAATTTAACTAAATATCAACATCTTAGGACGTTGTGTGTCTGCTAGGTAGAATTGGTACACTGTCTTAATGTAAATGACACAATACCTTCATAACTACACTGACCACAATTATAAATGCATCACTTTTGTTTTTGCCCCCATTTTTCATGAGCTGAACTCAAAGATCTAAGACTTTTTCTATGTACACAAAATGCCTATTTCTCTAAAATATTGTTCACAAATCTGTCTAAACCTGTGTTAGTGAGCACTTCTCCTTTGCCAAGATAATCCATCCACCTCACAGGTGTGGCATATCAAGATGCTGATTAGACAGCATGATTATTGCACAGGTGTGCCTTAGGCTGGCAGCAATAAAAGGCCACTCTAAAATGTGCAGTTTTACTGTATCAGGGTCCGAAAACCAGTCAGTTTCTTGTGTGACCACCATTTGCCTCATGCAGTGCAACACATCTCCTTCGCATAGAGTTGATCAGGTTGTTGATTGTGGCCTGTGGAATGCTGGCCCATTCCTCTTCAATAGCTGTGTAAAGTTGCTGGATATTGGCAGGAACTGGAACACGCTGTCGTATACGCCGATCCAGAGCATCCCAAACATGCTCAACGGGTGACATGTCCGGTGAGTATGCTGGCCATGCAAGAACTGGGATGTTTTCAGCTTCCAGGAATTGTGTACAGATCCTTGCCACATGGGGCCGTGCATTATCATGCTGCAATATGAGGTGATGGTCGTGGATGAATGGCACAACAATGGGCCTCGGGATCTCGTCACAGTATCTCTGTACATTCAAAATGCCATCAATAAAATGCACCTGTTTTCGTTGTCCATAATATACGCCTGCCCATACCATAACCCCACCGCCACCATGGGCCACTCGATCCACAATGTTGACATCAGCAAACCACTCACCCACACAACGCCATACACGCTGTCTGCCATCTGCCCTGTACAGTGAAAAAAACGGGATTCATCCGTGAAGAGAACACCTCTCCAAAGTGCCAGACCCCATCGAATGTGAGTATTTGCCCACTCAAGTCGGTTACGACAACGAACCGCAGTCAGGTCGAGACCCCGATGAGGACGATGAGCATGCAGATGAGCTTCTCTGAGACGGATTCTCACAGTTTGTGCAGAAACCGATTGTTGAAGCAGCTGTCCGGATGGCTGGTCTCAGACAATCTTGGAGGTGAAGATGCTGGATGTGGAGGTCCTGGGCTGGTGTGGTTACATGTGGTCTGTGGTTGTGAGGCCAGTTGGATGTACTGCCAAATTCTCTGAAACGGCTTTGGAGATGGCTTATGGTAGAGAAATGAACATTCCTGCAGTCAGCATGCCAATTGCACGCTCCCTTAAAACTTGCGACATCTATGGCATTGTGCTATGTGATAAAACGGCCTTTTATTATGGCCAGCCTAAGGCACACCTGTGCAATAATCATGCTGTCTAATCAGCATCTTGATATGCCACACCTGTGAGGTGGATGGATTATCTTGGCAAAGGAGAAGTGCTCACTAACACAGGTTTAGACAGATTTGTGAACAATATTTTAGAGAAATAGGCATTTTGTGTACATAGAAAAAGTCTTAGATCTTTGAGTTCAGCTCATGAAAAATGGGGGCAAAAACAAAAGTGTTGCTTTTATAATTTTGGTCAGTGTGCAAACAAACCTGTGACAGAAAGCTGTTCAGCAGGGAACCCCTGTTTAGTCTTTGTCATGGTTGTGTGTTTCGTGACCTAGCTGGTGTGCAGTTATCTAGAGGATACTCTGCAGATATAGGGGATAGTTGAGCTTCCAGAGCTCCTGAACTATTCATGTGCATTTAGCACTCAGCTGAACACTAATGGGTAGACATAGCATCAAGGTCTTATGTAATGTAGCATTTTACCCCCTACTGACCCAGAAGCAGATCATATCCTCCAGGTTACCTACGGTGCTCCTAAGTCAGAGGGCATTATTGGACTCAAATCATTTCAGCGAAAAGTAAATGTTCTATTAGATAGGCAAATCTAATCAAATCCAGATATCTAATATATAAAAACAGCTACAAAAATAGTTAGGGAGGTGAAGAAATTATTTAGAATATTTCTTAATAAATCACCAATATGGTAAAGTTAAAAAACACCTGGGGAGCAAAAATGACAACATCCACTCAAACCAAAGTAGAGAACTTATTAAAATTACAAATTGAATAGTGATATTGTGATAAAAGTGAAACAAATGATTTCCACTTTTAATGATATTGATATTTTATAGTTCAGTAAATTAAAACATGATTGATACATGCATAACCTTGCTAAATTAAAGTATTTAAATTATCGACATGTGGCATAATGAAAGAAACTCTTTTTCCAAGTCTCTTTCCAAATCTGTGTGCCTTTCTCTTACACACACTAATATATTGGTAATGATTAAACAAACTGCTATTTTCACCACCATGTAAAGGGTGAATGACATCCATACACACAAACAGACACTGCACAAACACACACACTGTGAACTAGTAGTGTATTTCATTCACCTCTTGCACTAAGGCTTAGAATAGCTTGTTTACATATGATCTCATTAGAAGGATTTCACGCTTCAGCAGATTACAGGTGATTTGAGTGTTGTGTAATGCTGTCCGGTATGTCTACAATTACTGTTAGACTCAAGACTCATGCCAAAGACATAAAAATACACTTCTGTTCAAAAGTTTGGGTGCAGTTTATTTTATGCAGTTTTTTTAAATATTAACTATTTTATGCATGCCAAACTGCATTTGATAATACAGTAAAATATTGTAAAATAGTATTACAATTTAAAATAACAGTTTCTATTTAAATGTACTATAAAATGCAATTTATTTCTGTGATGGTAAAGCTGTATTTTCAGAAGCCATTACTTCCAGTCTGCAGTGTCACATGATCCTTCGCCAATCATTCCAAAATGTTCAGGAAACATTTTTAATTATTATTAATGTTAATGTCGTGCTTCTTAATATTTTTGTAGAAACTGTGGTACATTTTTTTCAGAATTCTTTGATGAGTAGAAAGTTAAAAAGAACAGCATTTATTTGAAATAGAAATATTTGTAACATAAATGTCTTTACTGTCACTTTTGATCAATTTATTGCATCCTTGCTGAATAAATTAATTTTCTTTACAAAAAACTTACCAACTCTAAACTTTTAAGTAATGGGGATTGTAACTTTATATAATGATAAATTAAGAATTTCAACATTTTAAGAAACATCGGAATGACTTAATGATATAAATCTTTAAAAATGAAATGTTATATCTTCAAAATGGATATGAATATATGTTGTGCTGTCGATTCTGACTTGATATGTTCTTTTATGTGTTATTTAGGTATACAAAAGGAGAGTTGGACATTGCCTACATCACCTCTCGTATTATCGGTGAGTAATGAAGAATTTTGTGGTAGAGAATGATACACCACGGTATTTGTATTCACTCCAAGGTATTCACAAGTGGATGGATTTACATTTATCACGTGTAGACGCATGTCCTTATGTACTCTCTCTGTTTGAACTGTTGGAATTTATAGTTTTAACTTATTTAATGTATGTGCACTCTAAAAAATGCTGGGTTAAAAACAACCATTTCTGGGTTATTTGGCAACCCAACGCTGGGTAAATATTAAACAGAACACATGCTGGGTTATTTTGACCCAGCTTGTTGGGTTTTATACATTAATCCAGCACATGGGTAAAATAAAAATTAAAATAACCCAATAAACTGACCCAACAAGTTGAACCCAGCATTTGGGTTAAAAAAAATAACCCAGCATTTTTGGTGTAAATGTTATTCCAGTTTAAATGCATTTCAACCAAGTAGATGTTGATATTGTTGTTTGTGTTTCAGCTGTTTGTATTGGCCGCACTGGACCTATTGAAAAGAAATATTAGAACTTTCTCCTAATTGTCCTTTCATTCTGTCAGTGATGTCATATCCTGCTGAGGCGGTGGAGATGGGCTACAGGAACCACACAGAGGATATCCGTTCTTTTCTGGACTCGCGGCATGCCGACCACTATACTGTTTTCAACCTGTCACAGAGGAACTATCGAGGGGCCAAGTTCTCCAACAGAGTGAGTGCAATCAACTGCATTTCCTGACTTACATACTTTCATTTCACATTCCAAGTCACTTTGCAAATTAAAATGCCAGTGGGTTCAGTAGTAAGAGCTTGTGCTCATGTAAAAATGCTTAAAAGGATTTCAGTCTTGTATTTGTTGCCTGTGAGTCATAACATTTTATTAAAATTTGTGCAAAATGATGGTATATGTGGTCATGGGGGAAATTTCACAAATAATAACATTGCAACATAAAAAAAAATGAAAATCACTTTAAATAATAAATCTGCCTTTAGGACTTTGGCAGAGAAAGTTTCTCCATAATTCCTTGCTAAACTACAAACAACATTTGGGGCTTTTACCCTAAAAGTATACACCTTTTTAATACACCTAATGCAAAGTCTGTATTTCCATAATTTCCATATGCATATTTTCACCAAAATATGTGAAAATACACCACATTTAGCAGTACAAGAAACTAGAAAAATAGGATACATGTAAAAAAAAAAAAAAAAAAAAAAAAAAAAAAATTGTCCCAATAAAAGAGAATGCAGCAAAACGTTTTCTTAATCATCAATATCTTTGTCAGTGTCCAGTCGAAACATCCTTTAAAGGAGAAGTCCACTTCCAAAACAAAGATTCACATATAATGTACTCACCCCCTTGTCACTGAAGATGTCTTTCTTTCTTCAGTCGTAAAGAAATTATGTTTTTTGAGGAAAACATTTCTGCATTTTTCTCCATATAATTTTCAAAATGCAGTTTAAATGTGGCTTCAAACGATCCAAAATGTGGTTGTAAACGATCCCAGCCGAGGTAGAAGGGTACTTTTTAATCTCAAATGCTCATCTTGTCTTGCTCTGCCTGAACTCTGTGTATTCTGGCTTAAGACAGTTAGGGTATGTCGAAAAACTCCAATTGTATTTTCTCCCTCAACTTCAAAAATCATTTCAAAACCATCCTACATCGCTGCAGAAGTACCGACCCAGTCTTTCCAACGTGAACATGCGAAGAAGATCAAACACCCTTAACAAAAAAGGCAAAACAGCGATATAGGGCAATTTTGAAGTTGAGGGAGAACATGAGATGGGAGTTTTTCGACGTACCCTAACTGTCATTAACAAGAACAAAAACAGTCCAGGCAGAGTAAGACAAGACGAGCGTTTTGCATTAAAAAGTATATAAATTGTATTTTTTTTAATGAAAATAACCGATCGTTTTGCTAGATAAGACCCTTCTTTGTCGGCCAGGATCGTTTACAACTGCATCTGGGATCGTTTGAAGTCGCATTTAAAGCCTCATTATATGAAGAAAATGCTGAAATGTTTTCCTCAAAAAACGTAATTTCTTTACGACTGAAGAAAGAAGACATGAACATCTTGGATGACAAGGGGGTGATTACGTTATCTGTAAATCTTCGTTCTGGAAGTGGACTTCTCCTTTAAACATTTGACAAATTTAAACGAAAATTATATAAGATATTAAGACATTTTAGAGAATGTAGCTTTGATATGAATATATTTAATAATTAATGAATATATACAGTTTTATGCAAAAGTCTGTGAAAATGTGAATAATTTTCAAACACAACTATTAAAAAAGGTTCAACACTCACTGATGCTCCAGAAGAAAACATAATGCATTAAGAGCTGGTGGTGAGAACTTTTGAACTGGATGAAGATGTCCAAATTTTTCTAATTTTGTTGAAGTGTCATTTTTCTCCATTTAGTACTGCCTTTTAGGAGCAAGAGAAAATACTTGCATGTTTCCCGGAAGACTAATTAAATACAATTTACCTTTATCTTCAAATTCAAAAATTTTCACCCCTTAATGCATTGTGTTTCCTTCTGGAGCATCAGTGAATGTTTGAACCTTTTTTAATAGTTGTGTTTTAGTTCCTCGATTGTCCTCAGTGTGAAAAGGTGGATCTCAAAAATCATACAGTCACTGCTGTAAAGGGTTCAAACATACAAAAGGTGCTGTAAAACTGAAGAATCTGCAGGACCTGGAGGATTTTTCTGAAGAACAGTGCTCAGTTGAACTGTTCAGAACAAACAAGGGACTCATGATCAACCATCACGAAATAAAAAAACGTAGATCGTAGATCATTCAGGCAACCACACACCGTATTAAGAACTGAAGGTTTCCCAAACTTTCCCCAAAAATTATTTTAATAATTTCAGTTATTTTTTTAGTCTTGTGGACTATATGTAAACATATTTTATGTAAAATATCTTACTCAGGACAGTACTAAATAAAAAATAGCATGAATATTATATGTGATCTCTTTTATTTTGTTAAAATTACTTACATTTTCACAGATTCTGCAAAGGGTTCCCATACCTTTGCATACAACTGTATGTAGAATTAATATTGTTCCTCATCCCATTCCATCAGAGATTAATTTTATTTGAACAAAAAATATTTTGATTATACTCAGAACACAGATTCAGATTTACAGCAGAATTCCAAGTGGAAGCATCATGGGCCAAGATATCTTTGCTGTCATTAAAAACATGTTCCCTCTGTAAAATGTCATGGGAAATGTATAAAAGGGGGCAAATCTTTTAAATTTTATAGCTTGAGTTGCTATCAATTTTAAATCTGTCATGTAAAATGTTTATACATCAGTTCCCAAATGTCTCATTAAAGAAAGAGGAAGTTACACGATAAGTCTGTTGTTCACCCACAACTTTGATTGATGTTAGTTTTAAAGCAATTCATCTTAATAATAGCGACTTCAATAATATAAAAAGGAACACATTTCTGGTTGTGTAAATGAAGGGGTACTTGAGCCTTATTGAGCTCTGGTATTTGGGAAACACTGGTGTCGTATGGGATACTTGTGTATGGGATGTTCATTTCTGTCCAAAAATGATACTGCTGGCTAAGATGACTCTCCTTGCTTTCTTTCATTAAATATTTAACAGTGCTTTTCCCATGTAATTAAATAACTTCCTAGATTAACTGCATGACTCAGGATATCTCAGTTCATGTTGGGATCACACGATTCTTATATCAGTGACAAAAAAAGTGGAGAAACATTGACATGTTACTTTAATTGAAGGATTGGCTTAAATATAATATATTGTATATACAAGTATGATGACTTTTGAAGTTTTAATTTATTTTTGACATACTGCTGTTTCAGTTACATCTTTTATTAATATTGTATATCTCTCTTATTCAGTTTTCACTACTTCCTATTTCTACTCTCGCACGCCTTCGTATCAGTAATTCTTTTTCGCATTCGTCTTTAGGTTTCTGAATGCAATTGGCCTTCCAGGCAGGCCCCGAGTCTTCACAACCTATTTGCTGTGTGTAAGAATATGTACAACTGGCTCAAGCAAAACCCCAAGAATGTGTGTGTGATCACCTGTTCGGTAAGAAAACCTCTTGATGTTCATGTCTGGTTACTGTTGTGGTTGGTCAGCATTAAACAACTATGACTGTTTCAGGATGGCAGAGCTCCTTCAGGCGTGCTGGTTTGTGCCATGTTCTGTTTCTGCCACCTTTTCGCCAACCCGGTGCCAGCCATGCAGCTTCTCAGCGCCAAGAGGCCTGGATCTGGCCTGTGGCCCTCCCATAGGAGGTACGGCCAATCAGATCGCAGCTCTGAAGAATGTAGCTTTGATTAAAAACTACTGAATGGTATAAATACTACAATAATACTACAGTAAATAATGAACTAATTCATGATGAACTCGCTTTGTGTATGCTTGGCATACGGAACCTTTGTCTGGAAATGTCCATTTATTTTCCTGACAGTTGTAAACAGAAATGAAACGTTGTTATTCATCAAAACATACGTCCTACACAAGGTATTTTTTCCGTTGGAACAAAACCACTGACACGTGTCTTGTTTATGTGTGTTTGTTTATTTAGGTACATAGGTTATGTATGCAGTTTAGTCTCAGAGAAGCCAACCATACCACACTCCAAACCGCTAGTCATTAAATCCGTCACAATGAGTCCTGTTCCTTGCTTCAACAAACAGCGCAGTGGCTGTCGGCCATTTTGTGACGTACTTATTGGCGAGACCAAGATATTTTCTACAGCTCAGGAGTATGAGAGAATGAGGTAAGCATTTCTATATAGACATTCTACTAATGGTTCATTTAAATCATATTATCTGCAAACTGAAATTATATGTAATGAATGGTCATAGTATGCAATCAAATATGGCTCTTTGTAGTTTGGATAGTTCACCCTTTGTTCATCGTCAGAACACAGATTTTGATGAAATCTAAGAGCTTTCTGACCTTGCATAGACAGAAATGCAACTGAAATGTTCAAGGCCCAGAAAGATAGTAATGACATTGTTAAAATAGTCCATGTGACATTCAACTGTAATGTTAAGAAGCTACGAGAATATTTTTGTGTACTAAGAAAACAAAAATGACTTTATTCAACAATCACAATATCTTAATTTGTGTTCAGAAGATTAGCAAAAGTACTGTGTTTGGAACGACATAAGGATAAGTAATTAATGACAGAATTTTCATTTTTGGGCGAACTATCCTTTTAATTTAAAATGGGGTTTGGAATAAGCCATATAAACAGTGTTTAGCAAAATCCAGAATTTAAGAATTTAAAAACACATTAAAGGAGAAGTCCACTTCCAGAACAACAATTTCCATCTTAGAGTTTACTTTATGTTGTTTGGATCCATGTGTTCTTCCACCATATGGTCCATAAAATAAAGGTTAGTTTAATAAATATAAGGTACTTCAGAGATTAATAATTAATTTAATCTAAAATGTTTCTTGAAAAAACCCATATGTTGTTTGTATGGTGAACACGTTTATGAATATTTCATAGTGAAAATGAAATGTATTATTAATAAATACACTAATGGCAAATAAATACATACATGTAATTCCATTTTAATTATACTTCAGTGAAAATGTTTTATTATTTTCTAAGTTCTGTACAAAAAAAAAAAATGTAGCACTTAAAAATGATAATGCTTTTTGTGTAATATTAAAGTTCTTTTCATGTTTTTTGATCTCAGGGAACACAGGGTTCAAGAGGGCAAAGTAGTGTTTCCTGTGAGTGTGAGTGCCCAAGGAGATGTGGTGATTTCGGTCTATCACATGCGTTCTCATGCACTTCAGGCCAAGGTATGAGACCAAAAACTAAACGTTTCCCCTTTAAATTTAAAGCTGCAGCAGAGATAGATGAGTTGGAACTTGTAGGCTTTTTGTTCTTGCTAGCTGTCAGTGACTGAAAGCTTGCAGTCTTGGCAGTATTTAAATTCTGTTGTATTCGCAGGTAACAAATACCCAGATATTCCAGATTCAGTTCCATACTGGTTTCATCGCCCCTGGCACCACAGTCTTAAAGTTTCTAAAGTAAGTGTTGCTTTTCTTATTTGATGCAAAATCCTGCTCCACACAATGTCCAGTCACGGTCTTAAGTCTTTGATGTTAAACAAAAAGTTTTATGGACATGTTGTTTAATTATTTGTAGCTCTGCACTGAAGTCTGTGATTGTGTTTATTTGTCCAGGACAGAGCTGGATGCCTGTGATTCTCCAGAGAAATACCCGCAGCTGTTTCATGTGCTGTTAGACATTGAGGTTGAAAGTACAGAGAAACAAAAAGATCTCACCCCACCGTGGGAGCAGTTCCCCACCAAAGACCTGAACCCCAACGTGCTTTTCTCCTGTCATCAGGAACACCAGGATGCACTTGCTATTGCAGGTAACAAACACAAACCCTGTAAAATACTATGCAAACCATTTGCAGCCCAAACCATAAGTCGTAGGGACTTGAAACTTGGAGGGATGGTAGCACTCACACCGCCTACAATGTGACCAAGGCTCACCCCAATTTAAAAAGTATGAATTCGCTCATAACTCCTAAACTGTCAGTCGCAGTCTCAAGTGTCTTATGGCGAAATTTTCGGGTATTTCGCATTTTTTGCAAAACCTAGTCCTAGGTTTTTCACCCGACCGGAACCAATCCAGTGCAGAAAGATTCTCTGTAGAGTGGATATCAATAATTATCAAAAAACACAGAGATTGCCCACTTGGTGGCTCTATAAAAGGGAAAAAAAACTGTATAACTAGGCAACCATTTGTCCTATCAACATGAAAATCACTGTGCACGGTCCAAAGTGCCACAAGTGTCTATGGGGACATTTGCATATCTCAAAAAAAAAACATGGCCATCATTGGCCGATGAAGTTTGAGCACCTATTAGACAAGGGTAACAGAGGCCGATCAGAACAAAACTCGGTGGGTCTGTTAGACTCACAGCCCCAAAGGTTTGTGAGAAATTTGAAATAAATCAGCCACTGGTGGGCAATATCGCATTTTTTGATGGTGTAAATGATTGTACACTGCGCAGTTTTTCGCACATACACGCGATATTCGTATCATATAATAGAATTCCTCGTTCTGAACAACTCTGCCTCTAGAACCACCGCTATCAATCAAACCGTTTTTTAAATGATTGAGATGATGTGAAAAACCTACGTTTGTGAACTACTTCTAGGTTTGGAAAAAAAAAAACACCACAGTGCAATTCTCTGGACTCTCTAGGCCAATAATTATCAAAAACATGTTGAAATGTACCCTTTGCAAAGCTATATCGGGGTCCTTTAGAAAAGGGGCCTGTCCAAATATACCCAAAAGCCTATAAAGCCTAAACGGAAACTCAAAACATCATGCTGAGCACATGCGACAAGTGATTCTAAAGAAGCATGCAATGTTTCAGCGAGATCGGACCACATCTGGCACTATAACAGTCATAAATGTTATTAAAACATCATATTTCTATGGTAAATCTTTAATAATTGATTTAGGTGGTAACAAGCTTGGTAAATAATATGTAATATCTTTTTCCTTACGTGCTTACATACTTAAAGCGCTTGAACCCTGGTAATCGCTGCTTGCAGCTATATTTTATTTGATATTTTTGCTGACAGTATAAAGTTAAAGGGATAGTTTACACAAAAATGAAAATTCTGTCAATAATTACTCACCCTCATGTCATTCCAAACCTGTAAGACGTTTGTTCATCTTCGAAACACAAATTAAGATGTTTTTAAGGAAATCCGAGAGTTTTTTGACCCTGCAAAGACGGCAACACAACTACCACGTTCAAGGCACAGAAAGGTAGTAAGGACATCATTAAAAATAGTCCATGTGACATCAGTGGCTCAACCTTAATTTTATAAAGCTATGAGAATAATTTTTGTGCACAAAGAAAACAAAAATAATGACTTTATTCAACAATTTCTTCTTTTCTGTGTCAGTCTTTAATGTGCGAAGAGACTAAATTGTTGAATAAAGGCCTTGTGGAGTTTAGTAACCATTAAGAGCTCAGTAGTTTGTTCCCTTAGTGAACCTTTTAACAAGTAAACTCATCAGTCACTCGCTGGCATTCTGTTAAGTGTCTGTGCCCCATTAAACTAAACACCATCTGTTTAATGTATTTTATTCTCTGCTGAAAAGATGAAATGGAGGGCTTGGACTTAGAAGGTAAGATGTAGTGTAGGAGGCTTGTGAGAGTCAACAGAAAATAGTTGATTAATAGATTTGTAGTTGACTATTGAGTTTATACAATTATTTAATGAGTAGTTCAAAAATAGATTTTAGTAACAAGGAATTTGGGAGGTACAATGTTATGTTTCTCACATAAAGCTGTTGATTGCCTTCTGAAATGTGGAAAATAACACACACAAACTGTGTGGACTAATTTGATGTTCATCATTAGATCTAACCATTTCTCCGGTCTGTCCCTTAGATCCTGCCCAGGGCCATGGGAGTTGCGGAGGCAGAGTGGGCCCGAATGAAGAGAGCGAACCGTCAGATGATGAAATGCTCTCGCTTTCTAGTCAGCAGAGCAACGCGAGCAATGAGAAATCAAAAGCAGCTAAAAAACCAGAGCCCCAGTCTACAGCGGCCCCTCCTCCAGCAGCTGAGGAAGTAGATCTGCTGGGACTGGATGGTGATGCAGCGAAGCTTCCTCCATCCTCCCCACAACCTCCGACCACCAGCACCACCACAGACCTGCTGGGGGACCTGTTTGGAGCTCCACCGACACCACAGCCGGCCAGCGGCCCAACTTCTGCTCAGTCCACACCACGAAGATCCGCAACCTCCTCTTCGCCCTGTCCATCACCTCGATCTGGAGACAGTAAGTATGTTTTATGGGTATCAAACAAAGACAGACAGTTGACAGGAGTCAGTGAAGTGAAGCAGGATTGTGGTATAGTGAGAAATTTGAGTAAATTAATTATTCATTTGAATGAGATTCATTCAACATCAAGACACAAAGTTGAGTGTCTGTTTAACTGCTATATCATGGTATATTGCTTTTATAAAAACAATAATAAAATAATAAAAGCATCCAAATTGAACAAAAAGTGAATTTATTAATGATTATTTATTAATATTATTACTTTACTACTATTATTAGTAATGTTATCTTGTTTTAAACAATAATAAATTACAGTTAATTAATCATTTTAATCAGTTTTTCCATCAATTATATTTACACTACCATTAACAAATTTGGATTTAATATCATTTGTTTTTGGAGAAATTAAAAAAAAAGTTAAAAAAAAATAAACTTTAAAAGTTTAAAAATTAAACTCTCTAAAAAATTAAAGAGTGCATTAGAAGACTTAGGACTGGGATAATGGTTTTTTAAAATTCAGATTTGTCTGCACAGAAATAAATTATATTTTGAAATAAATTACAACAGAAAGCAGTTGTTTTAAATTGTAATAATGTTTCACAATATTTCAGTTTTTTGCACACACACACACACACACACACACACACACACATATACACTACCAGTCAAAAGTTTTTGAACAGTAAGATTTTTAATGTTTTTTAAAGAATTCTCTTCTGCTCACCAAGCCTGCATTTATTTGATCCAAAATACAGCAAAAGCTGTAATATTGTGAAATAGTTTTACTATTTAAAATAACTAAAAAAAATAAAAAAATAAGATAAAGTTTCAGCATCATTACTCCAGTGTGTCACATGATCCTTCAGAAATCATTCTAATATGCTGATTTATTATTATTAATAATAATATTTAGTTGAGTAAATTTTTTTCAGGATTCTTTCATGAAAACAAAGATCCAAAGATCACCATTTATCAAAAATAAAAAGCTTTTGTAACATTATACACTATACCATTCAAAAGGGGTTATAAAAATTAATACTTTTATTTAGCAAGAATGCTTTAAATTGATGACAAAGACATTTATAATGTTATAAACGTTTTCTTTTTAAGATAAATGCTGTTCTTTTGAACTTTCTATTCATCAAAGAAACCTGAAAAAATTCTATCCATCTGTTTTCAACATAATAATAATAAGAAAAATATGCATAAAAAGAATAAAGAATAATATGCAGAAAAACAGCATATTAGAATGATTGCTGAAGGATCGTGGAGTAATTATACTAAAATTCAGCTTTAAAATCACAGGAATAAATTATATTTTAAAATATATTAAAATAGCAAACAGTGATTTTAAATAGTTAACATCGGGACTAAAAAAATCATAAAAAATCTTACTGTTCAAAAAATGTTGACTGGTAGTGTATATATATAATATTAAATTTAAAATTTTAGAATTTATTAGATTTAATAGTCTCTCTCTCTCTCTTTCTCTCTCTCTCTCTCTCTCTCTCTCTCTCTCTATATATATATATATATATATATATAAATATATATGTAATTTTTCTAGGTTGTTTACTATTACCATAAGCATAATCAAATAATACACCATTTTACTGGCCATATCTCAACAGCTTATAAAACTACATTTCAGCAAAAAACTGAATCCTTTTTTAATTCTTCAGCTTTTGACCCATTTGGGTCTGGGCCCGCTCCCGCCCCTAAGCCGCAGGACTTCATGGGGGCTTTCCTGGGTCCAGGTAATATGGGGCAGCCAGACCCCTTCCTGCATGCTGCACGATCTCCGTCTCCTACAATGCAGAACATGGGCATGGGTAAGGCATGCGCCTTTGCCTCTCAGCACTGCCAGTGTGTGGGCAACATCACCATAACAACCAGCAAAGCTCTTTTGTGTTTAATCCTCCAGAATATGATCAGCAAAATAGCCTTGCAAATTTATCTCTATAAAACAGCTCTGTAGTAAACGTTGTATTTAAAGTGCTGATGCTTGATGTTTTTAAGAAAGTGTAATCATTATTGGGCCTTGATCTTGACTGTTTGTTTTAAGTACAATGTGTGTGCTTGATAGCAGCATGTGCTCTGTGAAGGACAACTAAAACCCTGTATTATCTATAATATTCAAAGCAGATTAATATGGATTATCAATATGGAATAATCATAAATTGCATAGAGTATATTTGTTGGATGTAGTGTTAGTGCTAATTTGCATGGCTATGGAAACAGCATGTGAATTTTAGAATCACACCAGCTTTTAAAACATCATTTTTCACTAAACGTTGAGTGGCTTTAGATCTAAATGCTTTGAAACAGCACTAATGTAACATAAAGAGCTGATATGTGTTTGGAACTGTAGTGTTTTTTATTTTTCAAGCATGCCGCAGAGTTAAAAAGGAGCACTGCATGATGCCAAATACTGCAGATTGCTACATTCTGTTACTCAGAGCTTTGAGAAATGAGAAATATATAAGAAATTCCCATCCATTTTCCTTACTGTCGATCAAAAACAGCACATTGTCATAATATCTTGTTTTAACTAATCAAAAGAGCTTTATTAACTAGTTAGCCCTATGCTTAGCTAGTAGTCTAAGCTGTTAGCTTATGAACACAGTGAAAGGAAAAAGTATAATTTGTCCGTTTTCAGTATTTTCTTAAATGGAATATGTAAATGATAAATGGAGAGCCATCAAGATAAGTATGTTTTCTTCATAGGTCGCAGTTCACCTGTGCCGCCCACTACTCCCACTGTCAACATCCAGCAGCAAAGCACTACAGGAGCATGGGAATGGAACAAACCAGCACCTGCAGGTAAGTGCTGTTAGAAACACAGGATGTGTTACAGAGACTCCTGGTGGCCTCCTCTGAAATTACACCTGAAAACAAAATGACTCACAACTGACCTGCCATCTGGACTGGTGTGATGAGCTCATATAGCTCATAAATGTTAATGTCTTGCGAAACATTACATGGCTGGCTTGTTGGTTTTTAAATCAATAGAGCTGGATAAGTCTTATAGTTATTTTAATAGCTTTTTACAGGGCTCAACAGTAAGGTCAGATGTGTACAATATTCCAATATTCAATATTTGCACTGGCCCCAACAAATGAATTCTAAATTTCACACACACACAACATTGACATTATATTTAAAATAAAATAAAATAGAATAATCAACTTGCAATAATTGCAATAATAACCGGAAATCAAATTGTATTATTATTATTACTATGCAGTATAATAGTTATACAGGAAACTTTAAGGGTGTGTTTACACTTGTAGTTCGGTTCGTTTGGTTTATTTGGTCCGAACCAAAATGGAAAATGATACATTTGGTCCTGGTCTGCTTAGAGTTCACACTGGCATATTTGACAGCTAACCTAAAGATACCGAAACTAAAGGCATAGTGATACGTTCACAGCCTGACTGGTCGGGTTGAATGACGTATATTTCCTGACGGAACTCACTGAACACTCCAAATAAAAGGAAAAGGTGCATTCAACTTAAAACGAATACACCTAATGCTGTCTGCTGGACTAAGCATGCTCATTGTTGCATGTATATGATTTTATTTTCACCACTTGCGAATTCACAAATAGCTCATTAAAAGCACTTTACCTCCTCATTTTTCCACAATTGCCCTCTGCTCATTTTGTTTTGGATACACCACGTTTGGTTTGTTTCTCTGATGATACCGATAGCCGATTATTCAGAATGATATCGGCCGATACTAATAGCTTGATTTTCTTAAGGAAAAAAAATCTGTCCTGACCAATGCTGTTAACTACACAGGGAACCCTATCATTTGCAGGGCTCTAGACTGTAACAGTTTTTTGAGAATGTGCAAGTTAAAATTTGGCGTGATCTGCTCCATGCATAAAGCGTGCAGTCCAGACAGTGCAGCAGGTGTCAGATATTTCTGATCAAATGAAGTGAGTGAGAGAGGCGCTTTTAGTGCGAGCGATTCGGGAGCAGAGCCTGGTTTATATTTGCCGCGTCAGCACAAACGGCAAAAAAAGACGCGAAAACAAACGATAGCGGACAGGACGGAGGATTTGGTCAAATAAAACACCGCTTCTTAAACCAGAGAAGGTGAACATGTTGGTTTTGTCTTCGCTGTTTATGTTACGTTACGCTATGGAGGTTTTCTTTAAATGTTAATCGATTCCTACGTGCTTGCTAAACATGCCATGCCTCGTCTTACTCGTTTATGTTAATTAACATTATATAAATTAGTTTGTCTTTCAAGCATTTGTTAAAGTTTTAAACAGTGAATAGAGGTAACCACAACAGACAGTTATCTTTTTTTCTGTAAAAAGTGACGGCCGTGAATTCAACAGCGAAAGTGAAAGCCCCCGAAGCCCAGCTCAGCACAGCGAAAGAGGAACTGCTGTTCACAAAATTCAAATCACAAATAATACTAATGAAAAAGAACGGGTTAAATGTTAACCACTTTTTATAATAATAATAAAATAAGCTAAGTTTCTGGTGGAATGTCCCATAAACTTAAACATTAACTTCTTTTATTTCTTCATAAATACATTAAGGGGAAAAAAAACTCCTCTTTAGTGTTGTTTTATAGTTAACTAATGAAATGAATAGCAGATAACTTTGCAGAGGTAAATGTCACATTAAGTGACATACTGTTCACAATCTGTTTTATTGGCATCTTTCCACATTTTAAACACTGATTGAGCGATTACATTAGACACATGGGCATCGCTAGGCCATTTTTGTTCACCCCCCCTAAAATTTTGCGATTAGCTCCATAAACTGTACATCAATAGACTGTTATAATATCTGGATCTGTGCATTTTCTTCACTCACAGTATGAGTTGCAGTCTGACCCGTTGCCTTTTGATTGACAGGATACTGTCGGCCCTGATCATCAGCTGATTTTGGACGATAGTGAAATAAATTGCTTTTATCGGCTGATACCGACTGTTGGCCGATACATTGGTGCATCTCTATTAAAAAGTATTTAGTCCGTGTCACATTCATATATCAGTTTAACCGCACCAGAGTCCATTTGGAAGCAGACAGAGACCCATCTATTTAGTGGCCTCGGTTTGCTTGTTTCGTACACACCAGGGTTCAGATGGCAGCGTTCACACTTACTCAAATGAACCGAGCCCAACTAACCGCACTTACAGAGCAATCGCACCATCGTTTTAATCAAACCAAACATGACAAGTGTGAACACACCCTAAGATATCCATAAATTCATTAACACTTTTTATAGAAAAAGACCAATTTGTTTGTCATTTTTAATCTATTCTTGCTGATGCTATCAAGACATCCTCACAAATCATTCTAAACCTCATTTATGTTAAGCCTTGTTCAGATTACATGATTTTTTTTGTCAGTTACAAGAGTCACTGTGTCAGATTACGCAATTTTGACTCATAAAAAGGTGTCAAGAACAAGGAACATGTCAGACTACACAATGCTACCTGACCATTCAGTTGGGCTCTATTAACACTATCGCCGCAGATTGTTTTTCATGTCTGTGGGTTGAAGCGGGTTGAAGCATGATATTTATCCCCTGGCATGCAAAAAACATGTATTTTACCCCGCAGAATGTGATTTTTAACGGGGACCCCACTCAAATTGCGATTGGGCAGTTTTGAGTAGCAATTGGACGGGTTTTGTTGTGAAAACCTGGCAACCCTGACAGATGGTGCTATGAGCGTAAACAAACAATAGCTAGCAAACACCGTCTTCTGCCCTGTCTTTTAGTCAGAAAAGCCCAAAAAAGAAAGCAAACCAGATAGTGGACACAAATCTGGATGATATGAAGAAGATGGTATGGACTGTCAAAGAGAACTGAGATAAAATAGGTTTTATTTGACCTTTTTTCACTCTGTCGTGGTCGTCATAAATGCTGGACTATTATTGCTATACGTCCACAAACAATTCCTTAGTTGTAAAATTACACCTAGCAGGGCCGATACCACTGTCTCTCTTTCATTTTGGCTCGTTTGAAAGCTTGTACGAAGGCCAGTGTCACAGATGTGATCTTGTTCTGTACGGCAGAGGTGAAAATGAGATGAATCGTGCGTTCCAAAGCCCGTTGTCGTATATGGATCCCCATGACACCCTACGTCAAGCAGATGTGTGGCAAAATCGTGCTAAAATCGTGTAGTCTGAATGGGGCTTTAGCCAGTTCAGTTTAACTAGATGACAAGTTTAAATTGTTGAAAGAAGCAGAATTCACATCCAAATGCTAGGAAAACCAGATAATTTACATAAAATATCTTGATTTAATTTTACATTTTCTCTCTTCAGGATACTAAATTATAAATCTTGATTTGTCATACCAGGTGGAGGTTTTGGTATGGGAAGTAAGTCTGCCAGCACTAGCCCAACCAGCTCAGTTCACGGTACTCCCACCCACCAGGCCAAACCCAACACTTTGGACCCGTTTGCTGATCTGGGTAACCTCGGAGCCGGTCTGGGAGGAGGTAAATGGAAAAAAAAAAACCTTGTTGACCCTAAGTTAAAGGGGTCATCGAATGCTCATTATCAACAAGTTGATAAGAATCTTTAGGGTCTTAATGAAAAGTCTATTACATACTTTAGGTAAAATGTTCACAGCAGCCTGTTTCGGTGCATGACCATTTAAATGCTAATGAGCTCTGCTCACCCCGCCCCTCTCTTCCATGGGGTGACAAGTGGTTCTCTGAGACTGTAAACTTTAGCTGCATTTAGGAAAGGCGATTTGCAAAGATAAATCAAAAAAACGTATACTCACTTCGTCTGTAGGTGAAGCTGGATCATGAATGATTCGCACAAAAATAGACGCATTTAAGAAGATTGCGGGGCGCATTCCCTTCAAAAACAAAAGTAATCATTTGCGTCTTCAGCAGTTCAGATGTCGGGAGTAAATGACAACTGTTATGTTCATTATTACATCCAGCAACAAAACACCTCAATCGCTTAGGAGACATTCTTGTCTACCCCTGCTCCGGCTTTGAAACAATGGCAGACTGTTTGCAGCTCATTCAGGGCGGGTCTACGCTAAAATGGCTGTGTCAATCAACAATCGTGGGAGGGGCCTGTGCAGAACTACATCACTCTGCCAGGAATCTCAGAACAGCCTGATCTAAGAAAGTGATCTTTATTATTGAGGATTTAAAAAAAGCGCCGGGTGGATTTTTATCATTATAGGGTGGATGTGTACACACACTGGCAACACACATTTATGTTCAAACAACATGTAAAAGCAAATTTTGCATCTGATGACCCCTTTAAAGAGATTGTTCACCCAAATAATATTTTACTCCCAAATATTACAATTTTATTGACTTTTATAGTATTCTTATTCCATTGATTTTTGGGTAAATGGATTCATTGTTAACATCTGTGTGTTCATTCCAAGGTGGTTCGGGATTCTCCAGCAAGCCCACCACACCTACTGGCACCGGGGGAGCATTTCCGCCCATGGGCTCCCCGCAGCGTCCCGCTCCCTCTCCCCAGCACACTGCCTCTGGAGGCTGGCATCCTGGCACAGGCTTCCCCTCATGGCAGCCAGGAGGTGGGGCTCAGTGGCAGCCACAGGCCCAGGGTCCACAGCACCAGACCCCACCTAAAGCACCAGGACCCTCGATGCCTCACACTTCACCACAGAACAGACCCAACTACAATGTCAGCTTCTCCAGCATGGGTGGAGCTTCGCCAGGAGCCACAGGGGCAAAAGCACAGCCTAACATGGGTGAGTAACTGAACACAAACTAAAACTGTCTAGTTACTTGACATAGAATCTGGTCCAGTCTTATGTAGTTGTGCTTATGCGTACATGTTCATTGCTAAATTCTAATATTTTTAGGAATGATCTGTTATTATAAGTCTATATATACAGTCACACCAAAATGTATTCAGACACATTCAACATTTCTCACATTATCAATAGTTAAACTGTGTCAGAACAAATTTATCTTAATAATCACAAATGAACTACAGTCAAACCAAAATTTATTCAGACACCTTGTCAGAACAAGTTCATCTTGATAATGTCAGATGATTATGATACAAAGGTATGTAACAAAACATGATCAGGTCAAAGTGTCAAATCAAATTTTTGGTCCCAAATTGTTTATAAATTTTACTGGTAGTCCACTGTATGAATAATTTTTTTAGTATTTACTTTATTTTGCTATCCTCACTTACATAAATAAACTATAGTGTCCTGCAAATTTAAATTGCTTATTAAATTTGATTATTGCTGATGCCTCTGGTAATTATTAATTGTATTCAACCCAGCATTTACAGTGTACTGATATTATGTATCCCTTAATATTTTCTGTTCATTTTCATTACTACAACAAAGCATAATATAAATAGCAACTCAAACATTACTAATTATTTCCTTTTTCTTTCAGGAACCAGACCAAAGGTTTCAGACGCTAATTTTGATGACCTGCTCTCAGGCCAGGGCTTTGCTGGCACTAAAGAGAAGAAAGGGCCAAAAACCATAGCAGAAATGAGAAAAGAGGAGATGGCAAAAGAAATGGACCCAGAGAAACTCAAGGTGAAACATAAAACACACACACATGCAAGCTAATATTTATATAAAACGGCTGACTGAAATATTTGATTCTGATGGTCAGTCGCTTGTTTTACATACGCTGTTTATTTTGTGATAATGACCAGCTGACTGTACACTGCCCCTTACATGTTCCTCTTTTTAAAGACTTTGCTCAAGTGCGAATCGCACCATTATGTTATATAATCTTGTTATTTGTGCCAGATCCTGGACTGGATTGAGGGGAAGGAGAGGAACATCAGAGCATTGCTATCCACCATGCACACGGTGCTTTGGGAGGGAGAAACACGCTGGAAACCTGTAGGCATGGCTGACCTTGTCACACCAGAGCAGGTGAAGAAGGTTTACCGCAAAGCTGTGCTGGTAGTGCACCCTGACAAGGTGAGAGACGTGTTCGTTCAGTTTACATGGAAAGACTTAAAGTAAAACAATGAAGCTGCATAATAGTCTCCTATGTAGACAAAAATCAGTTTTCTCTGTGTTCCCATCTGCAGGCTACCGGACAGCCCTACGAACAATATGCCAAGATGATTTTTATGGAACTTAATGATGCGTGGTCAGAATTCGAAAGCCAAGGACAGAAAGCACTGTACTAAGACTTACTGTATATGATCACAACCAGTCAGCAGTTCCTGCCCCGATTAGACACCCTGCAACCCACCAGTCCTTGAAGCGCTCCTTTGTTATCGCTCCCACCTCCAGGACCCTGCTTCATAGAGACGTCAGAGCTTACATCTACAGTATAGTTGTGTGTATCTCTCTATCGATCCATATATCAGGTCCCATCATGCACTAGGCCAACATAACTGCTGTATGAGAAGACTGCTGTTGGAAAAAGTAGCATTCAGCTTTGTTTTAAAAACTCTTATTTGTGTCTTTCCCAGGACTCACTCACTTACATAACAAAGATCAGACTTTGTCATTAAACAGCTGTGAAATATTTCCGTGAACATTGTCAGTCAACCAGGTCATCATAGAATTTTTGGTAGAATTTATTCAGGAGCTTTCAGGTGAGTTTTGATTTATTTTAGAGGTTTAGTTCTGAGGAAACATCTTCACCAAATAAAAAAATGTCTAGACACTATAATTCTGCAAGACGAACCTCTGCTTTGGCTTGCAAAACTTTATTATATAACGCAATATTTTGGTCAAAAACCTGTTATTTAATAAGGTTTTGCAAGCTACGGCAGTATTCGGGACCTTATCTGTTTCTTCCATTGTACTGACTTTGTCCTACACCTGCTTGTGACCTCTCATATGTGCGAGGGGTGTTTATTTATTTGTTGGCTTTGCAAGACAACTATGAAATGTGTGAAAATAAAAGTAGTTCCGGGTATTAAGCTACGACTCTGTTTTTAGGTCAGTCAGAGGCTTAGAAAGATATGCACAAATGAAAAAAACACTCTGTAGCCACTAACAATTTCTCACATCATGTAACTTCTTTCAGAAGCTAAATGATGTGGTACTGTGGGGCAGAAGCACAATAAATATAAGAGACTGTACAAGAAATGGAAGGTTTTCTCAAACTTGATCTGTGAAATGCAGTAGATTTAACTAGCAGTTTATTCTTAAGTTGTTTTCTACTGAATATTGATCTGTATGTATATGTTGCACTATAATAACATACTGTTTACAACATAAAAGTCAAAGGAAATTGTTTATTCATGTAGTTACTCCACAGAAAAAGTCGATTTGCAGGTACCTCAAAATGACATGGCTTGTTTTCGAGCTTAAAGTTAAGGTTGTCTTTACATACAGAGTTCATGTTAACCTAATGTCTTTAACTGGTTAATAGTGCCCTAAAGAACTAGTAACACTTCTTCGAAGTCGTTCAAACAAAAACGATAATTGAAAAGTAGCGCATTGTAATGGAATAACGCGTTCTGTGTGAACGGCCACTAAACGGACTACTAAATTTTGGTTTAGTTCAAATGCGTTCCTACTAGCTTGCTACTGAAACGAATAACGTTAAGCCTTTCGACTGAGGAATGTGATCGATGGTGTTCAAATCCTGGTGTTTTATTACCATAGGTGTCTTTTAAACCGACTGAACATATCATTAAGAGTGGACCATCAATATTTTGAGCAATGTAAGTGGATATATCTTTAAAATCCAATTATTTTAGCATATATCGATATCCTCATAATGTACTGCATGTTTGACTGTAAGTGGCACGTAGTCCAAAGGAGGTTTCCAGAGTGTACAGCCACTAATCTGCCCTTTCTCTTCTCAGTATATTTGCACTTGAATGGCATTAGGTAATTCCAGAACACACTTGTGTCGTAACTTGCAGTACTTGCTGTACATCTCATGCTTTGCCTTCCTCTTTTCGCATTCATGCGGTGATGAACTAAAGCTTTAACTGTATCAAAGCAGTCTTCTCTATCTCTTATGTTTTGCCGGTACTTTCCCTTTGACACAACGCGATGCTAAACACTTGAATGCTAACAATGGACAAAGACAACAGATTAGCTGAGTAAAAGAAAGGAGCCCTGTATCCAGGATGGAACTTTTCCGCCCCCCTCTTGTGGACTGAGCCGTTTACCTTTGATCTTAGGATATCATAATGTTCGGAAGCTAACCTGTGTATACAGTAGTGAATGTGTGGTGTTCAATAATGCTGTTCTCTGTAAGGAAGTGGTGCGGTTTGGATACAGCTCTGTGTTTGTTTGCTGTATCAGTATTATTGTGACATGATTTTGTTTTCTGTGTCATTTTTTTTCTGTTCCTGTTCTCCATTTGGAGCTGTACATAATGTGCATTGCACAAATAAATGGGAAACATGATGTTAGTGTTTTTTTTTTTTTTTTAAGTGACATTTTTGGAAAAGTAAAAGCTTTGCTTACGCGTCGTGGTACTCTCCTGAACGCGCAGCGGCGGAAAAAGTATTCTCTTAGCTTCATAAAATTAAAGTTGAACCACTGATGTCACATGGACTATTTTAACAATGTCTTTACTACCTTTCTGGGCCTTGAATGTGTCAGTTGCGTTGCTGTCTATGCACGGTAAGAAGGCTCTCGGATTTAATGAAAAATATCTTAATTTGTGTTCCAAACATGAACGAAGGTCTTACAGGTTTGGAACAACATGAGGGTAGGTGATTAATGACAGAATTTTCATTTTTTTGGAGCCAGTCTCTAGACTGCCCGCTATAGACTGGCTCCAAAAGGGAGTCAATCCCATAGACTCCCCATATTAAAATGCCGAACTTTACAGCAGAAAAACAATATGTTTACAGCCTGGTACAAAAAGTGGTTTTGGTCTATATAGCTAATTTTGCCCTTCATGTCAGCTGTGAGGGGGGTGAATTTTTTTTATAACTCATCTGTTTAAATTATATTCAGCCTTTACATTCTGCATAATTTAGGGCGTGGCTACTTGAGTGACAGGTGGATTGCCACTGCTGTCACCACCGTCACGTCAGGTGGGCGTGGTTTCTGCAACCAGCTCCACCCACGTTCCGCCTCTTTGCCCATTTTCGATTATCCGGGAGTGACGTGCAGTGACGTGCAGTGACGTGCAGTGACGTGCAGTGACGTGATTCCAAGATGGCGACGGCCGACTTCCGCCCACTAGGAGCTTCAGAAATGCTCTTCAGAACCTACGGGTGACGTCACGGACACTACGTCCATATTTTTTACAGTCTATGGTTTAAGCGTGTAGTGCTGAAACCCTATTGTAATTGTTAGAATGGTCATGGATCATGTAGACCAAACAGTAAGTCTTAAAGACTTGAAACTTGGAGGGATGGTAGTACTCACACTGCCTACAACGTGACCAGGTTGCCAGGTTTTCACAACAAAACCTGCCCAATTGCTATTTAAAACAAGCCCAATCACTTGTAAAAACTGTGTTCCGGAGGGTTAAAAACACGTTTTTGGTGGGGTTGCCCTGGTACAATTTGCATTCCAGGGGCTAAATGTCACATTATTGGGGTCGCTTCAACCCGTGGATATGAAAAACAACCCGTGGCAACAATGTTAAAGTAGCCCTATTCTGCGGGAAAACCACACACTTGGCAAAGCTGAACGTGTCCAAGGCTCGCCCCAGTCGGCCTGATGAAGGCACTACAGTGAACTCCTAAACCGTCAGTTGCAGGCTCAAGTGTCTTATGCCGTTGGAATCCTTGGTTCCCGCCAGACAAAAAGGCACGTCCTCAGATTCAGTTGTGAGCCTTGGCGAAATTTTGGGGTATTTCGCTTTTTTTGAAAAACCTACATTTATAAACTAATCCTAGGTTTTTTGCCCGATTGGAACCAATCCAGTGCAGAAAGATTCTCTGGAGAGTGAATAGGGACAGGGACACTTTTAGTACAATGCCTATTGTACTAAATCCTGAACGGAATGAGATATCTCAGCCAAACTTACAACACTTATGTAAGGGCTCAGTCTGAGGAAAAAATTGCAGTGCTTTGCCACTTAGTGGTGCTAGAAGAGGGAAAAAACATAAAAATGGCTATAACTGCGCAACCATTTGTCCTATCAACATGAAAATGAATGCGTGCCGTCTTGGTCTGAAGTGCCACAAATGTCTACAAGGACATTTGCGTATCTCAAAACACATGGCCGCTACTGGCAGACGAATTTGAGCACCTGTTAGACAAGGTTGACGAAGGCAGATCAGAATGAAACTTGGTGGGATTGTTCGACTCACGGCCCCAAAGGTCTGAGAGAAATTTAAAAGAAATTAAGGAGATCGGACCACAACTGCCGCTATAACATAAACGTTAAAAAACATATGTCTATGGTAAATTACCATACAAAAATGCTTTTTAAATCATTGATTTAAGTGGGTACAGCCTTGCTAAATAATTTGTAATGTCTTTTTCCTGATATGCTTAAATGCCTTAAGTGCTTGAACCCTGATAATTACTGCTTGCAGCTATATTTAAAATTGTTATTAGTTTTATAGCTCTGGTTGTTCCAAAACTCTGACTTTCTTTCTTATGTGGAAAAAATGTCTCTGTTTTTTAACGGCATATGGTCATTAATGTTGTTTGTTTATTAGCACTCTTTAAAGTATCTTGTAAAAAGACACACAGATTAGGGACAACATGACGGTGAGTAAATGATGACAGAATTTGTATTTTTGGGTAAACTATCTCTTTAAAAACAAAGGATTACAATTTTTAATTGCAGGTTTAACTTCAATTTATTCTTTTCATTCAAATACAATTACTGACTTTCAAAAGTTATGTACAAATTAAAAGTAGAATGCCGTCATCTTAAAAGCCTGTGAGGAATGATGCATGTTATTGAACACTTAAAAGTTTACAGTCCAACACATTAGTAGTAAAGAATGTAATAAAAGGCCTGACTAATCCCGTTGAGTCATCAGATAGCCCTTCATTGGCTGATTCATTCGGCTTGTACCGCCCACGCCTTTGGAATGTGGGGGGTTTTTGATTATCAGAATTTGTTAGGGTGAAAGGGAGGTGAACAATGAAACAGAAAAGGAAAAAGATGATCATCAGAGAAGTTTGATGTGGAACATATGTGACTTTGCAAAGGGATCTGCTCTAAAAACACTGGTCCAAGTAGAAAGGGAATCAAGAGTAAATCTCAGCTTGACCCTGTTGGACTTTGTTTATTAACAAGGATTTCTCTGGTGAGATTTCATCAGCATTGTGCCCTCTTAACCAGTGACAAACTGACCTTTGACCCTTGGGAATCCCCTCAGCTGTGAATAGAGGTAGTGCCCACTAGATGGCAGCAATACTGTGATCATCTTCTTTCCACTACATACAACCCTAATTTCCCAAACTCCTTTAACCCTCTATGCAACATTGTCATTTATAAATGAAAGCAAGACAATTGCATTAAAAACAGTAACACAAATACAATTTTATTTTAGTAGTGTGGCATGACATCATCTTCAACCAATAAAATTCTAATTTATTTGCTATGTGCTTCAGATTTTTGGCGACAAGGAAAAGATGGAAATATTAGCGCATGTTTGAGCACACAGCATGGTGAGTTTATTTTAGACTAGACTAAACTAGAATAGAACAGAACAGAACAGAAAAAATATAATTGTACATCCCAGTGTTCATTTTAAAGCTTTTCCTTTTATTTTTAATAATATTTTGTAATAACAAAAACGTAAAAGACCACAAAATCTATATATCATAGATAAATGACTGGATTTGGAACAATGGAAAGATTAGAGGTTAATGTTTTTAAGTGCATTAAATGTCTTAAAACACTAAGACATTGTTTCACTACTTTCCAAACTTCATTAAAAATTTATTTAAATGTGTGCGTTTAAATGTGTTACAATTTTAAACAAGTTATAAATGACTACAACCTAAAAGCCTAAAACCTAAAAGCTTTGATTTAGAAAACTAATTTTATTTTTTCCCCATAGTTCTATAGCAGATTGAACTCAGCAATTCCTGTCACTGTAGGGCATTCAGTTTGTTTGTGACATAAAACCGCTTTATGTAAAGCACTCCGCGGTGTTATGAGCAGCACAGCATAATGAAGTACATTAATACAGTCTTCACTACGTCAGTTATTACAGTCAGTGATTTTTATCTTGTAATTCCAGACAGAGTATAACAAAAGCGTTTTTTTTCACAGATATCATCTAGACCTAGTTCATAATGTTGAATGAGCCAGGTCATTATGTTAAGAAGTGGAGTCATTCCTTCACTGAGGGTCCGTAACAAAGAAGCTCTTGTGTAAGCACTGGTCCTTAAAACAAGGGAACTCTGAGTCATCCTCATGTAAGTGACTGTAATGGGGTGAAATGTCTTCTCCATGCACAATCTGCAGCTCAAGAACACTTCTGCACTTTGTTGATCTTTATAGAGGGCACCTGTCCTTTGGTCTCCTCAGTACTTGAGGTACAATGATGGAATCTACTCTGTTTTAGTAAGATATTACTAATCATATCCCCTATAACTTAGAAGAATAACATTCTTATTGACTTCTGTAACTTTTTTCCTGATCTTTTCATACTTTTTCTCAGATAAAATATCTTCTCAGGCTTTTTTTTAAAGACTTGTCAAGAAATATTTAGCTTGCACATGGATCATATTGCATTTCCATTGCTCTTAAAGGTATACTTAACCAAAACATAATTTGCTTATCCTCATGTTGTTCCAAACTTGTATGCATTTTTATATTACAACATTTCCAACAGCTTTGTTAGACTCCAGAGTCAATGTAACTCATCCTGTGATCAGCATGAACTCATCAAACTCTAATTTTAGGTTTCCTTTGAAAATAAATGGTGCATGTAATGGCAGAGATGATTTGCTGATCTTTTATTTCTTGATTTTTCCAATTCTAGTGTGTATGGGGTCAGTAAGGCATTTGATTTCCTGCTGTCTGTTAGTGTGAGTACATGAGCACATCATGATGGAGTTTGCACCGTTTCAAGCGTTTTGATTATGTATGGTAACCCTAGTTCCCTGATGGAGGTAATGGAGATGTGTCAAAGTTCCAACACTAGGGGTCACACTTGACACCTCAGACACCTCTGAGATCATTAAAAAAAAGCCAATGAATTTGGTGAGCAAAATTTGCTTAGCTTGCCATGCTCCAGATATACAGGTATAAATAGGCCAGCATGGCATTTACTAACTCATTTTGTTTTGAGGAGTCGAGAAAGCATCTCAGCTCACTTAGTGGCAGTTCAGAGTTGTGGCATAAGGAACACAACATCTCTGTTCCCTCCATCAGGAAATGAGGGTTACCATTCCTAAATGAAACATTCCCTTTCAGTCTGTCAATTTGATGTCAAAATTGCAACACTAGGGGGCGCTATACATAGCACCACAACTGACTGAACTGCGTTACGAGTCCACAGTGATGCAGATGCTGACAAGACCAGCATGTCACAAACAAATTCACCTCTTCTTCTTGTAACCTTCCAATGCCCAGGAAGTATGACGAAGCAGCAACACCCCTGGTCAAGTGTGCTCTCACTCAGAAGGGGTATGGTAAGCCCCTGGAGGAGATTCTCTGTTTGGAGACAGCCTTGCTGTACTGCTGTCCTCTAAATTACACAAGGAGTTGTTTAGATTATCTGAAACTCTGTGTGCGATCCAAATAGATGTGCAGGGCATGTACTGGGCACAACAGAGACAAGTCTGGGTCTCCCTCGTCAGGAGGGATAGCTTGCAAGGTCACCACTTTGTCCCTTAAGGGAGTAGCTGGAACCTTGGGCACATATCCAGGCCAGGATCTCAGGACATTGTGAGAGTCTGCCGGCCCGAATTCTAGTCACGTTTCATTGACAGAGAGGGCTTTCAGAACCCCCATCCTCCTGATAGAAGAAGCACTGTCAGAGGCACTAAGCTCAACTGACTTAAGTGGCTCAAACAGAGGTCCCGGAGGATTCAACCTCTCCACACCTCTCAGAAATCTAATAATCAGATTGTCCTTCTTCACTGATCTGCCACCCACAATGTCATGGTTCACTGCTATAGTGGCTACATACACCTTGAGTGTAGATGCAAATAGGTGGCTGTCCAGGCCCCTTTGGAGGAAGAATAGCACTGACCCAATACCACATCTCCGCGGGTCCTTCCCCTGGGAATAACATCAATTAAAGAAAATGTGGTAGTACAGGTTGCATAGTCACTTTGTAGAGCAGGGGTGCCCAAACTTTGTCTTGGCGGGCCAGTGTCCTGCAGTGTTTAGCTCCAACTTGCCTCAACTGCCTGGAAGTTTCTAGTATGCCTAGAAACTTCCAGGTATGCCTCTGAATTCCTCCACGTCCTCTCCAGGGACCAGACATGAAAGTTCCAGAGGTCTGGGCGCAGGGGCCAGATTGTGCCTTGCCTCTGAGAAAGAACGTCCATCATCAGGGAAATCAACCAGGGAGGATGCCATAAGCACGAGCTCCGAGAACCAGGTCTTGTAGGGCCTATATGGTGCCACCATCAGAACCTGTTCCATATCCTCCCTGATTTTGCACAGAGACATACAACAGGAGCAAATACCGCCCTGGTGGTTAATATAAGATACTGTCACTGTGTTGTCCATCTCGACTACACAGCGATACATGCTTGCCTTGAATCAATGGTGGAAACCTCCTCAAGGCCAGAAACACAGCCAAAAACTCCAGGTATTTGATGTGCCAGTCCAGACAAGAACCTGTCCAGGTCCTCAAAACTGCATTCCTGTTGCACACACCACCACAGCCTGGCTTGGAGGCTCCCATTGTCACATCAATGTGTCTGGACACTTGTTCTAAGGGCACTCCTGCCCAAAGCAGCACAAGGTTCTTCCAAGGTCTGTATGCATGGTGAAACTCTGATGTGATGGACACACGGTGCATGCCATGGTGCCATACCCATTTTGGGCATGAAGCCTGTGGTGAACAGTCGCATATGCATTACCCCCCAGTGGCATGACCACAGCTGAGGATGCCATATACCCCAGGAGCCTCTGAAATCATTTGAGAAGGACCGTTGTTTTGTACTTGAGGCAAGCAATTCAGCACTGAATGAGCATGATCCTCCAAGAGGCATGATCGCTGCTGACGACTGATTCCAGTTCTACACCAAGAAAAGAGATGCTCTGCACAAGGGAGAGCTTGCTCTTTTCCCATTTGCCCCAAAGTTCCAGCTTGGCCAGATGCTTGAGCACAAGGTCCCTGTGTGCGTACACAAACTCTCAAAAGTGAGCTAGAATTAGCAGTTGTGGAGGTACTGTAGGTGAGATTGGGGATACCCACTTCGTTCAAGAGGACAAAGGCAGCCTCTGTGACTTTGGTGAAGATGCAAGGAGACCAGATGGCGGCCAAAGAAACAGCCTGTGCCTCGGAAGGATTGAGACATGGAACTACACATCTTTCAGGTTAATAGTTGCAAACCAATCCTGGTCCCTGACACATGTCAGCATGTGTTTCAAGGTGACCATTCTGAACAGGAGCCTTTGAAGGGCCCTGTTTAGTACCCTTATATCCAGGATGAGTCTGAGCCCCCTACCCTTCTTGTGTACAATGAAGTAATGGCTGTAAAACCCTTTATTCATCTCGGCTGGGGGACAGAAAGGCAGCGATCTTCGCTCAAAGGACAGCAACATTCTCTGTGTGTGAAGAAGGGAGAGACTGTTGCCCATGGCGTACATAGATCCACCAACAAGGAGCAAGAGAAGTGAATGAAGTGCTGCTTCTCAGAGAGACGCTGCATCTGCTCCAAAAAACAGAACCTACAGAACAGGCATGTTATATCTGGATATCTGGGGCATTTCTCAGTGCTCCCAAGTGCAACCCCTAGTGTGTGAACACAATGACAAGTGACTGACTGAAAGGGAACAGTTTCACTTCTATGCACCTGCACTGTAACACACCTGTTTTATCAAACTGACTTCATATGCATGGATACGGAGATGTGCATAGACAGGAATATGTATATGTTATTGTCTGTATCTGCTTTTATATCCTTTTGTTCAGCCCTCTCAGTTGGCATTGCAGGCTTATTCACGTCTGTGTGGACGAAGTTTTAACAAGGCCAGAGATGAGTCAGGCCAGAAAACTTTATGAGAGACAGTAAAATAAAATGTGCTTAGAGCAAAATGGAAAATGATTTCGCATCCAAGAGAAACATGACTACAGCACAAAAGCTGTCAGCTGTCAGGATGGCAAACAGGGGCCTTCATTTTGACAGTAGCTTAAATAAATACTGTTAAAGTTTTGTCAATCTTGTGCAGATTCAACTGTCGTCCTCCAGGAAAATATCCTGATTTTGAGCCAAGTCTGATGACTCGATTATAGCAGAGAAACAATCACATTATAGCAGAGCCGAGTGATGGAAACCTCTGGATATGGAGGCCAACAGTCTGATCATTACCACATGCTTGACTGTAAATCACATTGATGGTCTAATTAATAAATTCTGTTCGGGTTCAATTTCTGCGGCTTGAGAAATTGGACCAGTTTAGAATATAAATATAGTAATTTTTTAGCATTAATATAGTCTAATTAGTATAATAATATGTGTGCCAATATATTGTTCTTGTCCAGATTTATCTCTTGCTGAAGGCTAGTATGATTGTAGAAATATGGTAGAATGGTAGAAATAAATGAAAAAATAAATACAAAAGCTTTTAAATAATATTAAAAGCAGTCTTCTTTTTCCTATAATAATATCCATAACCTAAATATTTACAGTGAAAACATGTTCACCAATATAATACACAATACGCTGCCTGAAAGTAGACAGATTGTCTTTTTTTCTTGCCCACAGATAAAAGTGAAGTAAGCTATAGGATTAGGTTAACATGGAACAATGAGTTATGTGGAACATATTATAGAATATGCTATATTATAGAAAGTCTATGTTAACAGGATCTGGGTGCAAGAGGTGCTCCCTCAGAGGGCGCAGCAGGCACAGGGACTCCCTCAGGGGACGCACCAGGCATAGGTGCTTCCTCAGGAGTCTTGGCCAGAACAGGTTCCTCCTTGGGGGATGGAGCAGGCACAGGTACTTGCTCAGGGGATGTAGTGGGAACAGGTGCTCCTTTTGGGACCCTGGAAGGTTTAGGCATTCCCATGGGTTTTTCTTAGAGGCAAAGGCGTTAAGATGATTTCCTTGTCACATACTGCCTCATATTTTCTGGGATGCTCAGTTTTCTCCTCAGTTGGGGCCTAGCAGGCAGGGGTACTCCCTGTTGGGACCCACTGGCAGCAGTTGGTCCTTGCAGCATCCTGGCCACAACAGGTGGTTCATCGGGGGACGCAGCAGGCACAGGTGCTTGCTCAGGGGATGCGGGTGGTGTAGGTTGTCCCATGGGTTGCCTTAGTGGCAAAGGTGTTAGGATGGCATTCCTTGCCAGATACTCCCTCATATTTTTAGGGATCCTCAGTTTTTGCCTCAGTGGAGGCCTAGATGACAGAGGTGCTCCATGTTGGGACCCATCAGGAACAGTTGCTCCTTGCAGGGTCCTGGAAAGCATAGGCACGTCCCACTGAGACCCTTCAAGAACAGTAGGTCCTTTTAGGGTGCTGGAAGGCACAGGCACTTCCTGCTGGGACCCCTCAGGAATAACTTGTCCTTTTAGGACCCTGGAAGGCACAGGCACTTCCTGTTGGGACCCGTCGGGAACAGTTGGTCCTTTTAGGATCCTGGAAGGCACAGGCACTTCCTGTTTGGAGCTGGCTAGAACAAGTGCTCCTTTTGGGACCTCTATTTCCCACCACTGGCCCAAAGGGAGGTCCCCACACTCACCCTTCTTAAATGAAGAGCGTAAGAGGTCTTCGACCTCCATTATGGCCCACCACTGGCCTGCAAGGAGGGCTGCGATAAGCTCCTCATGCTCATTAAAGGGGATGAATGGTTTGATGGACATGGTTGATATACTCAGGTTTTTTTGGATAAGTACCTTTGATGGAAGTAAGACAGGTTATCCAAAAAGTGTATAACTGCAAAAGGTTTTTGAATCAATTAACTGTATCTGTGAAACAGATATTATATGAGCATGTACTCCATGTGTATTTGCTAATTTTATCATAAAATCATATAGAGTAACAGCCATCTGGTATATTGATTTATTAGTGTAAATATTACCTGTGACCAGCACAAAACACATAAAACACACTGGCACATGTGCATTTCTTCTTCTTCTTTTTTTTTTAAATCAGGTTAATGATACATATTTGACCATGAAACCAACTATTTATTTAAATTTAACACCTGAATGAGAGAAAAACAAAGGAATTAGCTGACATATTTTTAAACAAATTTTAAAAGACATAAAAGTTTTGATAACAGGACTGAGAAAAATGCATCAGATTTTGAATAGTTAAATATGTGTATTAATAAATTCAATTTTAAAAAAGATTTACTTTTTTTTTTTGAAAGAGACAAGCAAATAGTATCCATTCGAATGGCCCATAACACAACTGTCACATTCTTTGTCTAGAAAATATGTTTTATAGGTTATCCGGGAAATTTCTTTTTGCAACAGAAGACTGCAAACTGTAGTTTAACAAAACACAGAATTTAACCTCCAGTTTGTGTAATAAGTCAGTCATATTGATCAATTCTTTTTTACCTGTCAGAAACTTTCATATCTAATTCGTATCTTTTACAAGCTTTAGGATATCAATCATCAATGAGGCATAAATTGTGCAAAATGTACGAACATAGCTGACTTGAGCTGGTTTAATACATAGCCTACAACCACTGAATATTTTCAAAGTCTTGAGAACAGGCATGATTAATCCGTGAGTGAATTATTTATGAGCCAGAGTTTTGGTTTTGAATCATAACTACCATCCAAACAGAACTGTTAGTTCATTATGTGAGCTTACATGACGACATTTACCCAAACACACACTTGAGTAAGACAGGCTTTACATATGGAACTTATCAGTGCCTTGAAGTGTGATTTCAACTGTTGATCACTGCACCTCCTTGAGAACTCAATGTTGGCACTCTGACATTTCCCGCAGCCTTGTTGCATCTAACTAAGAATTTAAATGGTTCTTTTTATTCATCTCACATGTTCAGAATGAAAAAATATTCCTTCAAGCTTACTCAAGGTTGCAGCACAATCTTCGCTTCTCTACTGGAAACCTAAGGACATTTTTATGAGGACACATCAGCTCAGGGTTATTGTACATGTGGCAGAGAATAAATTCAAGTATACTAAAGCTACATCAGTCTGGAAAGTGCACATCATAGTCTTAAAAACTCCACAGTGATTGCATACTGCAGTATACTTCTGCTCCTGCTTGCTATTTCATGTCAATTATCCATGTCTTCACACTGTTTTTTCCATCGTTTATATAAATGAAGCTGATATTGAACACTCTTTTGAATATGTTCCAGGAAAACTAAAAATAGCCAGTTCTCCGTCCTCTTTTACTGTTAATCAGGATGCATATTGCAGCTGCTGCTGTGGAAACCATAGCTATAACAGTAGAAAAAATAAATAGTTTGGGGGAAGTTTATGGGAAATGTTTCATCGGAGCCAGAATAACAGGTGTAGGGATTTCACACAGTAGCTTTGATGGGGCTGTTGATTCCGTCCATCAAGAATAGAAAGCTTTAAAATTTAAGATCAGCAGATAGCTGTGAACAGCTGTGACGTGAAATGCTGTGAGATATTGCAAAAGAGACTGTGCTACATTTTTGGTCAGGTAATACAATACAATATTTACTGCCTGAAAAACAATAACAAGGCGATTAGGACCTGACCGTATGCAAAAGAAAGTATAAATATATTACAAACATTTTCCAACAGGACAATTGTATGTTCCACCCACTGTTTTGCTGAGGCAAAGGAACCATGCTGGCACAGTATGTTGCATAATCATCCATGAAAGCAGATCTGTCTTCATCTTCAGTGTCAGGTTGACCTAGGCAATCATTCTGAATATGCAAACACATAAACATATATTTAGTAAACAATCTATTACTTTTAAAAACCCAGTATTTGTTGCCTGGCAAATTCAGAACCAGTCTTTGGCTAAATCGCACACACATATGCACACACACACACACTAATAGTTGATTGGTGTGTATTTCTGGCACTCCCTCTCAGAATAGCTCCATGTTTGCCTAGAGACCCATGGGAAAAAAGAGATGGGGTCTACAAATTCACTGGAAGAAGACAAAGCGCTCTTACTTTTCACAAACATTGACTGATGGGGTTTCTCACACTTTTCAAGAGCACAGGCCACATACAAACTAAACAGGTGAGCTTCTCGACTCTTTTGACAAATCAGTGGTATTTTCTTTTTGATTCTTGCTTACTCTTGAGTTAGCAAGTATATATTGGTAGCTCATAAAGTATATTGTTAAAGCCTTTAAAAGTAGAATTTATAAGAAACCATGTAAAAGGTTACAGCTGGTGAATTATACATTGATTTATACAGTGATTACACAGGTGGAAAATTCATTTGAGGATTTAATTTGAATTACTTATGGCTAACAGATGCAGCATGTGTGGACATGACTGCTCCATCTATCCATTTCTTGGCCCCTGGTCTCAGTTCGCCAATAAAAAAGGATTCGGTGAGCCAGACTGAGTCAAACTAAAAAACCTACGTTCAGGTGTTATGTCATATGTTTACTCAATTCTTGCATTAGGAGAGCTGAAGATTGTTTTGTCGTCCTATAAGGGCAGAAAAAGCCACTGAGTGCATCTTATGAGCTCCTGATCTTTGAAGTGTTATGAGCAGACTGTTCAGAATTACACCCAATTTAGAAGTCGGTAAAAGCACATTGTGTTGTCAGCACTTGCATGAGGACAAGTGCTGTTCTTTTAAATCTGATGATGACCCTGTATATTACATAGTTATGTAAGAGCTGGTTTTGCACTGAATTCTGAACCCAACCCCATACCTAATCCTAATAATCAGGCAGGGATCAGACTTGGGCACAAGACCAGTTCACAAAATACCTGATTTTGCATTTCACGGCACTGCTTTTTAATTAGTTTTCAATGTAAACGTGCCAGACGAATATCTATGACTGGATACTACTGTGAGGTGTCCAATGGACCAAGGAAGTTTTGCTGATTTAGCAGCCAGATGGGTTCACCAACACGCAAGCATCCCAAACACTTTACATTTACATATTTTAGATGTGTTTACCCATCTTACAATGCATTTAAGGTATTTATTTATTTACCTGGAATCAACTTTTCATCTTAGCATTGCTAGCACTGTGCTATACTCAGGGTTGCAAACTTTTAAGTTCAGCTTGCAGTGAGATTTTTGTTGTTGTTGTTGTTTTTTGGAGTTGGAGGGGGATCTCGATTAAATGTCACTTTATATGTATATACTGTACATATAAAGGGATAAAAACGCAGCTGAATGCCTTTTTAGCACCATTTTAAACTTGGTTTAAATTCAGTATTTGCTTGCATTCATTGTGTATACTTATAAAAGTATCATTAAAAAGGATGTAAGTTATTAACTTGTTCAATTTCACATTTAAAAATATAGTATTTAATCATTTCTAAATATTTATTCAAAGGAAAAACTTAAAAATAAGTAAGCTAGTATGACCTGCAATATTCTAGATACATGTATATTTAGTAAAAACACATACAGGTACCTAGTGGGTAAACCATGGCATTACAAATGAAAATGATTTTGTTTCCCGACCACTAAATGACTCTAATTTGCCTCTTTGCATTGGAATTTAAAATCCTTTTCTTTATTTAACCTTAAATAGCTTAACCTTTAAAGTCATTAATGGACCATAATTTTTGGACAAATAGTATTTAGTACTAAATGATCTCCTTAAAATAATAAATGAATATTAGAACATTTGTTTAACTGAAAAATAGTTAAACTGTATGGTCAAATTAGCAATACCCGAGGGTTAAATACAAGAAAACCATATTAACCCTTACGAAAATTAACCATGGTTTTATTATAGTAACAGTGTAGTAACCACGTTTTTGGCGCATTGAACAGTGTAGTAACCATGTTTTTGGCGCCTCTTGTGTTCGTTCGTGCGCGTTCACGTTGGGAAATTAGTCAATGAACAATATACTGGCATTAAAGGGAAGGCTAATTTAAAAGCAGTGTTGGGAAGGTTACTTTAGAAATGTAATAGGTTACAGATTACAAGTTACTTGATTTAAAATGTAATAAGTAGTGTAGCTTTTCAATTACTTTATTAAAGTAATGTAACTTGTTACTTTTAATTACTTTTTGATTACTTTTCTAAATTTCTAATATTTTCAACTGTTCATCATTTTGAAACATTTAAACCAGGCAGAGTTAACCTTCCAGTTGCACTCAACACTGATCACTGTCAGACTTTCAAAATCCTTTATGACTTGAATTAAGATTCTAATAAGTAAGGGATAATCTACATCTTTATTTTGCGATAACAACTGGCTGAATGTACATTATCCCACTTATTACACAGCTGCTTGATCGATTATTTAGATGTTTCGTGTCAAAATTATTAGACACGAAACACTGATCTGAGTTGAAATATTTGAAAACGCAAAGCTTCCACGAAGAAATCAGTTGCTAGCAAACAGCAAGTTCAAACTAGACATTTTAGGGATACAGTGCAGTCATACCAGTTTTCTTACACAATATTTCACCACATAAATAATTAAGTAGTAGTACTAGTTTGTTAGTTATCTTATAATCAGTTACAGTGTAAAAAAAAAAAAGGCAGCAGCTGCGTTTGTATGAAACAACAGAGCAAGTCCATGATACCAGGATGACAGAATTAAGAAACTGTCCACATAATATTGAATTAAGCTTTAATATTTTATTAGCTAACCAAACGCAAAGCTTCCGCCAAGAAAAACTATCAAGCATATAGCACTGACTTAAGTCGTCCCGAATGAGTCTGAGCTGTGTAATAATTAAATTTGAAGCACAGCCACCACAAATTCAGCCTTTTTTTTAGTTATTTTTTTGGGCTTTTTATGCCTTTTATTGTGATAGGACAGTAGGAAGATGACAGGAAAGAGCTGGGAGGAGAGAGGGGAGCGGGATTGGCAAAGGACCTCGAGACGGGAATTGAACTCGGGTCACCGCACTATATGTCATAACAAGATCATAAAATAAATAACATCATAACAAGAAACAGTTTAATAGCTATAATACTGAGTTTGAAATCAAATGTTTGCATAGTTATGACAGAAAACACTAGCATCTAACAATGCATTGGAAAAAACAATCTTAAAAAATAATGTTTATGCATAAATCCAAATAGGAAATAAAAACAGTTATCGAATAAGCATGTGTCCTATTCTGTGTCCTAAACTCCTGAAACACTGGTGTCTCATTTTAGAGCAGTCAATGCAATTTATGAAAGAAGTCAATTAAATCTGTAAGTGGGGGTGGGTGGGTGAAGAAATTCAGATGTAATCCACTTTGTTATCACTGGCATTTTTCAAAAGTAACTGTAATTTAATTACACATTTTTTCTCAGTAACTGTAACTAATTACAATTACATTTATTTTGTAATTAAATTACATAATTCCGTTACATGTAATTAGTTACTCGCCAACACTATTTAAAAGTAAGTAAACAACTCACACACTTAGTTATAGCCACTTTGTTACGTCAAAATAAGACTTGAAACAGCCTGAAAACACGATCTGTAGGAGTTTTTAGTGAGTAGTCAGTTTGCTGAAATTTAAAGTGAATCTTCGTGACTATTTACCAAGCTTTGATGGCTGATGATCCGAAAAATGCAAAAATACTGCACTATTAAAAAGAATAGCTAAACATAACTTCACAAATAAATTATTTAATTGTTACTGCCTTGCGTTAGCCTATTTTTAATTTATTTTTTTGGAATAAATGTAATTGCTTAAAAACACCAACTTGATGAGATTCATACTTGGCTTTAATAGAACAGGCGTACTGATTACATTGTTAATTTAAAAATATAAAACAGACTTTTTTTTTCCTGATAGTGTAAGTAATGTTTATTTAACCAAGAAAATGTGTTGTGACATGAATTTAATTTGATTTAAAAAAAAAAAAAAAGTACTTTGCCTCCTCATTTTAGAGCACCGCCAACATCCTATGCTAGTGTTGAGTCATGCTAGTCTTTTAAGAATAATCTAATTCAGCATATGTTATTTTTCATTTTACTCCTAAAACCCCAAAGCAAATTAGCCATGGGTCTCTAATGGGATTTTGGCACAGCGGTTTTGAACTTATGAGCAAAATAAGGTCTGTGGTTAACGTTGCCAAACAAAAAACATTCATGTTTAAAACTTAAACTACACTCATATTTAAAGCATGAATTTTAAAACCTTTGTATATTTTAAAATTATTTTCAGTCCTTACTTAGCAGCATATTGAAAATCTGTTTTTAAAGCACACAGTGGTTTCGAATTTCATGTGTTAGGTATTAACATTTATGTCTTGTGTTGTAGCAACTAAAATATGTTTTTTACATTTTGACGAATTGGTGGCTAATTCAAATGTTTTTATTTGTAGGTTTCACCAACTTCAAATTCATATACAGTCACCAAACCATAAAATATTTATGTTTTGTCATGACGTCAAGTTTAGGGAACCAGTAAAAGTTTGAACTGCACAATGTTCATTCCTAAGGCCACAGAGTTTTCAGAATTCAAATTCTGATTAGCCTTTTCAGTATGTAGCAGAATGAGAATGGCTCATATGTTTATCTTCACTGCATTAACACTAATGACTTCAGCACAAAAGCTGCAGACAGGGTGAACAGCCGTTAGTGCGGGATGCAGGGTTGTTTTGTTGATGGGTCATCCAACGATTGTTCAGCTGTTCCAGGAACATGCATGCTGTCTTATTCTAATGATCAATTAGCATTAGTGAATCAGTGCGGTGTGCTCTCGTTCCATTCAAGTGACAGTGTAATCCAGTATGTTGCTATATTATGTGCCATTAGGGCCAAGCTGTCAGGCCAGGTGGATGGCAGGAGCATGTGCCAAGACCCTTTTGGAGCTCCATTACCCTAATGTTGATACTTTAGTTTTTAAGTGTTGTTTTGTTGTCACTGATGTTAATACTAGCAATGGTCTGTTTATATTGTTAATTAATGATGTTGTGCCATATTATTCATTCTAGATTAGTTTCCCCACCTCTACATGTGTCTAAATGTATTATATTATATTATATTATATTATATGTAAATTAGATAAGGTTTTTCTAATTACTGACGTGCACTTAGACAGGGATAAGAACTAGATTTTAACCTCATAAGTGGTTTTTCATTTTGTCTTGAAGGAATTATTTTTAAATGAATGTTTTCCGCCAAGTGTAGAGCTGCTCTTGTACGCATTCTGTAAACTCATTCTGTGATTTATCGCCCACATGCCGTCACTTATATGAATTGGCTCTATAACCTGAGCTGGTTCATTCAGAAAAATGGAGCTGTGCTGTGCATGAATGACTGTAATAGGCCCCGCATTCCCCGACCTGCTGGATGAATGGTGCTCATATACGAGAGACTAAATGTAAATTACATTGTACAGTGCGCAAATGCATTCCCTCGACATGCATAATGTAGGATTATGTGGGTGAATTCAACAGTTTTTTACTCCATGTACTCATAACTTGAAATGTTTTGTTCTTGATGTGCTATGCAAGGACATTATTAGATGATTCAGATATTTACACATTGGAACCAAAGCTATGAAGTCTATCTATAAGGTTAGATGATGTGAAATCATGTGTCCTTACCAGGAGCAATGAGACAAGTTTCCTAATTTTCTCCACATTAAAAATTAGGTGTGTAAAAATGACTTTTTATCTCACAATTCTGTCTTTTTTTCTCTCAGAATTGTATGATACAAACTAGAGGCCGACCAATATTGGATTTTACCAATACTGATAAATAGGTTGGACCACACTGGCCAATACTGATTAATCGACTGATAGTTTTTAAAATGGCTACTGAGCGGAAAATAAATAGTGCTCTACCATTTAAAAAAAAAGTAGCCTACTAAAAATATGAATTATATAGCCTATTGATCATTACAGTTAGTTTTTTTGTACAAGAGTTTATTTAATCACCACACGGGCAAAAGTATACTGCTGTCCTTTCTCCACTACTAATGCAGCATCTAGTCAACAAATTCATCATTTAGTAATGATATGAAAACATGCACTGTAGTATACTGTACACACCGTTTCGTTGTCGATGTTTTAAATCCGCCTTTGAAGTGTCCTGCTCTGTGCGGCGGGCAGTGTCACGTGTCTAAACAAACTGCACGTGCTGTCAGTGATTTCCGCCACTTTGGTGGTGTATAACAAAGACTGTACGGACTTTGCTGTATAATTGAGGACCTTATCAGCCGCTCGAGGAACGGCCCTAACCCGGAAAAACTAACGGCATGGATTTTTGCGACAACCAATAGTTCCGGCAATCAACTATCTGTGCCGATTAATCGGCAAAACCGATACATCGGTCGACCTCTACTACAAACTCACAATTCCATTTTTTTTTTTCAGAACTGGGAGATACAAACTCACAATTCTGACTTTTTTATCTGAATTGCAAGATATTAACTCACAATTGCGAGTTATAAAGTCAGAATTCCGTCATAAAAACTTACAACTGAGCAATATAAAATCAGTATTGCGAGATGTAGTTAAAATTCTGACTTTTTCTTGGAATTGCATGATATAAACTCACAATTTCGAGAAATACAGTTATAACTGAGAGAGAAAAAAAAAAAAAAAAGTCAATTTCGAGGTATAATCTTGCAATTTTGAGAAAAAAAGTCACAATTTCGAGATATAAACTTTCTCACAGTTGTAAGTTTACATCACGCAATTCCGAAAGTCAGAATTGTGACTTTATGTTTCGCAGTTCTGATTTTATAATTCTCAATTTGGAGTTTATATTTGGCAATTTTTTTTTTTTCAGAATTGTGAGATATAAACTCGCAGTTGAGTTATTAAGTCCATTTTTTTGGGGGGGGTGGGGCTTTTTCCATTTTTCTTTGACAGGACAGTGGAGATGAGACAGGAAGTGGGATCGGGAAAGGTCCATGAGGCGGGATTCAAACTTGGGATACGCGAGGTGCAACTGCACCATATGTCGGCACACTGCCCACAAGGCTATTGGCGCCAACATTAAGTCAAATTTTGAGGGAAAAAAAGACTTTTGCGTGTTATAAAGTCAGAATTGTGAGATATAAACTCGCAATTCTGAGAAAAAAGTCAATTTCGAGATATAAACTTGCATTTCTGAGAAAAAAAGAATTGTGAGTTTTTATCTCACAATTCTAACTTTATTTCTCACAATTGTGAGTTTTGTATCATGGAGTTCAGAGAAAAAAAGTCAAAATTGTGACTTTATATTTAATAATTCTGACTGGATAACTCACAATAGCGAGTTTACATCACGCAATTCTGAGAAAAAAGTAATAATTGCGAGATAAAAAGTCACACTTGGTTCTCAGAAGAAACTACAACTAAACAGATATAATTTTTGTGTTCCTATATGCCTCGATAGCAAAAGAAAAAAATCATACTAGCATTTCATTTTTTCAGCTCAATGGTTTGGATACATTTAAACTGGCATATTACCAGTGGAATAATTTGTGCTTAATTTAGAGCTCTGAATGTTAAATTCATTTTATTCATGCTAGAACAGAAGAACAAGTGCCGTTTTGACAGTTATAAACTGTAACCTGAGTAAATCATGAAGACAGATTGCCTAAACCTTGTTTTTAAATTTGTTCTCAAGCCAAACTAGGTGTCAGTATTAGTAAGATTGGGCTTCTGTTTTATGTTTTAAGAAGGATCCAGTTAAAAACATCTGGGAAAGTTTGAATGCAGGACGTGATGTAATACATTACTGCCAGAAAGATGTCAGTTATGAAAACCACTTGTTTGTTGTATAATCAGGCCACCCTGATGACACCAGACTCCTAGTGTTGCAACAGATAATTCAGAAGACAGGAAATCATTAGTGCTGTACATCATGTAACTCTGTGTGAAGGTCATTGTTTATCTTTGCTGCTTAAAATATGAACTGAACTTTGTTTCACCACAAGATGGAATAAAAACTATGGAAAATTTTTGAACTTTATGTGGGCAAAATGAGCAGAGTCTGAAACATCGATCTCTTGTGAAACTCTAGGAAACTCTGAGAAATCTGAGAAAATGGGGGAGGGGGACTCATCATTGTGTCCTGACGTTCTTTGGCTGTGGGCGATAGATGCTTTGGTGAATCAAACCTGTTTGTTTCAGAGTCCTTGTACCCAGTCTTTATTACTTCAGTGTGTCTGAATGTCTCAGAGACAACACAATAAAGCTGACTGACGCAGTATGTGTGGCATTATGAGTATAGATGCTAGCTGGGGGAACAGAGATGGAGAGAGAAATTTGGAAGGCCAGAGGGTTCATGATAAGGTCAAATTGGGACATTGCTCTTCCTGGAGATCCAGCTAATAAAAAGTTCTCACAGTGCAAAAAGTGCCCCTATTATGCCATTTTTTAAGGTTCCAAATATTGTTCTGGGAGTCGCCTACTATAGGTTTACATGCATGCAAGATCAAACAATGCTTTCATTTTCTCAAAATATACTCATTTTCCAGTGATTCTCAAACAATTTGTTAAAAGATTCAGTCTCTCTAAACCCCTCCTTTCTGTGAGTCTACTCTGCTCTGATTGGTCAGATGGCCCTATCTAGCAAATGCGTTAATCATCTGTTTCTAATTTGTGTTAAATCACGATAGCAACACGTTAAATCATGTTAGTAATATGATAGCTAGCAACGTGCTAACAGTGTACCTAGTCATGCTAACAACATGCTAAATCATGATAGCAACATGTTATCAACATGCTACTCATGCCAAAACATGCTAGCATCATGTTAATCATTCTAACAACATTCTAAAACATGTAAGCAACATGTTAACAACATGCTTATAATGTTAAAACATGCTAGCAACATTCTAACAACATGCTGCTTATGTTAAACTTGCTAAGAACATGTTAATTATGCTCGCAACATGCTGACAAAATGTTAAAACATGCTAACAACGTGCTAAATCATGCTACCAACGTGCTAATCATTCTAAAAGCATGCTAACATGTTAACAACATGCTAATTATATTAAAACATGCTAGCAACATCCCAACAATACGCTACACGTTAAAAACATGCTAACAATGTTAATCATGCTAGCAACATGCTGATCATGTTAAATACATGCTAACAATATGCGAATTATGCTAACCAAGTGATAAATTATTCTAACAACATGTTAACCATGCTAACCATGCTAATGACATGCTACTCATGTTAAAAACATGCTTAAACATGCTAGCAGCATGCTATGTTTAACAGTATGCTAATAATGTTAAAACATGCTAGCAACATGCTGACAAAATTCAGATCTTGCTAAAAACATGTTAACAACGTGCTAAACAATGCTAGCAAAATGCTAATCATGCTAAAAGCATGTTAACATGTTAACAACATGCTAGCAAATGCCAACAATGTGCCTAATCATGCTAACAACATGATAAATCATGCTAGTGTAGCAGATCCCAATCTGTACATAAGAATATCACTCCGGAGACGTCAGGAATGGCTTCAAATCACCACTGTTTTATTGGTCCGTAACACACGGGACACTGTAACACATGGGACACTTAATTAGAATATTGCGTTCATCACGCTATCCTCTCTCCACGTTTCACACAGATTTAACAGAGATGAGGAGAAAACTTTTTTTTTTTTTAGCATGTTGCCTCGCCTGCGTCCAATCAGGCTGACGTAACAAAGGTATAGCATAAGAGTCCCATTTAAATAAAACGCCATGTCCCTACAATAACAAAAATAACTGGTGTAGGTATATAATACATAATAATCGTCTTTAACAGTGACAAAGAGTTTTGGGAAGTTCATCACAATAAAATACAATAAAATTTATATTTGTCTTCCCAACTTGCTACACTAGCAACATGTTATCAACATGCTACTCATTCCAACACATGCTAACAACATGTTAATCATGCTAACAACATTCTAAAACATGTAAACAACATGCTAATAATGTTAAAACATGCTAGCAACATTCTAACAACATCCTAACAACATGCTACTCTTGTTAAACTTGCTAACAACATGTTAATTATGCTAGCAACATGCTGACGTGCTTAATCATGCTACCAACATGCTAATCATTCTAAAAGCATGCTGACATGTTAAAAACATGCTAATTACGTAAAAACATGCTAGCAACATCCTAACAATACGCTACACGTTAACCTGCTAACAACGTTAATCGTGCTAGCAACATGCTTATAATGTTAAAAACATGCTAACAATATGTTAATTATGCTAACCAAGTGATAAATTATGCTAACAACATGTTAATCGTGTTAACCATGCTAATGACATGCTACTCATGATAAAAACATGCTTAAACATGATAGCAGCATGCTGTTTAATAGTATGCTAATAATGCTAAAAACATGCTAGCAACATGCTGACAACATTCAGATCTTGCTAAAAACATGCTAACAATATGTTAATCATGTTAACAATGCGATAAACAATGCTGGCAAAATGCTAATCATGCTAAAAGCATGTTAACAAGTTAACAACATGCTAGCAACATGCCAACAATGTGCCTAATCATGCTAACAACATCTTAAATCATGCTAGCAACATGTTATCAACATGCTACTCATGCCAACACATGCTAACAACATGTTAATCATGCTAAAAACATTCTAAAACATGTAAACAACATGTCAACAACATGCTAATAATGTTAAAACATGTTAGCAACATCCTAACAACATGCTACTCATGTTAAACTTGCTAAGAACATGTTAATTATGCTAGCAACATGCTGACAACGTGCTTAATCATGCTACCAACATGCTAATCATTCTAAAAGCATGCTAACATGTTAACAACATGCTACTCATGTTAAAAACATGCTGACAACGTTAATCATGCTGACAACATGTTGATCATGTTAAAAACATGCTAACAATATGCTAATTACGCTAACCAAGTGATAAATTATACTAACAACATGTTAAACATGGTAACCATGCTAATGACATGCTTAAACATGCTATGTTTAACAATATGCTAATAATGTTAAAAATATGTTAGCAACATGCTGACAACATTCAGATCTTGCTAAAAACATGCTAACATTAACAATATGTTAATCATGTCAAACAATGCTAGCAAAATGCTAATCATGCTAAAAGCATGCTAACACATTAACAACATGTTAGCAACATGCTAACATGTTAATCGTGATAAAACATGTTAAGAACATACTAGAAACATGCTAATCATGTTAGAAACATACTAACAACATGACAACATGACATGTTAAATCATGTGAGAAATATGCTAAATCACAACATCTATTTAATCTATCTAAACTTTCAAATTTCAAGCTTTTACAACTGCTTCAAACTTTTAGTCAAGACTTTTTCAAGCAACTTCAATGTTTGTTTGCAAATATTACAATATTTTTGTTGTATTTACAATATTTATAGTACAATATTTTTGTACACTAAATTTTACATTTCACAGAAAAATGACAACTTGTACTGGGACAACATGCATTATATAGACATTTTTGTGCAATTAGGGAAATTACTATTTATTTAAGTCAAGAGTAAGAACTAGCCCCAGGCTTATACTGTTATGTAACCATGAACATATGGTAAAACATGCTAGCAGACTGTAAAAACTAGTAAATAAGCTCATATCTGAGGGATCTGTGAAATCGTTTTATTTGTTTTTGTAAGATAGTGCATGGAAATGTCATTTGCTGTGGTCCCTGTTATAAAACCCAAAAAGAATCACGTCCTCAGCACTTTTAAGTTTTAACTTTCACTTTATCTGAATTGTTTTCCTTTTCCATATTTTTGGCATATAAAAGACTGTTGCTCACTTCTGGGAAATGAACATCTTTGAGTGAAGTTAGCCAGCTTGCGTACACCAGTCAGTCATGTGACTTGACTTTATGAGCCGGACTGTGTAATTTCGTGCAGTCTCCAGCTAATCCTGGTAGGACTCTGCAGATTTCCTGCTAACACATATTAAATGCAAAACATATGAAATTTAATTGGACGTCAATGAACTCGTATATCAGCACATAATCATAACACAAACTTTAGAGAAGAAATCCAGAGCTCAGATGTTTTCATCAAACCCAAGAACACCAAAAGTAGAACTCTAGACTGGCAGCTGCACCATTTAACACAGAGAACAGCCATTTACCTATTATGACGTAAACTGTGTGATTAACCTTTAGGCTAGAGGTAATTTCCAATCTTGGAAAAGATCGCATTATTTATTCTGTCTCCCGTGGTGCTTAAACCAAATCCAATTATTGATTTGTTGACATGCATTTCGTTTTCCTATATCTGCAAGCAGGTGAAGTCATTAATATTCCAGTTTGCATGATTTTTCAGAACAGCCATGATGGAGGTTTAAACCAAAAGGGCGAAGTTTTCAAAAGAAATTTCCATCCACACATCACAGAGCATCATTTTTAATACCCACTGTCTGTTTTGTTCTGTCATATGGTTCACTAAAGGGATTATGCAAATCATGCAATGGCATCAATACACACTAATTTGTCCTGAACGCTGTTGATTTTAGTAAATGAGATGCAATCTTTATTGAAAAGAGATGTTTTTGCACTCAAAAGTCATCCAACCAGAGTGCTATTCCAGTACATTTAGCTCATGGTTAAACAAAAATTTTGTAGACATGTGGAGTTTCTCACTGAAATACTATGCGCTAAAGTGACATAAACTGGTATAACTCCCCCCACAGTAATTTAGCATCTCAATGTGTCTAGTCAAAGTCCTCACACAGATACTCATTCATATTGTACCCATCAAGCATGGCGAAGACCCAACAATAATAAGGTGGGAACATACTGTATAGACTTTCCACCGTCAGAAAAAGTACCTCTCCTGTATGACTTAAGGGGAAAGAAATGATTGCCCATGATTAGCACCTTCGCAGACATGAAGGAAAGAAATGATCACTTATTATGTAGTTATGTGTCATTTGGCGGTGGTTGTTTTTCCAGTGTGGCCTAAGGTACACCAATTGCATTGGTAGACCCCTTAAAGCAACCCAGTGTTAAGTGGCTTTCTCAAGGACACAATAACATGGTAGGAGCTACTAACAGGCTTTGAATTAGCAGTCTGGATCCTAAAACGTATGCTAGCAGCACCACTTCTGTGTAATTTACATAACTGGAATGTAGCCTTATCTTGAGCCTATGCTGAGTTTATTTCCTGTCTCGAATTTGCCTTCAGTATTGGATTATCAGTACACACCAAATATCCAGTTCACCAGTCATTCTTTATTCTTCATAGTTTCAGGTGAAAGACCATGAGATCAGATATACAGTGGCTCAAATACGTATTTTGACAATTAAGCCACGCCTAAAGAGGTCATCAGATAAATCGCCCCCCCCCCACCCCCTCATTTACCTAAATGTAAAGGAACATTCCACTTGTTTTAAAACAGGCTCATTGTCCAACTCCACTTGAGTTAAACAGTTGATTTTTATCATTTTCAAATCCATTCAGCTGATCTCCGGGTCTGGCAGTAGCACTATTAGCATAGCTTAGCATAGATCATTGAATCTGATTAGACTGATAGCATCTCGCTCAAAAATGACCATATATAATGATGATATTTTTCCTATTTAAAACTTGACCCTTCTGTAGCTACAACATGTATTAGAACTGAAGGAAAATGAAAAGTTTTGATTTTCTAGGTTGATATGGCTAGGAACTGTACTCTCATTCTGGTGTAATAATCAAGGAACTGCTGCCGTACCATGGGTGCAGCAGGCGCAATGATATTACGCAGCACCTGAAAGTGACCGGCACTAAGTTTGTGTAGATGCACCTCTGAATCACTGCGCCTGCTGCACCCATGGTACGGCAGCAAAGTTCCTTGATTATTACGCCAAAAGAAGAGTATAGTTCCTAGAAAATCACGACTTTTCATTTTTCGTCCGTCTATGTACATGATATAACTACAGAAGAGTCAAGTTTTAAATAGTAAAAATATTGAAACTCTTTGGTCATTTTTGAGTGAGATGCTAACAGTCTAATGGGATTCAATGAGCTATGCTAAGCTATGCTAAAAGTGCTACCGCCAAACCCGGAGATCAGCTGAATGGATTCGAAAATGGTAAAACTCAACTGTTTAACTCTAGGGGAGTTGGAAAATGAGCCTATTTTCAAAAAAAGTGGAATGTTCCTTTAAATATAATAACAGAAAATGGCTAAGAAAAGTGGTTCTTGATATCAAATTTAGCAGTTATTCATAACCAACTCAAACCCCAGGTCTGCATGTGCATATTTTATTACAATATAGTATGTAAAAAATACTATGTGAAATGAGTAGCATTTGATTTCCAAATTTGCTGTATAATTGAGAAGTATGGATCATATACTATTTCTGTCAAAATTCTGAACTGCACATTCCATGAACATCGAAAGCAGAAGCGGTGCAACTGACAATGTAGGTCAAGTGACAGTTGGTGGATAGTAAGTCCAGACTACTAGTAACTTTTGTTAACTAAAATGAGTTCAAGTTTATTGGTTGTTTCATCACTTAAAACGCATTTTACTTGCTCTTTCTTTCTTTAAGTATGGCTTAAAGGAATAGTTCACCCAAAAATGAAAATTACCCCATGATTTACTCACAGTGAATGTCTGTTGAGATTCAGTAGTCCAACAGAAGTCCAATAAAGTCTATCCATCCATCATAAAAAGTGCTCCACATAGCTCTAGGGGTTAATAAAGACCTTCTAAAGCATTTGTGTAAGAAAAATATCTATATTGAAAACTATAAACCGCTATCTCTAGCTTCCACTAACTGTCGTACTCACATTCACATGAGAGCGGCATTACAAAAGTGACGAACACGGAAGCACAGAAGAGAGAGCAAAACAAAACACTGGTCACAAATTAGAAGTACAAAACAAGGATTTGTAAAGAAAATCTCAAAAGGTTTCGATACAAGCCAAGTGGTTTTCCTTTGAAACTTTGCTTCCTTTGCGCCTGTAAACAAAACTTACTTCTTGTGAGACTAGCATATTTTCACCGGAGCTTTAGCTATGCCTATGTCTTACATCATCCGCTGGTACGTCACTTTCTCATGTATGCATGTACAACAGTTTAAAATATGGATATTTTTCGTACATAAATGCATGGATTCACTTTAGAACGCCTTTATTAACCCCCTGGAGCCGTGTGGAGTTCATTTTATAATGGATTGATGCACTCTACTGGACTTCTATTGGACTGTTGAGTCTTAACAGAGATTCACTGCCATCATAAAGCTTGGAAGAGCCAGGAGATTTTTTTTTTTTTTAATACACCTTTGACTATTTTTGTCTGAAAGAAGAAAGTCATATACACTTAGGATAGCTTGAGGGTGGGTAAATGATGGGGTAATTTTCATTTTTGGGTGAACTATGCCTTTAAATGTCCAAATTTAGAATTCTCTTAAAACTCATTACTTTATACAATTATCAGCAAATATGGCAAATATCCTCCTCTGATTCTCACTGTATTGTACACAGAAACTTAAAACACTTAGAGCCTTTTTCTACTTTGCATGTGTGTTGATTTATGGTGATTAAGCAGATGCTGCTATGAGTCAGCTCGTTAGAGGGGGTTAATTGAAATGGTGACTTAAGGGTCAAATATGTGTCAGTTTGTCTGGGACCAACAGCTTCATACGCAGAATTAAACATCTAAATCTGTTACTGACCTTTTCAAGGCTTGCAGACCACACACTACACTGACAAGAATAAGTGGTGAAGTTCAAAGCATTTAAATTGGTTTCACAGATTATGTATCATGTTATTGAGAAGATTGATGTGTAGTAACAGCTAACACTGAAAATAGAACATTATTGTTCAAATTATCATTGTTATCTTCCTCCTATCAGTTTGTCTTCTTTGCTCTACAATTGCAATCTTGTAATCTACAATAATACCCAATAACATCACAAATTAGATTCGCTGTTACCATCAGAAGACTGAGCCAGTGTAATACTGCTGACATTCTGTTTCTGAGCCCTTGCAGTGTTCACCACGGCATGCAGTGGATGCTTTGCAACCTCATTACGACAGCTATTCTTCTCATTAGTTAGCTTATAAATCTCACAGTCCTCCTTGTAATATATATCTCAACCCTGCAAAAACAAGGGCACTTGTGAATGTTGCCTTTGCGTTGGGTGCCAAAGGAAAGACCGTCTCAGTCACTGACTGTAAATCTTCTTTTGTATTCAGTATGCCGTAAAATTCTCCCTCACCAATTGCTTCATTTCTTCCCCAGAAGGAACAACATCCACCTTTGTATAGGCAGTGTTTTTAAATAAGGGAGCATTTGACACTCCTTTAGTTCCAAAACTAGAGCATGAGCAAACTTCTGAATATTTTATTAATTCTGCACATGCAGGTTCTCTTGAGAACATGAGATAGTAAGTGCATGAGGTCATATCTTTAAGCCTCCTGGATGATGGTGAGAGATGATGTCATTCACATTCTAAGGAAAGGAATTTGAGCACTCAAACCTTAGACTTTTATCTAAATAATTACTTCTGCCACACATTCAGTGCTTTGATATGAAAGATTAAATGTATTTAAGGCTGAGCTATCGTGGACATAAACAGACTCTTGGCATTTCAGAACTTCTCACTTCAGAATCTTGGTGGAAGTGTAGTAGTAGTGCAGTCATACACTCTAAAAAATGCTGGGTTATTTTTTTCAGCCAAAATGCTGGGTTTGGTTTATTGGGTTTTATTTATTAATCATTTTGTTGAGTTGTTTTTAATATTTTTACCCAGGTGCTGGGTAGTTTTTTTGCACTATAAAAATGTTGGGTAATTTTTTTCAACCCAAATGCCGGGTTCTGCCTATTGGGTCATTTTATTGGGTTATTTTTAATATTTTTTACCAAGGGGCTGGGTAGTATTTCTGTTTTTGCACTCTAAAAAAATGCTGGGTTTTTTTTTAACCCAAATACTGGGTTCAGCTTGTTGGGTCATTTACTTTTGATATTTTTACCCAGGTGCTGGGTAGTTTTTTTGCACTCCATCAAATGCTGGGTATTTTTTTTTTCAACCCAAATGCTGGGTTCAGCCTGTTGGGTCATTTTACTGGGGTATTTTTATTTTTACCCAGGTGCTGGGTAGTTTTGTTTTTTGCACTCTAAAAAACGCTGGGTAATTTTATTTATTTATTTTTTTAACCAAAATGCTGGTTTCAGCTTGTTGGGTCATTTTATTGGGTTATTTTTAAGATTTTTACCCAGGTGCTGGGTTTTTTTTTTTTTTTTTGCACTCCAACAAATGCTGGGTAATTTTTTCAACCCAAATGCTGGGTTTAGCCTGATGGGTCATTTTATTGGTATATTTTAAATACTTTTTTTTAAAAACTTTTTTTTTGCATTCTAAAATATGCTGGGTTATTTTTTTAACCCAAATGCTGGGTTCAGCCTGTTGGGTAATTTTATTGGATTATTTTTAATATTTTTATTGAGGTGCTGGGTAACTTTTTGCATTCTAAAAAATGTTGGGTTGTTATTTTTTAACCCAAATGCTGGGTTCAGCTTGTTGGGTCATTTTATTGGGTTATTTTTAATATTTTCACCCAGGTACTGGGTAGTTTTTCTGTAACTCAGCTGCTGGGTCATTTTTACTGTCAATACAAATGATGAACCCCCTCACACACCTACCCAGCGCTGGGTCAGTGTAACCCAACGTTGGGTATTCTGTGCTAGGGCTGAAACAATTCCTCGAGGAACTCGAATACAAAAAATCATTGAGGCACATTATTTGCCTCAAGGCTCCGTTTAGTCCATTAACTGTAACTACACATGGAACACTGTGTTTCCCCACGGACCATTATTACTGACACACAAACTGATATATGCTGGACATATTTAAGACCGTAAATTAATGGTGGTTAGTTATGATGTTCCTAAGTTAGCTATGTTTTGTGAAAGACTAAGTGCCATTTAAGTTGATTGTCTCATTCTCTCTCTGTGACACACAGAAAGTTAGAAAGTTAGTCAATATCAAACGAATTTGTAATCAGCATGATTACAAATGTGATACTGATTTTATACAACAGTTCATCAATAAACAAGAAATTAATATTAAGAGATGGCATTTCGTTCTTGAATGAATCACCCATTAAATTATTCAGGTCAATCGCAATGACTCACTTACTTAACATTGACTTGCTGCCACCTACTGGCCGTATTGATTTCACATTTAAAGTATCTTCATTTTAAAAATACATGTAAATATTAGTATTCAGTGTTTTGTTTAAAATAATAAAATATTATTTATGCATTTTAACTGCAAGTTAAATGCATTCATGTGCATTCATGTCCCTCTGAGCTAAATTAAATAGTGGGTAAATAGGCCTACATCTAAATGCCTCATTTTCTTGATTTATGTATTCAGTTTAGGTTGTAATGTTTACCTTTTTCTAAAGTAATGTGAAATAGATTTATATATAAATGAATAAAAATACTAAAATCTATTTCGCATTACTTCAGAAACTGTATGCAAATGTATGTATGTAATTTCAGCAATAAAAATATTACTTTTTCTAAAAAAGGAAACAAATTAGTTGTTTATTTTAAGAAGCCTTTTTTTTTCTTTTGCATATTTAGTATTGCTCTTTAATAAAGAAAAATGACTTCTTATCCGATTAGTCGATTAATCAATAGAATAATCGGTAGAATACTCGATTACTAAAATAATCGATAGCTACAGCCCTATTCTGTGCCAAACCGGTTAAATTTGGTTACATTTTTCAGCAGCCATTTTGTGTTCAGTCCTGAGAGAAAACCAACAGATGGGAAACTTCCTGAATAAAATTAAGGTTTGTATTACATAGTTTTCTATTTATACAGTGATAATATGAAAGGAATACATAGGAATACATAGAATAGTTTATAGTCCCACATTTTTCCTTTTTTCTTAATGTACGTCACAACTAACGCCTGCTTAGAATGCTATAGCCTTCTACAAACGCAGCAATCACCGGATCCAAGTTTCCTTCCGTCAAACTAATATGCAACAAGGGCTGAAACACAATGCAACCACTGCGCCATTGTTGCAGCTGTGGTCACATTATGTGTTTGACGGGTTGAAACTTGAATGTCTGACAGACAAAATGGCACAAGGTAAAGCTGTTTTTGATGTAACTTTTAAAACATGACTGAAGTAATTTCATAAACTGGAACAGCCTACTGATAGCAGTTTTCTTCCTACAGATTCCCATTGGCTGCTTGCTGCTCCTGTCATGTCCTAAAACTTTTACTAGTAGTTTTGAAGATTTTAAAAGACTTGACATTGAATAAAAATATTATATATGAGCTGTTCTTGTCCTGCATATATATAAACAGATATTAGAGTACTGTTTTTTTAATTTCAAATAAAAAAACCTTCACTAGGTTAACTGACCCAGCACTATGCCAAAAAAACAGCCCAGCAACTGGGTTAATATATAAAACCCAACAAGCTGGGTCGAAATAACCCAGCATGTTTTTTTAGTCAAATATTATCCCAGCGCTGGGTTGCCAAATAACCCAGAAATGGTTGTTTTTAACCTAGCATTTTTAGAGTGAACCTATACTATTTTGTAAATATTACAAATATTCATTCACTTGCAGGAATGCAACAGAAGAAGCATTTTGGGAACTTTTCAGTGAGCAGTTCCTAAAAGTACTGTTTGTTTTTTATTTGCTGTGAAGAATATTTTTAATAATCTAAAGAACTCTTTTCTACTATAAAGAACGTTTTGTACACTGGAAAGTTTCCATAAATGTTACAGGTTCTTCAAGGAACAACTGAACTTTTATTTAGTTGTTCCTGAATAAAAGTTTACAGAGTTGGTAAAAAATAAATACAAAAATGGCTCATGAAAGTGGTTCTGAGAAAAGGTTTAGCAGAACATCTGAGCATTTGAAATGTATTTATTTTTGCGGTTTGACAATGGCTTCTGCCGCACATACAATGCTTTGAAATGACAGATGCAATATATATGAGTTACAGCAGACGTAAACACATGATAATCTCCCAGACTTGTGACATTTTGAAGACTTTCTGATGCTATTACTTCATAACAATCGTTGCATATCAGTGCAACAGTTGCTATGCAGCCATAGTGCAGTATTAGAGGTCATGTCGTGACTCATTTGAAATATCTTCCTTGGTGATGCTCCTCTGCTCTCGCCATTCAGACTCTGCAGGGCTTCCCAAGCGCTAGTGATTTAACCGCAGCTTAAACTATGCATGACTAGTCTCATTCTTCAGGGTCAGACCTGGGCAGAAGGAGAGCGTCAAGCTCCCTGCTGTCAAAGAACACCTACACTACACTGAGATTCATACCTAGCATTGGCAGCCCACATGCAAACATACCCACACAGATGCATCTGTTCTGATGTCACTGTTTGCTGCGGCAACACCTATCCTTGGAGATCCTGTGGGGAGAACAACATGAATGCTTTGACTAAATGCTTTTAAACAAACAAACATCTTGCACTACATTTGAGTCAGTTTTATTATACAGATGTAGATAAAAATGGCATGACTTTTAATAATAAATAGAGTAATCATCCGATATATTGATAAAAATTTTTAAATCCTAGTATTGGGACACCTGACCATTAGCCAACAGGGACTTTAATGGCATTGCATCTAAATACATAAATATTAATATGGAGCTCTTTGTCGCTTTGCACCTATAACCGCTTCTGCTCTTCTGGAAAGACTTTCCACAAGAGTGTTTCTGTGGGAAGTTTTGCAAATTCATCCTTGAAATCTTTATTACAGTTCATGCCAATGTTATTCGATAGAGTTGAGGTCAGGGCTCTGTGCGTACTGGTCAAATTCTTCCACATCAAATTCATCCAACCATTTCTTATTTGATGGCACAGCCATCCTGGTTTAGAAAACTGCCTTCCCCAAACTATTCCCACAAAGTTGGACAGATAGCATTGTCCTAATTATCTTGGTATACTGAAGCATTAAGATTTCCCTGAAAGTAATTGGACTAGACCAACTCCTGAAAAACAGCCCCATTATCCCTCCTTCACCAAACAGTATAAATGGCGCAATGCAGCCAAGCAGGTAACGCTCTCCTGGCATCTGACAAATTCAGAATTGCCCATCAGACTGCCAAACTCAGAAGTGTGATTCGTCACTCTGCAGATCACGTTTCCACTTCTACAGAGTGCAGTGGCACCATGCTTTCACCACTCCATTCAACACTTGGCATTGTACTTGATGATGTGAGGCTTAGATGCAGTTGCTCAGCCATGGAAACCCTTTTCGTTAAAGGAGAAGTCCACTTCCAGAACAACAATTTACAAATAATTTACTCACCCCCTTGTCATCCAAGATGTTCATGTCTTTTTTTCTTCAGTCGTAAAGAAATTGTTTTTTGAGGAAAACATTTCAGCATTTTTCCCATATAATGGACTGATATGGTGCCCCGATTTTGAACTTCCAAAATGCAGTTTAAATGCGGCTTCAAACGATCCCAAATGTGGTTGTAAACGATCCCAGGCAAGGAAGAAAGGGTCTTATCTAGTGAAACGATTGGTTATTTACATAAAAAAATACTATTTAAATACTTTTTATTCTCAAACGCTCGTCTTACCTTGCAGTCCTTGAACTCCGTGTATTCTGACTCAAGACAGTTAGGGTATGTCGAAAGACCGTATTTTCTCCCTCAAATTCAAAAATCATTTCAAAATCATCCTACATTATTGCAGAAGTTCCGACCCAGTCTTTGCAAAGTGAACATGCAAAAAAGATCAAACACCCTTAACAAAAAAGGTAAAACAGCGATATAGGACGATTTTGAAGTTGAGGGAGAACATGAGATGGGAGTTTTTCGACATTCCCTAACTGTCATGAACAGGAACAAAAACAGCCCAGGCAGAGTAAGACAAGACGAGCGTTTGGCATTGAAAAGTATATAAATTGTATTATTTTTATTAAAATAACTGATCGTTACGCTAGATAAGACCCTTCTTCCTTGGCTGGGATTGTTTACAACCGTATTTGGGATCATTTGAAGCCGCATTTAAACTGCATTTTGGAAGTTCAAAATCGGGGCACCATAGCAGTCCATTATATGGGGGAAAATTTCCTCAAAAAACATAATTTCTTTACAACTGAAGAAAGAAAGACATGAACATCTTGGATGACAAGGGAGTGAGTAAATTATTTGTAAATTGTTGTTCTGGAAGTGGAGTTCTCCTTTTCTGCCAGTGGACATTTGTAACTCTTCAGCTATGGAATCAGCAGACCGTTGGTGCCTTCTACACACTATGTGTGCCTCAGCACTCAATGACCCTTCTCTGTGACTTTTTACGTGGTGTTGCGTGGAGTTGCTGCTGTTTCGCTTTCCAATAATACCACTTACAGTTGACCGTGGAATATCTAGCAGGGATGAAATTTCATATGCTGACTTATTGGAAGGGTGGCATCCTATCACAATACCATGCCTGAATTCACTAAGGCTATGTTCACACTGCAAGTGCTCAATTTTGGCTTAGATCCAAATGGCCAATATCAGATTTCCAGTGTGAACAGATCATGGTTCTGAACTGATGCACATGTGCAAAAAACAAACAAACAAACAAACAAACAACACAAACAGGGTTGCCAGGTTTTTACAAAAATATGCCCAATTGTTTCTCAAAACTAGTCCAAAACTAGCCCAATAGTGTTCCGGGGGAAAATATTGCATTAGTGGGGTTGCTTCAACACACAGATTTGAAAAACAACCCATGGCGACAGTGAAAAAAGTAGCCCAATTTTGTGGGAAAACTGTAGACTTGGCAACACTTGTGCTGCGCACCATCATACGGAAGTCAACACGGAGGGCATAAAGTAAGCGATTATGCGTTTATTTATCATGCAATCTGTCGCAGAAATTATGTGCAAGCAATATGAAAAATTAAGACAAGAACGTGACAGAAAAGTTTTAAAGCTTTTATGATGCGAGCCCTCATGTTTTGCTTGTATATAGATTTGTCACTGTAAAACTTATGAGTTCTGACACATTACTGTACTTCCACTGACTACCTTTTGCAACTTAACTTTGGGTATGTAAAATCTTTAAAGTGACTCCAATGAAAATCCTGAAAAATGTTGATCTAGAGTGACTTAAAAGTCACATAAATTCCAATATGACTGTTCGCACTGCATGCAAAACATTTAACCTGTATTGGATTTAGTACCACATATAGAAGTGGGACAAAATGGAATTGAAAAGATCACAACCACAACAGGGTTGGCAAAATTAGCCCAATCGCATTCTGGGGGGGGAAATATTGCATTAGTCACTTCAACCCATGGAGTTTAGAAACAACCTGTGGCAACAGTGAAAATCTAGCCCAGTTTCACTGAAAAAATGTGGACTTGGCAACACTTGTGCAGCGCAGCGTCATACAGAAGTAAACACGGAGGACATAAAGTAAGCGATCATACATTTATTTATCATGCAATCTGCCGCAAAATCCCAGTGAAATTGATTGCAAAATTATGCGCAGGCAATATGAAGTATTAAGACAAGGATGTGACAGATATGATGGTTTAAACTGCATTTGCATTGCAAAACATCTGACCTGTATTGGATTAACTACCACATATGGAAGTGGCACAAATTGGAATCGAAAAGATTAGATTCCATGTGGTTTGTGCTGTTCACACTGTGCATTGCAAATGTGGCACACATTTTTTTGCTTACATGTGACTCAGATCTGTTTTTCTCATTACAGTGTGAACAGCACACTTTTGCAATGAGACCGCAGTCTGAACAGCCATATAGGAATTCACGCGCTCATGCGCTTATGAAGGTGACTTCAAAGGTTGTACATACCCAAAGTTATCAAGACAATTGAGAAAGTGTTAGAATATAATATCTAATCAACTGCCAAGATTCAGTTTGGTTGAGTGATGGAGCACAGAGTCAGGACCCTGGACCAGTGAATGAAATGACCACACACAGAAGTGCAATTCACTCAAAGGTACTTTATTAAGAGAAGCTTCGAATATATATATGGTAGATACAGAGAAGTGATTTTCAGTTGTCAGCAGAAATATAGAAAGATCAAACATCACATCAATATAAGGCTGCAATATTTTGACAAACTAAAGTTAAAAGGTGATAAAGATACATACAAGCAGTATTAATTAACATATTAGCCTAATATTTTACCTACCTGACCGGAAATGAAAAGAACAACATGAATGTTGTCAAGATTCTTGCTCTGGAAATCTTGGTTCAGTATGGCCAACCACAAATGCCTTTTGTTCCTCAGACAGTTTTTGCACTCTTCTCCTTGATTTGTTATAACTTTTGGCAGTTTCCGATTAGTACAGCCCAAAACATGACAATAATTGACCATTTTCAGCAGCAATAATAAGCAAAATATGCAAATTTCATTTGGTTCAGTGGAATTGTTTACTTTCACTGCCACCAACATGGCTGATTGATGACACGCTGTGAAAACACTCTATTACAGTGACAACTCTATAAACAAGCAAAACACAAGGGCTCATATAATAAAAGTTTTTCATATTTCCTGTACATAATTTCGCTGGCTTCTATGACAGATCACATAATAAATAAACTCCACAGTTTTCCAGTGGAATTTGGCTACATTTTAACTGTTGCCGTGAGTTGATTTTTCATGTGTTGAAGCGATACCACTAATGCTATATTTACCCCCCAGAATACAACTGTGCTAGTTTTGGACTAGTTTTAAAATGCAATAGGGCGGATTTTATTATGAAAACCTGGCAACCCTGTTCGTATTGTTTTTTTTTGTTTTTTTTTTGCATATGCAGGTCAGTTCAAAACCATGGTCTGTTCACACAGGAAATCTGATATTGGCCACATTCAAAAAACAAAAATGTGAACAGCTATACAAAAAAAAAAAAAAAAAAAAAAAAAAAAAAAAAAATAGATCTGAGCCAAAAAATAGGATTGAGCACTAAGGTTTGCAGTGTGAATGTTGTCTAAGCTGTTTAGAATGACTGTTTTATCCACAAATGTTTACAAATGCAGACTGCATGGCTTGATTTTATACATTTTTATACTGTGGCAATGGGTTTAATTGAAACACCTCAATTCAATACTTTTTTGTCTATGTTTGGAAATGGTTCTTCAGTTGTACACCCTATATATTTGTTTTTCACAGCTGTAAATCTAATCCTAATATGTTTCTGTAGCAATGGATTTTCAAGTTTTGATTCTGATAAGGTTTTGATAAGCATGGCTGCCATCTAAATTGCACCCTGCCGACTTTCTCCAACCTGCTGTGAACTGCTAAAGACATACGTGGTGTTTTTGGTCTACCATCACAGCATGAGAGAGGCCACATAGTGCATATCATGCATTTAAATGCTTATTATACAAGCTGTAGCATTATGTGTATACGGTATGGGCCTGGAAAAGGCTGATAAAGGTTGATAAACATTCAAGCCTTTGAGCATCATTGTTAACTTCCGTACTGCTTTGGTGTTTGTATCTGCATTCCTGTTTATATAACCGAAAATTGCTTATGGCTTAAACATCATCCAAGGTCTAATAGATGTCGAGGCAGTATTATTGCTATAATATTTATTTTTAACAATATACTCAAATGGATTTGCTTATGAAAAGTTTTGAGTGAGAAGTAGTAATAAATATGTTTTAATAAGTGAAATATGGATTACGTTTTACTTCTACAGTGAAAAAGAGCTGTGGAGTAAATATCACGTGACCTCACTGTGTGGTTATTACATCGATCCCATGTAAGATCATGCATATATGAGACAAGCACGTCACGTGGGAGCCTCCTCGCGCTCACTTTAGGTGATGACAGCATGTTGAGATCATGCGGATGACGTAATGTCGCTAAACTGCAACAGTGCAAGTGAAACAGCAAGACGCTCATTTGTTTCAATTACCAGTGACTCATTATTTAGAGTATTTTAATTATGACTGTTTACAGATCGGTTAAAACAATAACTATAGTATGTTATTGTTAAAAATATATCTATTTTTAATATTTGTGAGAATTACAGCTTAAAGATATTAGCCTTTTGTTCTTATGTAGGAAGCGCTTACGATTAAAAATAATAATAATAATAATATTAAACACTTGCTTAGCAGCATGACCAGTACCAGAATATATTTAGGCTAGTTCAGTGAATTTCACTGGAACAGAGAAGGGTAAACACTTATTCAGACATTTCCTCAGGGAAGGTGTGTACGTTGTAAAATACAACAAACGCTGCAGACTTTCTTTTCCTTGCCAGAAATTAAACAATGAAGATGATTATGCTGTGACGCAATACGCTCCGTAGAAGGTGCCCCTCCCTCCGCCGGGAAACGCACAGCAGCGGCGGCGGCGGCAGCGCTCGAGTTCAGGATGCCGAGCTCTGGAAACATTAGTAAAGTCACACGCCTCTCCTAGTCTGCATAACCGACTACAGACATTCTTCATTACAGGAGGAAGAGATTAACTCTGGATTTGGAGCTTTTTCATTTTTAATCGAAGTAGGACACGTACAGTAAGACTCTGCCAGTGTAGTTGGATCAAATCCACAGAGAGCCAAAAGTGCGATAACCTCAGGTGAGACATTCTGCACATATTTCACTCTCAGCTCAAGCGGATGATCGCAGGCAGCCGTGATAGCGGTTAAACCGTCTTACACTTTTAGCAAGCAACTTGAGACCTTTTAAAGCTAACACCATGAAGAACTATTTCTTTACTCACCTTTTGTAATTTAGTGACCTGTTTTGTGCGTGCTTATCCGAACAGTCTGGATAATGTTCTTCCACTCTAATGTTTTTATGTATTCAGACACGATTTGTGTTGCGGTTACTTAGAGGCTTATTATCAGTGGCTGTATAATTAATTATTGGGGTTTCCTCATTTTTGTGTCCGGAGCAGTGTCAGTGTTTCCGTGGCCATTATAGCGATGTCCAATTCTTGAACGAGTCGTTCTTTTGAGTTGGAACTTTTAGTGAATCTTTTGAACCGGTTTATAAATCTGTGCGAGCACTTTTGCGAGTCAATGACTCTTTGAACTGATTCATTGAACTGAGAATCATCTCTTTCGGACATGTCCGATCACAATGAAGAGAAGGGCTGAATTAGCTTTTAGTCGGAGCACGTGAAGTGAACTGAAGATTTAACTGTTGGTGGGAAAAGTTAAAAGCGGAACAGTGGACGTTACAAATAAATGTAATGGAAATATGCTTACAGCTTCAGTGTGTAACCCTTTTATCAACCAATACGAAACAAATAAAGAGATAAAAATTAATTGTACTACTGTTTAATGTTAATACATTATTTTCTGCAAAATATGCAAATTAGGTTCCAAATGTATTAAATATACAACTGTAAAAAAGAACTGAAACGGCACAAGAAATGACAATAAACGTTCTTATTAATAAAGCGTAGGCAATCCATAATAAACAGTAACACACATTTGACGCATTTTATTTTTTTCGCATGTTTATTGCCACACTAGGTTTTAATTGCATGCAATTACGACAGTCTGCTTGCAATTATGACACCAGTGCAACAGATGGTTCTAGAAGTAAACATTTCTCCAGTAAATTTTTCTGTCGATTTTTACGATATGCTTTTGTCAAAGCCCGTCAGCATTATGTGATCGACTATGCACAATCACTTCCACATTTAGCCTCACATTTGGCCACAGAACTTCCGATGCAGCACAGGGTTTGGAAATTGTTAGAAAATCAAGCACAAAAATAAATCTTGAGGAAGTGTTACACAGGAGTCAGCTTCATGTATTATTACCATGTATGGTTTAATAAAATATACTAAAATGTTGTGTTTACTAGTTAATTATACATATATATATATTATTAGTTAATAGAATCATGACAGAAAGATTTTACTACTACCATGCTTGCTTGTTATGAGAGAATCAGAATACTATCCTGGAAGTGTATTTTTTAAATTTGATTATATTATTCGTAATGCTTCAACAGAAAACAAATGCACACCAAAATGAATGTTAATTCCGGCAGAATACTGGAACATCTCAAATGTGGACAACAGAGTCCAGATGTCCTGAGATAGGTTTATGTTTAACCTGCATGTGATTTTTATTTCTTGAACCTGTTTTCTGAAAGGAACTGAATTAATTTGAGGATATCTGTTGGACGTGGCATTGCATATTGGACAATGTAATAAATGAGAAGATGAGTGCGGGATTCCTGCTGCTTATTAACGCTAATTAAAAATCATTGTACCCCAAAATGGGTAAAGATCTAGTCTTGCATCTGAAAGATTGTAGGTTCAAACCCCTTAAAGCAGAAGTTCACTTCCAGGATGAAAATGTCCTGATAATTTACTCTCCCCTGTGTGATCCAAGATGTTCATATCTTTCTGTCTTCACTTGCAAAGAAAACAAGGTTTTCGAGAAAAGCATTACAGGATTATTCTCCATATAGTGGACTTTAATGGTGGCCAACGAGTTGAAGGTCCAAATTGCAGTGTCAGTGCAGCTTCAAAGAGCTCTACACAATCCCAGGAGAGAAATAAGGGTCTTATCTAGCAAAACAAACTCTCGTTTTCTAAAAAAATTAAAAATCTTACACTTTTAAATCACAAATGCTCATTTTGCATCATCTCGACCTCACGCATCACATAGTCATGTTAAAAAGATCACGTTTGATGTAGGCAGAAGTACCGACTCAGTTTTTACAAAGCAAACGTGTGAAGAAAGAGAAATGTCCTTTACAAAAAGGTAAAACAACGATTTCGGATGATTGTAAATTTAGAGGAGGAAATGAGTTTTTCACCCTACCCTACCTTTTTGAATCGAAGTACACAGATGAAGAACTAACCGCATGTGACATTTCCATCATAATTGCATAATGTGTGAAGTTGTAGACACACATTGTAGAGCTAGTGCAAGATGAGCATTTGTGGTTAAAAAGTATATAAATTTTATTGTTTAAAAGAGAACTCCACTTCCAGAACAACAATTTACAAATAATTTGTTCACCCGCTTGTCATCCAAGATGTTCATGTCTTTCTGTCTTCAGTTGTGAAGAAATTATGTTTTTTGAGGAAAGCATTTCAGGATTTTTCTGCATATAATGGACTTCATTGGTGCCCCAATTTTGAACTTCCAAAATGCAGTTTAAATGCAGCTTCAAAGGGCTCTAAATGGTCCCAGCTGAGGAAGAAGGGTCTTATCTAGCGTTATCTAGCTTTACAAAAGCTTGTGTAGCACAGGCTCTGGGATGCGCGTCCACGACGCTACAAATCACGTCTAAGTTCATCGTCTCTCAAAAAGGTAGAGTACGGCAAAAAAACTCCATCTCATTTTCTCTTACAACTTCAGAATCATCTGACATTGTTGTACCTTTTTGTTTGTAAACAGCGTTTGACTTACTTGCACTTCCTTAGTCTTTGCACGTTCGCTTTGTAAACACTGGGTCTGTAGCTCCGCGTGACCTTTTGACATGATTCAATAGTACGTAGTGTCGTGGACGCGCATCCCAGAGCCTGTGCTACACAAGCTTTTGTGCTTAAAAAGTAAACAAATTTTCCGAAAAAAAAAAGACTGATCGTATCACTAGATAAGACCCTTCTTCCTCAGCTGGGATCATTTAGAGCTTTTTGAAGCTGCATTTAAACTACATTTTGGAAGTTCAAAATCTGGGCACCAATGAAGACCATTACATGGAATGCTTTCCTCAAAAACCATAATTTCTTCATGACTGAAGACAGAAAGACATGAACATCTTGGATGATAAAGGGGTGAGTAATTTTTTTGTAAATTGTTGTTCTGAAAGTGGAGTTCTCCTTTAAGGAAATTACTGATCGTTTCGCTAGATAAGACCCTTATTCCTCGGCTGGGATTGAGTAGTATTTTTTTGAAGCTGCATTGAAACTGCGATTTGTACTTTCAACCAAGTCCATTAACACCTTAATTTTATTGCGACCAAAGACAGAAATGAACATCTTGACTCACGTGTGGGTGAGTAAATTATCAGGCAATTTTTATTCTGGAAGTGAACTTCTTCTTTAAGGGCTTTATTTATCACCACTGCGTCACGTGAAATTGGTCAGTTAGAGGTTAACATTCATAGTTTTTTTAACGTTTATTTTTGCCTTGTTCTGCACCATTTAATTCACATGTAGGTTAAACATACAACCTATCCCAGAACATCTGGACTCTGTTTTCCATTGAGTGGCTTCACAATGTTAGAGGTTTTCCTCCTCATTGCAATAATCAAAGCAAGCAACACATTGAACGTATCAGATTTGAGATGTTCTAGTATCCTGTCCGAGTTAATATTCATTTTGGCGAGCATTTGGTTTTTTGTTGTTGACAAAATTAAGCATCATCAAAGTTGTTTTGATATTTGATAGGGGACTTTACATGACTACATGAGATGTTCACAAGAGCCTTTCTGGAAAAAGGGCTTTACTAAAGTGAATGGCCACTTGCCTTGTCTTCCTGCATATTCACATCTAACCTGTTTTTATGTCAGATTACCTTATATGATGTTTGGTTCAGCAGCAGCACCAGGTGGCTTTAACAGATGGTGTGGAAAGCATTGCATTATGGGGCCTGTAGTGTTTTATTCGTTGCACGCAAGGCAGATTATGAAGCACTGGTTTTCATTTTTTTTGTACGCATTTATGGCGTTCACTAGGTCAGTTGTGTTCTGACTCATCATCGCAGCATTGTGGCAAAACAGGTTTTAGATTTCACAATATTGCTCAGAGTAAGATGCCAGGAAATGCTAAACATGGGTGTTGCTGCCTCTTAACATGTTTGCGCAGGCACACAGTCAAAACAGTGTTGCGCTTTTTTAATTTGACCTAGCATTTCAGAACATCCAGGAACTTGAGGGTATGGAAATGTGGGAAGCAGCCGTGCTTGTTATTGCCTCGTACAAGAAAGGTGACTTATCTCGTCAGAGAAAGCGTAAGCCAGGGAATCAAAGGCAAATATAATCAGAGCAGAGTAATTCACTCTGAAGCCGGTGTCATATTACTGCCTGATACGTTTAATGTGTGCCAAAACGTTTGCCTGCTTTATTTTCCATTAAGTGACTCAGGAATGACTTCTCCATCCCTTAAGAGAGTAAAACTATTCCTGCGTTCTTTTTCGTCAGTGGTTTAGTTCAAATCAAATTTGTCTATCTTCCCACGCAGAGGCCATTCCTCTCTTATTCTCTCTCTCTCATTGTAGACTCCATCGCTCCATCAAGAAAAGAAATGATGCTCAAAATTATATGAAATGATGTAAGTATCTCTAATTAGATTTGATTAGAGCTATGTTTCACTGTTGCTTTACATCATTGTTTACGCATTTCAGAGTGGTTAATGAGTTGTTAATGAATCCATTTATGTGAGTAATTTGAATTTGATTTGAAGGATGTAAAACTAGCCAAGTAATACTGCAAAAACATTGCTCAACATTTCTTTGTTTCTTGTAATTTTGATGTTAGGAAGAGATAGAGTTGGATGACACAGTCTTCTTATTACCTTTACTTAACATTTTCCAAACTATGTAGATTGATGGATTGAGACATTCTCTTTGGTTTTAAGCATTCTGACTTAAATTTTTTTACTGAAAATAGAAAATAGACTTTGGGGTGCACCATATTGTTTATTGGCGTATGTTACTGATTCATTGGTACCAGTTATTGTTGGATATTTATTGATAATTATTTGTGTTAATTTATCTTTGTCCTCAAACACAGTTAAAGGAGAAGTCCACTTCCAAAACAAAGATTCACATATAATGTACTCACCCCCTTGTCATCCAAGATGTTCATGTTTTTCTGAAATTATGTTTTTTGAGGAAAATATTTTTCTCCATATAATGGACTGCTATGGTGCCCCGCTTTTGAATTTCCAAAATGCAGTTTAAATGCAGCTTCAAACAATCCCAAATGCGGTTGTAAACAATCCCAGCCAAAGAAGAGCGGTCTTACCTAGCAAAACGATTGGTTATTTTCATTATAGCTTTTGACTTGTAACGCAGACTCCTCTGCTAATCACCAGAAACAGTCAAACGAGTTCAATAACTCACCGACAGATGTCGTTCACCCAAAATTGTTCGTTAAGGATGTAGACCAGATCAGCGTTAGCAGTATTTCTTACTTTTTAGCATCTTAAAGTCAACTTTTAACAAGTTAAACAACGTTAATAACGTTAATAGCTTCTTCTCTCTTAGACCGTTACTGTTCAATTACACGTGCTACAGTTGCAAGTGCGCTACATTCGGATTTCTTAAAGGGGAAGCGTCAGGACAATACCCTATATAGATGTTTGTGTTTCTGTGAATTCTTAGTCACGTGTAATACATTTTAACTTATTCGTACATTATAAAATATCATATTTATTATCTTTGCCTTACTGTAATATTATGAATTTCAGTGTTTATATTTGTGTTTTCATATATGCTGCATTTTTATTGTGTACACACACAGAAAAAGTAATTGAATAACAGAATCAAATAAGATAATACAGGGCAAAGTGAAATTCCATTTAAAAATCACAATGTCCAATAAGATTCTATGAATCAATAAAAAGTGAGAAGTTAAAATCCAATTAAAATAAAAAACTTTACAGGGAAAAAGTGAAATTCCATTAAAATAAATCAGATTGTGCAATAGGATTCTAAGAATCCAGTAAGATCCTAAAGCATAAACTGAAATTCCAATAAGATTTTTTGACAAGGAAAAATACAATTTAAATACTTTTTAATTTCAAACGCTCGTCTTGCCTTGCTCTCCCTGAACTCTGTGTATTCTGCCTCAAGACAGTTAGGGTATGTTGAAAAACTCCCTCAACTTTAAAAATCATTTCAAAATCATCCTACATTGCTGCAGAAGTTCCGACCCAGTCTTTGCAAAGTGAACATGCAAAGAAGATCAAACACCCTTAACAAAAAAGGTAAAACAGCGATATAGGATGATTTTGAAGTTGAGGGAGAACTTGAGAGTTTTTCAACATTCCCTAACTGTCATGAACCAGAAAAAACTGTCCAGGTAAGATAAGACGAGCGTTTAACATTAAACAGTATATAAATTGTATTGTTTTTATGAAAATAACCGATCATTACACTATAGAAGACCCTTCTTTCTTGTCTGGGATTTCACATTTGGGATCGTTTGAAGCTGCATTTAAACTGCATTTTGAAGGTTCAGAAATGGGGCACCATATCAGTCCATTATATTAAGAAAAATGCAGAAATGTTTTCCTCAAAAAACATCATTTCTTTACGACTGAAGAAAGAAAGTCATGAACATCTTGGATGAAAAGTGGGTGAGTCTATTATATGTGAATCTTTGTTTTGGAAGTGGACTTCTCCTTTAAAGGGACAGTTTACCCAAAAATTAAAATGATCAACATTTGCTCACCCTCAAGTTGTTCCAAATCTGTATGACCTCTGTTCATCTTTGGAACACAAATTAAGATATTTATGTGGAAATATTTATCAGAGAGCTTTCTGACCCTGCATAGACAGCAACGCAACTGACAAGTGAATGCAAGTTGAAGACTGACACGGAAGTGAAGAAGTTGTTAAAATAAAATCGCTGTTTGTTTTCTTTGCGCACAAGAAGTATTCTTGTAGCTTCATAAATTTAGGGTTGAACCACTGATGTCACATGGACTATTTTAATGATGTCCTTACTACCTTTCTGGGCCTTGAACATGTCAGTTACGTTGCTGTCTATGCAGGGTCAGAAAGCTCTTGGATTTCATCCAAAATATCTTAATTTGTGTTTCAAATATGAACTTATGGGTTTGGAATGACATGAGGGTGAGTAATTACTAATATAAAGTAATAGTACATACATTAAACAATAAAATAACACTGAATAGCAATTGTGATGCTGACATTTTCATCTGCACCTCTCAGAGTTTAATCAGAAAATGTAAAAATCTAGTTAATTTAGCTGGAAGCATTTTCTAAAAAACAACAACAGAAGTGCTTTTGACTCAAGCAGCACTGGAATGGGACTCTGTCGTATAATGAGTAAACTAAACGCTGTCACGCTGTTTGAGCTTAAAGATTCAACCATTCCAGCATTAAAGATAGTGAGTCATGTCCATACTGAACCATTTTACAGATGTCCTCTCTTTCCCGTAGGTCTCTGTTTATCATGCTCGTGCTTCTTGTGAATTTCATTACCATTTCACGAGGTAAGTCGTTACTGCATTTAAGCTAAAATTACACTTCCTGTTTATATTTAAATTCTGTATCCAGCGTCTTTTCATTGTTTTCCATTTCCTATTTGCTGTCGAGGCAAAGACCTGGGTAGCATACTGGACACCCACCAGCTGTCAGCAGTCCCTCTGCCCACCTCAGAGATGGGTTATGGTTGAGCGCACAAAGTGCAGGAGGCTGATGAATGCACAGAGAGATAGAATACGACAGAGAGGTAGTGAGAGAGAGAGGTAGATTGAAAGAAAGGGGTGGAGGAGGGAGGTGATTACACCCACATCATGAATCAGACTATAAACTTTTAACGGTCGCCTAGGGGCCTCACATATAGACAGATGTACAGATGAGAAAGAGCCATGCCCATAGGCCTTCAGGGTAACAGTAGTGCAGCTGGTAAATGAAGGTGAAAATGTTTTGTCGCTTTGGGTTAAATAAAAATGTATATTATTGTAATTATGTAAAGGAATGATGCACAATAAATTAGTGCCATATTGATTATGGGATGATATTGGGGATTTTTAAAAAATGTATCGGTATTGCTCAGTGTTAGAACAAAATAAACTGTGAATATGCATTTCACCTATTTATGTTTATATTACTCTTTCTGTCTTCTTAATACAATCTTTAACACAATAACTTAAAGGAATAGTTCACCCAAAAATTAAAATTGTCATGAATTACTCACCTTCATGTCATGTCAGGATCAAAAACCTCTCAGATTTCATTAAAAATATCTTAATTTGTGCTCTGAAGGTGAACAAAGGTCTTACGGGTTTGAAACAACATGAGGGTGAGTAATTAATGACAGAATTAAAATTTTTGGGTGAACTATCTTTAAAAACAACAATAATTTGAGAATCAATGAGTATCCATTTTTCATATTGAACCATAAGTTGTATTGTTGTAATTCCTAAATTCACTTTTAGCATTTGAATTTATTGATTAATTTTAATTTAAAGTTTTAGGTCATTTAATTAATAAAATAGTAATATCAGCCATTTATCACAAAAATAATTATCATCTTATCAGAGTCAGCCAGAAATGTATACATTTTGATGTCAACGTATTTATCCTAGCCTAATATGCACTGTGTGTATGCCATTTGACATAAATTATAAATGCTGTGTCATTATGTCTCTGTTTGATCATCTTAACTATCCTCTGTTTGATGCAACCATTGCTATTTATTTGGGGGCGGGGTCATTTGTCTTACTGACCAATGGAAAATGGGTGTTTGAGTTTTGCAGTTCCATGTAGGGCTCAACTGATATGTGTTTTTCAGGGCTGATGCCATTTTATACGGATAAAGTAGGCCAATAACCAATATTTTGAAGCAATATCTGGTATAAAAATGAAAATTAATGTCAAAATTAAGAATAACAAAGGCACTGACAAAAACTTTCTTTAAAATATTTTAGTTTTGAAAATGACCGATAACCATAAAAATGCTTAATACCGGTGCCTATAATCGGTCGACCCCTAATTCCATGTGGTAACATTAGTGGTGCAAAAAGCAAACAAACTACATTCAATAAATTACTTCTTTGAAAATAGTTGTTATTTTTGCATTTCCACGTAGGGGTCGACTGATATGTGTTTTTCAGGGCCGATGTGATAACAATTATTACAGATCAAGTAGACCGATATTTTAAACCAATATGTATGTCTGGTGTAAAAATTAAAATTAATCTCAAAATTAAGAATAACAAGGGCTTTGCCAAAAACTTTCCTTAAATGATTTTAAATTACTTGATCAGAAAATTGGTTTTAAAAATGACCGATACCAATTACCTTAAAAATGCTTAATATCGGCTAATCTGTTTCGAAAAGGACAAACACAGATAGCCTTAAAAATGCTTAATATCGGCACCAATAATCAGTCGACCCCTAATTCCATGTGGTAACATTAGTGGTGCAGAAACTTTAGAAACTACATTTAAAAAATAAGTTTTGTGTTTGGAAAACTATTATGAAAATAGTCATTATTTTTGCAATTCCATGACGTTTTTCAGGGCCGATGCAAGATCAAGATCAATACAGATCAAGTAGACCGATAGCTGATATTTTGAACCAATATTTATGTCTGGTATAAAAATTAAAATTAATGTCAAAATTAAGAATAACAAGGGCTCTGACAAAAACAGTCTTTGAAAAATGATTTTAAATTATCTTGTCGGCAAATTGGTTTTGTGACAGATAATGGTAACCTTAAAAATGCTTAATATCTGTGCCAATAATCAGCCAGGGGTGCGTTTCCCGAAAGCAACTGTGGTTGTAAGTTCCATCATTACCAATAGATTTCAATGGAACTAACAACCATAGTTAGCTAATGATGCTTTTGGGAAACGCACCACAGGCCGATAATTGGTCGACCCCTAACTCCATGAGGTAGCACTAGTGGTGCAGAAAGTTAACACACTACATCTAATAAATGAATTATGCTCTTTATTTAAAGCTGCAGTCCATAACTTCTGGTGTTCTAACAGAACTGCATGTGTCTTGCAGAAGAACATTTTCAACAAAAAGTTTCAAAGCTTTCAGAATAAATTGAAATGTTAAGATTTTTTTAATTAAATTTAACTTAAAAGTATTAAATCCTTGTTTGGAAATGTATGATGGCTTGCTTATGCTGCAGTCCTACACAGTCCTTGAGTAGCTTTCAGATGAATGTTCAGTTCTGAGCACTTCTAAGAAATTGAATCTGTCAGTAGATTTTTCTTTTATACGTAAGGTCTGTTTATTTCTTGAGTTTTTTTTTTGTTTGTTTGTTGGATTTGAATAGTATTGCAAATCAATGTCACTCACATTGAGATCCTTGTGTTCCAGGTCTTGCTGATTTGAGTCCTTCTGATGGCAGGGGTGGTGTTTACGAAGACCTGAAGTGGAAAGCTGTGCTATGTTGTGGGCTGCCCTTTGCTCAGACACATAACGGTGGTCTTTCAGAACACCCACCTCTAGGACAGTGTCAGCTACTAAATGCTACAAAACCTCTTTCTGGTAAAAATCAATCTGTGTGATATTACAATCGTTGCTTTCGGAATTACATTTTTGGAATAAAGAATGAAAATAGTGTTTTCATGTTTGTAAAATGTTGAAGTAGTAATATATGTCAAAAACACTGTTGGTCAGTAGTCATCGGTAGCAGCGTTGCTGATAATATGTAAACTAAATCAGCGTATTAGAGTGATTTCTGAAGGATCATGTGACACTAAAGACTAAAGGAATAAATTATGTTATAAAATATCTTAAAATAAGTATTTAAAATGCTAATAAGATTTCACATTATTGCTGTTTTTACTGTATTTGTAATCAAATAAATGCAGCCTCGATGAGCATTAGAGACTTCTTTCAAAAAAAAAAAAATAAAATTATAATATCATACAATTTCAAAATTTTGAACGGTAGTGTCCAAAATAAATGAAAGGCAATTTATGAGTTAGTCTTGCCATTTCAAGGCCTTAAAAAAGCAGTTTTATTCATATTTGCATCAGATGACCTTCAGGTGAAGAGGTCTTAGCTACAGCTGTGAACCAGAGAGACTGAGAGGATTGGCCCCTCGAGTCAAGTAGATGGGTGCCATTACACATGCTAATCAATTCTCATTACTGCAGTAGGCCTCAGGACAATAATTAAAGTCTACAAATAAATTTATAGCATTTAAATGCAAAATAAGTTAAGGTCTGCAATCCTATTAAAGTGTGAAGTGGCTCTGCAAAAACAGAAAAGGAATCAATACAAATACTCAGAGGTGGATGCTTATTTTTTTTTCTAACGTGTTCATAAGTTGTAAAGAAAAAAAAAGTCCCCATCTACTTGAGTTGGACTTCTGCAGTAGTTCAAGTCTAAAACTTAACAATCCAGATAGAATTTCAACTAGACTATGAATAATTGATGTTTTATGTTGATTCAAAGCATCGTGTTTGTATCTTTCAAGTTGTTTATGCATCATGTAATGAGGCTGTGTTCTCGCAGAAATAATTTGCAGATGTTATTTCTAGAGGCTGCTAATTGCAATAGGCTGTGATGAAAGAGACTAACGTGGGAATGCAATCTCTTTTCAGGAAACTGTTTGGACATCCTGTGCTGGCTTGAAGGTGAACGGACAAATTTGATTTGTAATGCAAAGAGCCACAGAGCAGCGACCGCTGCAAGTCTGCTCACCGTTAGGCCTCAATTAGTGTGAGTCCCCTGTTTTCATTCTGCTTTCCACAGACTACTGATTAGCCGCTGCTCCAATTTGTGCTTAAATTGAATTCAGGACATATTAAGTGTGTACGTGGTGGGGTTATGCAGATGATATAATACATCTAGACTCTATACCTTAATTATTACCACATTTTCTTTTCTTGTATTATTTAATTAATATTTTTCCCCCTCCATTGTATATACAGATTCTAACTTAGTGATTATTTCTTCTGTAATAAAGATTAGCCTGTGTTGATCCCAAACTTAGGACACCATATGATAAATATTTTTGTTTGTTCCTTTTGTTGTGAGTTCCTTAGAGGCTTAATGTAAAGTTATGGATATTACGTTTTATTGATTATTTTATATTAACTTTTCTTTTTCATTTTAGCATACAAATGAATGTACTTTCCGGTGAAGCAAACCATGCTGCTCGGTGTGCTGGGGAAGATGCTGCCATGTGCTCCGTTTCTCTTCATGGCAGTGATGCAACTGTCTCACTGACCATCAGTATATCTTTGAATGAGAGTACTGCAAAGTCACCCGAGATGCAAGTCAGCACACGTCATCTGCGTAAGAACTGCCTTATGATTTACAGTTTTATTATCTATCTATCTGTCTAACTGTCTGTCATGGTTCTGTCGTTCTGTGATTCTATCTATTGTTATGGCTATCATTCTTTTGTTCTATTGTTCTGTCTGTCGTTTTATAATTTTATCGATCTATCAATCATTCTGTCATTCCATTTGTCATTCTATCTATCTTTCTGTCATTCTATCTATCGATCATATCTATCGATCATTCTATAGCTCGTTCTATCATTCCATTTAATGTTCCATCTGTTATTCTATCTGTCGTTCTATCGTTCTATCATTCCATTTGTCGTTTTATCTGTTGTTCTGTCATTCCATTTGTCGTTCTATCTATCTATCTATTGTTCTATCATTCTATCTATCTATCGTTCTATCTAACGTTCTGTCTATCTATCGTTCTATTGTTCTGTCTATCTATCGTTCTATCGTTCTGTCTATCTATCGCTCTGTCTGTCTATCGTTCTGTCGTTCTATCATTCTGTCTGTTGTTCTGTCTATCGTTCTGTCATTCTTTCAATCGTTCTTTCGATCGTTCTATCGATCATTCTATCAATCATTCCTTTTGTTCTATCTATCTGTCTATCTATCTATCCATCTATCATCTATCATCTATCTGTCTATCTGTCCCTATCTATCTATCTATCTATCTATCTATCTATCTATCTATCTTTATCTATCTATCTATCTCTGTCTGTCTATCTATCTGTCTAGCTATCTGTCTATTTATCTATCGTTCTGTCTATTGTTCTGTATCGTTCTATTATTCAGTCATTCTGTCTATCGTTCTGTCGTTCTTTCAGTCATTCTATCAGTCATTCTGTTTGTTGTTCTATCTATCGTTCTATCTATCGTTCTATCAGTCGTTTTATCAGTCGTTCTATCACTCTTATTCTATCTGTCGTTCTGTTGTTATAGCAATCGTTCTGTCATTCTGTCTATCTATCTGTTTATCTGTCTATCTATCATTCCATTGTTCCATCGCTCTATCGTTCTATCAATTGACCGTTCTATCATTCTATCTATCATTTTTCCCTTTCTATCAGTCTATCTATTGTTCTGTCTATCGTTCTATCTATCATTCTGTCATTCTGTCTACTGTTCTGTCGTTCTTTCACTCGTTATGTCTATCAATCTTTCCTTCTGTCTATCTAGCGTTCTGTCGTTCTATCTGTTGTTCTATCATTCTATCCATCGTTCTATCTGTTGTTCTATCATTTTATTAATCTATCTATCTATCTATTGACAGTTCTATCATTCTATCTATCATTTTACCGTTTCTATGAATCTATCTATTGTTCTGTCTATTGTTCTATCATTGTGTTTGTCATTCTGTCGTTCTTAGCTTTGGCTGAATGACCAGTAAGCAAGTTCCAATTTGGAATAATGCTGTTTTTATTAATCTTATGTTATCAAAGTGAAATCAGCCATTTCATTTCCTTCTTTACTGCCCATGTTTACTTGGAAGGGTGTAAAGTTACTAGAAGTGCTAAGTTTCCTTTTGGCAAAATGTACTGGAGATTTAGTTATTTCCTGTTTTTGTTTTTTTCAGGTCTTAAACATGATCTTATAACACAAACTTTCTAAGGGAAAACTGCTACATATTTTGTTCAAGATTGATTTAAACTATCGTTTATCTTGTTTGTTAACTCAATTTCATGTACTCATTTTTACTAACTTCCTTCATTTTCACTAATGTGAAATATTACAGTAGTACCTTTGCGTAAGTGACAGAATGATTGATCATACAGCTTGTAGCATGTTATTTTACAACAAAGTCACTTTTTGTTTAAAATAGGTTGTGATAATATATTAGGAACTAAAGATCATCTTCACAGTTACCTGTAAGTACATGACTGTTGCTTAATTGCTACTGTGAGTTCATGGAGACGGATGCCAGGGCAACAGGTGTTTTATTAGGGCGTGTTTGTTTTTTGGGACTGGAGGCTGAAGAATACACATTTAGTCTGAAGTGTTTTTCCAGACAGTGGATTTCATAATAGCATGGCTAAATGACTTAGGCTCTGTGTTATCGTTGTACAGGTACAACCAAATAGTTTAACAAAGCAAGATTGTGTAACATTTTATGAGATTAGTGAGATTAAAGGGATATTCAGCAAATAAAGTTCCTGTCGTCATTTACTTGCCTTCATGTCGTTCCAAACTTTGACTTTTTTTCTTCTTCTGTGGAACATCAAAACTTAAGTTCAGTGAAATATTCAAACCAGAAGCCATCAAACTGCAAAAAAGGACAAAAAAGCACTACAAAAACATCATAAAAGTCATTCATGTGACTCTTTCACTATATTACAGGCCTCGTGAGGTCTTACAAATCATCTGACTCTTTCACTATATTACAGGCCTCCTGAGATCTTACAAATCTTTTTTTACAAACCTGAAATGTGTTATTCACTGAAAATGTTGCTTAACAGACATGCTCACCATTTACTTTCATTGCTGCTGTCTGGACATGCTGAAAAATAAACCGATTGTGTTTCATGGAACAAGGAGACGTCAAGGGTTTGGAATGACATAAAGATACGTAAATGATATCAGATTGATCTTTTTGCAGTTGAATGATTCCTTTTGGTTTCATTTCAAGTGAACAAATTGTTCTGACATTTTCACTTCCTTCATTTCTTTGAAGTACATTGAACGTTTGTTGGAAAAGAAGAAAACGAGTTAATGATTAGAGCAAATGAATAAAAAGTCCCATCAGTGTAAGCCTATTTGTATTAATTGCAACAACAGGAGAATTTTTCTTTATAATGTGTTAGTGTCATGAGGTAGTGGTTTTAAAAGATAATGTTAGTCTGTTAATAAAGACTGCCTCAGCTGATTAGTAATAATGGTATTGCTATTATTAAAATAAAGCAAATTGCTTTGCCTGTTTTACAAAGCAGTTTTTGCTGAGGCCATCTTGTTCTAGAGCAACATAAATACTTTGTTCAGTACAAAATAATACTTGTGGACAACATACACATTTGTTTTTTTGTGTTCACTTCAAAATACCATCACCATCAGCCAGGCCTTTGTAGAATAAATGGCTCTGGCTTGGTTTTCCATTTGCTAAAGATGTTTTGCCAGTCTTCGAAAATGGGGATTTCCCTTTAAAAATGTGATGTGAAGATGTTAAACTGCCAATTTTTGCAGTATTCACACCCTCCACTACTTTTTTTTTTTTTTTTTTTTTTTTTTTTTTTTTTTTATAATGCAATGTGTGGATTCCCCACCCTCTGATAACAGCCATTGAAGGGTTGTGGATTAATGTTTCCAACTCTTATTGTAAGGCAGTAATTCACGATAAACAAGAAAGTATTGTAGAATAAGAAAATTGAGGGTTTATTCTTGCATGTAGGTCAGTTTCTGCTGTGTGTGTGACAAATAGGAGCACTTCAACTCAGTATTTATATTCTGATTAAACAAGGAAGTTTCTGTCTCAGAAGTAATATAAAATAATGCATACTCAACATATGTCTACTTTTAGGGCATCTGTGTGTTTCTCCTCAAACTAGGGTTGATTTGATGTAAAATAAATAAAATAACATTACTTGACTCACACCTTTCTGCATGTGGTATCAACATAAGCATATAGGATATTTTTTTATCTCAAGCCTTATATTCTTAAGTTTATATGGTGTAACATACAGTTAATGCTGCAAGATGAAAACTAAAAAGCAAATAAAAGAAACATACAGAAATTAAAACATAAAATATGTATACACTACCAGTCAAAAGTTTTTGAACAGCAGGATTTTTTTTTTTTTTTAAGTCTCTTCTGCTCACCAAGCCTGCATTTATTTGATCCTAAGTACAGCAAAAGCAGTAAAAATGTGTAATATTTTTACTATTTAAAATAATTGTTTTCTATTTGAATGTTTTTTAAAATATAATTTATTCCTGTGATTTCAAAGCTGATTTTTTTAGTATCATTACTCCAGTCACATGATCCTTTAGAAATCATACTAACATTCTGATTTGCTGCTCAAAAAAACATTTATGATGTTGAAAACAGCTGAGTAGAATGTTTCAGGTTTCTTTGAATAGAAAGTTTAGAAGAACAGCATTTATCTGAATAGAAAACTGTTTTAAATATTGATAATAATAATGATAATACATTTTTTTGAGCAGCAATTCAGCATATTAGAATGATTTATAAAGGATCATGTGACACTGAGGAATGGAGTAATGATGCTGAAAATGTAGCTTTGATCACAGTAATAAATTACGTTTTAATATATATTCGAATAGAAAGCAGTTATTTTAAATAGTAAAAATATTTTACAATATTACTGCTTTTGGAGTGTATTTTGGATCAAATAAATGCAGGCTTGGTGAGCAGATAAGAATTCTTTAAAAAAATATATTAAAAATCTTACTGTTCAAAAACTTTTGACTGGTAGTGTGTATGTATATATATATATGTATATAGCATTATTACCAGTTTACAAATAATCATTTAATATTTTGTGAATATCCTCCTTTCGCAGGAAGACCAGACCCTCCTGTCAATCTGCATTACAATGTGACGGCTGAAGGCGAGGTACTGTTCAAATGGAGTGACACACAACCTGACAGTGATGCCATAAACTATGAGATCCGATACTCATCCAATTCTTCACTTCAGCAGTGGGAGGTAATTGTTGGTGTGATGAATGTTGTATTAGCATTAAAAAGTAATGTTTGCGAAAACTGTTATAGGCCCCCAGAGAATTCCACAGAACGCCTCGCACATTTCCACAAAATTAGAATTCCTGCCATATGCACTATTCTATACATGCTTTAGTTCTTGCATGGTTGATGAGGAGCTACCTTCCTTTATCCAATGATCTCATTACAGTTTGTAGATATTTGTATCTAAAGTGTGGTTTTAGCTCACATACATTTTTGCATATTCGAATAGACTCCGAAATATACATTAAATATTTAACATATCGACAGCACCTAAAAAGTAAACCATTTTACATAAAGAACACTTTTTAGTTCCAACCAGTCTCCAGGGGATTTGTATTGATTTGTACATTTTAAACTAACAGTCAGTATGTTGATATTATGTTTCATCATATATCCAAAAGTACAAAAAATGTCATTTATGAATATAAACAATGTTTTAATGAATAAATCTCACTTAAATTAATCTAACATATTGTTTCTGTAGATGCTCCAACATAATTGTTAAAGAAAATGTGAATAATAAAATATTTTGACTATTCTGTTAGTGATTTCTTAATTTTTACTGTAATTTTTAAAATGTAATATGGAATTAACCTACACAGTGTGAATGAATCTGTTTGATCTATGGCTCTTTTAGATGGTGAAGGTCAAAGGACGTTCCTGGGTGCCTTTGAATGATCTCAGTTCTGGGATCAGATACATGGTCCAAGTGCGCTGCCAAAGCTACTTCCACTACTGGAGTGAATGGAGCCAACCTTTCTATCTCACACTGGATGGTAAGGATCTGTAATGCACATTAATTTTACATACTAATTCCCATTCATGCTGTATGTGTGTACATTTAGGTCATGAATTAATTTAGTTCTGCACCTCCCATTTAATGGCTCATCAGTTATAGTGAATGAGTAAAAATATGCAAATTCTGACATTTATGAAAGGGTCCTCAAAATGTTTTCTGCCTGATATGCTCATATTCCCATGACTTACAGCCTGCTGTTCTCAACAACAGAGTGCACAGGTCGACGCATTTAACCCAACATCATTCAGAGTCTAAAAGTGGTTTTTAGTGTGTATCAAACTTCATGCAAATGACTGCTTTTGCTGTTCCAGTTATATTTATCTTTCAAAGAGATTCATTTTCTTCCCTAAGCCTCCACTTAAAAGTTTGACGTTTGCTAATTACAATCATGTATACTCTCTGCTACTCTGCATCTGTATAATGCTTTGGCTTGTTGCTCTGCTCTCAGAATACCTCTTTGATTTGTCATCTAAAAGATGCATTCAATTCACTGTTCATTTTCAGAATGAATTACAATGCTAAACAGCCGGTTTTCTAATGTGAAAGCATTAATATGCCATTTGCTTGCAAACTGAGGTCAGATGTTGCATTTGCAAGGTATATGATATTGGCATACTTAATTCTTTCAAACCAGATAATAATAATAATATAATAATAATAATAATAATAATAATAATAGTAACCAATTTTCATTTCTGTAATTACCTATTTAAAAATACTATAGAATATTTAGACTTGTTCTTAAATGAAAAAAGGTAATGTATTGTAAATATTTATGAGGCCAGAGTAAGTACTGTCCTTGAGTTCTTTTACCTTATCATTGTTAGGTTTATTAGTACGGCTTAGATTCCTCCTTGTAAATAGTTTTTTATTAAAAGCCTTCATAATTTAAACATAACCGTGGTTTGCGTTTTAAATCTTTTGTTTAGCATCATGTTCAGTCTCAGGCCAATAAAAGATCCTTAAATTTATTGAAGTTGAGTGTGAGGAATGTATCTATCTTTAGCAGTTATGAAGGGGTCATATGGCTAAAATGATTGATACTGATTCATACTCAACTTCTAAATATACTCATCTGCTGTTTATGGAAGCGGTTTCTGCCACTAAATAAAATTCACCACTGAATAAAAAATAAAAAATGTAATTGCGACTTTTCAATATTGACTTTTTTTTCTCGCAGTTGTGAGTTTACATCTCGAAAATCTGACTTTTTTCTCTGAATTGTGAGATATAAACTCGCAATTGTGAGTTATAAAGTCAGAAATGTGAAATATAAACTCAGCTGTGACTTTGTTTTCTCAGAATCGCGAGTTTATATCTCGCAATTTTGACTTTTTTTTTTTTATAATTGTGTTTAAATTGCAATTGTGACTTTTTTCGCAGAATTGTGAGTTTACATCTCACAGTTGTGACTTTTTTCCTCAGAATTGTGAGATTACTATATATCTTGCAATTCTTTTTTCGCAAAGTTGGGAGCTTGTCTTGCAATTCTGACTTTATAACATGCAGTTGTGAGTTATAAAGTCAAAATTGCAAGATACGAGCTCGCAATTCTGACTTTTTTCCCCTCAGAGTAGTGAGTTTATATCTCACAATAGTGACTTTTTTTTCTCAGAATCGTGAGATTACTATATATTTTGCAATTCTTTTTTCGCAGAGTTGCGACTTAATGTCTTGCAATTCTGACTTTTTTACATGCAGTTGTGAGATATAAACTTGCAATTTTGAGTTATAAACTCATTTTCACTGCCATGTCTCTTTGACTAGTGCATCTTTGAGCCTATATTAAGTATAAGTAAAATACTTAAGTACTGTTAAAGTCAGATACTTTAAAACTTTTACTCTTTACTGCACTTTTATTTCAGTTGTTTTGGACTTGGTGACTCGTCGCTTGTAGTGGAGCACTGTAAGGTGTCTGTACTTTTACTCAAGTATGGTTTTTAGGCACTCTGTACACTTCAACTGTTCACGCAATTGTAAGTTTGTATTATGCAATTCCGACACTTTCAAGTTTATAGCTCACAATTCCTAGAAAGTAAGTCAGAATTGCGAGATTCACCTGCAACTTAGAGTGACTCAGTATTATGAAATGAGCATTTTTCTGTAGCTTGAATGAAGCAACTTCTAAGAAAATTCTTACTTGAGATAAACTGTAACATATAAACACTTTCCCATGGTAGATTAGAGCTTTATTTATGATCTTAGCTGAATACTGACACTGATCGGGTGGGTGTTTATTTATTTATTTATTTATTTATTTATTTATCTATTTTTTATTATTCTTTCTTCACTTGCTTTTAAATGCCCAGACCATAGCGGTGCCCGTGAGTAATATACAGATAAGAGAAAAAAAAATCAGTTGAGTGCGGTAGCCAGTCTTAAATACTGCTGCCAGCTAATGCTGCACTTAACTGCACTTTGGGCTGTCTGCATATTAGTTAATGTTTTAACTGTTTCAACTTGATTTGACGTCACAAGAGACTTGATTCTGTCTCTGTTTTCCTACTTTGATGCATTAGTTACGTAGCAGCTGTCATTTTGTATGTGCTTATAAGCTTTTTCAGTGCAGATCATACATAGTTTTTCTGATATGCCAGTTGAGTTGTATATTTTCAGAATCCATGCTGCGCAAGTCACCATAGCAACTAAGCTTCAGGTTGTTCACTAGCATTACAATAAACCCACTATCTCTTTGCTGCAAGGGAGCAAGATGGGAATGAGGGAAAGTAAAAATCAATAGGGTGAATCTTAACATCTGTCAGAAACATGTCTAGGTCATACTTCATCCTAAAATCAAACAAAAATATGTATTGTTTTAGCCTTGTAACTTTAAAATGTTTCTTCAAATAATATTTCTTCAAGTTGTTACTGTAATTCAGTATTTATGTTTGTAAATTATTATTATTTAGTGAAAAAAAAAATTATATATATATATATATATATATATATATATACATTTTACTGCAGTAATTTCATTACAGTACTGTAAAAATTTCTATATTACAGTGTTGAAAATCTAATAAAACCATAATTAAGAATAAAAAGTTACGCAGAATGTAAATCAAGTTAAGGTGTTTCATCTGTATTATGATATTTATAATTTTGGGAGAAAAGTGCTTAATTAAAATGTAAATAATGTCACAGTGGTATAAAAATAAGCTTAATTTGCTTGATGCAAAATATTTTGGTAACACTTTACAATAAGCTCACAGCATTAGCATTAGCACTAACATGAACTAACAATAAACAATATATTTTTACAGCACTTATTAAACTTTGTTAATATTAGTTGTATGTAGAGCTGCAAAACAATTAGTTGCGATTAATTGATTCAAAATAAAACGTTTACATACTATATGTGTGTGTACTGTGTATATTTATCATGTACATATATTTTCTTAATGTATATATTAAAGAAAAATATGGTAGATTTATATGTATATTTATATAAAATATAAGTTATATACAAGTGTTTAAATACAAATACATACATATGTGTATTTTATGTACATAATAAATGTAGACAATACACACAAATGGTATGTAAATAAACTTTTATTTTTAAAAAATGCTCTAAAAATGTTCATGACAGTTCACAGCACATTAACTAATTTACAGATACAACTGTTTGTACATTTTAATAATGTATTAGTAAATTTTAAAATTAATATTAACCAGATTAACGAATCCTATATAAATCTTGTTTATGTTAACTAATATAGTTGTTTCATGTAAACAAATGAAACATTATTCTAAAGTGTTCCCAATATTTCTTATGTTTTGGGATGAAAAGTGAACCACAAATGTTGTTGTCAAGAGATTCACCCACTTGCTGATATGCCACATGCTGTTCTTAAATCTGGTTTGTTTATTTGTATGTTTACGGTGCAAAAATGCTTCCTTTACATTTTTTCCTCTCTTTCTCTGCTCCTCAGTCAGTTACATCCCTGCTGAAGTCTTCACGACACCAGGGTCAAAGGTCACGGTTTACGCCGTCTTCCACAACCGCAGCTGGAGCGCGAGTAAAGCTGTGTGGATGCTTAACGGACAGGTGAAGATTCCGGAAAGCCAGTACAGAGTCATCAATGAGCAAGTTAGCTCTGTCACAGTGACGGTAGATGAACCAGGGTTTGATACTCTGATGTGCTGCCACCAATGGGGAGAAAGGTTCAAGTGCATCATCGCCTATGCCAAAATATACACTGAAGGTAAGCCATGAATTATGGAGAGCATCTCTAACCATACATTCAATAAATGTTGTTTATTTAAAAAGCTAGAAAATGTAAAATTGGCTTTTTTCCAGGAATGTTTAATGCAGATATTACCTGCCAGAGCAAGAATTCAGTAGTGGACACCATGAGCTGTGAGTGGAATAAGAGCGCTTGGGCACAAGTCAGACTACTTTACAGGTAAAAGCATGATAGTTCAGCCATTTCTATTTTAGCCAGGTTGTGTTGCATAGATGGTAAAGTCTTACTTTTTGTTGTAGACAATATACATCAATGTGTGAGACGATTTCAGAGATCGAGAGCAATGAAGAAAATGAAGAAAACATGTCTTTGGTAAAGGAGTGCCCATCTGGAGCAGGAGACCACAGAGAGTGCACTTTAAGAAACCTTAGCCTGTTCTCTTGCTACAAAATCTGGTTGGAAGTGGAGGGAGGGCGTGGGAAAGTTAGATCATTTCCTGTCTATGTTGCACCCATTGACCATGGTGAGTTTCAAAGTTTTTCACCAGCATTCCAATGAAATTCAAAGTGACAGTATTCTTTTGACTTTTGGTTATAGATCAAATTGCTGACAAAGACTGGAATATATCAAGGACATTTAAATATATCTATATAATAGTATATAATATTTTTAATTAAATATTAATATATTTTTCAAAAGTAGATATAATTAAATATCAACATACCCAGCTTTTCAAGACTTTGCAATTTTTTTAAAAAATGTTTTTGAAAGAAGTCTCTTATACTCGTCCAGGCATTTTTTTAATCAAAATATAATTATACAGTAATATTGTGAAGTATTATTAATTTTTTTAATTATTATTATTATTTTAATAGCACTTCTGTTCAAAAATTTAGGATCAGTAAGATTTATAATGTTTTTTAAATACATTTGTTATGTTCATCAATGGTGTATTTTATTTGATCAAAAATACAGAACAAACACATATTATGAAATAATATTGGGATTTAAAATAAAAGGTATAAACTAATATACTTTAAAATATAATATTCATATGATACAAACCTGAATTTTCACCAGCCATTAATGCAGTCTTCAATGTCACATGATTCTTCAGAAATCATTCCAATATAACAGTTGTGATGCTCAATATGTTTTTGGAAACTGTAATACTTTTTTTCAGGATTCTTTGCTAAATAGAAAGTTTAAAAGAACAGCATTTTTTAAAAAATGGACATCTTTCCTAACAATATACAGTACTGTTTGGTGTCAAAGTACAAAAGTTTGGTGTCAGTACATTTTTTTTCTTTCTTTTTTTTCTGAAAGAAATTAATACTTTTATTCAGCAAAGATATGTTAAATTGATAACAAGTGATAGTAAAGTTGCAAAAAGGATTTGTATCAGCCTATTAAAATGATTTCTGAAGGATCATGTGACACTGAAGACTGGAGTAATGACTGCTAAAAAAAAATTAGTTTTGCATCATATAAATAAATAGTATTTTAAAGGATATTAATAGCAAACAGTTATTTTAAATTGTAATAATATTTCACAATATTTCACAATATTACAGTTTTTTTCCTGCATTTAACCAAATAAATAAAGCCTTTGTGTGCATAAAAGACTTTAAAAAAAACACCAAAAATCTGATCCCAAATTTTTAAAGACAGTGTGTTTTAAAATATAATTTATTTCAGTGATTGAAAAGCTTAATCTTCAGTAGCCTTTACTTCAGTGTTACAGTGATCACGTGATCCTTCAGAAATCATTCTAATATACTGAGTTGTTGCTCGAGTAACATTCCTTTTTTCTGCATTTTCATAGTTGAAGACAGCCGTTTTTGTGGAATCCATGATATGTTTTTCAGGATTCTTTTATGAATAGAACGTTCAATTGAACAGCATTTACTTGCATTAATTCTTCAGTTTAGATCAAGTTCATGTGTCCTTGTTGAATAAAAGTTTTTATTTTGTTCAAAAAATCTTTTGAATGTTAGTGTATAAATGTTTTCTTCTGAAAAATGTTTACTTTTTGTGTCTCTTGTAACCATCTGTTATTCCAGTTACTTGTGTCTGTCTCTGCTTGCCACTCTATTCACATTGCAAATTGAGATGAATAAGAGTTTCCCTTGTGTTTTTTTTTCTTTCAGTGAAACCATCTCCTCCCTCAGTCTTGGAAGCGACCACTATGCCGAATAAAACCCTGAGCGTAAGCTGGAGACGCCCCCATTTACCTGTATACGACATGCAGTATGAGCTGCGCTTTGTGGATTTGCGAGGGATGGCAAATACGCAATGGAAGGTAGGAAGAAGTTTCTGGAAGCTGGGGTCTCAGGTGGACAATGAGACCAGAAAGCTGAATATAATATATTTGAGTAAATGCTTCATGCATAATGATCAATCACAGAGTGCATGCAATGAATTACTGTAATTACTCTGATCTGTATATCGGTCTTATCTGTATAATTGAGAGATTTGGAATTTAAAAGATGATAAGCTTAAAAGATGATAGGCTAAATTGATCCTTTTTTTTTTAATTTAAATGTTCTTCTTACTGGAACTTCTTAGCACTTCATTTTCAATTTATCCCTTTCAGATTTCAAAAGGAATACGGTTACATTCTGTACTCGGGTATAAGCTCTGTAATCTTCTGTGGCATTTACAGATGAGTGTTATGTCCCCTTACAGGTCATCAGTCCTCTTCTGGAAACACAGGCAGAGATTCAGCTTGAAGAGTCCTGTGTTCAGTTTAAAGTAGAAGTTCGCTGTAGAAGACTGAATGGCACTGGATACTGGAGTGACTGGAGCATGAGTTACACTTCAGCTGTTTACAACAGGAAAGGTAACGTTATCAATGTAGTTGTGCTACTGTTATAAGCCTATATAATTCAGAAGCCCTAATAGGTATGGAATATTAATATCTTTTTTTGGTTATATGAAATTGAAAACGTTTAGAGCGACTATAGTGTTACAATATGGTTGTAGACTTAAATATCAAAGCTATTTCAGCCTTGGTTAAAGGGATAGCTCACACAAAAATTAATATTCAGTGATATTTTTGATGAAATCTAAGCGCTTTCTGACCTATCGTAGACAGCAGCTGACCCTTTCAAGGCCCAAAAAGGTAGTAAGGACATTGTTAAAATAGTCCAAGACATCAGTGGTTTAACCTTAATGTTATGAAGCAATGAGAATAGTTTTTGTGCGCGAGGAAGACAAAAGTAACAGCTATATTCTCTCTTCTATCTAAGTCTTCGAGGTTACAAGAAAAAAAAAACTGAAATTTTTCATAGTCTCTTAGGGTTTCTCTTAGGGATGGATTTTTGTTGAAATCTTCCCACACATGAAAACATTTTTGACAGATTTAATGTTAAATAGCTTTGGGGTGTCTGTAAGATTGTGAGTAATGACTTCCTCCAGTGAAACATGGGAAATACATCACATACCATTGACATTTAAGGACAATATAAAGTTGAGGCACTTATAAGTTAGATATTGCCAAGTAGTTTTTGTGGTGAAAACCACAGTACTTTGTCAATATATATGACAACAGCATAAAATCTAAATCAATGAACACAGACCAAAGCTGGAACTGGTGTAAAGAATATGCAGGTGAAAACAAATCCTTGCTAGCTGATTTAAAAAGATAAAAACAATAAAAATGATTTGACAAAAGAAACCTTTCTTTTGTCTTCGCCTTGGAAGCGCATGTGATTCCTCATGCTTCTTCTGAACACACACCTGCTTTATTATATCCATCTGTACGTCTGTGAGTCATGATGAGTAACTTTGTAATTTGTGTGAACTTCATAGGAGATGCACAAGGATGTGTTTGGAGAACTGATGACAGTTCTTAATAATAAAAATATTAAACTTAAATTCTTTCTCTAAAAAGTCGTAATTTCTTACATTTAGTTATACTAAACATGCAGACATCCTAAATATGAGTTGCTCAGTAAGTAAATTAGTTCATATGCAGCTTCCAGAGCTGCAAAGTTTAATTTGTCAGTGCGATTGTAATCATTTAAATGGTTCTGTGTATATTAATTGACTTTGTCTCCATAGTGAGAATGTTTTGAATTGAACACAGTTACGGTATAAAGTTTATTAGGATTAATGGAAATTGCACCACATATCACCCACCGTGACTTCCTAAACCTTGCGTATCGCTGTAGGAATGTGAACTGGAACGCTACTGCGGGGGTGGAGATCAGCGTGTGCTTGCAACACCATTTGTCAGTTCTTTATACCACCTTTCTAACAGGTTTACATTAGTGCAGAGCTGTCTGCTGGTGCCAGAGCTCTTGCTTTTGAAGTAACTGTTGCTAGCAGATTGCCGTCAGCATTACAGGATATAATTGTCTGTTACAGTAAGTATGGAGGTGTAGGAATTTGCCTGAGAGAAGACTTGCAAATAACAGATAAGGGAGATGTATTTCATTACATAGTGAGACTTCTAGCAAAACAAAAATGTTGGAGTCATAGCCTTGTAGACAGCGCTCCATCATATGATGCAAGAGCAATTTGTCTGTTCTAAGTTCAAGTCCCAGATTTTCCAGATCCTGTTCCCACATCTCTAATCTAATTTTTTCTCTTTCTGTCAAAAAAAAAAAAGAAAGTAAAATTCTTAATGAAAAGCTTACAGTATCTCACAAAAGTGAGTACAACCCTCACATTTTAGCAACTTGGATATATTTTAGAGTTGTCAATATGCAGCTTGTATAGCGGTGTATATTTACTGTCCCCTGAAAATAACTCAACATACAGCCAAAGTGATAACAGCACTGTCATTTAACCATGCAAAGCCACATGTCCTATTTATCATGTTCATGTTTTTGTCTGCTTGACAGGACCATACAAAGTTGTGTATCTTGTATTAGAGCAGTTAAAATTTGGTGCCTTGTGTACATTTCTCTCCTACTAACCACTGGATGTTCAACAAGGCACCTCATGGCAAAGAACTCTGAAGATTTGATAATTAGAATTGTTTCTCCCCACAATGATGGCCTAGACTATAAGAGGTTCAGTAACAACCTGGAACTGAGTTACAGTACTGTGGCCAGGGTCATACAGAGGTCTTCCAAGACGGGTTCCATTGCTGAAGACAACCTGTCCAAGAGCATGAATTACTGGAACCATGTCCTATGGTCTGATGAGACTAAGATAAACTTGTTTGGCTCAGATGGTGTCCAGCATGTGTGGTGATGCCCTGGTGAGGAGTACTTTGGACACTGTTTTGACAAGTTCACTTAGGGTGTACTCACTTTTGTTGCCAGCTGTTTTGACAATAATGGCTGTATGTTGAGTTATTTTTAAGGGAACAGTAAATATACACTGCTATACAAGCTGCAAAATAAAAAATCCAAGTTTCATTTCTATAGTATTGTCCCTTGAGAAGATATACTAAAATGATTGACAGTTATTTTAAATTGTACTATTTTACAATATATATATATTTTTTTTTTTAATCAAATAAATGCAAATGCATTATTCTTGATGAGAATAAAAAAACATTTTTAAAAATGCATTCCTATATGCCAGCCTATTAACTCTTTCCCCCCCAAACACGTAATTTTACATTATCCTTGAGACAATGCTTCCCCGCCAAACATCGAATTTTACGTTATCCATGAGACGATGCTTCCCCGCCAAACACAGAGTTTTACGTTATCCATGAGACAACACAGAATTTTGCGACAATGCTTCCTCGCCAAACATGGAATTTTACGTTATCAATGAGACGGCGCTTCCCCACCAAAAAAAAATTAAAATTTTCCGTTATCCATCAGACAACATGGAATTTGAGACAACGTTTCCCTGGCAAACATGAAATTTTCCATTATACATGAGACGACACTTCCCCACCAAACACGTAATTTTCTATTATCCATGAGACAATGCTTCCCAGCTAAACACGTAATGTTCGTTACCCACGTGAATACAGAATTTTCCATTATCCATAAGACAACATGGAATTTGAGACAATGCTTCTCTGAAAAACACAGATTTTTCTGTTATCAATGAGATGATACTTCCCCACCAAGGACTGAATTTTCCACTATCCAAGAGATGACGCTTTCCCGCCAAACACAAATTTTCTGTTTTCCATGAGACAACGCTTCCCTGAGAAACACAGAATTTTCTGTTATCAATGAGATGACACTTCCCCTCCAAGCACAGAATTTTCCACTATCCAAGAGATGACGCTTTCCCGCAAAACACAAATTTTCTGTTTTCCATGAGACCAACGCTTCCCCGCCAAACATGGAATTTTCTGCTATCCAAAAGATGACGCTTCCCCCGTTATCCATGAGACAACACTTTCCCACCAATCACAGAAGTTTCCACGTTTTCACTGGTATAGGGGGCATTATTATGCATCTCCTTAATGAGAATATCCTGATCAAAGAATATCCTGATCAAAAACACAGGCGAGGAAGATGCATGAACAAACGATCTCATACGTAGGCAGATACAGTGATCATCAACAATAAATGCATATAAATGAAAACTGCCTAATGTTACAGAATGAAATGGTGATCCAGGAGGTGGTTTAGGACCGTGCAAGCATTGGGGTGCTGATGGAAGTGATCTACTGCATCTTTGCTTTGCTTTGATCATTGTACTGAATATAATCCAGATGTAGTATTTGATTAAAAACATGGTTTTCTCAGCTCTTTGCTTAAAATGTTGCTTTTTTTATAAAACTTACCTACATTCAAGTGTTGATTTAAAAATTAATGCTTGAGGCTAGAATAAACAGATTTTTTGTTGTTTAGAAGTAGAGGCTTTGTTCTTTATTTTGATGTATTGCATATTCAGATATTAACACAAAATTCTCTGGGGGCCATGAAATTTAGTAAAAATGATCAAAAATGATAACTTTTTTCAAAAACGCTGGTGGAGAAAGAGTTAATATCCTCTTTGAACATAAAATGTAGTGTCCTGTAGATAATCATGACTGTGTGGTGTGTCATTTCAGCACCAGAAATGGGACCAGACTTCTGGCGGATTATACAAGAGGATACTGCTAGAGGTGTGACAAACGTCACCCTGATCTTTAAGGTTGGTAAAGATTGATTTAATTTACTCTAGCAACAAAATAAATGTGATTATAAAAAGTTTGAGCTTAAATGTTTTTGTCACTTTTAGCAGCCTGTCCTAGCAGGAGATGCATATAGTTGCGTGGAGGGTCTTGTGATTGAACACCAGGCCTCAGGCAGAGCCGTGTGGTCAGATGAAACAACCTTGGCTCAGTTTCACTCATTCCAGTGGAGGAAGGAAGCGCACACAGTCACCGTTATGTCTCGCAATGCTTTAGGCATTTCTACACGGAATAGAAACATGACGCTGTTGCATCAACCCAAACGTGAGCTAACTTGCTTCATACCCTTCCTGTAACATCACACATTTTTTTATCATGCAGTCTACCGTTGCCATTGTTTTCGTTTGATGAACAAGAAGTTTTGTTTGCCTTCAAGCAAATAATGTCTGTTTATGTGCCTACTCATGGTGCGTTATTTCATCCGGACATTAATTTACAGAGTAATTGTTTTGATAGAAGCTTGGTGTTGTTTGTTTGGTGAAAGGGTTGTTGGGGTGGGAGATTTTTGAATTGGTTATTACCTATACACAATAGTACTCTGATATTTTGTTCCGGCTTGTTATTATCTATTCCTGCAATCAAAGTGTTTTTCACATAGAAATTATATAGATTCCACTATTTACGTTTATTAATTTCCTTTTTTCCTTTTCTAGGACGATGTGTACGTTCATTCAACGCAGTTGCTAATGCTAGCTGTGTGTATCTTTCTTGGAGCCTGTTATCTGATCATCCAGTGCCTCAGTCATTTGTCATCGAATGGTTAGACCTAAACAAAAACCCCGAACAGGACGTGTCTCTCACTGAGAGGCTGCAGTGGGTCAGAGTTCAGTCCGCAACGAGAGATCTCTCCCTTTGCCGTATGTGATTTTGCGTATTATTCCTCACATTTGCATATCAGTACATGACGAAAATAAAAAGAAGGTTTATCCTTACAAGTATAAATGATCTTTGACAGGGTAATTTGTTTTTGTACAGGTCGTTTTTATGGCTCAGAGGAGTTCACCTTGTATCCAGTGTTTGTGGATGGTGAAGGGGAGCCGGTGCGATACACAGGTGGGTTTACAGCAGTGACATCAACTAATGCATTGACATCATTATGTGATCAGTTAAACCCCTGAAGACATTTGTACGTGCATTTGGTGCTAGGCGAGGGGCCTTTGGTTTACATTCATTGCAGGATTACGTAAAACATTTATTTTGACAACAAAGTACACATTATACAAATATCTGTCTGAAAAAAATATTAGACATTGTTATTTTAAGAAAATGTATGAAAATCATGTTGATGTGATAGAAAAATTAGTTTCTCTTTGTTTTGTCATCCAGCTACAAGGGGAGACCCTGCAGCGTACATACTCCTACTGATCATTGCGTTCCTGTCTGTGGTGCTGTTTGTCACTCTTCTGATGTCACAAAACCAGTAAGACCTACAGCTATCTTCTTTTGGTCGAAATAAAGATGGTTGCAGTATCATTATGTTTTGTCTGTGACCCCTAGAGGGTCCAGTGAGGTACTATATGGGTCTGCTGATTATATTTATTATATTTATTTATTTTTTTTAAACAGATTTTTGTGAAACGATTAAAATAAGCATTAAACCAAAATTGTTTAAGCTGTTATTTAAAGCGAAATGATTTGTTCATGTTAAAAAACTGTTAAAGTAAGATTGTAACGTGTAAATATGACTAAATTATAAATATTATAATTGCTTTACAATGTAACTATCATGCCAAACTATGTAAATGCATAAATACAACACCATACATGTTAATATTTCCTGGGCTTTAATGCGACACTCAGTTTTGTGTATATAATTGGAGGACCCTGCTCTACCACTCTATTTACCAATGGATAAATGTGTTAATCGAGAACAGTGGTTCTCAAAAGTGTGGTACGAGTGCAACTAGTGGTACACAGAGGAATCACTAAATTAAATATAAATTAATGTTAAAACACAATACACTTTCATTTAATCTTTGAGTAAAGTTTTTATTTTGTAATTTTTTTTTACAGTTACATGTGCAGTATAGTTTTTATTGAACTGTTGGGTTTGTTAGCACTGTGCAGTGTTAATGTTCACACTGTGTATTTAAAAGGTTAAAGTGGCTGACAATAATAAATATTCTTATTAGGAATAAAACTGCCTCCCTTTTGAACTCTGCAGAGCTGTAGCTGAATAGTTAGGCCTACTACGCTACTGCATATAAGCACATAGTAGTACTTGGGGAGCCAAATATTTTTGTACTTGGTATAAAAAGTTTGAGAACCACTGATCTAGGATGTAAAACCAAAGCTAAAAAATGGCCTAGAAGGGAACCCCAGGTATTTAGACTTGTATGGCTTAATATAACTTAAATGATGTCTTGTACTTAAATATGTAGTTGAAAACCCATGAAAGATTTAAGTTTTTTTTAAAAATCCACATCGTTTTATACATATTTTGGACTATGGGGGGGGGGCACCATTATTTCGATTAGATCAAATGGTTGCACTCTGTGAGCTGGCGCAACATGTTGCTATTTTAACACAACTCTGAAAATAAAATACTGATACGTTGCTGCATTGTGCAGCTTTTGGTTGTCATTTTCAGTTGCAGGGCAACAAGAGAAGAAATGCAAGTCTTCACTGCTTTCTTAGCGATAAGAAGAGGAGATAAGAATAAGAACATGCCTGTGGACAAATAAAACTTCCTAAAGACTCATGTCTTTGTTCTCTACACTTTACACGATGTGGATTTTTTTTTTAAAGTGCCCCTCTTATGGAATATGAAAGGTTCATATTTTGGTTTTGGGAGTCCCCAACAACAGGCTGACATGCATGCAAGGTCAAAAAACACTTTCATTGTCTTATATGGATTTATTTTTACCTTTTTTGCTCAACGACTCCCAAACCATTTACTCAGTGAATCATTTGTCCAAACCCCTTGTTTGCGTGATGCTAATCTGCGGTGATTGCTGCGATGACCCATTCTGTAGTGATTGGTCTACTGCGTGCAGTGCATTTCGAAAACAGAACGCCCATCACCATTACTTAGCCCACAGCTCAGTGGTAAACACCCAAACAGCCATGGAATATGCATTAGCCCAACGCAGAAATGTATTGATAAAGCACTGCAGTTTGTACACCAACGTATTGCTCTATTCTTTATCAGAGCTCCAAGTAATAACAACGACAGACATTCACTATTCAGTGATGCATTTCTAGACAATTGCGAGTGAACAGATATTGCTGTTAACTGGTTAGCCAGAGACCTACAAGCTACGCGGAGCGAACACAAAACGCATAACTAAATACGTATTTCGCATGCTACAGAGTACAAGAGAGCAACAATTTTTAAAGGATGACTCCACTTTCAGAATAAAAATTTCCTGATAATTTGCTCACCCCCACGTCATCCAAGATGTTCATGTTTTTCTTTCTTCAGTCGCAAAGAATTAAAAATTATTGAGGAAAACATTCCAGGATTTTTCTCCATATAGTGCAGAGCACAGCGTCTTCTCGACATGATGCTGTCCACAGGAATCCGCTACAGTGTTTGAAGAAGCAGGGGTTCAAGTTTTTCCCTAGTCTGTGTGCACAAAAAGTCCAAGGAGGGCAATATGACATCAACATGAAACAGCTTGGGATTTGTTTTAAAAACGACTCATTGAAATGATTCAGAGTCGACTCTTTCTTTTGAGAGACTATAACTTTATACACGGTGCACTTTCAGATTTTAAACTTTGCAGGATGTTTTCATTCACTTAGAGCTGTTACACACTGTGTGAAATCAAATTTTTTTTAAAAATCCATAATAGGGGCACTTTAAGTAACACAAATCTTTCATGGGGAAAGTAAGAGACATCATTTACGTTATATTAAGCCATACAAGTCTTAATACCCGGGGTTCCCTTGAAAGAAAAATCCTTGGAAATATAACAGTCAAATTAAATTATAAAATCATAGACCTTCTGTTTATTAACTGGATTACCTTTGATCTAGCAGAAGAACACATTAAAAAGATTTAAGGAAGCTACAGTATATATTGATTTTTTTTTTTTTTTTTTAAGCCAGTTGTTTGAATTAAAGTGAGGCATTGTAATCTGATTTGTATGGGATTTATTTGGTCGTAATGAAAGTCCGATATAACATACATAAATTGGTTTACAGTATGTAATGTATATAAATTGGAATAATGCTCATTCTTAGCAATAGAATAGTTTGCTTGAGGGTAAATATTTCACAAGTTCTGCCAGAGAAAATTACTAAGGTAACAAATACAGTTAAATTATTGCTCATCTGCTTAGACTTGATTGCGGGAAATATCGTGACTTTGTGTGCCACAAAAGGGAGTGGCAAAAGTTTGGATTTTACAATGTGGGTGATAAAATCTTGATCTGCTTTAGATTCTGGTAAAAGAATAGTTCACAACAAAATGAACATTTGCTTAAAATTTATTCAGGTCATCCAAAATGTAGACGAGTTTGAACCAATGGTTCCTCTGCATCGAATGGGTGCCGTCATGACTGAAAGTTCAAACAACTGATAAAAACATCAAGATAATCCAAACTAATCCACTCGACTCCTGCGTGTTTCTAAGAAACAAAACCATTGCTTCTGGCCAAAACACAAGTCCGTAATCCACAATAATGCTTTTTCCAGTAAATAAAGTCCATCCCCTGTTGTCCTCTCACATCAAAATCTACCGACATATTTGTTTACAACAGTTTTGGCTTGCAAACGGTGCTTGACCTGTGCATATTTCTTACAGGATGAGAAAACTCATGTGGAAGGATGTTCCAAATCCCAACAACTGCTCCTGGGCCAAAGGAATGGACTTCAGGCAGGTCAGTATCAGTAGATCCAGAGTCAAACAGAGGACCGTTGTTTAGTTGATAAATGAAAACATGAGGCATTTAATCACATCCATGATAAACTGGTAAAAAATGCTGCATGTGACGCTGGGAGGAGATGGAGTTTTAACACATTCAGTATATATTAGTTTCTTTCTCCTTGCAGATTGACACCATGGAGAGCTTGTTCCCTCACTCAGAGGGGCTCACTGCCTGTCCACTGCTGCTGGTCTCTGAGAGCATCTGTGAGGTGGAAATTATCGAGAAGCCTCATCCTGTGACGCTTGAACACGAAAAAGACAAAGTTCTCATGTATAACTCTGGAGACAAAACGACTACCGGTTCTGCCGTTCTAGCAGACTCTTCTGAGCCTCTGTCTCTGGAGGCTTCCACTGCTGCTGCTACCCCGGAAACATCAGGCCAGTCCTCGGTCACATACTCAACCGTTCTGCTCTCCGATCAGCCCAGTCTCCTTCGGAAGCAGCAGGAGAGTCTGAGCAGCTCCAGTGATGAAGGCAACTTCTCTGCCAATAACTCAGACATTTCCGGCTCCTTCCCTGGAGGACTCTGGGACTTGGAGAACCATGTGTGCCCGGATAGCGCCAATCCTCGCCATTCCAGCTCCTACAACTCCGTGGAAGAGTTCTCGGAAACATCGGATCAAGATTATGAAGCTTCAGAAAGCACAGGTGTAGCCAAAGACCTCTACTACCTCGACGTGAACGAAGAGGAGAAAGATGAAGAGGAGATTGAGGAAACGCAAGGTGAACACGAAAAAAAAGAGAAATCGTTATGAGGGTGGATGCCAGGCCACTTCTGGAAGGCAAAAATTCCACATCCGTCAATTCCAATAATGTATCTCACAGCATTCCTCTTTATCTGCCTCAGTTTCGGACTGAATCCATTAATCCGCCCTGAAATAATAACAACAGCAGCGCCACTTGGTGGTAATGTGGGATAATGCTTTTTTCACTGGATGGAGGTCGACAAAACACCTCAGAGGTTTTCCACTAGGGCTGCACAATTTGAGAAAAAATTGCGAGTTCAATTAAAAAATTTAATTTTAATTTTTTTTTTTTTTTAAGGGACAGACTGCATGATCTTTGAAAAAATCTAATTGCATTTTTTTTCCTGACTAAAAATTGTAAGTTAAAATAGCACAATTACATTGTTTTTTAGCTCCAGGTTTTCTGTGCTTGCTAGTAGGGCTGCAGAATTTGGCCAACATTTTTAAATATAAGTATTTAGATAAATACTATAATAATAATAATTTTATTTTAGTACTAATATTTATGGCTGTATAACTTCTTCATTTAAACCATCAACTGCAGGGAAATCTGCAGGGAGCTTTTAAAATAAGTGTTATAAGATGAGTTTACGTAGAGCAGCATTTATTTTGATCCAAGTCATGTGTAAATAAAAAAAAATGTGAAACATGCAGCGCATTTTTTATTTAAATCACAGCCTTCATGCCTTGATAATCACACTTAGCCATTTGGTTATTTCGTTTTTATTTTGATTAATCATGCAGCCCTATTTTCCACCCTCAACCTTCGATTTGAAAACCTTTTCATGATTCAGTGTTTCAAATGACTCTTTTATGATCCATTTGACTTGTCCCTGATATATTATACCTTTGAGGGTTCACAGCCAGATTTCCCAGGCTCAGTTGAAAAGGGCATCCAAGCACAGTTTGAACTCTGAATGTCTCAGTGACGGGTTGATGATCGGCCTGTCATTGCTGGAACTCGCTGCTCTCCATCTTCATCACATGGAACCTTTCGTAAGTGTTTGAAGACTTAAGTAAAATCTTGTAAAGACCACACTAACTGGAATGAAGTGCTGTAGCAAGAAAGAAGAGTCTGTAGAAAGAAGGACTTCTCTCAGTCACGGTTTAGTGGCTGTTTGGGCATTTCAGGTGCTTCATCAAGTCCAGGTTATCATAAGTGAAGGGGCTTTTGATGAGGCGTCCATCAAAATATCAGCTTTGTGAAGATATAGCCTCTCATGTCTGCATTTACATTGGGCTTATTCATTCAATATGAATGTATATTTTGTCAGTGAGGTCTGTGTTCTTTGAAAACTCAAATATTTTGAGTCTACAAAATGTCATCTATTTTCAGTGTATGGTATTTTTTGATGAAATGAGGGCTGAATGTAACTCAGTGAATAAAACTGGTTATATATGTCAGAGCATCAGTAAGAATGTGTGTACAGTAAACATGTATTTCTTGTCTATTTTTCTGGTCAGAATAAACTATTTATTGCAGTTATGGCTCAGTGTTAAGGTCAGTTCAACATTTTGTTTTAAGAAATTAAGCTTTTTATTAACCAACACGTTTACATAAACTAGTCCTGTCGCCTCAAACAGTACAGCATGTCTTACGTTGCTTTGCTAATTGATTTCAAGACGTAATATTTGACTGAAAAATCGAATTTACAGAGAATATTTACATTTATGCTATCAAATTTATGCTAGTTCCCACTTCCGCTCATAAACAGCCAGATTTTCTGCGTCTGTGGTAGCGGAAGGTTTACTGAATGACCGGAGCACACCGTACTACGCAATGGGACAGTGTTGTGAAGTCCGCTGTAACGGTTTTCCCGCGGAATTTGACTACTTTACAGGGTTGCCAGGTTTTCACAACAAACTCGACCAATTGCTACTCAAAACTAGCCCAACCCCGGTTCCCCATTAAAAATCGCATTCCGAGGGATAAAATACACGTTTTTTGTCGGGGTTCCCCTGGTAATTTTATATTTCAGAGGCTAAATATGATGTTATTGGGGTCGCTTCAACCCGCTGCTACAGTGTTAAAGTAACCCCGCCAAGAAACGTGTGTTTTACCCCTCAGACTGCGTTTTTTTTTTTTTTACCTGGGGACCCGAAAAATGCGAGTTTTGGGCTAATATTGAGTAACAATTGGGCGGGTTTTGTTGTGAAAACCTGGCAACCCTACAATGGGAAAGCGTCTCTTTCAGCTGGCGTCTTCACTGCACCTCAGTAAGTCAATTTCAGGTGGGTTAACTTAAAAAAAAAGTCAAGTCTGAACAGAAATCGTTACTTTAGCATTATTAGATAATAGAAAATACATTTGTGAAACTATCCAGATTTAATTTTAATTAATGTAAACGTTGTTTCATTACGATGTCAGGCTAAAGAGTTCGTGTTTACATTTGTCTGCACGTGTTGAGTAAAAATAACTTGCAGAGATGGCAAAAGTACACACATCCTTCATTCAAGCAGAAGTACAGATACTCATGTTTAAAAATACTTAGTTAAGTAAAGAAGTCCCTGGTGAAAAAAAACAGCATATGCTGGTAGGTATGTTTTGATGCTGGAATGCTGGTTAGGTAGGTTTTGATGCTGGTTTAAGCTGGTCCTTTGCTGGTTTTTGCTGGTCATGTTGCTGGTCAAGGACCAGCATGAGCCAGCATCAAAACCTACCTAACCAGCATTCCAGCATCAAAACATACCTACCAGCATATGCTGTTTTTTTCACCAGGGGTATGGCCTCAGACATTTATTTAAGTAAAAAGTACCCATTACTACTACCTGTTTTAGTGTCAGGCTGGTAACTGGACCTCATATCATATTGACACTTTAATACAAAATAACTTACATTTAAAATTTGTTAGCTAATGAATGTATCGAGGCTGAACAATCACCGTGCAGAACAGGGCCGGACTGGGACAAAATTTCAGGTTGGGAAATCTCACACTCATCCAGGCCATCCCAAACACCCACAACAAATTCTGAAACCATGGACAACTGTATTTTTTTGTACGGCCATCACATTTAAATAAACGTTTAAAACCTTAGGCTGGGGCTGTGCAAAATAAGAAAAAAGCTCTCTCTTAAACTGCACCTTCTCTTCTAAAAACTAACTAAAAATAAAGACTAACCGATCCATGATTTATTGGAGATTTGTTATGAAATGGTGATCAACCAAATGATGATTAAAACTACTGAGCCTAGTTTGAAAATGAAATAAGTAGAAAGTACAGATATTTCTGTAAAAATGTAAGGAGTAAAAGTAAAAAGCAGTCAGAAAAATAAATAGTGAAGCAAAGTACTGATACTAGAAAAATCTACTTAAGTACAGTAACGAAGTATTTGTATTTGCACGCAACAGATTCGTGAATGCACACTGGTCATTCCCAGCTGTTCTTTTAATGTTTTTAAAGAACAGTTTTTAAAATTTGGCTACTATGGTTCTTCTGTAAATAGAGAGAAATTTCACTGCTTCTGGCTGACCAACAGATGGCACTGTAACACTGTTATTAAATGCCATCATACACTTTTCAGAGCTTTATTTACAATCATGCACCTCAGTTATTCAGCTGCATTTTTTTCTGCATTGAATATTTGCCGGCTATGACTGAGACATGGGATGTGAAGTAATAATAAAAAGAGGAATATATATAGTATAACTATTCTGAAACGTTAAATATTTATTCATCTTTTAATAAATTCCTAAATGATTTATATGGCAGCCCACTGACCTCCTGCAGTATCTTCATGGATCTTGAAGGTGCTTTTCAGCTTCTAAAAAATAAAAAGAGCCTATTTCCCAATCACATCCTTGACATGGAAAATTGACTCAACTCAGTAGTGGTTTAATCAGCAGGTCTCTGTACACTCCTCATGTCTGATACTTTATGAAAACGCTCCTTAATCTACTTAAGGCAGCTTTAACGATCTCATTAGAGACAGGTCAACTGGTCATGTGCTCACTCATTCTTATATCCTGCTTATCCTGCTCAACTAATAGACACATCTGTGCTTTTAACAATCCCTCAGCATCTCTGCGTGCAACATCAAATCTAAACCTTTGTAAGAAGTCTCTTATGTTCAACAGAACTGCATTTATTTGATCAAAAATACAGTAGCATTGTGCAATATAGAACAATTTTAGATAACTGTTTTCTGTTAATATATTTTTGAATGTAATTTTGCCATTATACTCTAGTCTTCAGTTACACAAGAGCACCAAATCAGAATGATTTCTGAAGGAACAAGAAGTATGTCTGCTTATTATTCATGTTTCTGTGGAAACATTTTAATTTATTTATTTATTTATTTATGGATCTCTAATTAATAGAAAGTTCAGAAGAACAGCAATTAATTGAAATAGACTTTTATGTAACAATTTAAATGTCCTTTATGTTGTTTTTGTTTAATTTATTGAATTCTTGCTGAATAAAAGTATTTCTTTAAAGAAATATCTTCCTGAGCACCAACATTTGACAGAAGTATATAGTGTAATTTTGTGGCATTTATATATATATATAAAATAATGTCAAATCTGTGGTCCATTAGTTGATTGGCCAGTAAAAATAGATATAAATAAATACAAATATTTATAATTTACAAAAAGCATTAACATTGATTTTTTGGCTGATTGATTAAGTCATAACAATTCACAATTACAGGGAATTACAATACCAGTCAAAAGTTTTTTAATGTTTTTAAAGAAGTCTCTTCTGCTCACCAAGCCTGAATTTATTTGATGCAAAATACAGCAAAAGCAGTAATATTGTGAAATAGTTTTACTATTGAAAATAACTGTTTTCTATTTGAATATATTTTAAAATGTAATTTATTCCTATCATCAAAGCAAAATTTTCAGCATCATTACTCCAGTCACATGATCCTTCAGGATCTTGCTGTTCAAAAAACATTTATTTATTTATTATTTTTTATTTTTATCAATATTCAAAACAGTTGAGTTTCAGGATTATTTGATGAATAGAAAGATCCAAAAATCATTATAAATGATTTACATTTATAATGATATACATTAGAAATTATATAAATTAATACTTTTATTTAACCAGGATGCTTTTAATCGGTCAAAAGTGATGAAAATGACATTTATATTGTTACAAAAGATTTCTTTCACATAAATGCTGCTCTTCTGAACTTTCTATTCATCAAAGAACCCTGAAAAAAATTCTACTCAGCTGTTTTCAACATAATAATAATAATAATTGTTTTGTGAGCAGCAAATCAGAATATTAAAATGATTTCTGCAGGATCATGATGCTAAAAATTCAGCACTGAAATCACAGGAATAAATTACATTTTAAAATACATTCAAATAGGAAACAGTTATTTTAAAAAGTAAAACTATTTCCAAATTTTTCTGTTGGTGGCACTAGAGGGTTTGCGAGATTGGCACCGTGACCAGGGATATCAAACATAATCTCTCTGCCAAAACATTTTCACAGCTGCCATGGACTCCCAGCCAGAACACATAGAATAAAAAAGAAAACCAACAGATATATAGCTTGGCCCCTAAAAATAACCTTATGTCTCAAGATTTGGAAGCAAAACACGCTTGTTACAGCCCAGTCAAACTATTGGGAAGGAGATTTTATTACATAAGATGATTGTGTTCCTTGAGGCAATGTTCAAGCAGAAAATGGTGTAATAATCTTAGAGATTTATGTCATATTTATTTCCGCTTACCCTAATGGTTGGAAGTCTGAATGTATTTGTTTTATTGATGCTGAATGTACATAGACGTTTCCTCTGTAGATATCCCTGTGGTCACCTTGTCTTATTACCGGTAGGCCTAAATGTGCCTCAGTGATTTGGGAATAATCCTCTGCTCAACCTTTATGGCCAATAACTCTAAAGCTTTCACAAAGCCAGATCAAATATGAGACACTAAACAGCTCAGTGGAAAATCTGTGCAGGGCAGAGAGGACTAAATGGGTTGAAATGGAATCAGATTGTGCTGCGCTTGTACAGGTACCAGTAAGTGCCGCTAAGTGGCTCTTTCATCCAGTGAACAGTCTGAAAATTGGACTCCTGTAGGAATCGGCATTTCATATGAGATGTTCCATTAGGTTACATCTGATGGACCTCACTTAGACTGCACAGGAACTTTAATGCTTTCATATTGAGAGCCTCTGATGCAAAGTGCTGATTCTAACATCATCAGTATTTTGGGTAGCAGAAGAAATCATTATCTTCTGAAGCATAAGCACTTGAATAGTATCCAAAGAGATATTGGAAAGTTTAGAGTAAATGGGAACGTGTGATAGGTATGAAAGAATTTTTATTATTTTTATTTTTTTTAATTTTGCGTGTGTATAAGAGCTGCTTTGAGTTTCCTCTGTTTGAGGAACAGATGGAATTGGTGATTTAAAACTAGCAGATCAGAAATAGAAGGAAGAAAATCATGGAACCAATCAGAAGGTTGACTGATCGGTCAAGGTTATTTTCCTCAGGGCTGGAAACATGTTACATAACTTGACATATAGGAACATGTTTGTGCTCGGCTTACAGTAATTGAAGGGCACTCGTATAGTGCATTCATGTTTACAGGAGAAGTAAATAGAATATAAAACCAAAAACATTTCCCATAATACCACATCTCATTCTCACTCCCAAGGCATCAAAAGCTAAAGGATGGAGCTCCATTGATTTTAGTGAGAAACCTTTGGCTTCAGTACAGAGATGTGAAGGGCATGGGAATGTTATTATCATGAATTTATATATTGGGGTATAATTTTGTCATTATGACATATGTTGTGGTAAGATCCTCAAGTCAAAGGGATGGTTCATTTAAAAATGAAGATTCTGCCATATACTCTCATATCTTCTGAAAACAAATTGAGATATTTTTGATGAAATCTGAGAGCTTCTGAGCCTGCATAGACAGCAAAGCAACTACCACGTTCAATGCCTAGAAAGGCAAGGACATTGTTAAAATCGTCCAGGTGACAATTGTGGTTTAAAGTTAATTTTATGAAGCTATGAGAATACTGTGCGCAAAGAAAACAAAATAACAAATTTATTAAACAATTTCTTCTCTTCTGTGTCAGCCTCTGCCATGCTTTCACAACATTACCATGAAAAGATGAATGAAGGTCTTATGGGTTTGGAACGACATGAGGGTGAGTAATTAATGATTATTTGTGATTATCAAAAATGATTATCATTTTTGGGTGAACTATCCCTTTAAACAGCCACAATTTTACTGACATTTTACTGGCAAAGAATATAACAGGCAGATACAACTAGTCACAATTTAAATAAAAAATACATCTATTCAGCTAAACGACTACTTTGTGTGAGGGGAAAAAAAAATCACCAGGTTCATCTAACATAACACTTGAATCACAAGCACATTTAAAAATTGCGGCATGAATACGTTTGACCTCAGGTAACAAGAAACATTCTTTGAGCTAAAGGCTAATGTTGTGGCAAAGTTCTCTCAACGTTATGAACAAGACTTCTTCCAGTAATGTTAATAGCAAGTTCCTTCTGAGCTATCTGGTATTTAATAATGCCCCCTTTTTCAAATCAAGCCATTCTCAGATGCTTGCCGTTGTGGCCACGATAGTTGATTGACATGAGCGTCTTACCTCAGACCCGCCCTAAATCAGCTGTAACAGTCCGATCGCCATTGTTTCGATACTGCAGCAGGGATGTAAGTTAGACGAATATCTCAGATTTAGCGATTGACGTGTTGTGTTGCTGGATGTAATAATGAACATCTGACATCTGAGCTGCTGAAGATGCAGTAGATTACATTTGTTTGTGAACGGAATGCGCCTCCCGATCTACATATATCCGTCTATGTTCACGCGAATCATTCATGATCCAGCTTCACTTACAGCAGAAGTGTGTATAAGCATTTTTTTTTTAATGAATCTTTGCGATCACCTTTCCATATAACGTGGTAGTTAGGAAGTTTAGCGGCTAAATGCGGCTAAAGTAAACAAGATCGTCATTCCACAGAGAGAAAAGGGGGGCGGGGTGAGCAGAGCTCATTTGCATTTAAAGGAACAACCCCTTAGAATGAGATGATTTTTGCAGAGCTGATTTTGGCAAGGTAAAAAGGGTGTTGTTTTACAAAACCATTGAGAATTTTTAATCAAAGTATATTAGAGACTTTTCATTAAGACCCTAAAGGATCATATCAACTTGTGGATAATGGGCATCCTATGACCCCTTTAACAGTGACACGCACAGTGCTTGACCATGCTTTAGTTTTTGACACCTTGGAAATGAGAATGGGTTTTTTACCATTGTGTTCCCATAACCCCTTGAGTTATCCTGGGCTCTAGGTGCATATACCCCTATATATGTGTGTGATTGCTTGATATGGATGGTTTTGTATTAATCTTGTCACTTTAATATTTTAAAAGTGCATGAAAACAGTGAATTATGTTCTTTGAATAATACATGAAGCTGGTTTGTCCCCTTCAGCTAGGTAAGGATGAATTCTTCCGCTGAGATACTTCAAAGGTGTTGCACAGTCTAATTCACATGATCTATTATCATGTGGCAATGTCCTCCAAGAGTGAAGGAGATGCTGTTTCCTCTGCAAAAAATCCTTACCTGTATTTTGATATTTTTATATCTCAGACATGCTTAACTAATCTAAATATATTTATCTTTAAATTGATAGGGTTTAAATATATATATTGGCAGTTCACAAACTTTACTTTTTATTCAATTTATTCATTTGTATTGAATCTCGTACCTGTATTTTGCATTATGCATTGCATTGTTTTTAATGAAATGTCCATAAACGTAATAAAAAAGGTAATTTTCTTTCAAGACATTATTCGTTATTCTACAATTTTTCTTTCTTATAAATTAGTCTTATAATCTGCTAACTTCATATTTTAGGAGGTCCCTCTGAAGGCAATCATTATATTCCAGGGTCTTTGGCATCAAACAGTTTGAAATCTCTTGTTCGAAGTACCTGAGTGTAGATTTCTAGCATTAGACTGAGTCTACATTCTGTTTTCTTCACTGGCCACTGAAGCTTGAATCCTTTGAAGAGTCTCTAACACTAGGACTCTTATTCATATTCATTAGATTCAGCCGCTGAGGTGAATAATATCAGCACGATATGATTGAATGGCCGTGTTTGGGCAGCCAAATGACTCATTAATGATGACCGCATCGCACAGTGGTTAGCTCAAGTGCAAGAATAAATGACAGACAGAACAAAAGGAGGGTGATTTAGAAAGGGGGAAAGGAAATTGAGAGGACGGCAAGAACAGCAAAATGGCTTATTAACAAAATAAGATGAATAAATGATTCCAGATTGTGGAGAAAAAAAGGCTTATAGTTGGAAGAGAACACGATTATGAGGATAAAAGGAGAAGAGGAGAATTTCCAACGAGGAGAAGGAGAGGGAGTGAAGAAAGCGGACAAGCAGGAGATACAGTTGAGAGGTTTAAGTATGTGGAGAGTGATATTAGAAAGACAAGAGTGGTAATTGACAGATCTTGAGGAAGAAATGGTGTTTCGTAAAGGCATGTGATGGATGGATGTGAATAGAATCTGAATCTAATAGAAACTGGTTGAAAGGAATAAGAGAGAGGTGGGTAAATAGATCAAGGAGGAATGGTTGGCCTTGATGGTGACAAACTATTTGTCATGCTCAGAAGTACCCACAGCACACAGAAGGTGATAATCGGCTATGTATGTGCATCTACACTCACTAGCCACTTTATTACACCTTGGTAGTATCAGGTTGGTCACCCTTGTTTTCAGATCTGCCTTATTTGTTTTTGGCATAGATTCAGCAAGGTGCTGGAAACATTCCTCATAGGTTTTTTGTCCATATTGACATGATAGCATGTCACAGCTGCTGCAGATTTGACGGCTGCACTTCCATGATGTGAATCTCCCGTTCCACCACCACATCATTACAAGGTGGATATATGGTGGTTATACTATGGACTAGGTTAGGAACAATAGGCTGTTCAGCTGGTATAAAGAGGCTAAAGTATGCCAAGCAAATTTCCCCCACACCATTACACCACCACCATTAGCCTGAACCGTTGATACAAGGCAGGATGGACTTATGCTTTCGTGTTGTTTAGCCTATATGCCAAATTCTTACCCTACTATTTGAATGTCTAACCCAATCTCATGCCAATTCATACATATTTTATGAGGTAAAGAGGCTAATTAGTATGAATTCGTACAACCTCACTTGTACAAATTTGTAGGATTTTTGCTAAATCGTACAAATTTTATGAGTTCCCCAATTCATATGAAAGACCTAGACCTAACCCCGCTCCAAAACCTACCTATCCCTGGAGAGTAGACAAATCGTACAAAATCGTACGAATTCGTATGAACTAGCCACCTCATAAAATACGTACAAATTGAAGATAGCCTAGTGTTGGAATGCTGTGCAGAAATCAAAACTCATCACACCAGGCAACCCTTGTCCAAACTTCTGTTGTCCAGTTTTGGTTTCCTGTTTACGTCTCACAATTCTGACTTTTTTCCCCCCACAGTTGTGAGATATAGGCTAAACTGTTCTGACTTTTTTCGTTAGAATTGTGAGATAAAATCTAATTCTGTTATAAAGTCTAAAAATGTGTCTGAAAAATGCAAAAAAAAAACAAAAAAAAAAACCCAGAAATCCCAGAAATGTTTTCCAATACAACATGATATAATGTGATTGACACAACAATGAGGTTGTTTTTATTTTTTAATGTGCGAAATTTTCAGACTAGACTTTCAGACTCCGTAAGTTTGCAAGGACCTTAATTCTGAGGGGGAAAAATATCACACAAATTCTGGCTTAATAACTTGCAATTGTGTGTTAAGAAGTCAAAATTGTGAGATACAGTCATGGCAAAACATATTGAGACCCTTGCAATTCTCTCAGAAAATTGTAGCAGATGCAAATGTTTTGGTACTCACATGTTTATTTATTTATTTATTTTTGTTTGCATTGGGACAACACAAAAAAACTTAATATTTGGTAGCATCCACTTTGGAATTTGATAATTACAATGTTTTCGTTTACACAATTATTATTTATTATTATTATTAATTATTGTTTATGCAATTAACAGTGAATAGATTATATACAGAAAGTGAGCAAAGAACATTCCCACCATCTATTGCAAGTTTAAGCAGTCTCAAAAAAAAAAAACTATGCACTGTAAAAAATAAAAAACACAATTTGTTGAGTCAGCTTAAAATAATTTGTTACCCTGCTGCCTTAAAATTTTAAGTTCAGTCAACTAAAATAAGTTTATTCAATTTGAAATGTTAAGTTGTACTAAGTAACAACTTAGATATTTGTGTTCGCTAAACTTAACAGATGGGTAAGTAACCCAGCTGCCTTAAAATTTTACGTTGATTCAACTCAAATATCTAAGTTGTCGCATAGTATAATTTAATATTTCAAGTTGAATAAACTTTTTTGAGTTGACTGAACTTAAAATTTTAAGGCAGCCAGGCTACAAATTATTTTAAGTTAACTCAACAAATTGTTTTTTACAGTGTGGTTATAATTAATGAAGCTGCCTACACTGTGAAAAAAAATAATACAGAATTCAGTCAGAGAGTGCACACACTCAACAAAACTGATTTTCAGCATTGACTCTTCTGAACGGCACTGATTAGCCATTGCATTCCTAAGCTCAACAGAATCATGTGTGATTGGTTATAATGCGCAACACTGTAAAAACACAAAAAAGAAATATAGTGTGCACTTTTCATTCATTTTCACTTTGTTAGCAACAGACGTAATAGATTTAGTTTAATTATACAGGGGTATTTTTGTCCAATTTTGTGGCATTTTTGCCCAAGTCCCCATTGCCAGCCTTACACTCGCTCCACCTATGCTCCTGCTAACTTTTTTTCATATTGAATGAATTTATAATTTGTGTATATTTTTTTACATACTTTACTTTGAGCTATGATAGACATGGTAAACAAGTGGATTTCCCTTCCATTTCATAACCATAATTCCTACATGTCAAAGACACACACATGGCAGGCAGATGATAAGGGCTGCAGGGAGAGGGATCCTGGGGAATCACTCTTTGTCGAGGTGCATCCCACGCTAATAGAACATTCTGTTTACCAAACGATGTTAATTACCCTCGTCCTGATGTGTGATCCGCTTCCCTCTCAGTTCTATTAATTAACTTAATCAGCAGGCTGAGACTTCACACCTCCAGCTACACTGTTTTTTATATAGACTACAAAATGTTTTTTCCGTGTCATCATATTAAATATTATCCTCTCTCTCTTACTTTTTCCGCATGCGTGTGCTCCTAGGATGATTATTCATTATTAATCACAGTGGCATGCCAGGATTTATTACATTAGTGCTTTCTTCTGACATCAGGAAAGACTTGCTACTTTGAAGGGTTTTTTTATAGTTTGACAGGCTGAGTGGGGTTGGAGATTTCCTAGCTTTAAGTGTCCTTATAAGTGATGGTATGTCATGAAGTTTGTGTTATCTGCCTTCGTGATCTGAAGTGTTAATTTTAAAGTCATCCCACTTGTTTATACTGTTGATTATTTAAGGAAGTGTAAAAATGTAAATGTACAATTATGGAGCAATTTTAACTTCATCTTCATGATTCACGCCTTTTTATTATATGTATATTCCTGTTTACATATTAAATATTACTTTTTTAACACTATTATCTTGTAATAAGTCAAAGTTTGCAAAGACTAGTTCTGGATTCTCCCACTGCAGCAGCTGAACATGAAATAGTCTTTGTTGTTAAATTGGCTTTTTGTGTTTCCATGCATGAATTTTCTTTCAAACCCCATATTTGGAATCAAAAAGAATGCAATTACTCAGGCAAAAGTATAAGCAGGTATGGCATTTACTATTGTTTGCCTCTCATAATTTAGCAGCTCAAAATGGATGTTTCTTAATCATTGCTTGGTACCCGTTTGAATATGTAAATGATAGTAGGACTAAACTGAGACTGATGCACGGTGATGTAAGAGTGATGAGTCATGCCTCAGGGTCGAGTGAACAGTTGTTGCAGTGACGGCCTCTGATTTGGGTGGGAGGCTGTACTGTGGTTGCTCACGCCTCTTCCATTAGATGAGTAACACCACCCCACTGGGTGAATAGTACTGATGCTTAAGCAGGACTGCTTCAGCAGATTCTACGAAGCCCTAGTGAAGTAAACCTACAGTCATCATAATGCATAATGGTTTAATAAAAAGACACGGAAGGTCACCTCCCAGCATTAAGCAAGTGTGTGTGTGTGAGTTTTTTTTTTGCTTTTTTTTGCCAAAAGTCCCCACAAGGCAAACGACTTAAAGGGATGGTTCACCAAAAAGCAAAATTCTGTCATCATTTACTCACCTATGTCTATGACTCACCTAATGTTTTTCCAACCCATGAATCTCTTTTGTGGAACACAATAAGGATATTTTGTTTTGTCCATACAAAGAGGTCTAAAGTCAGTGGGGTCCAGTAATAACAAGTACATTAAACGGGAGACTTTTCAGACACGCACTCCAATGTCACCTCAGCGCCAGGCACGAGTCAAATGAAACTGCGCTGTGCTCGTAGCACGTGTTCTTCAAGTGGGGTGGGAGTCTTTGGTGGTAACCGGTACCCAATGGTACTTTTATTCGGTACTCTCTGTGTAATAACGAAAACATTATTTAAGTGAAAAAGTAAATATGAAACCCTTTCATTTTTTGCATACAAACAGAGGTTTACTGTTAAAATTAATATATGGAAGAAAAATTGTGTGAATATTCAGTTAAAAAAAAATTAATATTTCTAGTATTTTTTTCTACAGTTAAGTGGTTAATTTTGTTGTAATATTTATTTTTGTCATTTAACAGTTTTATTTAAATTTGGAAGAAATAGGAATATATAAACAGTAGAATACAAGACTAATATGTTTCTGTTACATGTTAAACCGTACTTTTATTTTCACAAGTTTTCTCAAATGAGATGGTATATGCACATGAAGTGAATTAAATTTGTGTGTTCATGTCATATAGTAAGCAAAACCGTTTCATACAGTACATACAGAGGCAAACGGAACATGCAGGACTCATTTTTAAACCGTCTTTTTGCGTTTTAATATTTAACACTAGTGCATATCACAATTCGAATTAAGTGACAGACCAACTTTTGATCTATTTAAACAAAAATCGTACCCCTAATATAATGGTAGGGGAAACACTGACAGGGAACTCCTCTCAATTTACCCTCGCTGTCTACGTCATTTAGACACTTATATCGGTGTGCCGTTTTTTTTTTTTTTTTATTTCATACCGTGTGCCTTATACCGTGTGCCTTAAGTTTACTGTTTGAACCCATATATCGTCCAGCACTACTTTTCACTGGAGTCACAATAATAGCTCCAAGGCTTGTAGAGGCGTGTGTGTGTGTATTTCAGGAAAGTTTTCATCACTTCTACACACAAATGATGTTTTTTGAAAGAACATTTTCTTTTTCCTGCTTTTCAGAAAGATTTAAGAAATCCATCGGTATTTTCTTGTAACCTACAGTATGTTCTACTGCTTTTCCAGTGAACTCTGTAAACACATGTAAAAACAAATCTTGATTTCTAATCTAAACAAGGCCTCTGTGGGGGTGATTAATCGCTAGGCTAATTGCTGGTTGGTTGCTAATGAGAAGACAGTGCTGGTGTTACAGTGTGTGTAATTGTGTCCTCAGGGACCCTGATATCCTCCTGCTCTGTCTAGAGTTAATGTGATGTGTCTAAGAAATCGAATGCTGTCTTATTTGTCAAGCTCCATCTGTCTACAATGTCAGTGTGCCACGGGGTAAGAAGATTTCTAAATAAATGTTCTTGTCCACAAACATTTCTAAAGCACTTTTAAAGTGGGCTAGAGATTTAGATGGACATGCACAAACATATCATTAATAGTATCTAGAAAGTATTTTCTCATTGCTTCTAAAAGTAAAATGTGGACAGTAAGTGTTTATGCATGAAAAACATCTGTGTGCCGGGTTTGTCATCTGAGTTCTGAATGAATGTGTGTGCATGAGATAAAGAGTGCGCATGTGAAAACCCTGTCGTTCAGACACAGGATAGCAGATGGTCTTGTTTCTTAATCATGGTCATGGTGCTTAAGCACTAAATCCTCACTGGAACAATACAACCAGGCTTTAGCTGTAGTCTTTGCCTGACCACCTCAAACACCCGCCTAGTTACTGACACATTCGCTGGCCTTGTCCCAATTCCCTGAGTAGGCACTCCGGCCTCGTCTTCAGGTGTTATTGGGGATTTTCAGCCATCAGTAGTCTAAGCGTCTAATCAATGCTTTATTGCCAAGTAGAGTGATTTCAAAGCCGATTATGGAAATGATCGGTGAAAAAAACATTCATAAAGGTTTAACCACCTTGCAATTACTGTGTGCTTTCAACGTCTGGAAGATTTCTTAGTGTCTCGTCTGCCAAATTGAACGCTCATAAATTAAACTTCTAATGCATAACCTTGCATAATTGTATAATAGGCTCATAATCATGTGGATCATTCAGCTGTTCATTCATTTCGTCATCAGCATTGAAAAGTGTCCAGACTGTTTTATCTGTATTCAGCTGTATATTTTAGATTTGCAGACATTCTAATCTGTACATTAGCCTAATTGGAAATTCACAAGTTACATAATTGAAACTTAAAGCAACTTTATGTACTTTTGATTATTTGACTGTGGACCCCATACAGTTAAGTCAGGAAATTACTGTTGTAAATAAATCACTGTCGTAATTACAGTGGATAGCTGCACATGTGCTTTTGTTGCCAGTGTAAAGCAATTTCAATCATGACAGCTCTTGTAAAATTTTAGCATGCTAATGGATATGACATTATTAAAGGAGAAGTCCACTTCCAGCACAACAATTTACAAATAATTTACTCACCTCCTTGTCATCCAAGATGTTCATGTCTTTCTGTCTTCAGTCGTAAAGAAATTATGTTTATTGAGGAAAGCATTTCAGGATTTTTCTGCATATAATGGACATATAGTGCATATAGTGCCCCAATTTTGAACTTCCAAAAATGCAGTTTAGTGGCAGCTTCAAAGGGCTTTAAATGATTCCAGCTGAGGAAGAAGTGTCTTATCTAGTAAAACGATTGGTCATTGTTTTCGAAAAATAAAAATTTGTATACTTTTTAAGCACAAAAGCTTGTGTAGCACAGGCTCTGGGATGCGCGTTCTTGAACAATTCTTTCATTTTAAACAAACCTTTAATGTGACTCGGGAAGAATGAGTCATCTCGGGGAGTGATTTGTTCAGTCATGCATTCACAACATCCTATTAGGTTCTATACTGGAGTTAGTTCACCTGTTTCGAGTCTTCGGGTTTTTCGAGTCGTTCGTTCATCTTATGGGGCTGTCACGTGATGCTGATTTTGCTAAAATGAACAAAATGACTCGAAAAAAGATTCGTTCATTTTGCTGTACGAGACCCAAAGGTCCGAGTCGGTAAAATGATCTGAAGTTCCCATCACTACTACGAATCACGTCTTCGAATCGCCACAAGTTCATTGTCTGTGTACTCCGGCTTAAAAACGGTAGAGTATGTTGAAAACTCCATGTTATTTTCTCCTACAACTTCAGAATCGTCCGACATCGCTGTACCTTTTTGTTTGTAAACAGCGTTTGACTTACTTGCACTTTCTTAGTCTTTGCATGTTTGCTTTGTAAACACTGGGTCTGTAGTCTGTGGCCTACGTCCACGTGACCTTCCGACATGATTCAATAGTACGTGAACGTGCATCCCAGAGCCTGTGCTACACAAGCTTTTGTGCTTAAAACGTATAAAAAATTTTATTTTCTGAAAAAAATGACCGATCGTTACACTAGATAAGACCCTTCTTCCTCGGCTGGGATCATTTAGAGCCCTTTGAAGCTGCATTTAAACTACATTTTGTAAGTTCAAAATCAGGGCACCAATGAAGTCCATTATATGGAGAGAAATCCTGAAATGCTTTCCTCAAAAATCATAATTTCTTCACGACTGAAGACAGAAAGACATGAACATTTTGAATGACAAGGGGGTGAGTAAATTATTTGTGAATTGTTGTTCTGGAAGTTGAGTTCTCCTTTAATGTATTTGGTTTTGGCGTAGATGGTTGGTGCTGCAAAGCAAGTATAGGAACTTGCGACTGCCAGTACATGCGCTGATACATGCTGTGAGTATTTAAGAAATACTGCGGCTACACAAATATCATATGAAATAACCCATAGCAGATCTATACAGGTGGAGCTGGGGAGGTGGAGGGTTTCAGAGGAACTCTGAAAGCATGCTGCAAAATGCTGTAGTGAATGTTAACCACTATTTAAATGTAAAGCGGCAAGCTCATTGGCTACGTATGCACCATGAACCAATCAGCTTGTGCCAAGTAGTTTAACGCTGTGAATGTTAACAGTTTGCGTTGACAACCCATCAGCCTACGCCATCTAGAGTTTCATGACAGAACTTGGTATTTTGTACCCACTCACTATATTCCAAAAACAGATGTAAGCATGGGTAATTTTGAGGAAAAACAAAAACAAATATAAAAAATGTACATACAGCTGCTTTAATAGTAGGTAATGTACTGGTCAACAAGCACCATGTAAATAAGAGATTTTCCCATAGTAATATGTGAAAACAACAATGAAGTTGTGACAAAAAAATAGCTTGAGATGAGATGAGGTAAATTAAACACTGCAGTACTTAGGGTTAAATAATTTAGATAATTATGAGAACCGATGTAATTAAATAATGTCAGCTTGACAGCTAGTTTGTGAAGGGCCACTTAAAATTTATGGTTTGTAATTAAATATTCATCAAGCAAAAAAATGATGTACAATATAATGACAATAATCAAGACAGTCAAACGCATTTTAAACAAGTAATAGTGAAGATTAATATCATTAATTTTGCGGTGAATAAAAAGATGCTTGAGGAAGTATTTAGTTTGAGTATCCCCAATTTGTACCTTTCAAAATGAAAAGTATCTTCATTTTTACAGTACTTTAAGAGTTGTACTATTTTATGATGTCCAGTGCAGCTGAAATCAACAGACCTTTGTTCACAGTATGCAATATGAAATCTGTCATCCTTTTCATATCATCATTGTCTTTTTGACCATGTATGTGTGAGTACAGTATATTCAAGAGTGTCAGTTTCTCCTAGGTTGATTTATAAAAGCCCATGGAAAAACTGTGACAAGACCAGCACTGCTCATCACATGACTCTATATTGAGAATCAGGGCTAGCTGTCACATGGGGAAGTGTGTCACAAGGACAGTCTCAGTAAAGGTTTCTAGTTAAGTTGAAACCTCTAATGTTGTTTTAAAATGTCAGTTTCAATTCAACATAATTTCACTATTTCTTCTTTTCAAAAAAACATAAAAAAAAACAAGAGAACACAAAATCACCTGAATACATTAAGGTAAGGTCCTAATAAAAGTAGATTTTTAACCAAAAATCTGAACCGTGTTCTCAGGATGGGGAGTTGTCACATAATAATATAGTAAAATTTAATTTAATATAATATTATATAATTATAACATATTTATAAGCCAACAATTTTGGTTTCATACATTTTATTCTTTATAATTGTTTTAAAATATTTAATACAAACATTATAGGCTCTTTAAATGTGGGTTCCAATTGACAACATCTCTTTTCCTGACCAATAAGGGTGAAAATGTGCAAGAAAAAGCGATTTTGAAGCCAATGCTGAAATGTAGCCTTCACCTATAATATAACTGACAACCAGAAACAACCCACCCTAAAAAATAAAAAAAAATCACTGTCGTAAAAAAGTGACAACTTGCCCCAATTTCTACCACCGCTTTGATCAGTGTAAATGACTCATGCAGCAATGGACAAATGTTCTTTTTGAACCAATGCCTGGAGACGAACATAAAATAAATGCAGTAAATTGAGCATTCATCCTCCCATCCAGTGACTTAATCACACGCATCCCACGTCTCAGTGTTTATAAGCGCTCTTGTATCGGAGATCCTCCTCTGCTTTGACAGGCACAGCGAACGCTCAGCCTCTAGAACGAAAGCGCGAGCCCGGTGCGCGTAAAAACCGCTTGCATCTTACCAAAGCGAGACGAAAACCGAATCCCAGCATCTTTTTTAATGTACTTGGAGTGTTGGTTTCTGCACGGACTCCGTGTACCAGTTCAGACAGTCTGAGAGCATCAGTGCTGAAGGACAGAAGCGGAGCGGGTTTCTATACCGGGACAGAAGATGCTGCTGCTTCTTGTTCATTGACGGCTCTGGTCCACCTCATGGGTTATACACGCAAAACCACAACGGCACAACACTCGTGTTCTTAATCACGAGTTTAAAACGGGATCCTTTTGTGCCTCTTTTGTCTCCCACGTGCAAGAAAGTGGATCCGTATTTGAGGTGAGAATGTGATTCCTGAGAATTTCCTGCTTTTGTTCTATTGTTTACACACTTGCCTATTTTTGATAGCCTAGTAGAGTGTTCTGTTTTGATACCGGAGTGTTTGTTTGCATCTCCGGATTCTCAGTTGGGATGCTGAGGGGCTGTTCATCAGGAATATTTAGTGATGTCTGATTAAGTTGCTCTTCCAGATTTGATACCAACGCGCATAACAGCAGGTTTTATTTACAGTAATGACCGTATGTTAAGCAAAGTACCATGAACGAGATGGTACTTTTTAAGTGCTGTTTTTCTACGATTCTGTCTCCGTTTGTACAGCAGCATAACAATGTAGTCTTTTATAAGCAAGTGTTTGGTCGGAATGAAAAGAGTTAATTCATATACTACAGAACAGAAAGGCAAGGACGACACGGGGAATTCTAGTAAAGAAGAAACGATTTCATATGCATTCATCTGTAAATTTGGTGTTTTCTCTTGTTAATGGAAAGGGAGTTGTTGGCTTTGCCTTCGGCGAGGAACGAGTTTTTCGAAAGTCGGAGCGTCGGCGTTTGTCGTTCTACGATCAATCGGAGCGGGTTTCTTTCAGTCGTGAGCAGAACAGGGAAAACCCGGCGTGGAGCTGGAACTGGATGTTAAAGAGGTGGGAGATAAATCTCTGTGGTTCCGGTCCATTCATATACATTGGTTTGGAATGGTTTATTGACACAAAAGGGCCAATTTCTTAATATGCATTCTTATGCAATCTTGTGTCATACTACCTCATCCTCAACTGTCCAAGTTTAATTCTAATATTCAAGATCCAAGTAGAGGATGCCTTAAAGTAGGCTACCCTAATGTGTTCTTGATATCAAGGATGCAGTGAACACAGACTTGAGAGAATCAAACCATTAGAAGTCCCAGAACTCATTGCGGGCAGATGACATATGGAAGCCTGTAAGCTTTAAACTTCTTGAGAAAAAAAACTTATCACTGCAAGTTCACAAATATGTGGTGGATTGTAAAAGTAAACATTCGTCATTTTGTTTAATATAATGCAATGATAAAGACCTGGAGAATCTTAACAGTAGTCGGGTTGCCATCCAAAGTTGCAAATTTATGCGCAAAATTGGAATATCGCATAAAACATTTACAAATAAAGAGTCAGGGGTTTCCATCCAAAGAGCCAAAGAGACCAAAATAACTTCCTGATGAACTGGCACTAAATATCACTAAGAAAAGTATCGGAAGCCATTGAATATAATAATTTTCATATATAATGAATTATTCGTGACAAGAGCAAGCAGATGAAACACAATAAATGCGTTCAGTGCTTTCGGAGGTGGATGCCTGCTGTTTGGGAACAAAGACAGTTATACGACAGAATAACAATATTTCCGATACTGTGCAATGAGAGGGGTCTGCTGTTTAGTCATTGACGTGACTTTTTTTTGATGCACATGGAGGAATTTATTCACAAAATGTGTTTCCATCTCCCATTATTCACATTATCCCTTTTTCCCACAAGTCAAAAACCACCTCAAACAAGCGTAAAAACATTTTTGCGAATTTTTTTTTTTCAAAAATTAGTTTTTTCTATCACTCATTTCTGAAGCGATACTTCATCATGAAATGTATGTTAATCAATATTCACATAATATCATTGACCAATTACTTAATATCAGTTATTAATTATTAACTTAAGTGATATCACGCTTGCATGTGTTTTACTGAATATCAACATGACTGATTACCTGAGGCTGCATCACAGCATCCTGTTCAAGACAAACCATTATAAAAAGAAAATGAGCTATTTTAAACATTTCAACATCTTCAGTGTGATTATGCCTTATTATGATGGCTTTGGCTTACCGAATAAAGTGAAAGGACACATTGTAGCTGAATGGAAGTGCTACAGTAAATGGATTTGAATTGAACACAACAATTAAAACATTACATGCTTGAATAGGTAAATAACTGTTATGGGGGGAATCACACAGTTCATACAAATTCTAGTATATTCATTCCCTCAAGAATTAATCTGATCCAGAAATAGCCTATTTATCTGTCAGATTTAGCTTTTAATGTTGTGTGCACTTAGTATCCAGTTGTACTCGCTTTCAGTTTAACTTACTCATCCATGCAAAATGTTTGTTTAAAGTCTGTGCAATTATCCTTGCAATAAAATTATAATGATGATGATAGTAGAAAGCAGTAAGCATTTGTTAAACCCTGTTTTGCTTGTTTGAAGTCGTCATTGCTCGGCCGGCAACAGCAGACTGAAGTGCTGTCAGCTGGCAAGGCACTGAGCCCTGGGAAATACTATCTCCACATAACCATATTATATCTCCATGCTTGTTTTCTCTGTAGTAAATTGGTATGTGGTTTTCTAATGTGACCGCATTAGACTGTTTGTGTCTTGAATAATTCTACTTTCCTCCTTCCATCCACCTTCCATTTATGTCGCACATTATCTGCACCATGCATTGTTGTCAATATATAACACATTTAGTAAGAAGATCTGTATTGCTGACACATAAAATATTTACATATCTGCTGCCCAAATGTAAGAAAAAAAGCCATTCGGTTCAGCAGTATTAAGGTCATTTCTCAAATAGAATTGTAAGAGAAATGCCAAACAAGTCTGATACATTTGTATCGTGGCATCTCTGTATGGTGTTCCACAAGGAGCTGTTTTGGGTTCAGTGTTGTTCTCTCAGTGTTGTATTTTCTTTAACCAGCTAAATAATTTATAAACATATGAAGTTTCTTCCCTAGTTAATCCAGATGAAATAATCACATTTACGTTTAATTATTATCATCATCATTCACATGAGAGTCCAGAGGCTCCTTATTAATATCACCCATATATTCTCTAAGCTCTAATCATGATAACCTTAGCATCTTTTGTGTTTAATTACATTGTTGTTTCTAGATGGAAAAGAAGATCCCTATATTGATTTGGGTGATACTTGTGCGTACAAGTGGTCAGTTATTCAACTTACATAACTATTATTTAATCATTTTTGATGTCTCTTAATGTCCACATCACTCTTAAGGATTTTGCAAAAGCAACTACTGTTTTATATTAAGACAGAATAATCAACATACTAGAAACCACTGATGTGAAGGATTAAAGATCTTGCACTGAGTGTATATGAGAGAGATCATATGTGATTTAGTTTGCCCTCCTAATACTTCTTGGCTTTTCTCCTATTCTGAGGCTTTCCTCATAATTACTTGCCCTGTAACAAGCATGTTTGCTGCCATCATCGCACGGACAATCAATCAGACCTTGGTTGAACAGATGGACCCTCAGTGACACAGGATAAAGGGTTTGCCTGATGAATTTCATACGCAAATAACACATTCACTGCTTGGCTTGCAGGAATGTGTGTATTTTTATGTGTGAGTGTGGGGGATTGCCGTCCCACTCAACTGAATGTGTGTTGTGAGCATGTGCGTCTATGTTACGAGGGCTGTGTATTTGTAACAGGCTTGGTGAATTTGAATGTGTTGTTTTCCTAAGCAGATACCCAAGGGGTTTTTTTGTAGTTTGTACTGTGTGCTATGATTTCTCATGTATAATTGTTAGTACAGAACCTACACAGTACCTCATCTGTTAGACCTCAGCGCATGGCAGTTGTCATCAATCTCTGATTGTTCATTTACTTGGCTAATGAAAACTATACATTTCATTACTTCAGTCCATTGTTAGAAAAAAAAAATCTGGAATACTGAACAAACCTCTTTATTTTTCAAATATGGATTAGTTTCTTGTTTATTTCGTGGTAGGGATTAAAAAAGTACACAATGAAGTTGGCAGTTTCATGCCTCAGGGAGTCTTTTATTTGGTGAAAAATACAAATATAAAGGTAGAAAGTCTCTTGAGGGTGGCTATGAAGGCTCAGACAAAAGTATGATGACCTTCAACATGCAAGACAGAATGGTTGTGCTGTTGGTCCAAATATGTAGAGCCAGGTGTTCTTTGGTTAAATGGCTTCCCAGTTATATTGAGCTGTTTTGGACCACAAGGACAATCTCTTTGTGCACAGAATTAGCATGATATACAAACCGCCTTGTGCCCAAAAGGCTGATCAGCCTTGCAGGCTCAATATTGTTAGTTAAGGGTCTTGTCAACTCAGGGCACCTTCCACCACTGGGCCAGAACTGGTGCAGAGATTGAGATGGAGGGGTTTTGGCAATGGTGACAAGGTGCAATAAGCAGCAGGTGCGCCTCATTACACTCTGCCAGCAGCACTCATGCACCTCCTCATTGCCATGGTCTCCTATTGTGAGCTTGGCCATGGGCTGGTGAAAGGAGGGTCAGGGTGACATTAATCATAGGGTTTGGTTTGCGTATGCATGAAGACTGAGATAAAGGGCGTCCTCAGATTTCCCAGAGATGGGACTTGGAGTCACCAGTAGTTCCTAGCTTTATATTCACAGAGACCTTCGTTCATCTTCAGAACACAAATTAAGATATTTTTTTGATGAAATCCAAATAGTGGCATGTGAAAGTTTGGGAACCCCTTGCAGAATCTGTGAAAATGTGAATAATTTGAACAAAATAAGAGAGATGCTTGATATTTTTTATTTAGATATTTTACATAAAAGATGTTTGCATATAGTCCACATAACAAAAAAAAAATGCTGAAATTTTAAAATAAACCCCTGCAAAGTTTGGGAATCCTTGGTTCTTAATACTGTGTGTGGTTACCTGGATGATCTACGAATGTGTTTTTTTTTTTTGTTTTTATGGTGGCTGTTCATGAGTCCCTTGTTTGTTCTGAACAGTTAAACTGAGCACTGTTCTTCAAAAAAAAAATCCTCCAGGTCCTGCAGATTCTTCCGTTTTCCAACATTTTTTACATTTTTGAACCCTTTCCAGCAGTGATTGTATGATTTTGAGATCCATCTTTTTTCACTGAGGACAACTGAGGGACTCAACTATACTCAACTAAACACAACTATTAAAGGTTTAAACATTCACTGACGCTGCAGAAGGAAACACAATGCATTAAGAGCCGGGGGTGAAAACTGTTGAACAGGATAAAGATGTCCAAATTTTTCTTATTCTTATTTTGTTGTAAAATAATTTCCCATTTATTACTGCCCTTCAGAAGCAACAGAAGATACTTGCATGTTTCCTGGAAGACAAATTAAGTACAATTTACCTTGATCTTCAAATTCAAACAGTTCAAAAAGACCCCCGGCTCTTAATGGATCTGTTTTTTTGTCTTGTGGACTATATGTAAAAATCTTTTGGTGTGCAAAGACAACAAAATAATGACTTTATTCAACAATTTCTTCTCTTCCAGACACGCATTACACACATGCATAATGGTACTCTTGTGAATGGTGGCGGAGACTGATGTGGAAGAGAAGAAATTGTCAAATAAAGTCATTATTTTTGTTTTCTTTGAGCACAAAAAGTATTCTCGTAGCGTCATAACATTATGGTTGAGCCACTGATATACTTTACAGTTAAACCACAAGCTCTCAGATTTCATCAAAAATACCTTAATTTGTGTTCCGAAGATGAGCGAAGGTCTTGCGGGTTTGGAACGACATAAGGGTGAGTAATTAATGAGCTACTCCTGACAACAGGACAAATGCAAGGGTAAACATTTGCTTTGACACATCCGGTTTGAGCAGCATGTTTAAAATGCCTCTGTGCAACCTTCAGAAGGACCACAGAGTCAAATAATTGAATAAAATGTAAAACCATATCAGAGGACTATTTTTTGTGACACAATGCAAACCCGCAAAGAAACATTTTTGAAAAATGACACAGTGGCAACTCTATTAGATCTGACAGCAGCTACACCACATCATAAGTAAAAGATTTCATGATGTTTATCTGTCAGTGACAGTTTTGCAATAGCTGGGGGTGTTGATACTTTTTCCTATGCATGTATGTTAGCCGGTCGTAACAGTGACTGACAGGCCTTAAAATGGATCATTTCACAATTCGAGAATATATTACTTTTTTTGTGCAAAACAACATTTAAAGTGAACCTCATAGGACATATTAAAATAATAAAAAAATCTGTCATGACCCTTTTAATGAGGCAATTATGCACTGCTGTTTCTAAAAACACTTACAGATGCAGCCTTAATATCACCATAGGCTTATTAGAGAAGCTTTTTGTAGATGTTTTCATTTTTTTTTTCTGAACTTCATGACCAAGATGTTAAAAGTTATAAAACTTTCTGTGGTACAGGTTTTAAATCTGAGCCCAATTGCACTGAATATAAAATTTTGTTTTATTGAGGAATGAGCTCATCAACAGTATGTCCATGTTCATCATCTTGAACTGCTAAACTGATTCGCAGAAGTAATTCAAAAGGGTAAACATTGACAAAGCTATTACAAAATGAATGTTTCTATCAATGAGTTCTCATGCAGACATGTTTAGATTGCAAATGAAATCATGTAAAACAGGCCACTGGGAAGGAAGAACACGTGAGCTGCTGATGTTGTGCAAAGTTGCATGGTTGTTGTTGCAAGGATGTTGGTTTTAGACCAAACTGAACTGGGGATGACACAACAGTTTTTTTGTTCTGCTTTAAGTTATTTGCATTAAAGATAGCAATGACAAAATAACCATTTCCTCTCACAAGACATTATCACACAAACACTGTTCTCTGTAGACTGAAGCTTGTTGCATCTGTACAAAACATAACAGTTTCCAGCTGCCATTATGTGTCCTGTAGGTGTTTGTTTGAGGAAAGACACTAAGATTGTCTCATGATGCCATGTCATTTCAATTGTTTGTTTTATTTAGCTTATTCATGCGCCAAACCAAGTGTTGTGTCTTTTGCATGAAACCTTGGGAACACAGCGCGTATTAGCCAGGAGATATTTGTCAGCATTGGCCCTGGTCCACTCAGTTTTATGTAACACAGTTCAATAAATCTATAATGGCAACAAAGGCTGAGTTTTATTCACTTTTGATGAGATAAGTAGATCCGTTTTGTCAACTGTGAGTTTGCCTCTGTCTGAGTGGCATTTTCATTAGTCTACTCTAGACAGAATGATTGGATCATTCTTCACGTCAAGATTAATCTGTTTTATTAGCCTACTGGAGGTCTTACGCAATCCTATCTTTTGGGCAAAATGCAGATTATTTAATATTTAGTTTTGGCAGGTAATGTTATGAATCCAGGACTCTTATAGCCAAGTAATGATTGGAGACGATTGCATATGATGTTGTAGGATTCACTGTATTTTTTATGGTCCATGCAAATGTGTTTATTTTATATCCTTTTACATGTTAATTAACCACTATAAATCACCCATGTAGGCCTAAAAATCCAGCTAAGGTTTATAACAATGTGCTTCATTGTTATTGATTATAGTGGCTTTTAATTGAGAGGCTGAGCTTAGTGTTTGTGTTGAATAAACATTACATTTGTATTCAATCAATTGACAGTTTTCATTTGTAGCTTACAGTGCGCAGTGCCGGCTTGACCTGATTCACTGTGGCATTAACAGTGACCAGTGATTTTGAAAAATCTGCTGTTGAGATGATTTATCGTCATCTCAGCTTCAGATGCATGGAGAGTCAGATTATCTCTTTAGATTTTAATGCATGAAAGTATTTTAACAAGCAAAAAATCTGTATTTACTGTGATTTTGGCAGCCTCTGAATGAGGACACCAATTATTCAGATTAAAAATTAAAATAAAATCCTACATTCACAGTTTGGCTTAAATCATCTTTGTTCAAAAAATGATAAATGCAGAGAGAAGCAGAGACTGGATGTGCAGAATTAAGCTAAAGCCTAAGAAAATCTAATCCGTGGCCCTGAGAATATTATGAAACCAAAAGGACAGAGGTGGATGTTTAAAAAATTCACAGGCAATTGGCAACAGTGATTGAATCCTAAAAGGCTGACATGCTTTGTTTTCACTGAAGGTTAAATAGTTAAATCAATGAGGTCTTTAGGAGACTGCATGATGTAAATAGTAAACAGTATATTCCATTAAAGCTTCAGATCTGGTGTGAGGATAATTAACTCAATCCAAAATCCATCCACTTAGCTTTTTAATCATAGAGAAAATGGAGGAGGGCACATAATGTGGTGTGTAGAGGCTGTGTCATGTGTTTTACTCTGTGGTGAGTTATAGGCTCATTGCATGTGTGTGTGTGCGTGTGTGTGCAGAGAGGAAACCTGTTTTTTCCACAGGGTGTCTGGAAGGAGCTAATACATCATGATGAGGCTGGCCAAGCTGCTCCATTTGATGCCCGCATGTGTGGCCTTTGAGAATTTATCTGGTTTCAGCTCTGTTGTTATAACCTTTAATAGATTATAGAATAAGAAAACTGCTCCGAGATGGTTTATTGGGGAATTGTGATTGTTCCAATGTTACAAAAGTACCATTTCTCTCAGTAATACATAGGCTGTGGATGGCCACAAGCATCAGGTCATAGTGTACTGTATACTAAAATGTTGTGTTATGTTAAAACAAACAAACAAAAATGCCTTACCGTTCAAACGTTTGATGTTGAGAAGTCTGTTATGCTCACCAAGGCTGTGTTTATTTGATCAAAATACAGTATACATTAGTATTTTTAGGAGTTCAAGGGTGTAGTGCTTAAACCCTATTGTAATTGTTAGAATGGTCGATCTCCACGTAAAACTGATCGTAGAGACTTGAAACTTGGAGGAATGGTAGTACTCACTTCGCTTAATCGCTGCTTGCAGCTATATTAAAGGGGTCATCGGATGCAAAGTTCACTTTTACATGTTGTTTGAACATTAATGTGTGTTGGCAGTGTATGTACAAATCTACCCTATAATAATAAAAAAACCAATGCGTTGTTTTTTAATTAATCTGTAAAAATAATATCCCCTTTTTCAAATCGAGCCATTCTCAGATGGTGTGGTGTCACACTGACAGAGGCCGCTCCCACCATAGTTGATTGACATGAGCGTTTTACCTCGGATCAAATGTCACATTCCAACCTCCATTGTTTCGATGCTGGAGCAGGGATGTAAATTAGACAAGCAACCGAGGTGTTGTGTTGCTGGATGTAATAATGAACATAGTGGTAGTCTTTTTTACTCCCGACATCTGAGCTGCTGAAAATGCGCTTCCCGATCTACATAAATGCTTCTATGTTTGCGCAAATCATTCGTGATCCAGCTTCACCTACAGCAAAAGTGAGTATAAGGTTTTTTTTTTTTTATGAATCTCTGCAATCACCTTTCCTAATAACGTGCTAGTTAGCAAGTTTAGCAGCCAAACGCGGCTAAAGTAAACAGGCTCGTCACTCCACAGAGAGAAGAGAGGGGCGGGGCGAGCAGAGCTCATTTGCATTTAAAGCAGCCTCGACCAGAACAGGACGATTTTTGCAGAGCTGATTTTGGCAAGGTAAAAAGGGTGTTGTTTTACACAACCATTGAGAATTTTTAACCAAAGTATATTATAGACTTTTCATTAAGACCCTAAAGAATCATATCAACTTGTGGAAAATGGGCATCCGATGACCTCTTTAAATATTATTTTATTACAGTTCAAAAAACTGTTATTTTGAAGCACACACATCTGAAGCACAAGCACAGAAAGCAGCTGTTACACAGTATGTGAGTACTAAACTTTAAGTTCTCTTTCAAGTCTTATTGTGCTTAAACTGTCAAATACACACAAGTTTATGTTAAAAACACTTATGAGTCACTTATGAGAAAGAACTTGCATGTTTATATTAAATCTGTGTGGCAGCAGCAAAATAACCAGTAAATAAATCAATAAATCCACTGCTCTCTCTCTAAATAGTCCTTATATTTGTAGCTTCTAGCATTTCTGCTTTTTCTTTTAGATACAAACCTTTGCTGTTTTAATGTCAGTGACCATTGAGAGCTAAGAGTGCAAACACTGTTGAATGTCACTATGCAGTAATGTCTAGGATAGTAAAAATTGTGCCAGCTATGCAGAACAACCCAAACCTAAACTGACAAACTAAATACTGCATTTAATGCCGTCCACTGAAAATCTGTAGGAAACACAGTTAGACCCTGTGTGAGACTGTTCCTTTGTGACAGCATATTTGATCTGAATGCTGGCTGAACAAGGATTTGTTACACAGCCTTTCTGTTTCATGAACATAGTGCTGCTGGCTGTTTTGAGAATGTTTTTTTTTTTTTCATTTACATTTTCTAGTTGGACTGATTAAATGTGTGTCTGAACCTAAAACATATGTTCCTGTGAGAGTCTGCCCGATACTCCAACCAATGCTGCTCAGGTTCTGCTGTGCCAGATGTTGAATGTTTCTCTGCCAGCCATTTCACTATATCACATTGTCAATTGCTGGCAAGAGCCAACAGCTTGGCATGAAGTTCCCAGGTGTACCTAGTGTGTCATTCTGAGGTGTCTATGGAAATCGTGCCCTAGTTGTTGAATATTTCATGTTGTTGTGAGGCGGTGGTTTTGGGCTTTCGTATAGTGGTGTGATTCTTTTTTTTTTTTTTTTTTTTTTTGGATAGAGAGATTAGTAATAGAAAGTCTGTTACATATTGCTCTGATATCTTAATATCTTAATTTGGTTCCGAAGATGAACGAAGGTCTTACGGGTTTGGAACGACATGAGGCTGAGTAATTAATGACAGAATTTTTATTTTTGGGTAAACTATCCCTTTAACTTTAGTAATTTTTTTTAAACAAATTTTTTGCAAAAGATAATTGGAAGACCCCTTGCAGTACTGTCACAGACCCCCTGTTGAAGACCCCTGGTATGATGGAACAAGAATTTCTAAGTGTTGTATTAAATTTGTTTGTTTTCATACCGTCAGATATGCCAGCTTGCACCATCTGGTGTTCACCAGTACATGAGATGAAACGTCAGTAAGTTTAATAGAAAACAGGATTAGAAAAGCACATGTGATGAAAGGGACAGAAATACTTGGGTGGATTTGAAATAGCAGGTAGGAGGCAGTAAAATGCATGGATGACAGACAATTCCACTTGGGAGGATTTTTCGAAAACACCTTGTAATTAGTTGGAAAGCGCAGTTTCAAAGCACCTCGTCCTTTTCTCAGTCACCGGTGCCTTTAAATTGGTGGAGCAGCTGGCTCAAAGGTAATGATCTCAGAATATTTGTTGCGGAACAAGCTCTGCTCCGGGGACCTTCTGTTTGCCGTGTCTATGCTTTTACATTTCTCCATACACTTTCTGAGCAAATAACGAGAGAAGGTGACGGATGGAAAAGGAGAGTGGGAGGATAAGAGAGGAAAATTGGGCTGGAGACAATGGAAACAAGTGGGAGAGATTGCACGAAATGGCTGGACAAAAAGAAAACTGCTTGTGTTTTTCACAGAAATGTAAGAAGACAGTGTATGACGGAAGTTGGGAGAAAATGAAGAAGAGGATGAAATCACTGACAGAAAGGTTTCCACAGTGGTGGATAAACCCCAGAAATGGTCTCCTCTGGGATATTGTCTGGCTATTTTCTTTCTATTACACACAGTACCAGCAGAATGCCTGTCTGCGATCTCTAACTACATTCATCAGTCTTCTTTCTGTGCTATCTATGGTGCATAAGGCTGGTCAAGATAGTGTATATTCACATTATGTACTCAATGATTTTGCTAGCAATATATGAATATTCACATATCCGCTATATATATATATATATATATATATATATATATATATATATATATATATATATTATTTTTTTTTATTATTATTATTATTATTTTTTTGTGCCAATGAAGGGGGATAGTACACTCTAAATGAACGTAAATGAAAATTATTACTAAACCTGTATGCCTTTATTTTTATTTCAGTTTCTTTATTTTCTATAATTCAGCATGATATAAGATATTTTTAAAAAATGTCTCTCAAGGGGCTTCAACTTTTTCTGAATATCTCCTGTTGTGTGCAGTTACAAAAGTACATATATTATCTGAATTATCTATTAGATTATATTAGGTAAAAAATGTAAAAATATAAAAGCTTAAGCTACATATTCATAAATACAGATTTTCTTCTTTTTCAGAAATAGGCTATTATGTTGTGTATTTATATTTTTCTGGTAAATAAATTTTGATAAATGTATATATATTTTTTCTGGTAAATGTTCCTTTATAAAATAATGTTTTAATTTTATTATTAGTAGTAGTACTATCATTACATTAACTAATATATTTCTGTCACAATTTCTTCAAGTTAAATCAAACTTTTATTTTGAGGGGTTGCTGTGAAGACCATTGAGTATCTGTTTGTATATGATATGACAAAATATTTTTTTACAAAATAAATGGTAAAATGCTTATGAGAGGAGAAGTCCACTTCCAAAACAAAGATTCACATATACTGTACTTAACCCCTTGTCATCCAAGATGTTCATGTCTTTCTTTCTTCAGTCGTAAATTATGTTTTTTGTGGAAAACATTTCTGCATTTTTCTCCATATAATGGACTGGTATGGTGGTTTTGAACTTCCAAAATGCAGTTTAAATGCAGCTTCAAACGATCCCAAATGCGGTTTTAAACTATCCCAGCCCAGGAAGAAGGGTCTTATCTAGCAAAACGATCGGCTATTTTCAAAAAAATAATACAATTTAAATACTGAATTGTATTCATGAACATGAACATCTTGGATGATAAGGGGGTGAGTAAATTATTTGTAAATTGTTGTTCTGGAAGTGGAGTTCTCCTTGAAGTGACTCTTAGTGACTTCTAGTGATTATGCTTATGTGTCAATATACTCGTATATTGAGGTGGCAAAGGCTGAAAACACTGTGAGCATCACACACTTTAGTATGTGTGTAGTAAAAAACGAAAATGTGTGTTTGTGCCATTCATTCTAACAGAGACACGGAGAACATGCAGAATTTATATTTAAGTAGTATTTTTTGTGGCTTAATATTCACAGACATATAGTCCACACTGTTTTGATTTAAGTGTACTGACCTACTTTTGATTTAATTATCTGATTTAATTATAATATTCTGTGGCATTCTGTGTTATACAGTAATTTTGATTTATAAAATGGATAGTTACGGTCCTTGATTCTGATTGGTTGTGTTGCATTTAACGTTGTTGTTAATTACTCTACAAACATACACCTTTGTTTACGTCTGTGTGTTGCTTGGCAACCACTTTGTTGCAACCACAACTGTTTCTGAGGAACTACATTGTTTAGTGGAAGAATACTGTTTTTTTATTAATATCATTACACTTTATTTGCTCTGTTTTATTTAGTGAAACCTTGCAGTAAGCCCTGTGAAGCCGTAGTCTACAGTGAATTTATAACAGCTAAGAGGGTTTAAGGTTGTTTCTAACAAAGCCTCTTAACTGTTATAAATTCACTGTAAACCACAACTCTGTGTTTTCTGCATCGTAGAAATCATAGGGCCCTGCTTTTACTCTCTGTACAACTGTGTATACATGAATTATGCACCAAACACTGGGAATATATAAGTATCAGATCAGTACTCTGTGTTGGCAGATACTTAATATTCAGTGACTCAAATCGGGGACACAAAAAACCTGATATGGACATCTCTAAATAAATATACATATTTGATTATTAACCTCAGTTACAGAAAATACAAAACAGTTTTGTTCTCATCCGTAAGGGATAATTGTGAATTAATGTCTGCCGCCTTCCATTCAACTTAATAATCCTCAGTGTTTTTTTCTCTTGTGAGAAACCCATTTTAACATAGTTGAATCCTCTAACACTCATCCATGAATCTTCAATTTGTGTTGATTTATTGCTGCTGACCAGCTAAGCCTCATTATTGAATGGAAAGATTTTACATAGACAACACTTTCTTCACTAATTGACAGCAGACCACAGATGGCGTCGATAGAGCTTGACTTGTGTTAAACTCCACATCTTTCTTTAAGAAATTTTCAGCCTAAATTGGGATTCGTTTTCATTGTATTTATTTCAGTGTGAAATCTGAGAGAAGCCATTCTGTCACACCGTATGCTCATAATGATGTTCATTTTAAAAATCTGGACTTTTGAATAACCGTGCCCTGTCAACCACCCACAAACACATGCCTGCACAAACAGGCACATAAATATAAAGAAAAGTATTTATAATATATGTTTCTCAACATGTAATCTTAGTTGTGGATGAGGCGGCACTGGTCTTTTTGGAATGAGCTTATGACAGCAGTCATAATTCTTCCATTCAGCTTGGCAGCTTGCTTCCGTTTCAACTCGTAAAAGCTAACTAAAGCTTTGTCTTTTGAAATCAGCCTTCCTTTCAGCTGCATCCGCTGTACATTTACATGAAAATACAACTATAGAATCGAAGCAAGATATGGAGAAGGCAAAATCTTTAAATAGATTCTTTTTTTATGTCCAAAGTGCTCTATAGTTTTGTTTAGAAACACGCATATTTCCAAGTTACAGTTTTTTAGTTCAACTGATGACAAGGCTTTGTACAATACAATGAACTCAATGACTTAAGAACTATCATAATGATAACTCGATGATAAAAGCGATGTGTTTGTAATTTATTTATTTAATGTTTTTCAGGCAAGCATTTTTCAGAATGTTATGCGTGATTTTACACAATTATTTCAATGTTCATTTGACCTTTCATCTGCCTCAGCAAATATATATGCACAAATAGCTGCTAATGACAGCTGTAATATGCAGAGAAACTATGATTCAGAAATGCAATTAAATACAGCCCTAAAGGCATTACTTGCATGACTAGATGTCAGTAAACAAGTTGGTGTCATTTGGGGGCAGAGGCTACATCAGATTTGCATATACTGTAGCAGTTTTGCCTCTGGATGTTTAATCTTAGGATCAGAGAGTGATCTATAGATTGTGTGCAAAGCCATTCTTCTTAATGCCTGGTTTTCCAGCACTTCAGATTCTTGGCACTTTTCAGTGGGAGGCATATTCAAGTTTAAATATACAGTCTGTAACAATGCATACTAATTTCTTCATCATTAACCCATCAGAGACCAAGTTGTGTAGCGATTGAATATTTTTAAATGAATAGTTTAAAATAAATTAATAAAGGAATAAAAACAGCTTGCACATATTAAATGTTTCATATCAATAATTTTGGCGGGATCATATTTATAATTTCTATCGGCCACACAATGTGGTCACTGCCAAGTACTGCCAAATCTAAGTATATGAGTTTAATTTATTCAGTTTTATATCAAAATTAATTACAGTGTTTAATTCAGAGTTCAGTCACAGACATTTCATAGTCCAAAAGCTATAGAGAGAGGGTTGCTCTAAACGTTCAGCTTTCTAATTTACTGGGAAGACTCTTTATAAAGGTTAGAACAACTGCAACTCTAAATATGATTTATCAGGTTTTATATTATAGGTCAGTGAGGTGTGGAAGTGTCCAAAGATCAGGAAACCTTGAAAGTATCAGAGACCTGGTGTGAGTTGACAACTTCCAGGTCCTGCAGATTCTTTGGTTTTCCAGTATCTTTTGCATATTTGAACCCTTTCCAGCAATGACTGTATGATCTTGAGATCCATCTTTTTTTAAACTGAGGACAATTATGGGACTCAAACACAACTATTAAAAAGGTTCAAACATTCACTGATGCTCCAGAAGGAAACGCAATGCATTAAGTGCCGGGGGTGAAAACTTTTGAACAGGATGAAGATGTACAAATTTTTCTTATTTTGTAGAAATATCATTTTTTGCCATTTATTACTGCCCTTCATAAGCAACAGAAGACTTTCCCGGAATACAGGTCAAGTACAATTTGCTTGATCTTCTAATTTCAAAAGTTTTCACCCCCCTCTTAATGTATCATGTTTCCTTCTGGAGCATCAGTGAATGTTTGAACCTTTTTTAATAGTTGTGTTTGAGTTTCCTTAATTGTCCACAGTGTGAAAGGATGGATCTCAAAATCATACAGTCACTGCTGGAAGGGGTTCAAATATGCAAAACATGCTAGAAAACTGAAGAATCTACAGGACCTGGAGGATTTTTCTGAAGAACCATCCATCACAAAACTAAAAAGGTTTTATACTATAGGTCCGTGAGGTGTGGAAGTGTCCAAAGATCAGGAAGCCTTGAAAGTATCAGAGGCCTGGTGTGAGTTGAACTCACTGAACTTTCAGCCTTCTGGTTTACTAAGAGGACCAAAGCATCTGCTGTAGGCCTCTGTCTAAATGCGAAGTTTCAGTGTACTTTACTGTGGGATCAGAAATCTGGAGGAAAATTTTAGTATCATGAAAATATCGTTAATTAAGCCTCTTGGAAATATGTTTAAGAATAAGAAAGCAATTATACTTGTATACTTAGAAAATTGTTTATTTTTTAATCAGCATTTTTAATTTTTTTTTTTTTTAAATAATAATTTAATATGATTTTTAGATGATCTGCCTTCCTTGAAAACTTTCATGGAAGAATAAAGAAACTGTGAAATTTAAGAATGAAATTTATTTACTCATCAATATTCATATTTGGGTCTCTCAGGGTTGAAGATGTTTCATGGTGGATACCATTCGCTGTCAGTACCTCTCTTGGATATAACTATTGGGTGATTAGATGAAATTGAATTCATTCAGTCATTGTTTTGGTAAACTGTATTTCTGGATGGCTTTTCATGTCGGTGTTTGCTGTCTAAAATGACTGGACAAATGTCTTTAAGCTACATGGCTGATTCTGACCTGATTCATATTTGACTGCATTCAACAGAACATACTGTATTCATGCTTAAATAATTCATGCTATCAACTCAGTTGTGAATGCTGCTAGTTGAATGGGTTGAAAAGAAGCACATTTATAGTGTTTTCCTTTTTGTTATTCATTATGAATGTCATGCTTCACAGCTTTCAATTAATAGATACAATAACAAGTCAGAATTTCATAATTTAAAGCAAAAAATGAGTAAAGCAGAAGTACAAATATAGGAAACGGTAAAATTAAGTTTTGTACAAGCCAAATTTTTCTTTTTTATCTCAGTCACAGTCACAGAACCTCTATTAAATGGCTTTTTCTTATTATTTCTAAAGTAACTATGCCCATTTATAGTTTTTTATCATTCATTATTAGAATATAATGTGTTTCTTCCCTTTATCACAACTGTCTGTCTTTGTCTGCTTTTGCTTTTTGTAATTTTTGCTCGTGTTCAGATGAATTTATTGAAATAGTTTCATATCTGTTTGCTAAAGCTGTTCATTTTCATTTAGAATTTTATGATAAATAATCATTTAAACAATCACACTAATAATAGAAATGATGCTAATAATGCTTAGGATCAATATTTTTATGTCAAGACTCAGTTCTGTTGACCTTTTTATGCAGTGTTGTCAAATATTCAGTCATTTAACAGTATGTAATATGTAATTAGGTTAATTACCAGTCTTCACTCTATTATGAGCCAAAAACTGGAGGTTAGTATTTGGAGTAAAAAAAAAAAGAGGTGAGTAACTTTCTGGCCAACCAGTATATTCACTATAGTCAGCTGGGCATGAAGAAAAGGCACAGTAATTTAGAGAATTTGTGATAGAGTTGGAGGATTTAGTTAAAACAGTAAGTAACTATAATACACAAGTCACTGTACTGGTGTGACAGAAAGATTTTCCCCAAGCATCACTGTTTTCAGGTTCAAGCACTCTATCCGATCCCAAAAGCAAATAACAAGCTGTGCTAATGTACACTCACATATAATGCTACCAAAATATCATGATTCTAACCTTTATCTCCTTACAAGAATCTCCCCAGATCAGACAGTGATTCATCTTTTCTGAATCACTTTGAGGTCAGAGACTGCAGTGTACTCTATTTTTTTAAATGATTTTTAAAATGTGTGCAGTAAATACAGTAGTGCTCATAAACGGCTGATGAATTTTTGCTGAAGAATTTATGCAGTTGTGAATTTCGTGTGAGGATGGAAGATATTAGAATGCTTTCAGTTGGTCACATGGATTTGCTTTAACATATGCTCATTGGAAATACAGCACATGCCTCTATATACAATTGCGAAACTTAAAAATGTACAGTGGCATGTGAAAGTTTGGAAAACCCCTTGCAGAATTTGTGAAAGTGTGAATAATTTTAACAAAATAAGAGAGATCATGCAAATTGCATGTTAATTTTATTTAGTACTGTTTTGTGTAAGATATTTTACATAAAAGATGTTTCCGTATAGTCCACAAGACAAAAAAAATAGGTCCTGTAGATTCTTCAGTTTTCCAGTATCTTTTGCATATTTGAACCCTTTACAGCAGTGACTGTGTGATTCTGAGATCCATCTTTTCACACTGTGGACAATTGAGGAACTCAAACACAACTATTAAAAAAGGTTCAAACATTCACTATTGCTCCAGAAGGAAACACAATGCATTAAGTGCCGGGGGGGTGAAAACTTTTGAACAGGATGAAGATGTCCAAATTTTTCTTATTTTGTTGAAATATCATTTTTTGCCATTTATTACTGCCCTTCAGAAGCAACAAGATACTTTCCCGGAATACAGGTCAAGAACAATTTACTTGATCTTCAAATTTCAAAAGTTTTCACCCCCCGGCTCTTAATGTATCATGTTTCCTTCTGGAGCATCAGTGAATGTTTGAACCTTTTTTAACATTTGTGTTTGCGTTTCCTCAATTGTCCACAGTGTGAAAGGATGGATCTCAAAATCATACAGCCACTGCTGGAAAGGGTTAAAATATGCAAAAGATGCTGGAAAACTGAAGAATCTGCAGGACCTGGAGGATTTTTCTGAAGAACAGTGTTCAGTTTAACTATTCAGAACAAACAAGGTACTCGTGAACAACCATCGCAAAACTAAAAAGTCATAGATCATTAATACCACACACAGTATTAAGAACCAAGGGTTTCCAAACTTTTGAAGGGGATTATTTTAATAATTTCAGCTATTTTTTTTGTCTTGTGTTGCAGACCGTATTTTCATGAGCCTGGGTTGTAACTAATTCTTGGTGCTGGTTCCCCAGATAGCTGTCCAGAAATGCTGTACTCAGAACTCCAGTTTGGAGAAGCAGCAGAAGGGAAGAAGTGTTTGTATTCACCCATGTCCCATCTGAGAGCAGAATACCAGTGTGACTGGTATCTAGTGGCGAGAATATGCCACCTGGGAATCCATCACACGCAACACATTGGATTCAACAAACAGGAAATTTCCATGGTTCCTTCATATTCATTGATTCCCATGTTCTTCTGACGTCCAGGAACTTGTTTCTCCCCTATAGGGACAGCTTTAAAAGACACGGGTCTACCATCACCAGACCTGCTGGGTACAATAAGTCTCTCATTAACTTTTTAACAGATCAGATGATGACACTTTTAAAATTTGATAAGCTTTAGATACTGCTTTCACAAACGTATTTCCTCCTGAGTCCTGGAGCTCTTGTTTGTGTGTTTAACAAGCTCCTGTGCTGTTTCGTTGTTGTTGCTGGTGCTCTGTAATTGATGTCTGCGCCTCCTCCTGTGTTTAGGTATTGAGTTTGCAGACTGGTGAGTGACAAAAAAGTTCTGCTTTTCCAATCCCTGTCACTTATTTTTAAAAAAGTCTTTACTTTTCTAATGATACATTTTGCTCATACAACACTACAGCATCTGTTCCTTGCTGTTGCTTGTTTGTTCCTGTTCTTTGATTTGGCGTTGGCACACCGCTCACACTGTGTGATGTAAAAGCATTTGCCATGAGCATAATTTGCAGACTGGAGTTTCTGATGTTAGCCCTCCTTTGAGGGATGTTATCTGGGCTCGGTTAAATAAAACTGTGGTGCATGGCTGACCATCAAGCGCACTTTAAAAGCTAAGCAAACCACAAAGCAAAAAAGCACCTTTGACCGAAAGAGCCTTTCTAATCAGGGAAGTTAAGGGACTTCAGTTACCTGGATAAATTGCTTGGAGGAATGTAATGGGATTGTAAACAACTTGATAAAATAGTATGTTATTTTCACTTTCAGCAGATAATGTCAGGTTTGAGCTGTGTGAGCTGTGTTTTTTTCAAAGAAACATTCATTTTGCTGTCTTTAAGGAACTAGAAGTCAGCCATAAGTCCAAAAGAAGCACAGTACTGTAAGTTTTATGCTGGAAATAATGGCACAAATAATGTTGTTGTTTTTCTTTCTTACTACTTTTGGCTAAATCAAATTAATATTTGGTTCCCAGTGTTATTTCCTATTGTCAATCCTAGAAGCATTTCCACAGTTCATCTATGTATTTTGGCTGGCATTTTCCTCACTTGCTTTAGTCTCTTCATGTAATTCCAAGCTGACTCAATGAGGTTGAGATCAGGGCTCTGTGTGGGTCATACCATCTGTTGCAGGACTTACATACAAAAATCTCACCAGATTATAAGAATGTTTGGAAAAGGAGGGTTTGAAAATGTATTTTTTTCTACTGAAACTCTAACCCAAAAGAATGTTTTTTTTGTTTTTTTTTTTTGGTTAGCATCTAATATTCACAAGTTGTGGTTCATTGCCATTTACTGTATCTTCTTAGCACTGAAACAAACCTGTATGATGTCCAATGACCCTGTCAAAGTTTTCTGTGTGACTATTGTACCAGTTCAGATGAGCTTTGCAAACTGTAAATAGAGGAACATTATGGCTTGTGGGGAAAAGATGTCCTTTCACCACCTGTTTGCTTATATCTGGAGGTATTTACCACCTGTCCTGGTAATAATTGAGTGATTCCAATAAACCAGTGTTGCTGTGTCCACTTTTTGTAAGCAACTTTGGGCTTATTTTCCACAAAATGTCACTTTTAATATTGGATGTAATGGCTGTCTCTTTATGCATCTCTGCTTTCCTGCGACTTATTTTTGGTGCTTTTATGCCTTTATTTAGATAGGACAGTGCAGTTGGACAGGAAGCAAAGTGGGAGAGAGAGAAGGGGGTGGGATTGGGAAAGGTCCACAAGCCGGGATTCGAACTCGGGACGCCCGCAGCGTCATTGCTGTATTGCTATTGGCGCCGACCCCTCTTAGTTTCAAAGGGGTCCTATTATGCTCTTTTACAAAGTCTTGATTTTGTTTTGGCGGTGTACTAGAACAGGCTCTCATGATTGGTGGTTCGAAAAATGCATTATTTTTCACATAATTTACATTATTACAGTACCTTTCTCCTCAGCCTAGCACAAATGGCTCAATTAGTTCCAGGTTTGATGAGGGCCCGCTTTCTGAAAAATGAAATGTGTTGGGATTGGTTAGCTGTCTCAGTGCGTTCTGATTGGCTAACAGCATAGACAGTGTTTCAGTACTACTGCCAAAGCAGCAAGTTCCATCTGCTACATCATAGTTAAGGATATATAAAGGTATAGTTGATGCTACAGTAGTGTTGGGTCCTATTGTAATCCTGCCAGATCGCCGATACATGAAATTATCGTGCTGATTAATTTAATTATTTACATACATAGTTTCATTGCCTGAAACCAGCTCCAGCATAAGGCTAAAAGCAGCCAAATGTTTTTACTATGACTTAATTTGTATTTAACATGACAACAATTGAATAAAAACATTGTAAGTTATTAATTATAATGCTTACATTTCCTTAGTTATTCAAAAAGCAGCTACAGAAAACAAGCAAAGAACATTAACCTTATCAAAGAACATAATCACTGATTAGCCTAGTTTAGTGCAAGTTTATGCATTTTAAAAAGCACTTGCGTTATAAGTAAAGCTATCTACACTGTATGATAATAAATCTCTTACCACACACTGCACATGTCCGTGGCACGTTACAGCTCTGACACAGCCACCGGAGCAGATCACGGCCACTCTAGTCAATGCTTATGTTTACACCAGCCGCGCCACGGCTAGTTGAAGCGTCCCAGAAGTGGCTGTTCACGCTGCATCGCTAAAGTTAGGCTAATCCCTCACCTCGTCCCTACCCATTTATTTTAATGATATTCTAATAGGCTGTGTTGTGACATCATAACACCCAGAAAACAACGCTGTAGTCCAAACAAGCCATTTGTTGTAGTTCTTGAAAAGGGATTTTTCAAAAACAAAATATCTCCCTTTGGAATGGACTTGTAACTTTGTAGATCATTTTTAACATCCAAACACACACAACGCGCTGACTAAAATTCAAAAAGTGAAAAAGCATAATAGGACCCCTTTAATGCTCAATAGAAAATGCTGGTATTCCCTGATACATGTAAGCCATTTCCCCTCTTACACTCTGGATTATTGCTATACTGGAGAATGAGTGAAGAAATCCCCAGCTACAGACACAGGTTATTAGGGAAACCTAAATTGCCTCACTGGAGGGGAGAGCAGCCTAGTGACTATGAAGTCATTTTCATTGAGTCTTGATCATTAGGACAGATTAGACACTAAAGACCCATTATCCAGCCGTAATCATTATCTGTTTGGTTTGAAGTCCATATGGGTGTGCGTGACTCTCACCAAGCATTCCCATGGGAATGTTCCCTATACTAAAAAATACACAAAGGAAGTATAGCATAGCAACATATTTCTATGAGGATCTCTGCTCCAGTAGTTTTTCACTATTTGTCAAAAGCTGTTGTGGTATATCATCAGTTTCCTTTACTCAAGTCCAAACGTTTTAACCTTTATCTGGTCTGGAAGCATATTTAGGTTTCCTCACTGAACTTTCACGCAATGTTTGGCCAACTGTTGGTGACTTACAACACTGCAGTTTAGAAACAGTAGCATATATAATATCCCGAAGCAGATCTAAATAGGTGGAGCTGGGGAGGTAGAGGGTTTCAGAGTAACTCTAAAAACACACTGCAAAATGTATTAAATGTAAAGTAGCAAGCTCATTGGTTGCGTATGCAGCATGAACCACTCAGCTTGTGCAATGTAGTAAATCATTAGTTTGTGTACTTATCAGTCTGCGCCATTTAGAGTTTCATGACAGAACTTGGCATATATGTTTTTAACAAATCAGATATATAATGGTAAAAAATCAATACTTTGTCTCATAGAAACATTTTTTTTCCAGTGTTTTTACCAGTTTTGCTTTATTCAAACAGACTGTAACTAATTGTTTAACCACTGAAACAGTCTGTACATTTGCTTGAAGGGGCATCATACATGCTGCCTGTCGTATGTCAAAACATCTGGCAAACGAAGAGCTTTAGTCACAGTAATTATTTTCAGGGTGTCAGAGCTTTTCACAGAAGAACAACTAAACGACAGCAGTGGGACCTGATTGTGCTGTTGCTCAGAGGACGCCTCAAATATTATAACCCTTTCATGTGATTGTCTAATAAGAATAGACTCGTCAGTGCATGTAAGGCTGTTTTAAAGCTCAATATTGTTGTTGGAAAGTGAGCAAAACAAGCGAAGAGCAAAACAACAAACTTGACCTTTATGTTGAAGAAAAACCAAATCTTATTTAGAATTCCATTCAGTTTTTTTTTTAAGTGCTTCTTGCAATACTTGTTATTCTAAAGCAGCTTTACAAAAACAGTGGCAAAAGTAAAACTCCTTCAGATGTATAATAAGATGAAGAAATGCATATAGCCACATAATATTATGGATGATATTAACTAGTTTGTTGCTTAATTGAATATGAATACAATGACTAAAACAATACAATACAAATCCATGCAAAATGCAAACAAGTGTGAAATTGAACTTAAGATCTATGTGAGAACATAAAATGTTAAGAAAACAGGATTTGAGATCCACAGATGCTGACATATTTGTTCTGCATCTGTACAAGACTTTGTAATTAGCAGGGGGCGTATATTGATTTAATGGGGATGGTAATTTAGCTGGCAGTGACTCACCTCCATTTCTTTTGTAGGCTGGTGATTGTGCAGATTGCAGGAGCTACAGTATTATATTAGAACACTTTTATCATTTATTTACTTTTGAATGTGGAGAGGTGAATAGGTAAATAGGTAATTGGGCCCTCAGACAGTGAAGCTGATGTTTTTCCTGATGCTGCAGTGCATGTGTGCATCCATTCTTTAAATGGATATGAGAGGTTTGTCAGACTCCTCGTCCTTTTATTTCAAGAGTTTCTAATAACAGTCTAATTGAAATGTAGACTGCAGACTACTTTGAACCTCTCAGCTCAAAGGATGATTTTTTTTTAACAGCTTTAACTTTAAGCTTTAACTTCTTGGCTCTCATTCAGCCAGGCAAATCTGAGCAACTAATAATATACTATAGACAACATTTTATGATGCAACATGTTTCAATGTAATTTTACAATATTTCCCTTAAAGGGATAGTTCACCCAAAAAATGAAAATTCTGTCATTCATTACTCACCCTCATGTCGTTCCAAACCCGTTAGACCTTTGTTCATCTTCTCAACACAAATGAAGATATTTTTGATGAAATCCAAGAGCTTTCTGAAGCTGCATAGACAGCAACACAACTGACATGTTCAAGACCCAGAAAGGTAGTATGGACATCGTTAAAATAGTCTGTGTGACATCAGTGGTTCAACTGTAATTTATTAAGCTATGAGAAGACTTTTTGTGCACAAAGAAAACAAAAATAACAACTTCATTCAACAATTTCTACACGTATGCATCGTGGTACTCTCATGAACACTCGTCCAAGACTGACACGGAAATTGAAAATGTAATTGTTAATATTTATATATCAATTATATGAATATAAATATATACATGTAAATATTTTCAAAATGTTAATAATTTTACCAAAATATGAGGGATCATACAAAATGCATGTTATCTTATATTATTTAGTACTAACCTGAATAAGATATTTCACATAAAAGACGTTTACATATAATCCACAAGAGAAAATAATAGTTGAATTTATAAAAATGACCCCATTCAAAAGTTTACATATGCTTAATTCTTAATACTGTGTTGTTGCCTGAATGATCCACAGCTGTTTTTTTTGTTTGTTTTGTTTAGTGATAGTTGTTCATGAGTCCCTTGTTTGTCCTGAATAGTTAAACTCCCCGCTGTTCTTCAGAAGAATCCTTCAGGTCCCACAAATTCTTTGGTTTTTCAGCATTTTTGTGTATTTGAACCCTTTCCAACAATGACTGTATGATTTTGAGATTCATCTTTTTACACTGAGGACAACTGAGGGACTCGTATGCAACTATTACAGAAGGTCCAAACAGTCACAGATGCTTCAGAAGGAAACACGATGCATTAAGAGGTGGGGGGGTGAAAACTTTTGAACAGAATGAAGATGTGTACAGTTTTCTTATTTTGGCTAAATATCATATTACTTTCATTTAGTACAGCCATCAGAAGCTACTTGCATGTTTTCCAGAAGACAAAATGAGTTAAATTTACCCTGATCTTCAAAAGTTTTCACCCCCTGCCCCCTTTTTTTTGTTTTGGAGCAAATCATAAGTTGCAAGACATTCACAGATTTCAGAAACATAGTGAAATGTTAATTAATGTCAAGTGATTGTCATGTTGTTAAAAATGAACATTTCTACCTTGAAAATGTTCTCAAAAATCCTTTTTTTTTTTGGGGTTCGTTGAACAAAAAAAATGGAATTCCCCCTTTGTAAGTGTCTAAGCATGAGTGACTGTCATATAAAAGATACACATGCTGGCAGAGTCCTCTTTACACGCTGCATAAATTCAGTGACAGTGGCAATATTTAAAGCAAGCTCCTACTTAACATTAGACTCGACAGGCCATCTAACTTCTTCTCTGGTTAATGTCAGTATGGCTAGGCTGCAGAGAGCACACTGAACAGACAGGCTAAGAAAGCAGAGGTCAAATCAATAGAAAGTGGTTACAGAGTCACGCTTTTCAGGCTTTCAGCTGTTGAGAGACAGCTGCCAAATTCCCAATTCCCCGCGGCCTGGACTGTCCGTCGTATTCAGTGGCTGTAGATTGAGCTAGGCACAGAAATGGCTGTCGGATTGACGAGAACACAACCTTAAAGAGATACTGAAGAGAAAACCTTGGCAGTGGCAGCAGAAAAAAAATATAAAAAACAAGATGTTCAGCCAAGTTCATTAATGATTTCCACCCTTAGGGGTGGAAAAAACATTTCTTATGCCACTGCTTTTGAATTATTATTACTATTGTTTTTTTATTTTATTTTTTTTATTTTGCCAATTGAATAAAAAAGATGCAAGAAGGGAACATTACTGGCACATGATGACAGGTCAGAGTTGAGCTGACTGTAAACTACAGTAGAGATTATGCAGAACAAACATGTATTTCTTTTATAAATCTGATGCATTCTGACCTGTAGATGTGCTTTCACTCAGACAGTGTTCTTGCTTTTTTTTTCTTGCTTTTTCTTTCAAAATGTTTCTTAAATTGAATTTTCAAAAGCACTTCGTATCTGTACAGTCGAGCAGCTCCAATTTACAGCAACAGCACACTGTCAATGTATTATTTTCCTGCTGGTTAATGTTGCTTTTTGGAAATCACTTTCAAACAAGTTTGCAATATTTCATTCATTCAGAGTCACATATTTGCTCAGCTATAAAAGTCAGCCCATTTGTATGATAATTCTCATTCAGTACACGACCATAGACCATAGCAGGATCCTCTAAATGACCCTTCGCTTGTACTGTTTACAGAATGTTCCTTCCCAGAACATCTCAAATGATTCAGTAAAATGTGCTTAAAATCAGTTAAAATGGATTAATATGTGGGGTGGAATGAATTGTGATATTGCAAAGCATTTCACTCTGTTTCTTTTGCATGAAAGATACACAAAATAACATGAATCTAGCTTAATAAGGGCAACATTTTCACTATCAAGGTAAGATAAAAAAATCCTCATTTAAATGTAATTACAAGTAATAACAGTGTATATATTCTACAACACACTTTAAAATGTTTCTCATATTTCATTTTAGCAATAGTAATTGATCCAGCAGCAATGCTGTACCATACAAGAACAAAAGCTCAGAAAATGATGCATGACAGCTTTTGCTAAAGTAGGATTGGCCACTAACAGTTTTAAGGTATGGCTTAGCAAAAGGTATTCAGTTTTGTTTGGTACCATTAGTGGCACCAAATGACTGTTTGGTACCAAATGACACACTTCATCCTTGTGTACTGCTCTTTACATAATATTGACTGTGGTTTTGGGGTGTAAATCCCTGCTGTTTGAACTGATATTTGACAGAAGTGAATCATACACAAGGTATGTAAAACTGCTTCCATGAGCGCAAAAGCTGATAGGTGACTGTGAGGGTTTAAGAGATGCTTGTCACTGTCAGACTGCAGATAAACTGTGCCGTTCTCTTTATCATTCTCACTGAAGAATAGCGAAAGACTCTCTATCTTAACATTACCCTGAGGCATCTCTCTCACGAGCAAGCAAGGTCAGATGTCTTTTCTTTCTTCTGTTCTTTCTGTCTTTGCCATGAGATTTGATTGTGTGGGTTTGTGTTGATGTTTTGTGCAGGAGTGTGAGCGGAGCAGGCCTGTGCAAGACAGGGAGAGGAAAACTTCACAGAAGATGAGGAAAAGCCGGAGCGTTCTGACTGTGTCACCTAATGAGGTGAGTACTCGTGGTACGGAATTATATATTTCCAAAAACGACTAGATGATTGACTTATTTGTATCAGTATTTGATTCTGATTGGTCGAGCATGACACGGCATCCAGGCATTTTGTAAATATTTAATTGGTTTTGTATAATGAATAATTTTGATAATCTTTTTAATTATTGTTTATACAAAGACTCCATTGGTTTCAGAGTAGTTATACTAGCTTGTGACCAAGTTGTTAAACAATAAGGGCCCTATTTTAATGATCTAAGCGCATGGTCTAAAGCGCATGGCGCAGGTGCACTCCAAATCCACTTTTGCTATTTTAAAGGAGAACTCCACTTCCAGAACAACAATTTACAAATAATTTACTCACCCCCTTGTCATCCAAGATGTTCATGTCTTTCTGTCTTCAGTCATGAAGAAATTATGGTTTTTGAGGATAGCGTGTGATGCCATTAACAACAGCCCAAATTTGCTGAACTAATGTGGTTCAAACGACAGAGATGTGACCATGTTTGGGAAACATGTTCGTTTCCACAGCAATGCATCGTACTATGGAGGTTAATCAGCGAGTTACGTAATTGTACGGGAAACGTACCCTGATCTTATGGCAATTCGTACATATTTTATGAGGTGGCTAATTTGTACAAATTCTTAAGACTTCACTCGTATGAATTAGTATGATTAGTGCTAAATCGTACGTATTTTATGAGTTCCCCAAACTGTATGAATTCGTACAAATGACCTACCCTTAACCCCGCCCCTAAAACTAACCGCCATTAGCTACCTCCATAAATATGCACAAATTAATCGTGAGAAAGCGTTGTTCAAAACACTAGAATATTCATTCACAAGCAAAGCATTTGACTGTCCTTATGAGTGAACTGTGGAATCATTCAGTCAACTAATTGTTTTCAAAAATGCTGATTTATTCAGAAACTCCGTTTGTTAAAATATGATGTTTTTTGCCTAAAATGGCTTTATAATGGTTGTTTTAAGGGTATGTAAAGACAAAGATGTCAAGAAGTGGATCTATATCCCTGCGGTATGGAAGAAAATGACTTGAGAATGAATGGGGAGCGAAGTTTAAAGGAACGTAGAGGAGATGGAGAGGTGCAGGGAAATTGTCCCTAGATAAGAGCTGAGCCAGTGATCAAACCATACAAAGTGTTCCTTGACAATCAGACTGTAGGAAGATGTATGTCTGTGAAGATAAACAGTGAAGATATACTGCATTTTCTTCATCTCTCTTACTCATCCCCTCACTTCAGGACTCTTTTTTGACTCTACAAATCTCTTTATCATCTCTGGCTTCCTCTTGTTTTGCATGCTGTCTGGCTTCCTGTATGTGTCTTGTAGTGTTTTCAGCAGCTTTTGCCTTTGTGGTCTTTTGTGTTTTGTCGGGTGACCTTGCAAAAGCCATCCTTATTGCAGAGGATGTAACCACATATTGAAGATTAACCAAATGTGGATGTTTAATAACCTATAAGGCCCTCATTATTACTAACCTTGAGCTAACAAACATTTACATCTTACAAAGCAGTACACATACAGTAGCTGATGAATATCAATGCTTGGTGACACATGAAGATTAAAGATTTTAGCTTTTCAAGGAAATTATGACATTTGTCTTCTTGCTTTTACATGCACACAGAGACAAATGTCATCAGACTTTAACAACATTGTGCATTTCATTGTCACTTTTTGAGCATTTTTGTTGTTGATTTGTGACAGAAGGACAATTTGAAGTTCAAAATGAATGTTGGAAAGATGTTCATGTTTTTGCAAATAGTAATATGTAACAATGTGGTATAAGGCCTGATTTCATCAGAAACTCAGATTTTTAAATGTTTTTGATGGGGCTGTCAAACGATTAATTGCAGTTAATCGTGATTAATTGGTTGAAAGCCCTAGTTTTTGATTGACGTCACTTCTTCACGTCAGAACTATTAGCTGCTGGCCAGCATTTTTTACCTCTTATTTGCGCAACATCGAACATTTCTCAACATTTCGCCACTTTACTTGCTTTCCCCGCTCATAATTCCTGTGTAAATTGAAAATGCCCACTTTGCTCTCCACACTCCATTTCAGTAAAAATAACACCTATTTTTTCTATCAGTCCAAAGCTGATCCTTTATCAGCACTCTGATTTAACTCTCCACCTGAACGTTCTTCAGACTATTTTCTTTGATGAGATTGTTCTTTAAATGTGCTGCAGTCTGGTCTGTGGCCTTGGACCCATTACATTGAACTCACAGAGCTGTTTAAAAATTGATAGAGGCTGTTGCCAGTGGGTGACATGATGAAGACATGAAACGCAATAGATTGATTGTGTAACCACAAGGCCCATACAGATTGACTGTTGACATAAAATATTGAATATAAACCACAGAGCACTATCAGATTCAATATTTTTGAATTTAGATTGCAGAGAATTCTGGTGAAGAGTATTTGAGTGTGTAAACATATGCTTTGTTTTAAAACCAAGCAAGCAACTTATAGGGATTGCATCATGGATGTGAATCTTGATCTAATATCTAAGTATTTCAATTATGAATACCCGCATATGCGTTGTGGTGAACTGGAATAAAGTCGATGATAACGAAGGTCTTATGGGTTTGGAATGACATGAGAGTGAATAATTAATGACAGAATTTTCAGTTTTGGGTGAACTTTCCCTTTAAGAACAATAAGCCATGAACAAGAACCCACTGACTGAAAGACCTGAAAAAAAAAATAAAAATGATAGCAAAAATCACTGGTGGGACAAGCTAATGTTTTGAAGAAGTATACATATCATCTAGTTCACTCTACAAGGGTAGTTATTTTACCCAGTATTTATGTGTGCTGTGTTTTTTTATGCTTATTAGACTATCGCTCCCATGTGGAATGCTATTTGTGTTGTTCTAGGATTGCTGCCTATGTAGAGCATTCCAAATTAGTCACTTATGAGGTTCAGTTAGGATGCTGCCAGATAGAGCTGCCTATTGTGTATCGTGTCTGGTGTTATATTCCTGGTTTTCTGCTCAGCCATGAGATGAATGGGCACAGATCCAGCTAGAGTGCTCTACTCTTGATCTACTGAGCCTTCCTTTATGCCCTCTGCTTTCCCTGCCTCTTGCTTCTGCATTTGCTCCCTGCTTATCACACACTGATGCTTGACAAACCCTCTTGTTAGCAGTGATAAAATACACGTGTTCTGTTTGTGATCATGTGTTGGGCTTATCTGATAAAGCCACAGAGACAGTGACATAAATGTCAAGGAAAAGCAGGAATATTTTTCTCTCTTGCTATTAGAATAAGATTCAAATAGTCTGACATGAAGAGAAGTTCTTTGTGGGCAAAAAGGATTCTTGTAGCTGCATAAAATTACGGTGGAATGCCACATGGACTATTTTATCAATGTCCTTTCTACCTTTCTGTGCCTTGAATGTGGTAGTTGTGTTGCTGTCTATGCAGGGTCGGAAAGCTCTTGGATTTCATTAAAAATATCTTAATTTGTGTTCTGAAAATGAACGAAGGTCTTACGGGTTTGGAACGACATGAGGGTTAGTAATTAATGACCGAATTTTCATTTTTGGGTGAACTATCCCTTTAAATCAGTCAGATGTTGATTCACTAACCACTCTTTGCAGTTCAGTTTATTCAAGGATTTTCCAGACTGAATCAAGCTTGTGAGTTCATGAGTCTTTTAGAATAATTCATTAGAAGAACCCGCTCATTAGAGTCAGTTGCTTGTCAATAGAACTACACTGATTTCTGCATGCAGCCCTCAAGGACAACACCATAAAAAAGTTATCTCATCATATTCAATTCAGACTGCAAACTCATTCCTAACTGAGGTAAATATGATTTCTTTGGTGCTGGAGATTCAGCAGCATTGGTGGCAGTAAAAGCACTACAGGAAACACTGGTATATGTGATAATGACAAAAATTATATCTCAGTATTTTCTGGAATTTTGGTGATAACGATAATTATCACGATAATATTTTGCTGAGCGTGTAATTGTTATTGCAGGTTTGATAGCAAACAGCTGACTCTCAAAGCTCTTTTGATATTTCTTTTTTTTATTATTTCTTCATATCCTGTGTGGTGGTTAGTTTGCAGAAATAGCAGTGTTAGCAATAGTTAAATGTATGTATCTTTTGTGTCAAATTGTTCAATTGAATCACTACATGTAAATAGTAAGACGCAATAGGGCTGTTACCAATTAAATAAAATCAGTATAAAACAGAGGTGGCAAAGACTGTTTAATGCACGTGAATGCAGTTTTGATGTTTTAAAAACAAAACGTTCAGTGGTGATATTTGAAATGATTTATGGAAAAAAGGGAAAATATGCTTTAAATATAAACCTAAAATTATCAGGTGGCTGCATGAATGAGTGATTCGTTCAACCGATTCATTCAAATGTTGTGCAGCTCAGAGAAGCAAAACAGTGCTGCTGTGGCTTTGTTTGAAACTATTGACGAAATACAGCAAAAACAGGAATTTGTGTCTAAAATATAATATAAGTAAGTCATTTAATATTCTTGTTTATTAGACTGTTTTATAAAATCAACATCACATTTGCAATCGTACTGATATTAGGTGAAAAAACTGTAGCTTTGTGCCATTAACTATATCAGATAATATAAATATAAAAGACATACAAGTTATACGGGGCATTTTTGCCCCCTTATCTTGAATTTTGGGGGAATTCTCAATGTATTTTAAAGGGGTCAGTTGATGCCCATTTTCCTCATGTTGATTTGATTCTTTAGGGTCTTAAAGGAGAAGTCCACTTCCAAAACAAAGATTCACATATATTGTTTCGCTAGATGAGACCCTTCTTCCTCAGCTGGATCATTTACAACCGCATTTGGGATCGTTTGAAGCTGCATTTAAACTGCATTTTGAAAGTTCAAAATCGGGGCACCATATCAGTCCATTATATGGAGAAAAATGCAGAAATGTTTTCCTCAAAAAACATAATTTCTTTACAACTGAAGAAAGAAAGACATGAACATTTTGGATTACAAGGGGCTGAGTAGATCATACGTGAATCTTTTTTTTGGAAGTGGACTTCTCCTTTAATTAAAAGTCTATAACATGCTTTGGTTAAAATTTCTCAATGGTAGTATAAAAAACACCCTTTTTACCTTCTCAAAATCAGCTCTGTTCACAGCAACCCATTTTGTTGCATGTTCCTTTAAATGCTAATGTGCTATGCTCACCCCGCCGCCTCTTCCATTGAGTGACGAGACATGATGTTAACTTTAGCCGTGTTTAGCTGCAAAACTTGCTAACTAGCACATAATGCGATTTGCAAACGTTCATAAAAAGCCTTGTACTCACTCCTTCTGTAGGTTGAAGCTGCATCACGAATGATTTGCGCAAACATAGACGCATTTAAGCAGATTGGGGATTGGCGCATTCCCTTCAACAATGAAAGTAACCTTAATCCTCTGCAGTTTCAGTGGCTCAGATGTTGGGAGTAAATTACGTTGTTCATTATTACATCCAACAACAGAACACTTCAGTTGCTTAGGAGACATTCTTATCTACACCTGCTCAGGCATCGATACAATGGCGGACTGTTCTCAGCTCACTCAAGGCAGGTCTAAGGTAAGACTGCCAGTCAACTATCGTGGGAGCAGCCTTGGTCTGTGTGACGTCCCATAGCCAAGAAGCTGAGAATGGCTTGATTTGAAGAAGGGATATTAATTATAGGGATTAAATAAAAACCACTGGTTGGATTTTTATCATTATAGGGTGGTTGTGTACACACACTGCCAACACACATTTATGTTCAAACAACCTGTAAAAATGCATTTTGCACCTTGCACCTAAATGACCCCTTTAATAGACTAAATCATGCAGTGAAAGTGAACTCTAAATGTGCTTGCGTAGTAATCTAACCAACATCTCATAGTGTTTGCCTGCACTCTCTGAGTGTGTTTTTGAATGGTAACTGGGTAGATCAACTTATTAATTTATAAGAGACCACAAATGAGAAACACTGTGGCAGGTGTTGATTTAAAAGTAGGGCTGGATAGCTTTCCTTGTGCATGAAATCACCCACAGGCCAACAAACCAATGAGAATGTGCAACAATAATGACGAGTCATAGCAATAAATGAATCCCTCTCTAACTGGTACTGCATTGCAGAAAATGGCCATCGTTGGGCAAATCAATATACTGACTTACAGACAGTTACATAACTTACATTGACTTTTAAACAAACATTTCAAAACATTTCATGCTGTTGTATATTGCTGATGTCGTTTTATGGTTGTTGGTTCTTGCTGGTTGCCCTTTTGTCATGTCAGAGCTTTTCATAGCTTGCAGCTGGGGTTTAGCTTGCTAGAGTTTCACCTTGCAGGCCTGAGAGTTTGTCCTTGTGTGCTTTCAGATGGAAATCTTTTGGGGTGGGCTGTGAAATGAAGTGTCCCTGGTCTGTGTGTGGTTCAAACATGAGGTCAAAAAGTGCACTTGTGTTTCCACTTCATCTGTGTGCAGTGGGGACACAGTCTGTCACATCTTTCATGTCTGTCCCGTCTGCATGTATCTTTGGATACTTTTCTTAGTCACTCTGCCCAAATATTCTGCCAGTTTGCAGTCTTTGTTTAGGGATAGATAGCTTTCCAAATTACTTTGTTGTTAGATTGTGTCTGTCCAATGTTTCAGATAATTTGGCTTGGTCAACTTAGTTTGGATTGCTAAGTCATGTCTTTGACTAAGCCCTTGAAAGCTTTAAACTTTGTGATGGAGGGTTTGTTCAGTGGCTGTTTTGACCGTCAGTTATTAGTGAATACGATTCTCATTCTGTTACAGGAATTATTTATAATTCTGCCTGCAGAGTCCCTTTTAAGCTCTTGGTTTATGAGATGAACCCCTGAACTCACAAACCAAACAAAGTGTGACGTTGTCTCTTCTGTCTCTTTAATGATTGTCTTTATCTGCTTAGGGATTGTGGGACTAATAGTCATTCACAAAGGTACTAAACATAGTTAAGCTACTTACCTCATTACACAGTGTTTGTTATAGGATTACATATAATTAGTTGTGAAAGTATGTCTTCTTTATACTTGGGTTTTGTATATAGAATCATTTTACTGTAGACATATGCTAGGAATTTCAAAAATTGATTAACAGTACAGTACTGTTCTCTACCCTGTCTGACTGACACGTGAGGGTTTTCAAATCCCCAAATACGGCGAAAAGCACTGTGAATGAACCATCAAATGCATTTCTTGCTCAAAATGCCGTCTTTTTTATTTAAATTGTTAAATTATTATAATATATATAATAATAATTATATAATATATAGTAACAACTATTATTAATATTGTTGTTTAATACCAATAATAATATAAACATTGTATATATACATACATGTTTATATTATTATTGGTATTAAACAACAATATTAATAATAATTGTCGTTATTTAATATTAACTTGAGCATTAATATTTACCTAATGAAAAATAATAATAATAATAATAAATAAATAGTATTATTATTAATAACATCTTTAGAGTGTTGAATAACAAGATTTTTGTTGAAAAGGACTTAAAAACTGTATTATTATTATTATTATTATTATTATTATTACTATTATTATTATTATTATTATTAGTCATGTTGTTATTATTATATAACTAAATTATAGGAATAAAACATTTTAGTATTAAGCAACAATATAAATAATAGTTGTCATTAATAATGATAAATATTTTTCAATAAATCATTATTCAGTATTAATATTGAGCAAAATTAAAAGCAATAAAAGTAATAATAATAATAATTATTATAATGCAACAAAAAAAACAATAATAATCATCATCACTGTTGTTGTTTGTATTATTATTATTATTATTATTTATTACATATCATTTTAAATAAAAGAGAATGTTCTATAACATTAGCTTTTGTTGGAAAATACTTATGTGGAAAACTAGTTATTATTGTTATTATTAATAATAATCATGTTATTATATAACTAAATTATAGAAATAAAAACGTTTACAGAAAGCATAAAAACATTTTAGTACTTACTGGAAAGTACTTCAATTTACACAAAATTATTTTTAATGTAATGTACAACAACAACAATAATAATAATAATTTATTAAATAACATTTTAAATGAAGGGGAGTGTTCAATAACATTAGATTTTTGTTGGAAAATACCTGAAAACTTTATTATTATTATTATTATTATTATTATTATTATTGTTGTTGTTGTTATATAACTAAATTACATAAATAAAACATTTTAGCATTAAACAACAATATAAATAATAGTGGTCTTTATGCAGTATTAATATTGAACAAAATTAAAGGCAATAAAACGAATAATATAGTGGTAGTAGTAGTAGTAGTAATAAAAATTATTATTATTATTATGTATTAAATAACATTTTAAATAAAGGAGAATATTTAGTAACAGAAAATATATAGATGTCATTATTCATTTTTACTCTTGAACAATATTAAATGCAATAAAGCTACTAATAATGCAATAACAACAATAATAATAATAATAATAACAACAAAAATAATGAATAATAATAATAATAATCATAATAATAATAATAATAGCTTATTGAAATACTTAAATACACTTTATTATTTATTTATTTATTTATTTATTTATTTATTTATTTATTTATTATATAACATTTTACATAAAGGAGAGTGTTCAATAGCATTAGCTTTTTGTTCTGGTGTTGAATTTTGAGAAACTACACTGTTAATGTTTTTGACTACAGCAGTGGTTAATTTTGTATAATTTTGTATAACTAAACTGAGTGTGTCTCTGAGAGACATACAGAAAGTGTGAAGTAATGGGTCAGCAGGACTGAATGAAAAGTAGCTGCACTACTGAAATTTTGCCAATCATATCGTGTGCTGTTTTGTCCGTAAATGTTCTGTGTGCAATGAAGCACTTTTCTCAGAAGTTTTTTTTCTTCTGAACAAAGTCAAAGAGAGTCAAGCACCATATGGTCGACGGTATTTTGTTTGAGTGCCTGTGCTTTGGGTAATTTTAGTTTGAAGGAGAAAAGGTTGTCCGTAGAGCACAGGGCTGTTTTATAGCTCGGAGCGCCGCTGCATTAGTCTAATGAATTAAAAAAGAACGTGGTCTCGGGTGACTGCAGGCGTTGGCTGTGAGCTGACCGCAGAGTGTTCCAGACACAGGGAATCTCGGGAGGTCACCTTGGTCATCCCTGGTTTGGCTGATTTCTCAGTCGTGCTCCTGTGCTCTCCCTCTGAGTTCATTTGGGGACAAAACGCTGTAATTGTGACACAGACAGGGCTGGGCCAATAGGCCAGTGGATAACATCAACTCCGGAGGGCGCTGTCCAATCACAAACTGATATGTTTACAGTGAGCTAATGTTTGGATCGGTCAAATACAGATTATGTTGTCCTTTGCCAGACGACATGAGCTCATAGATGCCTCTAAATCTGCAAAACATCTTCATATTTGCCCTTGAAGGGAGGGGAATCTGAACACTGTGTTTAAAGGACACAGTAATATTTCACCCCAAAATGAAAATCAGCTGTTTTGGACATAGATACTAATAAATAATGGAATCCTAAGATTTTAAAGGATTAGTTCACATCCAGAATAAAAATTTCTTGATAATTTACTCACCCCATGTCATCCAAGATGTTCATGTCTTTCTGTCTTCAGTTGAAAAGAAATTAAGGTTTTTGAGGAAAACATTTCAGGATTTTTTTTTTTTCCTATATAATGGACTTCAAAGATGAGCATTTATGGTTAAAAAGTCTATACATTTTTTATTTTTTTTTTTAGAAAATGACTGATTGTTTCGCTATATAAGACCCTTACTCCTTGGCTGGGATCGTGTAGATCGTGAAGCTGCATTGAAACTGCAATTTGGACCTTCAACCTGTTGACTCCCACTAAAGTCCATTATATGGAGAAAAATCCTGGAATGTTTTTCTCAAAAACCTTAATTTCTTTTCGACTCAAGACAGAAAGACATGAACATCTTGGATGGCTTGCAGGGGTTAGTAAAGTATTGGGAAATCATTAAGTAAGTGGTCAAAAAGTCTGAAGCCAGCTACTTCCAGTGAGCTGTTAATCTGATTACCACTAACACAGTTGAATTAACATAGATAATTTCAATTTATGAATGTATTCAAAATTCAGTTAATTCAATCAAATAAATTGATGTTTGTGTTGTGAATTTTGAACACTCTCAAAAGAGAGATAGACCAGATATAACGATTTTCAGTGAAGAACGGGTTAAAATCGGCAAGAAACAAAAGTTACAGTCTTTTCTTCTTGTGATGTATTTCTGAGTGAAATGGCTTTTTGAATGAAGAAAAATATAGGATGGGAATTGACCATTGTGAAAGGGGTCATATGATGTTGCTAAAAAGAACATTATTTGGTGAAATTCAATGTGTTTACGTGGTTTAAGGTTCAAAAAACACATTATTTTCCACATACTGTACATTATTGTTGCTCCTCTCTGCTCCGCCTTCCTGAAATGCGTTGATTTTTACAGAACTCATCGTTCTGAAAAGCGAGGTGTGCTGTGATTAGCCAGTGCATTGTGATTGGCCAAATACCTTGAACATGTGACGGAAATGTTACGCCCCTTACCATGTTGTGATTCCGTGTCCCGGTGCGATGAGACAAAAACAATAAAATCCATTAGAAATGAGGCATTTGTTGGATCAAGTGAAGGCATAATTACTGATTAGAATGACTCATAATGTCTTTTTACACATTGCGTTGCGTTGCATTGCGTTGCGCCGTAAACACCATGTCCGCATTTGTGATTGCAGAAATGACAAACAACAAGCACTACTCTACACTGCTCAAAACTTGCATTTGAATAGTGAGTAGCAAATTCTTTAAATATAAAAACGTACTTACAGCCTGTGAGTCTGAAGCACCAGACTGTCCTTGCAAAGTTGGATTTGCCCCACTTTATAGTGTGCACAACCAACATTGTAGGCTACTCTCCCAGGTTCAGGAAACAGTCCTCCATAAAATGAATGTAAATATGACTTATCCACTGATCACTAGTTGTGTACTCATTTGGAAGGCCAAACAAAGTTTGTCGCTTTCACAATGAAGCACTCAGCATCTCCACAACATGTGGGCGGCTGCAACAATACTACAGCAAGAATATTTTTGATAAACTCAGCATTTTGACCCTGCATAGCCAACAACATTGTGGTACTCTCGTGAATGTGAGTCAAAACTAACAGAGAAGAGAAGAAATTGTTGAAATCATTAGTCATTAGTTTTGTTTTCTTTGAGCAAAAACATATTCTTGTAGCTTCATAACATTACAGTTGAACCACTGGTGTCACTTGGACTATTTTATCGATGTCCTTTCTATCTTTCTGGGCCTTGAACGAGTCAGTTGCGTTGCTGTCTATGGAGGGCCAGAAAGCTCTCAGATTTCATCAAACATATCTTAATTTATGTTGTGAAGATGAACGAAGGTCTTACGGGTTTGGAACAACATGAGGGTGAGTAATTAATGACAGAATTAAATTTTGGCCATTTTTGGGTGAACTAACCCTTTAACTAAAACTATTAAAAACATTTATTACTTGACAGAAAATAGACATGACCCAAAACAAAACAAACAAAAAAACAGAATAGTCAGTTTTGATTTCATGGCGACTACATTTTGTCCTTCACATAAACCTATTGTATGGCTTCTGGAATATGGGTTGTACAAATCACTTTTATATTGGTTTATGGTGCTTTTGAATCCAATTTAAAGTGTGAAAGCCTCTGTAACATCTGTCTTTCTAGTCACCTCTCGCCAGGACACGTTTTGTCAGAAACATGTTTAACGATTGGAGAACAGACCAAACCTTGAATAAATATCCCCATGTGTGTGTTTGGAAAGTTCTGAACTTATCTGCAGCGTCCATGTCAGAGTATTTTGAAATTTTGAAATGAACTCTGCGACAGTATGATTCATCCCCCCAGGATGTGATGTGAAGGATAGCAAAATGTTTGCAGCATTTAAAGTGAGCATTGCGTTTAAGGACAAAAGCAGCAAAGTGAAGCACATGAAAGTCCTTGTTGAAGAAACTACATGTGCATTGAGATTTTTAAAGAGAAAAAGTCATATCTGTGGGGGTGTGAAGTGGAAGACATAACAGATATTTCTACAATTTGGCGACATATGGAAGTCTGATCTATGGTAATGCATTTTCTATTAGGTTAGGGCATCATTTGCTCTCCACCTGCTCTGTTTTCAGATGAAACCCTCCCCTTGTACTGGTTTGAGTAAAGAGGGGTGTAGATGTTTTCTTGTCTTAGCATCCAGAGCTCTGCAGCTTTGTCTGTTTAGATGAGCTTTTTGCAGCTCCTGTCAACAGTGTTCCTCTTCATAACATGGAGCTCTGTTCACTTCTGAGAGTTTTTCCTTGTGTCCCTGACAGATGATGCAGAAACACTCTTCTTCTTTTCTCAGCTGTACTGATGGTATCAGCTGCTGGCGAGGTTCTTTTGCTTTCCAGCCAGTGTTGGTCTGCTATCAAACATCTCTGGCTGCCCACATGTCTCATCATGCTCACTACCTCTGCGTTGAACAGCACAACACACAACATATAATATATAACGTGTGAATGGTCTTACATGCACAAAGCTACTTATATATTGGATGTTGTATATGAATAAATAGAAAATTAGGAAAATAGATTTATAAATGCATACACACACATACACACACTGTATATAAATAAATATTTAAATCGTTTTTTAACGGCAGTTTTAAAGGATTGAGCGAACCCATGGGCAGCACAGTGTTATTGGTTAGCACTTTCTTTGTCAGTAGTTCTCAAATTTTTGGATTCCCAGGCCCCCCATTGTCAAATACAATATTTGAAAGTCCTCCAAGATGTTTCTGGTAGCACTGCTGTAATGAAAAAGCTGCTGCCCCCAACTCTTTTATTTACACACACATATATACATATATACATACATACATACATATATATATATATATATATATATATATATATATATATATATATATATATATATATATATATATATATGTATATATATATGTATGTATATATATATATGTATGTGTGTGTATATATATATATATAATATTATCATTTTATTTATTTATTTATTTTTTTTATTTTTTTTGAGAGCGAGAGAGAGAGAAATTTAGGTTTTTGGGGAAAACATTCCAGAATTTTTCTCCATGTATTAGACTTAAATGGGGATCAATAGGTTGAAGATCGAAATTGAACTTCAAAGGGCTCTACTTGATCCCAGCTGAGCAGTAAGGGTCTTATCTAGCGAAATCTGTCATTTTCTTAAAAAAAAAAAAATAGAACTAACCATGTGCAACCTTTGCAACAAGTTACGGAATGTGTGATGTCCCGGATGCGCATCACAGAGATAGTGCAAGACAAGCATTTGTGGTTTAAAAAGTATAAACACTTTTGTTTTTGTGTTTTTTTTAGAAATTGACCAATCATTTTGCTAGATAAGTCCCTTATTCCTCAGCTGCGATTGTGTAGATCCCTTTGAAGCTGTATTGAAACTGCAGTTTGGACCTTCAACCCACTGGCTCCCATTAAAGTCAACAATGTTTTTCTCAAAAATCTTTCTTTTTGACTGAAGAAAAAAAGACATGAACATCTTGGATGACATGGGGGTGAGTATATTATCAGGAAATCCTTATTCTGAAAGTGAACTTATCCTTTAAGAAGCCCTTATGTGCATGACTCACTCAGAAACCTTTCAGAAACCCTCTCAGGAAAAAAAGCTGTCACTGGGGTGGGATGCTAAGGTAAAGAATTTAAAAGGTACATCTTTTTACCTTATTTAACCCTAAATGATACATGTTAGTACCTTAAATATACATATTAGTCATTAAAAGTGCATATTAGTATCTAAAGTGTACTTTTTGAAAGGTACCACCCCAGTGATTTTGTACCTTATTTTTTTGAGAGAGTGCATGGTGACTTAGAGGTTTGCTGTTTACGTACATGTGTGTGATAAAGAGCAAGAAAATATTCTATTCACATAACCTCAGTGAAAGATTCATCACACTGATTCAACTTGAACTAGAACCAACATATATGAGTCATTTGCTGGTGAATCTGACTACTGTGTATTTTTGTTTTTGTGTGCACCTTGTGAGGGTGACTAAATTGAAAGAAGTCTTTGCTTGTCATGGTTTTGCAGTACACACAAATGAACAGCATGTACGCCGGAACACAGCGGTAATGGAAAATTTATTAGAGCAACTACTGCATATCAATCAGTTTTTTGTCTTTCCCTTTCCTTACAAAATGTACGGAAGTATCATAGTAATGTGTTGTTTTTTTAAAAGTGGTTGTACTTTGCTAACCAGTACTTTAATATTCATCTGAAAAATATCTACAAATATCACATACAACTGTAGCACATCACGTTTTGTGTTTGTTATTAGTGTTGTAACAGCACTCGTTTGAATACTGAATATATTTGACCGTGAAGATGTATGAATATTTGAAATATTAATTACAGCTGTTTTCTGTTATATTTAGACATTCCCACATCTAGAGCTTTTGTTTGTACAACAGACTTTTTATTAAATGTCATTTTATGTATTTAAAGAAACAAGCTGAATGTTAAGTGAAAGGCGCTGGCGCCCTCTAGTGGTGTGAAATTCTTTACAACGTTTTCATTTGTCTTATTCTTTCAAATCATTAGTCCGCTGAAAGCAATTCTCCTTTTTACCCTCTCATCTCTCTCTCTCTGACTTGATTGTATTTTATTGTATTTATACAACTCCTGTTTAACTGGTAGAACATGTACAGTACAGCACTTGCCATCAAAACAACCTCTGCTGCTGACATGGCATTAGATTTTTTTACTACATACCTACCTATCTCTCTTTCTCATTCCAGGACAGTAAAGAGCCTCCGGACTGCAGACTAAGTGAATCTTTCACTTCTTCGGGTTGCACGCTGGGGGTGGACCTGCGCCGGAGGCGGCGGCGTTTCTCTGGTAACCTACAGTTGCCTCCTTTATCATGGCGGCAGACGGAGAGGTCCCGCAGTCCAGATGCTGAGATCATGGCAAGACCAACTACACTGCCCTTCATTACACCCCCTCGCATTGACATCACACCTGTGGACTCTGAGTGGTGAGTCCGTGTCAATCAACTCCTTTCACTGCTCCTCCACTCTAAAAGAAGATGTGTGTAAAATGTTTGATGTTAAGGAACTTTCTTCAACTTTTAAAATGCAGGGACTATTAGTTAGCATTAGTACTTCTTAAAGAGTGTAAATGCTATGGTTTTGTGGTTCATTAGTTATATTGTTTGAATTTTAACAACTGTTGTTAAAAAAAAAGTGTTTGGGAACAACCATTCATTTTGCAAATCTTTGTGTGTAGATAATATAAGCTTTTATGTTATATAAACGTAATACACTTCTGTTCAAAAGTTTGGGGCTGATATTGTTTTAATGTTTTTAAAGTGTTAGAAGTCTGTTTTGCCACCAGAGATGCATTTATTTGCATTATTACAACTGAAAATACATTTGAGGTCGAACGTTTTCACCCCCCTTTTAGAATCTTAAAAAAAATTATTTATTTTACCAAAATAAGAGGGATCATACAAAATGCATGTTGTTGTTTATTAAATACTGACCTGAATAAGATATTTCACATAAAAGATGTTTACATATAGTCCACAAGAAAAAATATTAGTTGAATTTATAAAAAATGACTCAGTTCAAAAGTATTCATCCCCTTGATTCTTAATACTGTGTTCTTACCTGAATGATCCACAGCTGTGTTTTTTTGTTTAGTGATAGTTGTTCATGAGTCACTTGTTTGTCCTGAACAGTTAAACTGCCCGCTGTTCTTCAGAAAAATCCTTCAGGTCCCACAAATTCTTTGGTTTTCACAGCATTCCAGCATCCTTTCCAACAATGACTGTATGATTTTGAGATCCATCTTTTCACACTGAGGACAAATGAGGGACTCATATGCAGCTATTACACAAGGTTCAAACGCTCACTGATGCTCCCGAAGGAAAAAAAAAATGCATTAAGAGCCAGGGGGTGAAAACTTTTGAACAGAATGGAGATGTGTACATCTCTATAACCCTAACCCTAAGTATCATATTTTTTCATTTAGTACTGCCCTCGAGAGGCTACAGAAGATAGTTGCATATTTTCCAGAAGACAAAACAATATTTAGCTAAGATTTTGCTACTTTTGTAGCATTTTAAGTCTTAATGACCCCAAACTGTTAAACGATTGTGAGTATAAAAGCCTTACATTAGTTGTTGTTTCATTAACAACAATGCTGGCAGTCTGCATAAGGCTTATATAAAGCTTGTTGAAGTAGATGGGTAAAAACACTTCTTATATTTTGGTTGCTTTAGCAGTGCTTTTGGTGCATAAATCTCCAACACTGGCATTTCATTCGATTTTTTTTCTCACTTTTTACTCAGTAAAATATTAATTAAATGTTTATTTATTTGCATTTGCATATGTAGCTTGTGGCTGTTCTGATTAACGTGACTGCGTGTTGCTTTAGTAAAAAGATGTTTCAGGAGTAAAAATTCACTGCTAATTTGTAGTTGTTTCTCATTAAAGTTGATTTTCATTACTCAGTTTTAGCATAATTTGCTTTAGATATGTAGAAGTGTCTGCAAAGCTGTAAATTAGTAAACATATTATACAGTATTAAATTATTGAAATCTCCGTAAAGGGTTTGTTCATTTAAAAATGAAAATTCTGTTATGATTTACTCACCCTGAAGTTGTTCCTAACCTGTATGAGTTTTTTTTTCTTCAGTTGAGCACGAAAGAAGATATTTTGAAGAACGTGGGTAACCAAACAGTTAACGGTAGCCATTAACTTACTAAATAATACCATGGACCGTCAATGGCTACCGTTAACTGTTTGTGCTCAGATGAAGAAACTCATACAGGTTTGGAACAACTTGAGTGTGAGTAAATGATGACACATTTTTTATTTTTGGGTGAACTATTCCTTTTTATGTCGTGTTCGGCCTTTCTAATGTACCTGTATGTCTTGGCATCTGCAATATGTTTTACAAATTAGATAAGTACATATGGAAATCCCAGACTGTTGCATGATGAGAGATGAAATATATTAGTTTTGCTTCCAGCACTGGTGATTTAAGCTGCAGCTGCTCAGTCTCGTTGCCATGAGGAGAGACAAATCTGTCTGGTTGTGGCTGGGAACACAGCAACAGCTGGTTTGTAATCACCAATCAATCATTCGTCCTTTAATTTGTCTGGTAAAAAGATGTGATTTGACAGTGGAGTTGCAGTTAGTGAGTTGCTTAGCTTGATGGGCCCTCAGGAAATACACCAATAAGACATTTACATTTACAAAATACATTTGTGCTTGCATACCTATAATACTTAATAAGTGTAGCCATAAATTAGAATTTTGTTTAATCTGCCTGAAAATAAACAGATCTGATTTTCAGCATTTCTTCAAGCATTTCAATTTCAAGAACACGCAACTTGTATTTTCTAAATGTTTTCCATAGGATTCAATGTATTGAGTTGGTAGATGTTTTCATTGTTTGCCAGTGGAGGGTAGCATTGAGACGAAAATACATCACGGTTCTTATTCTCAGATGTTTCTGTATCTGACACCTCTGGTTTAGTAAACCTCATGAGCATTCATCAGTCTGCCCCATAAAAACACGTCAGACCCACATTTGTCATAAAATGCATCAAAGTAGGCCATTTCATTGCGTGTCTCTGTCAAATGGATGGCAAATTGTGATGAGATCTGGATGTTAGTCTCATAATGTTTATTTAAAGAAATAGCTCATCCAGAAACATAAGAGATCTAGATGAATATCATGGCCACTCTTTTCCATAAAATGAAAGTGTATAAGGATTGTCAATGACAAAAAAGTGCCATGAAAGTAAATCATATCACCCTATTTCAGGTCTTCAGAGAGAAACAGACCAAAATTATAAATATTGACATCTGCCGTAGCTATCTTTAGTGCATTTATAAGAGAAAGAAAATTACTTCCAATCTGTGAATCAATCATTTTTTAAGGATATTTTCAGTGATTCGGTTGATCAGGGTAACAAAACACCTCACTGGAAAAGGCAGATTATCAGTGAAATTTGACTTTAATTTCGGTCTGTTTGTCACAAAAGCTACAGTATGACTTCCTTCCAAATTAGAGTGTACTGGATATAGAATATAGAATATATAGACCATTTCGCTAGTTGTAAACAACACTGGTCCAGAAGCACTTCCTGTTTTTTTTGTTTTTTATTTTTTATTTTATTTCACATATACAAATACATCTTAAAGGTGCTAATGTAACATTTTCATCCAGTCAAATGTTATGTTGGTTGTATTTTTTTGTGATGTTTGTGTAAAGTTAAAAAAAAAAAAAGAAACAGGAAGTGTATCGGGACCAGTATGTTTACATCTGACGAAATGGTCTATAAATAAAAAAGTACATTTTAGTAATACTTTAATGGGGCTTTTTTCATTATTTTAGAGCTTGACAGCAGCAGACATCCTTTAATTCCATTATATGGAAAATCACATTCTGTATTTCAAAACAAGTTGAGTTTATAACATGAGGTTGAGTAAATAATGAAATAATGACAGTGTTTTCATTAGTTGATTTAAGTACTTTTTTTTTTAAGTGAGATTTTCACCGTCGCTAGGAACAGCACTGCAGCATGTGATTTGAGACCAAAATATATAAAATATACACTACCGTTCAAAAGTTTGGGGTCAGTACATTTTTATTGTTTTTTTTTTTTTTTTTTTTTAAAGAAATTAATACTTTTATTCACCAAGGATGTATTAAGTTAATAATTAAAAGTTTATTAAAAGTTAATAATAAATAATTTACATTGTTATAAAATATTTATATTTTGAATAAACACTGTGCTTTTTAAACTTATTCATGAAAGAATCCTGAAAAAAAAAATCACAGGTTCCAAAAAATATTTGGCAGCACAACTGTTGATATTATCCAACATTGATCATTCTAATAATAAATCCGCATATTAGAATGATTTCTGAAGGATCATGTGACACTTAAGACTGGAGTAACAGCTGATAAAAATTCAGCTTTTCATCACAGGAATAAATTCTATTTTAAAGTATGTTAAAATAAAAAACATTATTTTATATTGTAAAAACATTTTGCAATATTACTGTTTTTTTTTCTATATTTTTAATCAAATAAATGCAGCCTTGATGAGCATAAGAGACTTCTTTAAAGACTATTACAAGTCTTACTGACCCCAAACTTTTGAACGGTGTATATATATATACACCGTGTGTATATATATATATATATATATATATATATATATATATATAATGCTCCCGTAAACCTCTGTACACTGGAACAAGTGTTGGTTAGTATATGTCTGCTTAATTCTTTTTGAGAGAGAGGTATTATTTTTTCGATTTTGACGCAAAATAGAATGGGTTTTATTCTTACTGGACGCCAGAGGGCACCCTCGTGCAGAAAATCCACATTTGCGTCGATGATGTTTTGAATGATGAAATATAAGGACAGTAACACTCGTCTGCAATAATATATGGTTTATCTGTGTTCTTCAAGCCATCTCGTGTATTTTCATAAGCCATTGCTAATCGACATACATACAATATGAATATAGAATTTATTTTCTGAATCATTCTGTCATAAGAATCCACATCAAATCACATAAGGAAGATATTTCAAACACTCGACTGATGTTGTGAATTAAAAATGTTAAAATGTTTAACAATGTTTTTTATTATTTTTTTGTTGTTGTTGGACAACAGGTTTAGAAAGGCTTATCATTGCATGTCATTAGAATGGAAGATGCTCTGCATGTGTTGCTTTTTCAAATATAAGCGGGGAAGCATTATCTCATTTCAGCATGTGAAATCGCTGGCACACGTACAGCAAATTCCGAGAGAAATAAAACAAGGAAGTTATTTAAATGCAGAACTGAAAAACCGCAATTCACAAGCGCGTATTGAACCGTGGATGTCGTACCTAACGGTTCGATATTGTATTGAGAATTGTGACATCCCTAATATATATGAATATATAAACGCAAACGAATAGAGACACCCTAGCAGGGATTCATTATTTGCCCTGCTGTCTCACACTCTTACATTTCTGCTCTTGTTAGAGCTGTCTGTTTGATGTGTGTGTCAGGAGAATCAGGAGACAAGGTTTAGGGAAAGTGCTATATTTGGAGCACAATTATTTTCCTGCTGACGTGACTCCGTTGCAGATTGATTCGGGTGCTCCCAGGTGGCTTGTGGGATAGCTTTATGGGCCAGGCATAAGCAATGATGCTGGAGGACAGACACTACAGGGCACTGAGCTGTCTGCCAAGCGAATTCATCAGTGACTTTACCCACTTTCTTGGGAGCACTCTTTTGTGTGTGTGATCGTGCAGAGAGAAAAAGAGAAATTTCTGACATCAAGTCACGCAGACAGTGTGAGGCAGATTCATTCAGAAGTGGCGTTGCACAAGACTCCAGGGCAAGAGACCTCCTCACGCTCTTGTGTCCGGGTCAAATCGAGGTCTGTTTAGTCCTAATCTGTCACTTCCTGTAGGATGAATGGCTGTATAATGTAAGAAAACGTATGTCTCTGTGACTTTTAGTCGTTATCTCTTAGAAATATTAATATACTGACCCTGAAATCGGCATGACTTTGTTTTCTGAGAAACACACACACAAAAAAATTTATATTAAATTATATTACTATAAGCAGAATGTTGTAGCTGCTGTTTTCTTTTCAATGAGGCATGAAAGGACCGGTTAGTGTGTATATATGAATAATTTTACACCAAATTTACACCTATGTGTGAACTCATGTAAATACATTAACAATGTTTACATTGGGCAATATATAGACTATAAACTATAAAATATATGATCAGTTCATTTTTTTCAGTATCCGAGGATCTCTGGACGTATTGCTAAATATTTTTCTGAGCACTCAATAGAAAAGGAAAATCTTATAGGTTTCGAATGACTAATTAATGATGTCATAAATTTTATTTTATTAACAAACTATCATTTATATATGGGAGCCATTTCCACCATTGAATTTAAAAAAAAACAAAAAAACTTTTTATCTCACAATTCTAACTTTTTTCTGAATTGCCTGATATAAACTCACAATTCTGACATTTTTTCTCAGATTTGAGAGTTTATATCTTGCAATTCTGACTTTATAACATGCAATAGCGAGTTATTACATCCAAACTGTGAGATATATACACTCGTTGGACTTTATAATTTGGCAATTGCAAGTTTATATTTCACATTTTTAAGAAAAAAGTTGTCTTGCAATTCTGTCTATGCAACTTGCAATTGTATGTTTATTTCTCACAGCTCTGAGAAAAAGAAGTCAGATTTGGGAGAATTTCGATTTGGGAGAAAAAGTCAGAATTGCGAGATATAAAGTCACAATTACGAAAAAAATGGCAAAAAAATGGCATTTTTATATCTCACAATTCAGAGAAAGAGAAGTCAGAATTGCGAGAAAAGTCGCAATTCTAACTTTATAACTCGCGATTGTGAGTTTATATCACGCAATTCTAAAAAAAGTCAGAATTGCAAGTTTTATCTCATAATTCTGATTTAATTTCTCAGAATTGCAAGTTTACTCGTAATTCTGACTTCATAACTCGCAATTACGGGTTTATATCTCACAATTCTGAGAATTGCAACATGTAAAGTCACAATTGTGAGAGAAGTCAAAATTGTGCATTTTTATCTTGCAGCTCTGACTTTATAACTCGCAGTTGTGACTTTATATCATGCATTTCTGAAAAAAAGTCAGAATTGTGAATTTGTATCACACAATTCTGAGGAAAAAAAGTCACAATTGTGAGATAAAAGTTGCAATAACATTTAAAAAAAAAAAAATTATTCAGTGGCGGAAAAAGAAAATATCACTAATGTGGAACCTATATATATATAGTCGTTTTTTTGTTTATGTTTGTGTACCATATTTTGGGGTCAGATTTGTGACTAGAAGTGAGCCACTTTATTCAGTAAATCTGACAAAAAATCTTTGGGACATCCTCATTTGTTAAAATAATACAAAAATACTTTTTTTTCTTTTTTGTTTGTAAAAACGAAGAAAGTGTTAATTAGGTTTACGTTATAATATTGCTGTAAAACACTAAAAGTCTATGGAATGTTTCCGTTTATATACCCAAGTTAAATCACTGTCTGTGAGTATGTTCTTTCCCAGTCTGTGTTATTTTCTCATTACTTGTGGCCTTTCTTGTGGAAGATTAGAATCATCGTTCTCAAAGGCTTTTGATTTTGTCAATTGATGGTGTCCTTCAAAGCTCTTAGTGGAGGATTTTAAGACTTCTCCTTTCATATGACCCTTCACCTGAAAATGCCAGAGGAGCCATCAGACAAGAGTGAAGATGAAGGATGCCTGGGTCACACACACACACACACACACACACACACACACAGACCAACTGTACGATTAGAACGTGATCTCACTGTGGACTGACATATTGTGTGAGCACAAACAATTTTGCTGGATTACTTTGGCATCAAGCTTTTGACTTTCTAGGCTCAATTTCTGCTTGAGACCAAATAATAGAGGCCAGCTGGGGAATGAGAAGGCCTGCAGTAATCAACTTCCCTCCAAATCAAACTGACCTGCAATTTCCTACATTGTCGACTGCAACGTTTCCTGCCGTGGTGTGGAGTGCTAATTCTAATCATTTGAATCAATTTACTAACAGCTCAAAGAGTGTGTCCCACATATCCATAAAGTACAAACAGTGCATTTCAGTGCAACTCCAGGAGTTACTACTCACTGACAAGAGCAATAATTAAACTACATTTGCATTTCATTTTTTTCCCTTGGTTCTGTGTAAATGAAGTACAGCATCAGAGCTGCTTTGCCACTGTGTCTTGTCAGTTCATAACACAGCTCCTGTGCTGTCTTTGCAGTGAAAAAGTAAATATATAGTTAAATATCTAAAAATAAAATAGTTAAACATAAAGAAAATCACAATTCAGCGTGCAAATGAGTGCAAGAAAGACGCCCAATTGCAGTTCACTTGTAAATAGTTGATTAGATTTTGAATAGTAAACATTTTAACACTCCAAATCAATTGGAGATTTCAAGCTTTCATCAAAGTTCTTAAAAGAATATTAGTTTACACAAGCTAGAAAGCGATGGGACTGTATGTTAAATGTTTTGGGCTGAATTAATGGCAGAAAATTGCATTTGCAAGCATTGTAACTATATCTAGCTTTCTAGAAGATGGATTTTTGCTGGCTATAAAAATAGATCAATTTAATCTCCTTGTAGCTTGATACATGATTTAAAGATATAGGGCAGAAACCACAACTGATACACTCAATGTTTAAGGTTTAGAGTGAATCTTCTTGGTCTTACAGGGTCACAAAATACTTAGCAGCACTTTGCATGGTGAGAAATGTAGCTGGGAGATGTTTGTAATGGTTTACGAGACAGCTTCTCACAAATTCTAATCCTGTGAAATGATTTTAAATTTCACTCTGCAGGGGTTGTGTTTGCCCTCATTCTCATTCCTCTCATTTTAGCTTTCTATTTTTCCTCATAATGTCCCTGTTGGTGCTCAGCATCTCTCATCCTTTTTACTATATAAACTAGCATTGGGAGCCATATGACTTCTTTCATCGCAGCAGTCAGCAGTAAGGAAATGTCTTTACGTAAGACCTTCAGTTATGTAATACCTCTCCGCTAAGACTCCATCAGTGAATAGGCTCACAACTCAGAAAGGTCAGTCAGAGTGACTTGATCACATTCCTTGTCATTGAACTCGCTGCTAGACTTACATTACTACATAATGGTTGGATTTCACAATAGTACAAACCTCTACAAAGGATTGTAGTAGTACTAGATTAGTTGTAAATGTGGTAAATGGTAACGCAAAGTTTATAAGTTCAAACTCTAGCAGCAGTGACTCATGAACTGTCACCATTTAGCAAGCCACTCAGGGTTGATCCCAGAGGACTGTCTGTTGAGTAAGGCAGTGTCTGCTAAATGGAAGTCCTACCACCTGCAGGGTATTCAAAATGGTGTTTACAGATTTGCAGTCTAGTCTTGCACTATGGCATACAGGGTAGTTTATATATCAATAAATAGAACAGCCCCAGTTTCCCCTTCATGGGAGCCAGTTTACCACAATGGGGCAAGATCTTGAGTGGAATCCAGATAAGGTTAAACATCGACAGTCACCTTTACGCTGCAAAAACTGCACTGATCCTCTGTTATTGCTGTGTTTACAGAACCAGACAGATCCTGCCAAAAGCATACTTCCTTTGTCCACATTAGGTTCGTGTAACACTTTTTGTCATTAGCAAAGTGCAATGATGTCTGCACCAGGGTCAGACATTAACTTTTCTATTAACGGGTTAGTTGAAAATTGTTCTGGCTCTTCCAGGCTTTATAATGGCAATGGGTGGGTGTTTCTCTTTCAATAAAGTGCATCCATCTATAATAAAAAGTGCCTCACACAGCTCCTGGGGGTGAATAAAGGCCTCCTGTAGTGAATCGATGCATTTTTGTAAGAAAAATATCCATATTTAAAACATAATAATCACTTTTCTCTAGCTTGTGCTAACAGCTGTACACAGATACCACTCTGGGTGGATTACGTCCACTCTAGATAGGACGTCGACGTTGCACATAAAAAAACACAGCTCAGAAAAAATGCAAACAAAACAACAATCACAAATTAGAAGTACAAAGCAATGATTTATAAAGAAAAATGTTGTTCTCTAAGCCAAGAGAAGATTGGGTTTCTTTGCTAAAATAAAGAAACTTTGTTTCCTTTGCTCCTGTAAACAAACTTTGGTTTTCTAAAGACTCACAGGTGCATGCGCTACGCATATATCCTACGTCATCCGTCCGGAGTGACTTCAGTGTACAACTATTAGTGCAAGCTTGATTAAAGTGATTATTATGTTTTGAATATGGATATTTTTCTTACAAAATTTCATCGATTCGCTACAGGAGGCCTTTATTCACCCCCACCCCCCCGCCAGAGCCATGTGAGGTACTTTTTATTATGGATGGATGCACTTTATTGGACTTTTGGAGTGTTGAAGAGAAACACCCACCCATTGCCAGTATAAAGCTTGGAGCCAGAACAATTTTTAATATAACTCTGATTGCATTCGACTGAGAGAAGCAAGTCATATACACCTAGGATGCCTTGAGGGTGAGTAAATAATGGGCTAATTTTCATTTTTGGGTGAACTAACCCTTTAAGGGCCAATATTTGCCCCCTGGAATTGATTTTCAGGGATGTTTTTTACATTTTTATAATCACAATCATTTTAATAAAAACTATATGTTGTCTTTAATGTCAAATACTTAAATTTACCCAATTACTTTAATCAATATTTGAAACTGTTGTCAGTAACAATAGACTGTTTAAAACTGTATCTAAATTATACATGTAAAAAAAAAACAGGAGCTCATAGGGCTGCAGTATAATGACAAAAATCATTATTGTAGATTATTGCTATTTATATTGTAATAATGATTATTAATATCGATATAGAATCGTCACATTCTGGCTTCACAGACAAGTTATGCAAAAACTTTCATTATCATCACTGAAGCTATGAAATAAATATTTTATTTACATTGTATCTGCACTGTGTTGTTTATGATGAGGGAATTCGCGAGCGTGCACACTCATCAACAGCTCCTGCGTTTTCAGCACTGACTAATCTAAGCACCTCTGATTGGCCAAACCATTCCTAAGTTCAACAGAAACGCGTTTGATTGGTTATAAGGCTCAACGGCACACAAAACTTGTAAAAGTGAATCTAAATGTAATTCTGCAAATTCATTTTCACTTTTCATTTTAATCGCGTCAGCCGTAATATGTTGTTCAATTGTGCACAGGCATTTTTTTGCCCATTTTTCTTGAATTTATGGAGCATTTTTGTTCATTTTGGTGGCATTTTTGCCACGAGCCCTGATTAGCTTCTGACCCTGGGCTGCACACACTTTGCACAGACTTTGAGCTCCCCAAAAAAACAAAAAATGTCCACTGGGTAGTACATGAGTGTGAACACGTCCATATAGTAAATGGCTTGAATGCTGAACTTTGCACTAGATGGAGCAGAACACAGAAAATGAAGTGTACCCAGGCCTTAAGGTTTGCTAGAGAGAAGGATGTTTAAGACTCATTAACTAGTCAGTGAGGTGCCTCAAGGTTCGGTTCTTGGTCCCTTTCACTTTTCAATATACACAGCCTCAATCATCGTGTCTCAAGTGCCCAGTGAATGATGATCCCTGTTTCATGAACGCAGTATATATAATATATAGTATATATAATATCAGAATCTCACTCTCTTTTTAAACCCAGAACTTTACTTGCAAAACTAAAGGAATTCAAGTTATATATCACAGGTCTTCTGTGTTGAAGGATCTGTCAAAACAGCTAATAAAATATTAGATTTTGCCATCTGTTCCAACTTTTTTGTTTATCCTCTCATTCATCATTTTTTCCTGTTCTCATTACTTCCTCCTCTCCTTCGTCTCCATGGTGAAGTCCTGGCTGCCGGCGGGTGTTGACTGGCAGGTTGATAGCTGGCTAACGTACTTCCATTCTTCAGCATGTCTCTATGAGAGCCGGAGATAATCCCGCTGTGTTGCTGTCACACAGGGCGAGCGGTATGCTGATTCACATTCAAACGTGCTTTGAAGGGCATTCAAAAAATTCACCTCCAGAAACGACATCACGGTTTTGCGATTTTGTTTCATTAGGTGTATAGGTGTCTCTTGGCGTTTATTGCTGTCTGACTGAACACATGTTACATGAAATGTTATTCAAAGCAGCATGTGTATTGATTTTCCTGGATGGTTGAGGAAGTTAAGCATGTTCAGTTAGATATATATTGAAGGAATTCACACATCATTATGTTATTCTGTATGTTCCATTTAAATCATTTTCTCTTTCCAGTTCACTCTTCATTTACCTCAGAGCTTTATTTATGTCCCCAGACACTGTTAATCCTGGGCTTAAATTGCTTTTTGGATTTTTTCTTTTATCAGTGTCTTGAACGCCACTGAGCTGTGAAAGGGCAGAAGCCCTCATCAGAATTCAGCCAGAGACACCCATCAAACTAACCACAGCTCAGCCAATCGGTTGCAGGGAGGGGCGGAGCTTTTACCGTCACTATGCACATTTTCTTAGGGCTTTTTTTAAATCCAAGGATCTCAGAGCTATTCCATTTATTTTCAAAGCAGACAGCACCTGGGGTGGCAGAATTAGGTGCGCTCAGTCGATTCCTTCCTCTGGGTTTCCTCCACGCATCATGAGAAGAAGCTCTACCTGGTAGTTCCTTAAGAGAGGAGCGGCTGATGGGAGAGAAGACCTGCTCTTGCCCACTGTTGAATAATTTAAGATGGAGTTTCCTGGAGCCGAGTGAAGTAAGTGCAAGTCTGAGGAGCTGCGAAAACCGAGGACTGAGTGGGAGACAGACATCTAAATAAAAGAAAGAAGAGTGGACATCCAAGATCCTATGAAGTCAGTTATGTCTGCATAGGAGAGACAGACTCCTTGTTTTTGCCTAAAAAGAGAAAGACAGAGCGAGGTGTGCTTATAGAAGGAGAGAGAGAGTGTGTTTTTTCTTTTTTTCTTGTTCTCACAGGAAGGAGGTGTGACTGCACTGACGGGGACTGCTCTCAGTGTGTCAGTGGAACTGAACGAGAGAGGATTATTCTACTGCATTGCCGAAAGCCTAAGCTGACAGAGGAAGCGAGAGAATAGAGCAGCTCAAGCGCACACATTTATTCCTGTCTGACACACAAAACATCAGCCTGCATGGCATAACCTCTAGTAGACTGAGAGAATCAGAGGGAATAGTTGGTAGTGTGACTCAGACTGGGCGAAATAGGGCTGTTTCAACCCGCAGCATCACCATGTCATCCAATGAGCTCAGTGCTCCGGAATTGGACCCCTGCATCCGTACCTTTAAGGAGCACATGCATTTGGAGCTGGAGCCTCCGAGACTGGGTGCCGGCAACAAGCGCATCACCTCTCCCAAAATATCTCCCCGCAGCTCCCCGCGCCTCTTCCGCAAGCTCATGGTTAACAAGGGCGGCCGCCACAGGCGCCGATTCACCGTCGCACACACCTGGTAAGCGTGTCTGGGGTTTGAAGGGTAAAGAGTGGCAGAACGCAAGAGGAAGTGTGAATGGGAAGGGTTTCGGTGCTACGCTGTTTGAAGTTTTTTATGAATGACACATGGGTAAATGTTATTATGGGTCAGTGCATTGTGATGGCACTGCAGGTACCACTATGACCAAAATTAGATCTTAATGAGAAACTAGTGAATGACATGTGGTGTGTTGACCGCCAGAGAAGCTGAAACAACAGGATAGTTCTGTCAGTGTGACATATTGTGATGCACTCTTTGCTCTCTCTAAGTGGAACCATCACAGTCTTCTTGCAGGAACAAGTAAAGACTATTAACCCTTTCTCTGCAAACTGCTATAAAGATTTTGAGGCATTTTATGGTAAAATGCTGAATTTTATAGGCTGTTGGCAAACAAACCTAGTTCAAAAAATGTGCATTTGATTTCTTAATACATAAACTATTATATTATCTAAATATGAATACATATAATGTATACTGTATGTGTAATGCTAATTTTTTCTGATTTGTGTTAAACTACATGTTTAAAAATGGATATGTTTTTATGTATCTATATTTGTATCACTATCTTAAAAGATATTTTTAAAAATATATTCTAATTTTATAAATGGAATACATTTTGATATTAAAATGCAGTGGATGTTCAACAACTGATGTTGATTCTAAATAAACTCTGCTCTCAATATTTGAAACATTCATTTAGAAAATGAGTTGCTATTCTTGTAATTTCTCGTAAAAGTGTGGCCGTGCGAAGCATCAGCTTTAAATAAGGTTTTGCGTCACTCGAAATAATAGCATAGCAAGAGTCATATCCACTCTTATCACTTACTGTAACAAAATGAAAGCTTTGTGTCGTGAGATGCTTCCTGTCTATTGGAGAGATTGGATCAGTGCAGGAGGATGTGGGCAGGATATGATGTGACACGGAAGGTTTTTATCCTTTAGTAAATAGAACATTTGTCATCCTGTCTAGACTCTTGCTACGGTTATGTTTTTACAACAGTGGAACAGTGAGCCACTTTTCATGAGCGATCTTATTGGATCCTTTGGAAAATAGTGGCTGTGTGCAAGAATATTTGAGATTTATGTTCTAGAATCCACATACTTGTGATCTATATGAACTGGACCTGGCTTTGTGCTTGTCTTAGTGCCTGAAATTTAAACCAGCATGATGTGTTATTCTTGGAAGCGAGCCGTGGATGTTCCCCACGCATGTACCTCTATGGGAGGACTGTTTCAAATCCATTCTGTCTAAAAGGTGTCCCTTCTTCTGCTTAGTTAGCTACTCACAGAGTGTTTAAGGTTTAATGTGTCAGGTACAATACACACTGTGACTGGATTACACTGTGAAACATACACAGCCACCAGCGCCTATGCATTACTCATCCAGACAACCATTAGACACAGACAGAAGAGCGTTTAATAGAGGGAGTTTAATGGTGCACACTGCAATAACTGCTGTGATTTGTATGATTATAACAGCTGAGACTTTTAGAACCAATCTGCTGCGCCCGCTTTCAATCTCAACCATTCATAAATCGAACCACAAATGAAATCAGAGTGATTTGAAATGTCATAGCATCTTTAAAAGAATATTATAGCCTTGAGTTACAGTTGTCATCCTTTCAGCCTGTCTTGATCTGACACATTCAGATCTACAGAACCTGTGTACAGAGAAGTGGTTTTCTTGGCCTAGATGTTACTATTATTATCTAAATGCGACCTGAATGTCGTCAGATGATTGGATGTTAACTTTTGCAAGTCATCGAACAGCTTATCGCAGATGTGCTTTGTGTAACCGGTGGTTTCACATCTTGAGCAACAGAGCATTTGAATTATCATGAGCAGAGGCTTGTGTCATTGTTCTGTTCATGGTTTGGTCCTTGCCGTGTTAGGTAACACACACACCGGGAATGGATGGAGGGGGCAGGGTTGTCTTGAGGGAGTGAGGTGGTGCATGAACATGGAGGTGGAGAAAAGACAAGTGCAGTGGTGTGGAAAATCTCTGAAGAGAGTCTCATCCCTTCAGAAATGACACTCAAGGAGAAAATGGAAGGATAATCTCTGATTAACCTCAAGTGTGTGTTTAAAAGCGCTTTTTTTGTTCATATTAGCCACTCTATCAAATATAGATGTTTTTGAGAGTGGCAGGAAATTGTTGGGGAGGAGAAGGCCAAGTATGATTCTCATCAAGTTAGTGTTTTTAACCCTTAAATCCATGAATGTGTCACCAATCACTATTTTTTATACGAGTCTTTAGCGACCCGGTCCTATATTTCCAGCACGGATGGATCTTTAAAAAATATATAAAAATATTTTAAAAAATAAAGTATATTTCGTTACCTTTTAAATTATCGGCATCATCGTCAGATCCCACTTCCACAGTACATTCAGCATCTGGGTCATATTCACGATTTTACACATAAAAACATAAATTCGCAAAACTACCATTTTCAGTGACTTCAGAATCAATAGTTTGATCGCTGGCAGCTTATTCACCTCATCAACCATCAAATGACAGTGACATTTAGAGCTGACATTTGAGTGACATTTGTCAATTACGAGTGAAACATCACGTCATTATTGTCTATTAAGCAATGCCACCTTGAGGAAAAAATGTGAATTGCATGTATTGAGTCATTAGATTTTTTAATATTTTAGCGTAGACAAAATATACTTACACTAATACACACCTCAGGTCTCTGGCAACCCTATACACTTTTTATAAAAAATGAATTAAAAAACAGTCATTCTTTTTCTTGTTATATATCGTTTATAATGAATAGATTGAGAAATACTACAAACGTTGATGTCTAACTGTAAAAAATAAAGGAGGGAGAGAGTAGTGAATGATGTCCCGGGTCGCTAAAGACCCGAGGTAAGCATTTAAGGGTTAAGCATTTTAAATTTATTCCAAAATAATAACTCAAGGCAGTAACAATTTAAACATTATACTGTATTTGTAAACTTATGTGCAGCTATTCTTTTTAATAGTTAACTTTTTTTTCGGACCATCAGTCATCAGAATATTTGAATATGTAAATATTTGTCGCTTTAAATTTCGCCAAGCAGATTGCTCGCTAAAAACTCCCACAGATCATGTTTTCATTTTGATATAACAAACTGGTTATATCTATGTGTGAGTTGTTTACTTATTTTAAGTTAGTCTTCCCATTAACGCCATTATATTGTTCATTCAGACTGATTTGCAAACATGCATGAATACAAGAGGTGGGATTTATCACATGAACCAATCACCGCCAAACATAATCCGTTATATCCAATCAAATTGCAATGGAGGCATTGCCTCATCTCATATGACTTTCCCGATTCATTCTCAATTACCCCCCACTAAAGTCACCGCACACTTTAGGGGGTCTGTTAAAACTCAATGGGCTCAGGGGAGGTGAGAGAGATGCGGACTAAAAAATGTTTCTTTAAAAAAAATTTGTGATTTATACACTTTTTTTAAATGTTGTATTTTGTCATTTTGCCGTTGTCTTATTTTTATACTTTTTTTTTTTTTTTTTCTAATCCAATATTTTAAAGAGACACTGCCTCCCTTGTGGCAGAGTGAACATTTAATTTCCTGAAATGCCTTGAAAAGTCATTTCTTAAAAATGCAATTCACTTTCTGTCCTTTCAATTCAAATTCCAATTCAACTTCTTGTTGTACTAGTGCAATTTAATTAAAATTCCAACTCATGCCATTCTTTCATTCAGCACTATTGACTATAACTTGATTCACACTATTAGCGTAAACATAGAAATTCCTTGTTGATTGGAAATGATAAAGTAAAAAAACATTTTAAATTTAGAAATGGTTAGACAATTTCCTTCTGGTTTTGAATTTGAATCTGAAAGTTATCAAATGCACATTTCGAAATGGAGGCCTGTGCGAGGCAGATGTTACTAAATGTATAATGATAACATTCCCTCAGCTGTATCTAAAACAAGAAAAATCAACATCCTCCTCTTTTTTTCATACTAATCTGCTTTCTTCTTCATCTAATGAGATATTCTTTCATTCTGCCTCCCCCGGGGCCTAATATTTGGATCTGTTCCCTCTCTCTGTGGGAGACATTATACTGCATTAGCATACATAAACATCCGAAACATCCTTAAAAAAGTTTGGTACGCTCTATAAAAGTTAAGAAAACAACTCCTTTCCATTACTCAGTTCCGTTACTGTGGCTTTGGTGCAAAACCGAGTATGAAAGAGTTTTATTCACATGGCACCTTTGGCAAATGTTAATGTCTCGGCATCACATTAAACTTGGCTCGGTGTTTGCTTGAGGAAATCTGATTTTAAACGTTTCTAAGATACTTTATTTGGACACATCAGTGACTTGAATTTTAAATGGGCCAGTTGTGCTAATTATGTTGGCGTGTCTTGTATTTTGTGTTGTAAACTATCATTCCTGTCCCCAGTCATTCTGAAAATGCTTGTTTACTCTGCTTTGTGCAGCATGTCAGTGTTTATGCTCCTTTGCTTGCTGGATTCATGAGGCCACTGGACTGGAATGGTTGATATTCAGAACAGTGGGAGAAGAAAAGAGACTTGTGCACACACACACACACATGTGCGGAGCCTCATACATATTTGCTTTCTTTAATATGACAGGCCTGAATTCAATGCCATGGGGTCACATATCTTGGCACATATCAAGAATTTGAGACTTTTTATGTGAAATTACATTTTTGGTTAAGCCAAGCACAATGTGGGCAACAGTAGTGAAATTATTTTAAATGTACCCATATTGTGATGTTTTGATTGAGAAATACTGTCTAATATGATGCCATCCTTAAAAGTTGTAGGGTTAAATGCTTTATACGGTATATTAAGACATGTTATGTAGATGTAAACGTAGTGAAACAACAGGAAAGCGCCATGGTCGATGACTATCGGCTATCAACATATCGATGACTTGCTTTCAGCACAAAAAGGGGGAGGGTGGTGTGGCCTTTTATCAAGATGCTGAGTAACAGGATAAACAAAACTAACACACAGCAACACTCTCCTTAGACACATACAAGGTCAAATGCCAATTGCTTTTGAACTAAAGTGACAGTTTACCACTTGCATGGGACGAGTAGAGTTAAGAGCACAAGTGATACGTTTTCATCATCTCTTCCTCTTATGCGACTGACGTTGCAAGTTTTGGGTTAAGAGCTCAAGATCATTTGCTGATAAACAGGTTTACCAACAGCTTTACCACAGAGCTGATCAAGTGTAGCACGCACTTTAGATAGAACTAGTTATTTCTGTCTTCACGCTCTTTATTGGCGTCAGTAATCCTGATGGAAACACACACATAGATACAGAGTTCCTTTGTTAGGCTGTCAGTACATTTAATTAAAGTTGTGAAAATGTGTATGTGCAGTGGTGGACGAAGTACACAAGTTGAGTACTTGAGTAAAAGTACAGATACGTATAATAAAATATTACTCCAGTAAAAGTAAAAGTGCTCCTCTTTCAATTTTACTCGAGTGAAAGTACAAAAGTACCCGATTTTTTATGTACTTAAGTAAAAAAGTACTGATAGATTAATTTTGCAATTTTAAATAGGCTACTTAATTGAATTTTATATTAGCACATATTTGTTTTTATAATCCTACTGCTCAAAAAACCTGGGATTTTCCCAAAAAATCCATTTTTGTTGTTGATATGGACTATGTTGACGAAAGTGATATAGTAATATTCAATGTGTAGCTTACACTGCAATGTACCGAGACAAAACAGATTTGACAATCATATTTTCAACAGTAAGAAAAAAAAAAGTGTTTTAAAGCTTGTTTTGCATAACGTCACGGTTATATATGACATGAGAATAAGGCCTAAAGTTAGGGAGAACATTTTAAGGAAATATTTACATAATGATTATTTCCTTTCCTTTGATAATTACTGTACTTACCATGATCTGAACATCACATCCTTTCTTTTTCCCTCAGATGTAATCTATCTAGGTGGTTGAATAAAAATATGTGGACTTTATATCTAAAAATGATCTCAACTTAGCACCAGCAAGCAGCTAGACAGTTAGCATCAGCTAACAATATTTACTTATTTTCAGTATAGTTAAATAAACATTATATCTGTCTACTCTAGCTGATCCAAACAATATAAACATTTATACTGTTGCAAAACAATATATAAACAGACGTCACGTAGGGCTAGCATTTTAATAAAACTGCTAACGTTACATCAGCGAGGACTATGAACGTGCATGAGTTATTTTATTTAAGCTGTTATTACAATTTTTCGTTTTTGATGTGTCTGAATTCAAGCATTTCAGTGCGCTTAAACAGATCACCTTTTACAGCAGATGTAATTCACAAACAACGGACAGCTTTGACCTAAATATGATTTTCAGTTATAATAATTAATACGAAACAGAGATGCTCACAAGTCTCTGAGCTAGAGTCCAAGTCAAGTCTCAAGTCTCTGAGCTAGAGTCCAAGTCAAGTCTCAAGTCTTTCAGCTAGAGTCCAAGTCAAGTCTCAAGTCTCTTTATTATATTAAGTCTCTGGTTATAATAAGTGTTGCATCACGTACAGCGACCCATCCAACACTGCATAGCTATATATAAGGAACTCAAAGCATGTAATATGTTATAATGACTCCTTTATCTATTAGCATACAGTATCAGCTTTGATTTTGGTATATAATCAGTGTAAACAGGCTATTGCAACATGACAAAAACACCAAGAATGCTTTACTTTTAAGTTAATATCTGTATTTTGCCTTGTAGCATGAACACACAGTACAGTACAGACCAAAAATTAAGAAAGACCAAATATGGTCAAACATCACATTGTGCTCCTAATTTAAAAAAAATAGTAGCACAATCAAAATTTTAGGAGCACATTCTAAACAATAATCCAAAAATCTGATAAAAAAATTTGCCTTCCCATTATGAGGTGATATTTGACTCCTTAAAGTGATTTACAAGGGAATTTAACTTTTGTTTTTACCTTTTCATATGTTTAATGAGGCTCAGAGGTGGCAGAAGTGCAATCATATTCCTAAATTCATTGTTGAGATTAATGTTTTAAATCAAATTGTTTTAATACAGAAATGTTAAATGATTTAAATAACTGCCAGCAGGTGGCGGCAAGAGACTGATTTAATTACTGAATCATATCATTCATTTGATTCGTTCGAACTGCTGCTTCATTTAGGAATAAAGAGTGACTGTCTTTATGAATGAGAAATTGAATCATTTCACTAGATTCGTTTTAAAAAACGAGTTCATTCATAAACGAAACACCGCTGTGTTTGAATGGAGATGCGCAGCGGCTCAGTTGTGACTTGTTTCAGACTACTTCTGACGACGAAATAGAGCAAAATCAGGCAACAGTGTTACAGTCAGACAATGAAAGTCACTTAATAATAACATCTTGTTTATTTAACTGCTGTATTAAATCAGTATCTCATTTACAAACTCCCTTAAAATTAGTAAAAGCTTAGTTCGCGATATCACAAAGCTCTATTATAATCAATGACGCTGTCTATACTGAATCTTTTATCCTCATATCACATATTTTGCATTGAGCACTTCTTCTGTTTGGGCCGTCTTGTTTGAAGTTTTAAAATCCAAAGCTAACGATGAATGGCACAGCAGTCGACATGTTTGTTCGTTGTCCTCTCATGTGTGGCGGCCGCGCCTAAAATAAAAAAAAAAAAAATGTGTGGCCGCGCCCGCGCAGCAGAGATACACGTCGCGTGTTACATGGGCAGGTTATAGGTAATGGAGGGAGTTGAATAACAGCGAGCTCATCAGTTGTTTCCAAAAAATAAACATTGTTCACGAGTCCCGCAGCTCGAGTCCGAGTCGAGTCTGAAGTCTTTCGAGGACGAGTCTCAAGTCGAGTCTGAAGTCACTGTGTGTGCGACTTAAGTCGCACTCGAGTCCGAGTCTCAAACTCGAGTCCCCATCTCTGATACGAAAATTCGACCTTGGTAACTTACTTTTCGCAGCATCGGTCGCGCGCACAAAAGATCTCCCGGTTTTTACTTGTGAATTCATTTGACTGGAGACTCGCTCTAAACGGATCACTTGAATCAATGAGTTGTCGATTCGAGAACAGCTGCAATCGGATCATTCCAATTCGTGAATGAATCGTTTGGTGCGATTGGGGAATCAGTTTAACAGGTTCATTGAAAAGAATCAGTTTGTTCATGAATCAGACACCGCTTGTGCGTCTCAGAGCACGTGATATATTATAAGGAGTAACGATAAGTTTATGAAATGTAGTAAAGTAAAAAGTACGATATTACGCTTTGGAATGTAGTGAAGTAAAAATGAAAGTTACTCAAAATAAAACTACTCCAGTAAAGTACAGATACTTGAAAAATGTACTTAAGTACAGTAACGAATTACAACTACTTCGTTACTGTCCACCACTGTGTATGTGTGTGTGCGTTATACTTTGTTTGCTGTGATCAGCGCATCAACGTCATGACTCATAGTAACAAGATGAAGATACAGTTTACAAATCCTCTCATAACTGTAACAAAGTAATGTACTGCTTTGAAAACACACATATACTAATAGAGTCATTTTATATACAGTTGAGGTCATAAGTTTACATACACCTTGCAGAATCTGTAAAATGTTACCTATTTTACCAAAATAAAAGGGATCATATGAAATGCATGTTATTTTGTATTTAGTACTGACCTTTTTTTAATCCATCTTTTCACACTGAGGACAACTGAGGGACTCATGTGCAACTATTACAGAAGGTTCAAACACTCACTGATGCTTCAGAAGGAAAAACAATGCATTAAGAGCTGGGGGGTGAAAACTTTTTGAATTTGAAGATCAGGGTAAATTTAACTTCTTTTGTCTTCTGGGAAACATATAAGTATCTTCTGTAGCTTCTGAAGGGCAGTGCTCAATATATATATATATATATATATATATATTTTTTTTTTTTTTTTTTTTTTTTAGGCAAAATAAGGTAAATGCATAAATCTTCATTCTGTTCAAAAGTTTTCACCCCCCCGAATCTTAAGGCATTGTGTTTCCTTCCAAAACATTGGTAAGTGTTTGAACCTTCTGTAATAGTTGCATATGAGTCCCTCTGTTGTCCTCAGGGTGAAAAGATGGATCTCAAAATCATCCAGTCATTGTGGAAAGGGTTCACATACACAAAACTGTTGAAAAACCAAATAATTTGTGGGAGCTGAAGGATTTGTCTAAAAAACAGTGAGCAGTTTAACTGTTCAAGACAAACAAGGGACTCATGAACAACAATCACTAAACAATTCAGGTAACAACAGTATTAAGAATCAAGTGTATGTAAACTTTTGAACTGGGTCAGTTTTATAAATTCAACTATTATTTTCTCTTGTGGACTTTATGTAAACATCTTTTATGTGAAATATCTTATTCAGGTCAGTACTAAATAAAAAATAACATGCATTTTGTATGATCCCTCTTATTTTGATAAAATAATTAACATTTTGCAGATTCTGCAAATGTGTATGTAAACTTTTGACTTCAACTGTAAGTGCTGTCTAAAAATGTGTGAAAATGCTTCTATTTTCCATATATCAAATGTGTCAATATATAATTGTTTTAGTTCTTTTTACCTTATAATTACAGCTTTTGAACCCAGCTGTAGAGAAGAAAATGTGGTGGCAACATTGTAAGAATAGCTAAATGACCTTTTCACTTCCTGGTTGTTGTTAATGCACCTCATTCTCTGGCTCTCAGACATTTTCAGGCTGGTAGACTCACTTTTTGCCAGCAAGTTAATCAGTCTCCAGGGCTGAAGTATCTGGAACACAGTGGGTCTCCTGGAAGCAGACTCTCTCAGCTGGATTTATGGCTGCAGTCTCATCTACTCCATAATTATTACGCTATCTTTCACAAGACCTCTGGTCAAGGCCCACATACATACCACAAAAACCAAACACACAAGGGACTACAATTGTAGTTTAGGGTTTGAGAAGCTAAGTTTCACAACTGATGTAACCAAACAGGCCATATCTTTTAAAAACAGCTGTGAATTGACTTGCAAAAAAATGCTGTTTCTCGCTTCCGTCTTTACGAAGTAACAACATACTGTAGTAGTCTTTTTGAGTAAATGTAATTGCTTCTGAACAGTTATGCCATTGTTGCCGCTCCCAATGCATACAGGCTTTAAAACTGATTTAAACATTCATGATTATAAGACTGTTCAAATTATCTGCTCAAATCATCTCCTCAAATGAGTGATTACTGTTTACTGACACCCATTGCCAGCCTCCATCTCTCCACCCATTTATTTTGCTGTCGTCTAGATCCTTAATCAATCAATATGTCTCAGACAGAAAGTAAACACATGTGACATTCGCTTTTTGTCCCAAAGCCGTGATTAGAATATCAAAGCGGGCTCAGCAAGCTGGACAAGAGGCAGTGAAATATAGAGCTGCATAGGAAGAGCTAATTTAAACGCTGATTTGTTTTCTTTTTAGTTGTTTAATTAATCATTTTGTTCTTGAACGTGGTTAGCATGCACAAGAAAGACCAAGACTAGTTTATGGTCTAAATGTCTTACTGACTCACCTGACGTCATTTACCATGACAGCAACCCTGTGGAGAGTTGCCCTCGCACTGTATTGTGGGACCATTGCAGCGTCTGCCATTGCAGTGGTTTTGTCATGAATAAACCAGAAGCCAAATGCACTCTCTGCTATTAGTGCTCTCTGTTTGTTTGAGAGTGATTTCAGCTGAAAAGCTTTAACGGACTTGCGCTACATGTGTTTGTGTACCAGCGGCACACATTAACTAATGGTCTGCTCTAATTTAAAGCATACTTGAGACATCACGGCGCTGTTTACTCTTTCTATTTTGAAGTTCAAGCGAACACTTCTCTGTCTCCCTCTCCATATCAAGATTTCCCAAGCTAGCCAGTTATGTGTCATATTTATTGTTATTGCACACTTTTACACACATGCATTTTTATCTTTTCTATGTGGAACTGTGTATGGGAAAAAATTATACATTAGGATGAATAGGAATGCCTAGCTTTCTTCAGGTACACTAAGTGTTAATTTCTGATGAAAAAGCTGATGAAAAATGTCCATTGACAATTGTCTTTCCTAGGACTAAAACGAGACGATGGCGAGACGACAATAAGGTCAATAAACACCAACTATGACTTTATCAGCATGCAATATAGTTGACTATAGAAGACTAAAAAATATATAAACTATACAAAAATGTAATTTTATTTACGTCAAAAAAAAAATATTATGGCGGACTGCTGTATGCGCCTCTACTACGTGAGCTTTCATGTGTCTGGTTGCCATATATCAAGAGTTCAAATCCCAAATCAGGGCTTCCCTGTTAAACGGACACCTTTTCTGCCCATTGTTTTTCTTTATTTCTGCAATCTGGCAACCTTGCACATGATGCATTATGGAAACATCTACGATGAGCTGAAAACACTGACAAACAAGTACGCTAAAGTTCAGCAATCTCCATGTGAGATGTTCAGCTTAAATGAAAGTGTCATTCAGGCTGTCTGTGTTCTTTAATAGAGAAACATTATTGCAGTTTGGATTTACTGTGTGAGGAATTTCACTGTTATAATATATTCTGTTTTTACCAGTTTTCATAATGTAGACAGAGAGAGTGCATATCTAAGTCTTTGATATTAATTTATAAATAGCCTATAATAAATCAGTACACTAAATGAGGTAAAATTAATCATGTGTAGTATGAGTCAACATTCTGCTGATTTGTGCTTGTTGGTGAAAGTGTAATAATGAATAATGAAATGCAAAAATAAATTTCTCAAATGACAACAATCATTGCGATTATAATTTTGAGCAGTAATTATTTTTTAAATCAATTTAACCATTATACAGCATGACGAAAATGTGAGTGTTCATAGACTAAAACTAGACTAAAATGCTCAGACATTTAGTATTTAAAATCAAAATTTGACTAAACAATAACAGGCTAAATATGATAAGAACTAAAAGTTACATTTGACACAGGACTAAGACTAATTTAAAAGACCAAGACTAAGACTTAATTAAAAAATGGTTAGTGTATGTGACTACTTTTTAAGCATTTAGGATCAGTTGAATTATTGTTATTATATATTTATGATGTTATTTTTTTCTTCCTTTTTTAAAAAAATTAACACTTTTGTTTGCATTACAATGATCAAAGATGACAGTAGAGACTGTTACAATGTTACAAAAAAACATTCAAATAAATTCTTTTTTTTTTTTAATTCTTTTTTAATTTAATTCTTTTTTAATAATTTTTCTAATAATCAAAGAATCAAAAAAATAATTTAATCAACATTTTTTAACACACTGTAAAAAGTAATACCTAGATCTAACTTATAAAAAGTGAGGCAAGTGGCTGCATTGGATGTTTTAAGTTGAATCAACTTGCAGCATTTTTTTAAGTATAATAAACACTGTAACATCACTTAATACAAACACAACAAAATCAAGTTGAGTTAACTAATAGTTCTAGTATTACTCAGTTAGATAAACCTACTTTTCTTGGTACAGGTAACTTATTTATAGGTTGCTACAAGTAACTTGTACTAATTTTAATTAGGTTTTATGAAGTTTATGTTCTTAGTAAAATTAACCTAATCATATGTGAATAAACATTTTAATTGAATCCTGCCTATAACCTCAGAAAATAAAAATAAAAATGGCTATATAGTCTAAGTACTACACTAATTAACTTTACATAAACAGACTTTGTCAATAACAATTACAAATTAAATTCTAAATAAAGAAGAAAAAGATGGGAAGATAGATTGAAGACAATAACATTTATTCAAAGTCAACCAGTGTCACTTTTAACAGGGACTACAAAACAGTCAATAAATGTGGCTGCACATGTGCACCATAATATAAAACAAGCACTGTATACAGTAAGTGCATTTTCAACCTGTTTTGAACAGTAAAGTAAAATATCCAAACTGCCCAATCTGCAATGTTTAGATAAAGGTACATGTGAGCCATAACATCACATTGTATCACACTGGAACTGCATTGCCAGATGCCATTGAGAAATCACCTAAGACAACTTGGTCAGGAGATTTGCATGCTTCGATGATGGCTTCGGACGCATGAGGTCCAATCCCACAAAGAGCCTCTGATATATCTCAAAAGTATACACCCGTTTTGAGGGATACTTGAGGTCGAGGCATAGGTAAGTCCAAACAGAAGGCATCATGCTTTCGACAGGTTTGGCACATCTCTGACCACGGGCTGTCCTGGGAGACAAAAAAGAATCAAGAGTTTGGTCAGACAAACAGGTATTGAGATGAATATAGCAGAAAGGTAGAAGACAGATAAGACACAAAGTCAAAATTGTACTTTTTTGCTAAAGGTGGTGAATACTACACTATCATGATCTACTGTAGCATGAGTGTTGTCTGCTTCAAAGGATGCATTACAATAAAACAATGCGATTGTCCTTGCCTGTACCTGATTGGTCATCATATTACTGTTTATTAAGCTACAGAGTTTAAATATCTTTCAAGAGCAAATGTAATTACCCCATATTATCACAATATTAATACATACAGACAGAAAAATAGACAAAGCCCAATACATACGTGGTGGACACTGATAAGGTCTTCCAGGCTCTCCCCCATATACTTAATCAGGCATCTCAGGGCCACTTCTCTCCTTTTTCTCAAGTGATATGCCACTGATTCTCAGGAAGTCTTCCCAGATCTGTAAAGAGAAGTATACCATCTTAGTTACATACCAAAAGAAAATTTTTTTTTTTTTAGCTGTGATTTAAACAACATGAGAGTTTTGGATACAAATTAGTTTTCAGTCAAGTGAAAATCATGGACTGTGCCAAGCAGCAAAGGAACATATTCACTATATAGTTATTTTTAAGTATGAAAAATGCAAGAAAGAAATGTAATCTTTGGTCAAGTTTGTTGCCTTATATATTCACAACTATCGGCCATTTACCATAATTGAGCAATGTGAAATTCAACTGAATGTAGCATAGCATAAAAGAAACAGAGTATGATGGTGAAGAAAGTTTGAATTATAGTTGTATTTTTAGCCATACCAGTAACGTTAGATGACAGAAGTGGATTTTAGCTAGTCGACTTAAGTTTACCTGGTTCAAAGAGGGCAGGCCATCTTTCTAGAAGATTTGGACATTTCTATTTTAAGACTACTTTGGCTTTAATTTTAACAATAATATTACTTTTAATCGTTAGTTTGTGTTAACTTAAACTAATATTTGACATTAAACGGTAAGGTAAAAGTCCTAGACAAAACAAGTTAACATTAGTACTACGCTAGTTAAGTTAACGCTAAGTAATGATTAAAACGGATATTATTGGTAAAATTAAAGCCAAAGTAGCCTAAAAACACATAGTACGCATGACTACAGCACTTACTAACAACACGGTCTCAACCACCGTTGTCTGCCGATCGTTGCCTACAAGACCACACTGCTTCTACACTGTGCAGCCAACTTAGCTTGCTATGTGTGCAGGATAGCTAGATATACAGTACAATTTGCAAACCTAGCCTCAGCCTCTCTAGTGGAGTAAGCGATTTCACGTGACTTTACATCACAAATCATTCGGCTAAATTTGCTCAACTTACCGTGTTAATCAGTCTCTGTAATTCAGATCCGCTGCAGCGAACAAACAGTTGAAGTGCCGAGGAAGATGCTGCATCTGCCTGGGAAAGTCTCCGCCAATGAAAAACTTACAATAATTTTGAAATATTTACGTTTGATGAACACACCTGCCACATCGACAGCAGCTCTAAAAAAATGTGTACGTCAACTCACTTTTATAACATTTCTTGTACACAACAACCACATAGAAATAACTACCCAAATAAATTGCAATAGTTTTATTTAAAATATATTGTTATATAAAAACTGATATATTTTAAGTAAAGAGGAAGTATATTGATACGTTTTAGTATAAAACAAATAAAATAAACTAGATTACAGCTATTTAAAGTATATAAAACCTACTTTGTGGGTGTAGCACTTTTTACAGTGCACTGGTGTTATGGCTAAAAATGTAGCTTTTCTATCACAAGAATAAGTTATATTTCAAAATCTATTCAAATTGATAGCAGTTATTTCAAATTGTAATAATGTTTCATTTAATAATATTTCAATATTTTTTATCCAATGAATACAGCTTTTGTGAACATAATGTTCTTTAAAAACATCGTACCGATCTTAACTTTTAATCAGTTGGTTTTCTAATCAAAATAGGACCCATAAAGAGCCTTATGTTGCATTTTGTGTCCTTGCGTTTCCAGAATAGCAGGTGGACTTTGAGTCATTGGATGTCAGCTGCAACACCAGATCAGTTTGTCATCCTCTCCAGATTGCCAATGTGAATGCCAAGAGATTTATTAGGGGCTTTATCTGGTCTTTGATTCAAAAGCTGTCTCTAAATATGAGCATGTATCCTTTTATTGAATATATGTTCTCTTTTAATCACTACATACTGATACACAGTCTGGTGCAGTTTTCTAGTGCCTCATTAGTTGCCTGCAAGATCCAATTTTGCTTCTTAAGAAAGTCCACCCACTCCCTCAAGAAACTCTTAGTGCTCATTAACAGCCTATTCATTATGGAGTACCTACTGAACGTATACACAGACCACAGGTGACCACTCTCCTACACACTGTACTCCCAAATCACGTCTATAATTAGAGCGGGGAGCCGAATTTGGTTTTGTTTCTTAACTTGAAAGCAAGTGCCCACGACAACATAAACACAGAGCTGTCTGTGACACTCTCGTGGGAATGTGCTTCTGCGTTTGTGAAACTGAAAGTCTAGATGTGTGTAAACCACATCAGAAACTTGTTTAGAGCAAAAGCGAACACCGAAAGGTGTTACTGTAGTCATTTTGTGAAAGTGTTCACTTTTGGAAAAAAATATTCAAATGATTTACAATCATAAACAGTCTTGACCTAGAAAAAAGTGGTTTTGTTCTACGCTTTAGTTCAAAGGTTTGGAGTCAGTGAGTCTCTTATGTTCACCAAGGCTGCATTTAACTGATGCTAAGTACTGTAAATTTAGTAATACTGTGAAATATTATTACAATTTAAAATGACTATATAAATGCATAGACCCTGCATAGACAGCCACGCAACTACTATTTTCAAGGCCCAGAAAGGTAGTAACAATGAATATATTTTCAGGTAGAGAGACTTTGGTTTGTTTTATCAATATAATGTCTTTTCTTAACATGGCACAAAAATAAGCCTAATTTACATAGAGAGAGAGATCATATTTACTCTGTAAAGTACAATGACCTAGATAAATAGCCTACGCATGCACAAAGCTAGACTGGCATAGAAAGAAGGTTAAACTGGTTTAGGAGTGGTTGGTTTACATAGGATTTTGTGCTACAGCACACTGCTTAGTGAATTTCCAAGTCTTTTTTTTTCCTCCAATGGTAATCACGAAACAGCTTTCCATTCCATAATAACAAGGACAAGCAAGGTGCCACATTGCTCTTTCTGAGCGTGTCTGCTTATATGTGTTTCATGTGTACGTGTTAGCCTCCTCCACTCAGCGAAATCTATTTATTGCTCTCCAACCTTTGTCCTTGAGTCGTGCATGTGTATTTATGTCTCCATACCTTTGCGTGTCGTGTGGATGGATTGTTTCTTCACGGTATATAAGACCTAATTCCTAGGAACTGAGAGCAAAGCAAAGCTGAATCATTGGAATGCACAGTGTGTAGTATGGAAACCTTTTCTATCTGGCAACACACACGTCATTTGAAGGTCATCGTTTCACATTTCTCTGGTGGAATGCTGTGATACCAAAAGGTTTTCAGTCCTCCTGACTGGTGTAACAATGCAAGTTTGGATAATGGTATTTTCATTTCTGAGAAAAAATGTTGAGTAGAATGAGATTTGCAGTCTTTGATGGAAATACGAATCCTTGGAAAAAAAAAAAGCATATTCTCTTTCTTTCTTTTTTTTTTTAATGCTACATGACACTTATGAAACTCAGCACACACCTTGACTTAACAACGTAAAGGCAGTTATAAAAGAATCTCTTATGCTCAGGATATATTTATTTAATTGAAATGACAATAAATTATTGCAATCATTATATATTTATATTATTTGAAGAGTTCAGATGCAAAAGCCTCTAAGTCCATCTTTCTATGCAAGTACTGGTACTTCTGATTGGGCTAAGGCTGAAATTTGAGTTTAAAGTAAAAGTATCATTATCTCAGTATCTCAGTATCATTATCTCATTTTTGACCAAGATGGCTTTTAGCTGGTTTTGCATCTGAATGACGCTTCAGAAGAAAACAGTAAGAGCCGGGGGGTGGAAACTTTTTGAATCTGAAGATCACAGTAAATATAACTTATTTTGTCTTTTGGGAAGCATGTAAGTATCTTCTGTTGTTTCTGAAGGGCAGTACTAAATGAAAAAAATATGATATTTAGGCAAAATAAGAAAAATGTACACATCTTCATTCTGGTCAAAAGTTTTAACCCCCCCCCCGACTCTTAATGCATTGTGTTTCTCTCTGAAGCATCAGTGAGCATTTGATTCTTCTGTAATAGTTGCATATGAGTTCCTCAGTTGTCCTCAATGTGAAAAGATGGATCTCAAAATCATACAGTCATTGTTGGAAAGGGTTCAAATACACAAAAATGTTGGAAAAACAAAGAATATGTGAGACCTGAAGGATTTTTCTGAAGAACAACAGGCAGTTCAGCTGTTCAGGAAAAACAAGGGACTCATGAACAACTACCACTAAACAAAACAAAACAAAACAAACAAAAAACACAGCTGTGGATCATTCAGGTAACAACACAGTATTAGGAATCAAGTGTATGTAAACTTTTGAATGGGATTTTTTTTTTTTTTTTTTTTCCTGTGGACTATATGTAAACATTCTTTATGTGAAATTTCTTATTCAGGTCAGTACCTAAGTATAACCATTGTAGGGTGTATATTTAATTTCTTTTTAAATATTAACTTTACAAAAACTAGAAGAAATTCACTTAATGGTGGAATCTACAAAACAAGTGTGAAACAAAGTCTGTCCAAAAATTGTATTTTTTAATAGTCTCCATTAGATGAAAAGAGCTTTTTTGGAACATACATATCATCTGCTGCATGACCTACACGCAACTTGATTAAAGGAATTTATTTATTTTGTTCTCTCTTTCATGTAATGTTTATAACATATTGTTTACAACATTAATAGTAACGTTATCTACAGTATTAAGCAATATTAGAAAGAAGAGAACATCATGTTTTTATCTCTAATTAGATTACACAGCGGAGTTGCTTTTCATGTTGAATGTATGCCATAAATCAGAATAAACAAACAGACACACACACATATTAGAGTATGAGTCATAGAGTTGAGAAGGAGAAGCACATTTCAGGAATGTGTTTACATGCTTCCTCAAGCGGCTGATCAGTTGTGTCCAACATCTGATTTAATGAGCGTATATGAGAATCCCTCAAAGAGGTTAATGTAAGGACAACAGCGGCGTGAAACTCTCTTATTCCCTCTCTGGTAAGCATTTATTACAGCTCTACCATAAGCCTCGCTCCGAGGCGAGAGAGAGATAATAATATGGTTATTTTTACCACAGTATAAGTGTAATATATAGTATAAGAGTTGATATAAAAGTGTCAACCGAGGAAAAAAAAAAAAAATAAGTCCACTTCCAAAACAGAGATTCACATATAATGTACTCACCCCCTTGTCATCCAAGATGTTCATGTCCTTCTTTCTTCAGTCATAAGGAAATTATGTTTTTTGAGGAAAACATTTCAGGATTTTTTTTTTCCATATGATGGACTCCTATGGTGCCCCAATTTTGAACTTCCAAAATGCTGTTTAAATGTGGCTTCAAACAATCACAAATGCGGTTGTAAACGAGACTTCTGGACTTCTCCTTTAAATTATTATTTTTTTGCCCAATGGCAGGTAAATCGAGATACTTTATTTTCTTCTCTTTAAATTTAATTTTGTTTAATCTCTTATGAACCTCACAAAATTTATTGCAGGAACTCAGGTAGATGGAGCGCAATAGATCAGGAGCGCAGTAATTCTGACTAAAATATACATTTTGCCAAAATATTTTGCATCCAAAAGTGGAAGCACTTCAAATGTCTTTTCCGGTTTACAACAGTTACATAAACTCCAGTATAAAGAGTGTTGCAGCTAGTTGCGGCAGTATTGACAGAGTGATAGTTTGTTCGTTAAATCAATGTTAAACAAATAGAAACATTTTTTCTTGCAAATGTGAGCGTTTTCACACAATTCTGACTTTTTTTTTTTTCTCAAAATTGCAATTGCGAGTTATAAAGTCCAATTTTGAGGGGAAAAAAAGACTGGTATGTTCTTAAAATTGTGAGTTTATATCATAGATATAAACATTTCTGAGGAAAAAAAAGATGCTGACGCTTCAGAAGGAAACATAATGCATTAAGAGGCGGGGGTGAAAACTTCTTGAATCTGAAGATCAGGGTAAATTTAACTTATTTTGGCTTTTGGGAAACATGTAAGTATCTTCTGTGGTTTCTGAAGGGCAGTACTAAATGAACAAAATATGATATTTAGGCAAAATAAGAAAAATGTACACATTATCATTTTGTTCAAAAGTTTTCACCCCCCCGCCTGGTAATGCATTGTGTTTGCCTCTGAAGCATCAATGAGCATTTGATTCTTCTGTAATAGTTGCATATAAATTCCTCAGTTGTCCTCAGTGTGAAAAGTCAGTCATTGTTGTTGGAAAGGGTTCAAATACACAAAAATGCTGGAAAAACAAAGAATTTGTGGGACCTGAAGGATTTTTCTGAAGAACAGCAGGCAGTTTAACTGTTCAGGAAAAACAAGGGACTCATGAACAACTATCACTAAACAAAACAAAACAAACAAACAAACAAAAAACACAGCTGTGGATCATTCAGGTAACAGCACGGTATTAAGAATCAAGTGTATGTAAACTTTTGAACGGGATCATATTTATAAAGTTAACTATTATTATCTCTTGTGGACTATATGTAAACATCCTTTATGTGAAATATCTTATTCAGGTCAGTACTAAATTATAACCAGAGTTACAGTACACACTTGTCTCGTTATGCTGTTTGTGAGTTGGTGGATCATCAGGATAAATGAGGTGCTTTACTTACTTTTCGACAACAATATACAGTTACAGGTGCTCAGCCAAAACACATGCACACTAATCTTCCAGTGTTATCTGTGTGTGTTGCCGTGTTAGCAAGGTAGCTGTATGGGGAGGCTGCTTTTAGCTGGATGATTTATTGGGCCTGTTACGTTTCAAATGAATGCAATTGAGAATCGGTCAATAGCAGCGGCTGCTGTGTCATGCAGTCTCACTTTAACCTGTTACCCAGCGTTCAGCTTAAATATGATTCAGCTCCTCTGGGAGCGCAGAAAGTGAGAACAATGAGGGAAGAAACGCAGATACTGGAGAACAGGGAGAGAAGAGAGCGGATAAAATAGATTTCAGATACACATTTAAATGGCCCTTGTTGGTTTCCGTTTAGCGTCTGTAAATCAAAAACAAGCTTCCTATTCATTACATCATATGGAATACAATAGATACAAAGGAACCAATAGCGACAGATATGCTTTGTCCTCTTTTCTTGCTTCCACAACACTGGCTAGATCAAATATTCTGTTTGAGCACAGCTGGATACATGTTTTGTTGATGAGAAGTGTTCTGCTGTCTCTGCTGTTTGGTGGAAACTCAGTTCTGGTTGCCAGCACATGTCTGTTGGATTAGGTTACGTTATTAGGATCATTATTAATGTAGGTGCCAGGAAGATTTATAAAAAATGCCTAAAACATGGACTTTACGTGCGTTATCTAAAATGTTCATGTCTTCTTCAGTTGAAGAGAAATTAAGGTTTTTGAGGAAAACATTCCAGGATTTTTCTCCATATAGTGGACTTCAGTGGGGATCAGCAGGCTGAAGGTCCAAATTGCAGTTTCAATGTAGCTTCAAAGGACGATTAGTCATTTTCAGATAAAAAAATAAAGAAAATTTCTTAATTTTTAACCACAAAAATGTCTTGCACAACTTCACGTTCAAAGTGAACGTGCAAAGAAAGTTAAATGCCCTTTACAAAAAAGGTAAAACAATGATGTCGGGTGATTTTAAAGTTGGAGGAGAATTTGCTGGCAACATTAAGAACAGGTGTAGTTTGAAGTCTAATAAATATATTTATAGCGTTTTTAATCCCTTTGCTTGCTTGCCAGAGAATGTTTTCGAGATGAAGTCATTAAAAAAGGCCTGTTTAAAAGCTGACTTTTATAGTAAAAAAATAACATGAGAGGTCATTTTAGTTTTCACATGTTGTGTCATGTAGCATAATGTGATTAATGTTAGAGGTTAATGAATAAGGTCTTTTGTAAAGAAGAAAACAACCACAATTGCTATGTAGGATATTTAATAGGGGATTGAACACTCATGGATTGAAAATGGTGAAAGAATGTTTGCTTTCGCCTTAGGAGAAGCTGCTGGATGGTGGCAATTTTTAGACTCATGAAAAATGAGGCCCTTCGGTTGGATAGTCTGTCATGTTGTCAATTCAGACTTCAACAAGAGTTCTGTGCCCACAAGATTTTTTTATTTTTATTTTTTACTCAGCTTTTGACGTCAAAGAAATCAATAACTTGTGAAACACGAACTTTGGTTGCAGAAGATATTGATGTATTAATGTGTTTTATAACAAACCATAGTTAAGCACAGTATAAATCCCAAACTTAAGATTTTCTTTCTTTTTACTGCGTTTAGGAAACCAGGAAATGAACTGACAAGTGCGGTTTTGCTTCATGCATTTTATTTTTTTTTTCGTTGTTGAAACAGGAAGTCAGGATTATTTTTTGGTCCACTTTCCCACAAGAGCATAAATCTGCTTAAAATGCATAAATCTGCTAAAGGTTTCAAGAAGTACACTAACGGTCAAAAGTTTTTGAACAGTATGATTTTCAATGTTTTTTTTTTTGTTTTTAAAGAAGTCTCTTCAGCTCACCAAGCCTGCATTTATTTGGTCCAAAGTACAGCAAAAACAGTAACGTTTTGAATTATTTTTTACTATTTAAAAGAGCTGTTTTCTATTTGATATTCTGATATTAATGTTTTCTATTGATCTATTTCTAATATTCTGATTTGCTGCTCAGAAAACATTTAAACATTTAATATTATTATGTTGAATTTTTTTCAGGTTTCTTTAATGAATAGAAAGTTCAGAAGAACAGCATTTATCTGAAATAGAAATATTTTGTAACATGTCTTTATTATTACTTTTATTATCAATTTAGAGCATCCTTGCTGACTCCAAGCTTTTGAATGGTATATTGTGTAATGTTACAAAAGCTTTTTATTTTGGATAAATGCTGATCTTTGGATTGTTCTATTTATCGAAGAATCCTGAAAAAAATGTACTCAGCATTATGTACTCAGCAATAATAAATATTTCTTAAACAGCAAATCAGCATATTAGAATGATTTGTGAAGGATCGTGTGACAGTGGAGTAATGATGTTGAAAATTTAGCTTTGCTCACAGGAATAAATTACATTTTAAAATATATTCAGGTAGAAAGCAGTTATTTTAAATAGTAAAAATATTTCACATTACTGCTTTTGCTGTATTTTGGATAAACAAACGGAGGCTTGGTGAGCAAAAGAGAATCTTTAAAAAACATTGAAACACTTACTGTTCAAATACTTTTGACTGGTAGTGTAAATTAGTATATAGATAGTCTAAAAATTAACAGACATAAACCAAAAGCTACAACAGAACTCCAGACCTTCAAATAACCTTCAGAGATTTTGCCGTTCTTCCTGGTTTGTTTACCACAAAGCATCCAAACCTTGCAAAATACTGTGACTAATGTTTGAGCACTGACTAAAATTCCCCTACGCTCTATTAATACACCATTTGATTAACAAAGAAATAAGCAAACATTTAAAATCCCTTCACTAGCTACTATATCCATGTTTGAAAGAAAGTACACATAAAAAGCATGTCATGTCAAACATTCATTTTGAGAGACAAATCATTTTAAGATGAGCTTGTGTTTACAACCACTCACACATACACACACACAGACAGACACACGTTTATTCCCCTCACATACGCAGTATGTTGCTATGGGGACAGGCCCACCGGTTTGCCAAGGGTAGAAATTATAGCAGGTTGTGTATCTGGCTGACCGCTGGCATCTCTCCTCTTTACCTTCATTTCTCCTCTCAGCACAGTAACTGCACCCCATAAACCTGTTGTCATCGCAGCCCCTCTGTAACAAAGGTTTTCCTGACTCAGGAATGTGAGCCAATTGGTCGATCTCTCATTAGTGTGGGTCATTCAGACTGAGCCCTTTTTGTCATCGATTTTCTTTGCTGAAGCTTTTGCACATCCTGTAACAAGTGCTCTTGTGTTGGTTAGGAAAGCTGGCCTAATCCAAGCCTGACTTAATATACGTAAACACAGAAAAAAAAGTTTATGCTTATGCATGCATATGCTGGTCTGGATTACTAGTGAAGTTTGATTGTAGTTAAGTTAACTTACTGATCTACTATTTAATCATCATCATCACCGTCCTCTTCTGAGACTAAATTTTAAAGTGTACTGTATCTTCTAGAGCTTTTAAGATACAACCACCAAACTTGGGTCAGACCTTCAGACTGGTCTGACTCAGGTTGCTATATCTTTTCTAACTGATCCGACTTATGGTTTCATAAACCAGACTGTTAGTCCATCAAAAATGATTGGGACTCAATATTTTTTAATAATGAGACTTATGGTGTATTTAAGCTGTCTGTTGCTATAGCAAAGCTTAACAACTCCCTACTGAAAAAAAAACAGCTAAAACCGGCCTAAGCTGATTGGCTGCTTTGACTGGTTTTGGCTTTTTAACTGGTCTTAGCTGGTAAAGCTGGGAGACTTGATAAAAGACCAACCAAGCTTAAACCAGCTATTTTCATCTTAAAACAGCTAAGACTAAACTGTTTTTAAGCTGTTTACTGAATTAACTGGTTTTAGCTGGTTTTAACTGTATTAGCATAGAAACATGCTAATAATGCTAGCAACATGCTAATCATGTTAGAAACATGTTAGTAACATGTTAATCATGATAGAAACATGTTAACAACATGCTAGTAACTTGCTAATCATGTTAACAACATGCTGGTAACATGTTAATCATGGTAGATACATGCTAGCAACATGCTAGTAACTTGTTAATCATGCCACAACATACTAGTAACATGTTAAATATGTTAGAAACATGTTAATCATGCTAGAATCATGCTAGTAACTTGTTAAACAGGTTATTAACATGTTAAATGCATTAAATACATGTTAGCAACATGCTAATCAAGTTAAAAACATGCTAACTACATGCTAATTATGCTATCAATATGTTAACAACAAGCTAATCATGCTATAAATATGCTAGCAACATGTTAACAACATGTTAATCATGTTTAAAACATGCTAACATACCATAGTGAGATGCTATCAACATGCTAATCATGCTAACAACATTCTAGTCACATGCTCATGCTAAAAACATACTAATGATGTTAACAACATGCGAGACATAATGATGTGTTAAAAATGTGCTAGCAACATGTCAATCATGCTACACACTAATCACATTAGAAACATGTTAACATGCTAATCATGGTACAAACATACTAACAACATGTTAATCATCCTAGAATATGCTAGCAAACATGCTAATCATATTAGAATCATGTTAGCATCAGGTTAATCATGTATAAAAATGCTAGTAACGTGCTAACAACATGCTATCAACATGTTAATCATGTTAAAATGGGTAGCGACATGCTAACCACATGCAAGAAACATTTTAGTGTCATGCTAATAATGCAAACAACATGCTAACCGTGTTAGAATCATGCTAGTGAAATGCTAGCAACATGCTAACCACATGTTAATCATGCTAAAAGCATGCTAATTATGTTAACAAAATGATAATAATGCTAAAACATGATAATGATGTGTTAAAAACATGCTAACAACATGTCAATCATGCAAGCAACATGCTAATCACATTAGAAACATGTTAACATGCTAAAAATGGTAAAAACATACGAACATGTTAATTATCCTAGAACATGCTAGCAAACATGCTAATCATGCTAGTGACACGCTAATCATGCAAACAACATGTTAACCATGTTAGAATCATGCTCGTGAAATGCTAACAACATGCTAACCACATGCTAATCATGTTAAAAACATGTTAATCAACATGCTAATAATGCTAAAACATGATAATGATGTGTTAAAACATGTCAATCATGCTAGCAACATGCTAATCACATTAGAAACATGTTAACATGCTAAAAATTGTAAAACCATACGAACATGTTAATTATCCTAGAACATGCTAGCAAACATGCTAATCGTGCTAGTGACACGCTAATCATGCAAACAACATGTTAACCATGTTAGAATCATGCTAGTGAAATGTTAACAACATGCTAACCACATGCTAATCATGTTAAAAACATGTTAATCAACATGCTAATAATGCTAAAACATGATAATGATGTGTTAAAAACATGCTAACAACATGTCAATCATGCTAGCAACATGCTAATCACATTAGAAATGCTAAAAATGGTAAAAATGTGTTAACAACATGCTAATCATCTTAGAACATGTTAGCAAACATGCTAATCATATTAGAAACATGTTAGCATCAGGTTAATCATGTTTAAAAAATGAAAAACAAAAATGTCAAAATGAAAAATAAAAACTATCAACATGTTAATCGTGTTAAAAACGGGTAGCGACATGCAAACACCATGCTAATCATGCTAGAAACGTGTTAGTGACATGCTAATCATGCAAACAACATGTTAACCATGTTAGAATCATACTGAAATGCTAACAACATGTTAACCACATGCTAATCATGCTAAAACATGCTAATCATGAACAAAAATGTCAAAATGAAAAATAAAAAATATCAACGTTAATCATGTTAAAAACGGGTAGCGACATGCAAACAACATGCTAATCATGCTAGAAACATGTTAGTGACACGCTAATCATGCAAACAACATGTTAACCATGTTAGAATCATGCTAGGGAAATGCTAACAACATGCTAACCACATGCTAATCATGTTAAAAACATGTTAAACAACATGCTAATAATGCTAAAACATGATAATGATGTGTTAAAACATGTCAATCATGCTAGCAGCATGCTAATCACATTAGAAACATGTTAACATGCTAATCATGGTAAAAACATACTAACAACATGTTAATCATCCTAGAACATGCTAGCAAACATGTTAAGCACATTAGAAACATGTTAGCATCGGGTTATTCGTGTTTAAAACATGCCAGCAACATGCTAACAACGTTAATCATGTTAAAAACAGGTAGCGACATGCTAACAACATGCTAGCCACATTCTAATCATGCTAAAAACATGTGCTGATCATGCTTAATTCTTCAAAATATCTTCTTTTATGTTCAACATAAGAAAGAAACGTACACAGGTAGAGGTTTAGAACAAGATGAGGGTGAGTAAATGACAAAATTACCATTTTTGGATGAACTGTCACTTTAAGTATTCAGACTGAGTATTTACATTACAGCAGCGGCTGTGACCTTCCAGCTTTGTCCTTGCCAATCTCAAAAATATATGGTGCGTGACGACAGTGTTCATTACATTAAGCCCTCATCTTAAATAATATGAACAAGTAATATTATAAAACGGCCATTGGTCTTAATACAAACGAATGTTATCAGAGCATATCTGAGCCGTTGCCCACAGGGGGATCAATTAGTATGAGTCAAACTATTTTTAAACTGGTATGCAAGCTGAAATTTTGCTGATCACAGCTTCTGATTCTCAAGACAATTGCATTTTAGTTTAGTATAGAGTCGTGACTGACTGTCCATAAATAATTCAACATACATGTCACACTGTATTCTGACTCAGGCAAAGAGGAGCAAAGTCTAGGCCCCAGAGAAACAGGTGGAACAGGTTGAACCGCAATGTATTTATGCCTCTATTAATATCTGGGGCAGGCCATTCCTTGCCCCTCTCGGCCCTAATGTTCACTGCTGCTGGGTAAAGTTGCTGAACCCCGTTCACAGACGGCACCAGCTCGGCCAACTGCTGCCATCTGTGCCACCACATTTGCAGTGTTCCTGAACAGAGAGGGAGAAAGAGAGGCAGGCGGGAACGGGGGCGTTTGGCAGCGAGAAGAACAGTCGCATAACAGACCCATTGACGGCACATGTGATGGATGTAGTGATGTAAATTACTGCAGGGAATCGTTTGGATGATGATGATGATAATGATATTCATGATGATGACTGTAAAATTCTAAGACTTTTAATTGGCATGTTACAGTTACTATTACATTATCTTACTGGGATCGATCTGTCTGTCTCTTATTTTAATATTGTTTATACGCTATTGTATTAATTAATTATTGTACTAATTAACTTTTGTTTTTTTTTATATTTTCAGTGTTTATTTATTTTTTCATTTTAGTGTTAAGTTTTAGTCATTTTATGTGTTTTTTCCATTTTTATTCTTTTAAAATAAATATTTCTATTTAGCTTAGTAATTTTTTGGTTTCATATTTTGTAAATTAATAGTTTAGTTTTTATTATATTTTTCAACTTTATTCCAATTCATGTAAACAGATAATCAAACACATTTTATTTTTTATTTTTTTTATATTTTTGTGTCATTTTAGTCATTTTAGTCATTTGTTTTTGCCGTTTTTATTCTTATAAAATAAATATTCCTGTTTAACGTATAGCAAAAATTTTAAGTCGTGTAATTTTTTTATAAATGAGTTATATTATTATTATTATATATATTTGTTAGCTTAATTCCAATTAACAAAAACAAATAAGCACATTTGAATATTTACTTAATTAGCTTTTATTTTTATGTTCAGTTTTTATTTTTTAATTTTAGTGTAAGTTTTAGTTATTTTATGTGTTTTTGTCATTTTAATTATTTAAAATAAATATTTCTGTTTAACGTATAGCAAAATTTCACATGTTTAAGTTCTTTATTTTTATATTTTCAGTTTTTGTAAATTTTAGTGTACGTTTTAGTCATTTAAATTACAAAATTTGTAAGTTTAATTTTTTGTATATTATTTATTTCTATTTTATTATATATTTTCAACTTTAATCCAGTTAACAAAAGAAATAAGCAAATGTATATGTTCAGTTTTTATTTTTTAATTTTAGTGTAAGTTTTAGTCATTTTATGTGTTTTTGTCATTTTAATTATTTTAAAATAAACATTCCTTATTGGAAATTTATATAGTTTAATTTTTTTGTAAATGATTTATATTTTTTTAGCTTAATTCCAATTAACAAAAACAAATAAGCACATTTAAATATCTGCTCAGTTAGCTTTTATTTTTATATATATATTTTTTAAATTTAGTGTAAGTTCTAGTCATATTGTGTTTTTGCCATTTTTTTGTTCTTTTAATATATATATATTTGTTTATAGCAAAAGTTCTACTTTTTGTTTCCTTTTTTGTGTATTATTTATTTATATTTTCTAATATATTGTCAGCTTTATTCCAGTTAACGAAACAAATAAGCACATCTAAATATTTGCTTAATTAGCTATATTTTCAGTTTTTATATTTTTTATGATCCATCTCAGCCATATTTGTTAAAGTAATTTAATATTAAAATATTAAATTATCTTTATATATCCATCTGTTAATGTGATGTAAATGTAATTGCTGTTCAATTCTCTGTTTTCATTTGATTAACACGAATGTTTTGTTTCTTTTTTTCTTTTTCATGCTTCTGAATGGGGTTAGGTGAGTGCACAGTCTTCTAACTCTCTACTACAGTACTTGCTCTTGTTCTCCGTGTCTTTCTCTCTTTCCCCATATCTCTTTGAGCTATTAGTGAGTGAGATCCAGCTCTTACATAAGAGGAGGTGAAGTTAATGAGATGGGAGTTATACACTCTTACCTCCGGTATCGTATATCACTCTGCAATAACACTACTGAGGAATTGGCGGTGGTGTGGCTTCCATTACTTATGCAGAATCTATTTCCCTGCTGCCGTCAAAGTGAGGCAATAAGCTTTTTAATTACAGACCGCTTATGCCACCTTTTAGAAATTACCATCTTCTTTTGTTGCACAAGCAGCTTCTTGGGGCCACTTAGCTTTGTTTCTCTTGTCCCTGTTCAGTAACATAACATTTACGATTTTAATGTGCCTCATAAAAAAAGCTTCAAGAGTAGAGAGCTTGTGGTGAAAGAGTCTATTTATGCTGCTGTTGACTCTGCAAAACTCTGGACAGAGTTGGAGTTTTAAGACCTAATGGCTGTGTAGAAGTAGATTATTAGCACAATTCCATCAGTGGCTGCTACTTTCCATCATGATCCACAGAGCCAATTTCCTGTTCGCTTTTTTCCATTGCAAATGTATGTCTCAGTGGTTTTTGTTGAGTTCCGTTTAATTGCATTCTTCTCTGTGTGTTCCAGTTCCGTGGCCTTTATTTAACGTCTTCCATTTCATTTGCCACAACTAATCAAATTGAGCAACTCTGTTTTCCACTAACAGTGTCAGGGACTTTTGTAGCGAAATAGCCATTGGGGAGGAGAGAGAGGAAACATTGTGGCTGCAGAGGTGCAAACAAATCAAATCTCACTTTGCAGGTTCAAGATCACGAAGCCCATTTCTAGCCGCTGATCAATATTGTATGGCGGGTGTAGGTAGCGGAAAGTGGTACTAGGGACGGCCGCAAGGGTTACCCTGGAAACAAGCTCCGTGGCATTTGCGTCCCTTAACCAGCCAGATTGTTCACCCAGAGGTTAATTGTCTCATGTCGATACTGGAAATGGCAATATGGGTAGTATTCGATTTCACTGGCATTTACAATGCGTAAAGACTCTTATGTTTAATTTGATTCTACATTCTATCATCATAATGAATGTTAACATGTCTAATGTATTGAAACCTGATATACAGTGATTGAGGGAATTCATTTAGTGAGGGAGTCTCTTTTGTCTTCTCTTTGAAAGAATTTTTTTGGCATTATTTTGTGGTTTACAGTTTTTTTTTATACTGTATCCCATTGCATTAATTTCAGAATTCATACTCATATCTTGGGGAAATATCAATTGTTGTGCCTTGTGATTTTCGATTTGTCTAAATGGTGTAAGTAATTAAATAATATAACATTTTACTCTGTACTCCATACTTGCATTACTTTTTTTTTTAATTGTCCGCATAGTTACGTTTCCATTACGGAAGCCCGTCTCCACCACTGAATAAAAAATAAAAAAATTGCGAGTTTTTAATCTCACAATTCAGACTTTTTTTCTCGCAATTGCGTGATACAAACACAATTCAGACTTTTTTTCACATTTGCAAGTTTGTATATGGGGGTTCTAACTTTATTACTTTCAGTTGTGAGTTTATAACACAATTCTGAGGAAACAGGTCAGAATTTGTGGATTTCTATCATGCAATTCTGACTTTATTTCTCGCAATTGTGAGTTTGTATCCAGAAATTCTGACTTTATAACTTAGAATTGTAAGTTTCTATCACACAATTCTGAGGGGAAAAAAATTGAGAATTTGTGAGTTCATATCATGCAATTCTCAGAAAATGGTCAGAATTTAAAGTTTCTGTCATGCAATTCTGACTATTTCTTGCAATTCTGCGTTTGTATCTGGCAATTCTGACTTCATAACTTACAACTGAGAGTTTATATTGTGCAATTCTGAAGAAAAAAGTCAGAATTGTGAGTTTATATTATGCAATTCTCAGAAAAAAGTCAGAATTGAAAGTTTCTGTCATGCAATTCTGAGGAAATTTTTTTTTCAGAATTTGTGAGTTAATATCATGCAATTCTGACTTTATTTCTCACAATTCTGCATTTGCATGTGGCAATATCTGATTTTATAACTTACAATTGAGAGTTTATATTGCGCAGTTCTGAAGAAAAAAGTCAGAATTGTGAGTTTATATCATGCAATTCTCAGAAAAAAGTCAGAATTTAAAGTTTCGGTCATGCAATTCTGAGGAAAAAAGTCAGAATTTGAGTTTCTGTCATGCAATTCTGACTTTATTTCTTGCAATTCTGCATTTGTATCTAGCAATTCTGACCTTATAACTTACAACTGAGAATTTAGTTTGCACAGTTCTGAAGAAAAAACTCAGAATTGTGAGTTTCTATCACGCAATTCTGAGGAAAAAAATCAGAATTTGTGAGTTTATATCACGCTATTCTGACATTATTTCTCACAATTCTGCGTTTGTATCTGGCAATTCTGATTTTATAACTTACAATTGAGAGTTTATATTGCGCAGTTCTGAAGAAAAAAGTCAGAATTGTGAGTTTATATCATGCAATTCTCAGAAAAAAGTCAGAATTTAAAGTTTCGGTCATGCAATTCTGAGGAAAAAAGTCAGAATTTGAGTTTCTGTCATGCAATTCTGACTTTATTTCTTGCAATTCTGTTTGTATCTGGCAATTCTGACCTTATAACTTACAACTGAGAATTTAGTTTGCACAGTTCTGAAGAAAAAACTCAGAATTGTGAGTTTCTATCACGCAATTCTGAGGAAAAAAATCAGAATTTGTGAGTTTATATCACGCTATTCTGACGTTATTTCTCACAATTCTGCGTTTGTATCTGGCAATTCTGACTTTATAACTTACAACTGAGAGCTTATATTGTGCAATTCTGAAGAAAAATGTCAGAATTGTAAGTTTATATTATGCAATTCTCAGAAAAAATTCAGAATTTAAAGTTTCTGTCATGCAATTCTGAGGGAAAAAGTCAGAATTTGAGTTTCTGTCATGCAATTCTGACTTTATTTCTTGCAATTCTGTTTGTATCTGGCAATTCTGACCTTATAACTTACAAATGAGAATTTAGTTTGCACAATTCTATATATATATATATATATATATATATATATATATATATATATATATGTAATTTAATTTATAATTTTTTTTTTTTTTTTTTTTTTTTTATCAAATAAATGCAGACCTGGTGAGCATAAAAGACTTCCACAAACATTAAAAACCTTACCAACCCCAAAATTTGGAATGGTAGTGTAGGCATCTTCTTCATGTTCGAGCAAAAATCCTATAATCTAGACTTATTCATACATTGCAGAATGAACCGTGCTGAATATCAGCACATTGTCATGCGTTTCAGATACTGGAATTTGCTAGCATATACTAGGTGTGATTGACAGCCGCATGCTTTGATTGTTCTCCCTTCCCTCTGTTCTTCACCTTTGATCCGTTCTGTCTCCATTTGGCAGGCATTTCCTGAGATTTACGAGGCCATTTTCAATATCCATTCACCGACTTACTCCGCTCTGTCATCTTTCAAGTTTTAATACGTGTTCTTTTAAGAAAATTGCTTCTGAAATGAATCTTATAAATCCCTTTAAGGCAGTACTTATCAAAGGCTACCATTTATAGTCACGTTTGCACTGCCTACACACAGACTTCAGATGTTCTTCCACTTCTGTTTGCCCAAACAGCTACATTTGGCACGGTAGCATACGTTTTAAGAAGAACCTCTGGTTCGCATTAGTTTGCTGTGTGCAAGTGTGTTCTTAAAGGTAGAGTTTACCTAAAAATGAAAATTGTGTCATTGTTTACTCACACGCGTTGAATTTGACAGCTTCTGGTCACCATTCTTTCATTGTAATGAAAAGGAGCAGCATCAACATTCTGCTAAACTTCTCTCTTTGTGTTCTGTGGAAGAAAGGAAGACATACAGGTTGTTGTGGAAACTTTCAGAAAACAGTGCCCTTTCTTTTGAATCTTTTGACTATGGCCATTCTTTACATTTTCGTAATTTGCTGAAATTCTCAGTGCCTTTTAAAGCACAATGATTCTTTGTGCAAAAAGAATAGCCTTAAGTTTGTTAAAGCCCATTTCAGTTCTCTAGTCATTCAAAGGTCTGCTTGTACAAAGAAATGTTTTTTCGGGTGCGGTATTAATCATTGGTTCTTGCGCAGACAGATCAGTGAAGCTGGCTTTACTTTGGCATTGTGTAATAGGTTATAGTTTCTATGGTGCTGTGATTTGATCCATGGGTTCCAATTTCGAGCCAGACTCCGGGAGATGTGATGTGACATCTCCTGTATGTGGAGGGGGTGTAACACTGGTCCACCTGGGGGTATCAGGCGGTGCTGTGTGACAATGACAAGAGGAAAAAGGAGCCTTTACACACACACTCTTCACAAAAGAACCAACGTCACTGATGATGTCATTCCATCACTGAAAGCTTTCCCGGGTAGTGCTGGCGGAGATTAGGATGGGATATTTTGTCACAGTACTTGCAGCCAACATACTTTATAGTTAACTGGTACTGTTCCATTTCGGCTAACAATGGTTTTCTATTCCAGAAGGTATTTTGAGATGAAATCACATGCACGCTTGCTGAGAATGCATTATCGTTTTTCATGGTGAATTAGAAATGCATTGGTCATATGCCACAGGAAGGAATCAAATGTAAACTTAAAGGGTTAATCCACCCCAAAATGAACATTTTGCCAATAATCACTTACCCCCTTGTCATTTCAAACCCGTAAAAGCTTCATTTGTCTGTTCTCTGTCAGCTGCGTCACCCGGATTTCTCCGTTTATTTACGCTTTGATTTTAAAGTGCTCCTATTATGCCATTTTCAAGGTTCCTATTATTGTTTTATGTGTCTCTTAAAACAGGTTTACATGTATGCAAGGTCAAAAAACACTTTAGTTTTCTCCAAAAATGGATTTAATTTGACCTCATTTCTAAATGATTCGTAAACAACTCGTGCGAAGCAGTTCGAAAAATCAGTCTCTCTAAACCCCTCCTTTCCGTGAGCCCTCACTGCTGTGATTGGTCAGATGGTGCAGTCCCTTATGATTGGTTTTTCGCGTACCATGTGTGTTGGAAAACGAAATTAGCACATCTGAATGACAGCCCTGCAGACTTGTCAATACATAGAAAAGATGGCATTGATTTTACCTTACCAAATCGAGCCAGAGTCTGGCGATGAAACAGTTGAAGTGGCTGATCGACAGGTTAGCACGGACTACCGTGGAAAGTGTTCGCAATTTGCTTATGTAAGAGAACCAGGTACCAGGTTCTATGTTGTAAACTTTAACATTGTATAATGCATTAATCAGTGCAGCCCTTCAGAGCGCAGCGGCAAAAGTTTAATTTGAACTTTGAGCGTGGAGTGCGTGCCTTGCACGCCAGTGGTGTGCCCCGTTCGATGCAGAAACAAGTCGTCTCGTGCAGCACAAGCAATTAAAATGAATGGGTTTCATAGCACAGCGATTTCCGCATTCGGTGTGAAAGTCGCTTTGTGCGCCATCCTTTACCATTACTCCAACTACTGAGACAGACAGACAGTCAAGCTGCATCAATCACAAATTTTTAGACGACAGTGGGCCCACAGTTGAACAACAGAACTACAGAAGCGTGATTTAGCCGGTTAGCAAGACATGTGTAGGGTTGTTACATAACATAACATACACAACTATGTATTTTGAACGATATATATATTTTTTTGATAGACAATAACTTTATTGCTTCACATCTTTGCAGATAGTTTATGTTTACGTACATCTACATGACACTGCATGAAAGGTCATATATGAAAAGGCATAATAGGCACACTTTAAAGAACACAGCGTATCCGGGTGAAGCAGCTGACAGAGAACAGCATACGCAGTTTGCGTCCACTGGATATTCTCCAAAATGGTGCTATGGTGATGCAAGTGAGACGAATTCTTGAATAAAGTTGTTATTTTTATTTTCTTTGCGTACAAAAAGTATTCTCATCGCTTCATAAAATTTAGATTGAACCACTGATGGCAGATGGACTATTTTAACGACGTCTTTCAGACTTTTTTGTGTCCCTAGCAGTCAAGGGGACAGTCACAATCTTTCCGGTATTCATCCAAAATATCTTAAATTATGTTCCGAAGACGAACAAAGCTTTTACGGGTTTGGATGGGGGTAAGTGATTAATGGCAAAATTTTCATTTTGGGGTGTAGCAACCCTTTAAAAGACATTTTTAATTCAATTCCGAATGACAGCCAACCCTGCTGCAAAAACCATTGCACGTCTGGCTTTATAACCATAGAACATTTCGGAATATCATCTTTAAAATGGGTCTTTTAGAGACCTCTAAAGTGAATTAGTTTGCACTTATCGTGATATTTGTAGTGGTTTAAATTTAAGATGAGAAGCGTTTGGAGCAGTGGCAGTTTTCGTGTGCTCTGAAGTGATTGTTCCACTGAAGATACATCACGCTGAGATGAGTGTTCCTGAGTGCACGATTCGCTCTTCTTGGAACGACCCACATTTTCTGCTTATACACACAGTGCTCCGTGAGCACTCATAAGAGCATATGATTCATGAGAAAATGAATTTTCTGCATTTGTAATGCCTTGTGAAATGAATTTTGTATTGATTAGGATAATAAGAGCGATCAAGCATTGCAGAAGATGTAATGTGGGGATGATTGCTAAACGCTTTTGCAAAGTGGAATTCCCATTCGTTTGATGCTGATCATGTGATCATTTTTCTTTCCCAGAAGCCTTTTTTGTCCTGGTTTATAGTGTCTGTTAAATGTAATAGATTCTAAAATATTGCAAAGAATGTAACTGCATTTAATGATGAAGTTTTATTCATCATTTAATTTAATGAAGGATTTTAGAAGAATGCTGTCCTTATGTGCTGGCAGCTTTCAGATTGTGACGCAGTTTTCTCAAGTATTAGAAGTACAAGGGATTTTTTTTTTTTTTGGAGGGGCTTCTGTCCAGATGAGAGCTGGAAAGGAGAAAGAGCAAAATATCAGTCATCTGATGCCTTAGAGTCATGGCAACGGAAAGATCTTTTGTTTGGCTTGCGTCATGCCTAGTGCCTCGCAATGGGCCCAATTCAGCACAGACTTGCAAATTAGCAAGCGCTTATGCACGTCTGTTTCTGTTTGTTGGGTTGGAAGTTAAATCTAGAGTGTTTTATCTGCAAACAGTTCAAATTCTTATTTTGTTGAACACATTTTATACACACAGAAAGCCTACCAGGCGCACATCAGACATCTGATGCAGGTCATCCTGTGCATTTAGCCAGCAAGAATCATCTCAAAATGTCACCGTGAAAATTTTTTGAATTTGAAGATCAAGGCAAATTGTACTTAATGTGTCTTCCGGGAAACATGCAAGTATCTTCTGTTGCTTCTGAAGGGCAATAATAAATGGGGAAAAAATGATATTTTAACAAAATTAAAAATTTGGACATCTTCATCCTGTTCAAAAGTTTTCACCCCGGGTCTTAATGCATTTGTTTCCTTCTGGAGCACAGGTGAATGTTTGAACATTTTTTATTAGTTGCAGACATCTTTAATGTAAAATATCTTACTCAGGACAGTACTAAATAAAAAAAGAACATGCATTTTGTATGATATCTCTTATTTTGTTAAAATCATTCACATTTTCACAGATTCTGCAAGGGCTTCCCAAACGTTCACATGCCACTTTAAGTGTGAGTCGTATGCTTATTAAAGTACTCCACAGTACTCCATAAAATAAAAAGGCATATATATTTTTTTAAATTTTAGCAGTCTTCAGTGTCACATAATCTTTCAGAAATCATTCTAATATCCTGATAAAATAGATAAATAAATTCTTATTATTTTTCAATGTTGAAAACAGTTTTACTGCTTGATACAGGCTGAAAACACTGACATTTGTAACAGTCTTCATTGTCACAATTTACTGCACCCTTTCTGAACAAAAGTATTAATATAATTACAAATAAGTAAACATGACCCCATTTTTTTATCAGTAGTGTACCTTCATATAATAACAAAGATAATTCAATAATGTAATTCTGAATAAATAAATGCATATAAAAAGCTCACAAGAAATCATTTTGTATCACATTATTAGAAATAAATTAATTCATATCAAATTAACAGCAGGTCCTGCATCAGCAGCACCACACGCGTGCGTCATGGTACTTTTGTGAAGACTGACACGGAAGAAAAGAAATAGTTTAATATTTTTGTTGTTTTTTTTTGCACACAAAAAGTATTCTTGTAGCTTCATAAAATTAAGGTTGAACCACTGATGTCACATGGCCATATTTTATGTGTCAGATATTTTATTGATGTCCTTACTACCTTTCTGGGCCTTCAACGTTTCAGTTGCGTTGCTGTCTATGGGTCAGAAAGCTTTTGAATTTCAAAAATATCTTAATTTGTGTTTTGAAGATTTGAAAATTACAAGTTTGAAACAACATGAGGTTGAGTAATTAATGACCGAATTTTCATTGTTGGCTAAACTATCCTATTAATACTAGGTCTACAGTATCTATTCTCCATTCTTAAAGTCTGGCCACAAAAACAGCAGCTATGATCCATGATAAATCTACCCTTCAATTGCATTAATTAACAACTTCTATGCATGCCTATAAATACATGCATCTAAAAAAGCCAGTACTACGTTATTATAGTAGATTAAGCTTGCACGTGTTGCACGCAAACCCTTAGTAAATCAGGTCTTTAGTCATGCAGCCAAATGTGTAATAAATTTCATGACGATGAGCTAATATTTCATCTTCTGGGAAAAACATTGCCTCTATTTGGTTGTATCACTATTTAGCACTAGTTCTGGGTCCAGAGGTTATTTCTGAATCACCATCAAATGTTTCCCATGGGTTTGACGCAGCTTTTGTGTGTGCGAGTGTGCACATGTACCTGTTTTATATAGGCTAGTTTATTGAACGGCTGTGCTATCTTGGCCTTGTTTCACAGTAATCTGTTAACCCAGCCAATTAGTGTGGCAACAGCACACCATCCACATTTGTCTCTGTCAAGCTGGCCAACTCCTTCACACACATATACACACACACACACACACACAGACCCTATACCTGGGTCAGATTCTTGCAACATTGCCAATATCTGTACCGGTGAACAGCAGGATCCAATTATCACCTCTAACCACAGAGGAGTACATGCTAAATACACAATAATGAAATTACATATTTGGTATATTGCAAACAGTTTTCATAGTAATGACAATTATGTATTAATTGAGGAGAAAAAAATACTTTTATATAGTGTCATATTGGTCTTTATAGCAGTTCGACCTACTCTTTGGAAGCCGCTGAATGTTGTAAATGTGTCATCCACATGTTACTGATATTAACACCCACCCACACATGCAAGACACACTAGGTGTAGATTTGCTTTGGGAGGGGCAAAGTCACAAACCTGGTTTCCATGGAAACAAAGGCAGGACATTAAAGGGATTAAGCGACGAGGTTGCCTCGACGACCGTGCGTGCAGCCGTGCACTTGCGTGAGCGTGACTAGCATGAGCATGAATGCAACGTCATTGAAGTGCGGTGACGTTATTTGCGCATCATCATGAATGCTGTGGATCCGCTGCATCCAGAGGAGCCAAGTTTTGCTAGTGATTTATACTGCAGCGTGTGTGAATCATCTGTTATTTGCTGAACAAAGCCACAGATGACGCTTGAAATTACAGGATTTTGACTGGCTGGATGGATGGTTGTGTGTGAGTTTGACATGAATGTGAGAATAATTTCTGCATTCTGCAGATAAAGCTGTGTGAACCTCAACTGTGTTGAATGTTAAGGTTTTTAGTTGGAGCATTAATGCAAGTGCCCTGAGTTTGAACATCCAAAATGCAGTTTAAATGCCGCTTCAAAGGATTCTAAACGATCCCAGCTGAGGAAGAAGGGTGTTATCTAGTGAAACAGTCTGTCATTTTCTAAAAAAAAAAATATATATATATATATATATATACTTTTTAAACTTAAATGCTCGTCGTCTAGCTCTGCCATGTGCATTCGTACTCTGTGTAATCTGGGTCAATACAGTTAGGGTATGTCGAAAAACTCCCATCTCATTTTCTCCTCCAACTTTAAAATCGCCCTACTTTGCTGCAGAAGTGCTGACCCAGTGTTTACAAAGTGAATGTGCGAAGAAGGTCAAATGCCCTTTACAAAAAAAGGTAACACAGCAATGTTGGACGATTTTGAAGTTAGAGGAGAAAATGAGATGAGAGTTTTTCGACCTACCCTAACTGTATTGACCCAGATTACACGCATGTGCATCGCAGAGCTAGTTAAGATGAGCATTTGAGGTTAAAAAAAAAGTATATAAATTTGTATTTTTTATTATTTTTATTATTTTTTTTTTTTCAGAAAATGACTGATCGTTTAACAAGTTAGGACCTTTCTTCCTTGGATGGGATCGTTTAGAGCCCTTTGAAACTGCATTTAAACTGCATTTTGGACGTTCACAGGCACTACTATATGGAGATAATTCCTAAAATGTTTTCCACAAAAAACATAATTTCTTTATGACTGAAGACAGAAAGAACATCTTGTTATTATTAAAACAATATTATACTATTGTTTTATGTAAAGGTGCATGTTAGGGTTGCCATGTTTTCACAACAAAACCAGCCCAATTGCTACTCAAAACTAGCCCAGTTGTATTTCGAGGGGTGTCCCCAGTTAAAATTGCATTCGGGGGCGTAAAATAAATGCTTTGTGTCAGGATTTCCCTAGTAAATTCACATTCCAGGGGCTAAATATGACATTATTTGGGTCGCTTCAATCCGCAACACCAAAAAAAAAAAAACGCGGACTTGGCAACACAGATAGTGTTGCTCACTAACTTGTTCAAGTACTCCTGACACTATGTATAAATGTATATTCTGTGAAAATTACAGTGTTTTCTGACCTTAGATGCATGTAAACCTGTCGTAAGGGGCTCCAACTCAATATTAGGACACTTTTACGTTCCAAACTCTCAAGACCTTCGTTCACCTTCGAAACACAAATTAAAATATTTTTGATGAAATCCAACAGCTTTCTGACCCTGCATAGACAGCAACACAACTGACACATCAGTGATTCTTAATTTTAATTTGAAGATACAAGAATACTTTTGTGCACAAAGAAAACAAAAATAACTTTATTCAACCATTTCTTCTCTTCTCTGTCAGTCGCAGGAGCGGGCTTTCTGACGCAGAGCGTTCATCTCTGTTAGTCACATAGACTTTTAACACTCTTCTTAGTACCTTTCTAGGTCTTGAACGTGTCAGTTTCGTTGCTGTCTATGCAGGGTCAGAAAGTGCTCAGATTTTATAAAAAATATCTTCATTTGTGTTTTGAAACTGAACAAAGGTCTTAAACTTTGTACTTTTTATATATATATATATATATATATATATATTTATCCTTCAGTCTGACTGCTAATAATCTATTAACTCTTTGTTTAGTGTGATGAATTCCTGCTGCCATGCAGGTTTGTACATTTGCTTGGATAGAGAGTGATCTTGACATGAGAGAAAACACAGACGCTCCAACAAAAATCTCTTCTTGTTCCAGCCATAGTCCTGCAGCTTTGCTCCCTACTCTTCTTCCACTGCACACTGCTCACATACTCTGGATGTACGGACACCCAGTAGACAAGATAAAAACGAGGTCTTCTGCCAAAATGTGGTGACTGGACATTTTGTTGATTCAGGAACACCATCATTTTTTATGACAATTGTTCAATTCCTCCTGCGAAATTGGTTCTCTGACCTAATCAAATGTCATTACCTTGGTAGCGGCACATCATTCTCAAACAAATTGCTTGTCTGATGGGCAGACTTCTATGGTAGTATGGTTTTAGTTTTTTCGAAAAATGTCTAATGATGCTTTGGAGACAAATTCATGCGCATGAAGCACAGTCACCTTGACAACTTAAGCCAAATTCAGCATAACAGCAGGGAATTCATACAAATCTGATTGGAGACTGAGGGACCATTATGTATTGCATTCAAATTCTTTTGTTCTTGCATTAAAGCCTAGCTAAAGAAACTGGGGACTAGTCCAAGCAGCATATGGCATAGACGTTGCCAACAAGACAGGCCTTTGGCAAATTTGAGTGCACTCAGCTTCTAAATCCTTAGAGTACATATATGCAACAGCTGTGTTTCATGTTCCAGCCTTGTGAGAGCCAAGTCTATCTCTGAGATGAATTTCCAGCATGGGTTTCTATGTCCATAACAGGTATCGTCTTAAGTGGTTTTTCAGCGTCTAGCCTGTAGTAAAGAGCACCTGCAGAGCACCAAATTCACCTCCTGAAGATACACCTGCGTGTTTTGATATCCTCTGCTCCAACATCAAGTAATTAATAAAACTAATGTCCAATTTATATCTAACACCAGCATTTTGCGACAAACATTTTTGACAGACTTAGATTACTTAAGAAACAGAAAAAAAATGTAAAACTAGGGCTGTCAACTCAAGGCTGTTCTCAATCACTAGCGGTGGTCTAAATTTTTATTTTGTTTGCTTAGGGAACTAACAAGTCCAAAAGACACGAAAAACATAAACTGTTCCCTGTTTAAATTCAAAACATGAGAAAGTAAACTATAAAGTATAAACTATTAATTATTCATGCTTTTGCAAGGATATAGATAGCTACTTTCAATACTTCAGTCATTTGTTGAAAAAACATGCATTCAGTTCTATATGAATAATATTTAGGCATTCCAATGTGAACCAGTTAAAAAAAATAATGTATAATCAACGTACAAAACTTCTCAGCCCTAGAGGTCGTACTACACTGTGCTAAATATACATGTGTAAGTACATGTGAACTAGGACTAGGGTCACAATATCGAATTAATTTGTGGCCAAATTAATTCACAATGATGATATTATTGCAACATCTATTTAAAAAGTTTGAAAAATAAATAAATAGTAATGTTGTCAATCAAATTCATCTTTTTTGTTTTCGATGTTTTTTATCCAGTGAATTACTCTGAGTATGAGTGTAGGGAGGAAGAGAAGTTTGTAACCATAACTACAAAAACATACAAAGAATAAACTTACTGTTCATCTGTACTTCCTGCAGACTTCCTTCTCCTTTTTTCAGTTTTATGGCTGGTGGCCACCAGTATTAAGGTGCAATGATGTATTAACATGATTTTCATTATTTTTATAAATATCACAGTTAGCTGTGCTGTGCTGTGCTGTGCATTAAGTCGTTTTGAGTCTCAAATCACTGTAAAAATCACCATGTAAAAATAGCTAGCTAATGCTGCTGATGTTGTATGCTTTAAATGATTTATGACAGCTAACATTGTCTAGCTGTTCAGTCATCTATGTTCCAGACTGAGTCATTTTGAGCTGGTAACCATGACATAGCTTTAGATATGACTGACATGCAGCTCTACTCTATTTTCTTATACAGACCTCTGTTGTCGTAATCATTGACTTATTCTTAAAGGTCATCGGACACCCATTTTCCACGTGTTGATATGATTCTTTAGGGTCTTAATGAAAAATCTATAATATATTTTAATTAAAAATTCTCAATGGCTGTGTAAAACAACACCCTTTTTACCTTGCCAAAATCAGCTCTGCAAAAAGCACCCTGTTCTGGTCGAGGCTGCTTTAAATGTTAATGAGCTCTGCTCGCCCCGCCCCTCTCTTCTCTCTGTGGAGTGACGAGCCTGTTTACTTTAGCCGTATTTAGCCGCTAAACTTGCTAAATAGCACGTTATTAGGAAAGGTGATTGCAGAGATTCATAAAAAAAAAACCTTATACTCACTTCTGCTGTAGGTGAAGCTGGATCACGAATGATTTGTGTGAACATAGGTGCATTCATGTAGATCGGGAGCCGCATTCCCTTCACAAACAAACTTAATCCACTGCATCTTCAGCGGCTCAGATGTCGGGGGTAAATGACAACCACTATGTTCATTATTACATCCAGCAACACAACACCTCAATCGCTCAGTCGGAATCTTTGCAATGTGCTTTTATTTTCACATCTGTCCTTCAGACTTGTGAAATTGTAGTAGTTATTTTAATAATTCACAGATCAGTTCACAGGCTAATGGGACGGCAATTATATCTTTCTAATGTGCAATTTGTTTTCTTCCTGTGTAAACTTCTGAGACACGAGGGCTAAATATTTAAAAGTTAAGAAGAATTTACTGTTGCAATAGGCGTCATATTTTGAAGAAAAACTATTTGTTGTTCAGATCAGTGTTTTTGGACAAATCTTAGGTGAATTAATTGATCCGGTTCACTTCCATGCATCTCATTCATAACTGATTGAACTAGAACATCTCATTCATGAATCAACTGGGACATCTTGATTTTGAACAAACTGAATGAACTGGGGCGTCTCGTTTGTGAATGTGAATCTGCTGATGACTGTTGTTCGATTTGTTAGTCTTATTCGCAACAAGGAGAGAAAGAGAGAGAAAATTAATAATGTGAAAAAAATTGCTTACTAATGCTATGCACAAAATTATATTATTGAAACGATCTTATGAACTTCATTATAGCTATTATTCTTGTTTTTTATACTTTCTTAAAGGAGTAGTTCACTTCCAGAGCAAACACTTACAGACAATGTACTCACCCCGTTGTCATCTAAGATGTCTTTCTCTCTTCAGTCGAAAAGAAATAGTTTTTTGAGGAAAACACTTCAGGATTTCAGTTTAAATGCAGCTTCAAAGGGCTCTAAACAATCACCTGAGGAAAAAGGGTCTTATCTAGCAAAAAAAAAAAAAAAAGTATACTTTTTAACCTCAAATGATTGTGTTGTCTAGCTCTGCGTGTACTTTGTGCATTCCAGTTCAGTCGTCCAGAAGCACTGACCCAGTGTTTACAAAGTGAACGTCCAAAAAAGGTCAAACGCCCTTTACAAAAAAGGTAAAACAGCGATGTAGGACAATTTTGAAATTGGAGGAGAAAATGAGATGGAAGTTTTCCAACCTACCCTAACTGTATTGACCCGGATTACACAGAGTATGCATGCACATGCATGCACAGAACAAATCAATGAACAAATTCATCTTTTTAGTAAATAGACTCACTGATATAAGATGAGCATCAATCCCTACCATTGCTTTATATCAGAACCTTTTTTTAAAAGATGAGGATTGTTTCAGATTAAGAAGACGACAGCTTGCGACACATCTAATAATGAATAAACATTTACATTAAAGGAAGAACTGCATTTGATTATCAACACATGTTGACAACTCAAAAGTAACAACCAGCACACCATAATTGCAAATAATGCAAATATCAATAAAAAATTGGGTGGCAATAAGCATGATTTATTCATACTGTGGTGCATGGTGGGACAGAATACATATGGCGACATGAGACATACTGCTGTTGCACAAAACAGCATATGTAATAACCCAAAGGCAGATCTATACAGGTGGAGCTGGGGAGGTGGAGGGTTTCAGAGGAACTCTGCAAAATGAAAGCACGCTGCAAAATGCTCTGGTGAATGCTAACCACCATTTAAATGTAAACCAGTAAGCTCAATTGGCTGTGTGTGCAACATGAACCAATCAGCTTGTGCGAAGTAGTTCAAAGCTAAGAATATCGTTAGCTTGGGTTAACGACACATCAGCCTGCACCGTCTAGAGTTTTCATGACAGAATTTTGCATTTAAAACAGTAATTGTGTGAAATAATATGACAACATTTTTCAATATACTTAATTTTTTCAGTTTTAATATAATTAAAAATGGCATTTATTCATGTGATGTGAAAGCTGAATTCTCAGCAGCCATTTGTTGCTCAAGAAAATTTTTCAGGATTCTTTAACATTATAAACGTCTTTACCATCAACGCTGATAAACTGAACGCGTCCTTGCTGAACAAAAGCATTGTGTATTGTTAGGTTTTTAAATGTCACTTTCATCAAACTTTTAAACTGCAGTGTACTTGTAGTTTACTTAAGCTGTAGCCCTCCATCCAAAGTAAATGTTCAGAATCTAAATAAAGCTACAATAAGAACTTCCTAAATATAGAGCCGAAATAGCCAGTCAGGGCCAGAGGGATACCAAATAAAGGGATCATCTGCTAATCTCTCTCCTTTAGAACAGAAAGATACAACTATAATGGATTTTGGATAAAGCATAAATCCTCTGAGACTGTCATCACGACAGAGATCAGCAGGGCGTCTGGTTTCCATTTGCTAGACTGTTACCATGTGTATATCCTAGTTGTTGATGAAATCCATCAGAGTAACATTTAAACTGTGCAAGAAAAATAGGCACGTGTCTTCTGTCTTTAAGTGCGATTGGAAACAGACTTACTCACTGTGTGATTTCCCCCGCACTCCGGATCTTCTTGTTTACTGCTGAGCAGAGGCCACCGTCTTCCTGTTTTTGAAAGTAAAGAGCTGCGGTACACTCGAGAGAAGCTGTTTCTGCCAGGTGTCAGCGGACCTATGATACTCGACCCCCTGAGGAGGTAGAAGCGTGACCGAATGACAATGCAACCAGAGACTGCCACTAACAGATACAGTAACCCTCTCTCCGTTGCCCTGAGTCCCTCCAGCGTTTTTGACTGGTGGAAGGATGAATTTAGAGTTCAAAGAGCTTCCACTGGACCACTCCTGACTCTGTTGGGAATTTAAATATGATGGATTTTAACCTGTCAGAGAACAAGCACTTTGTAAAGTCCTGTCTGAGTCTGGGTACCTACTCATACCGACGGCACTCTTGGGTCTGGTAAGCACAAATGTGGGCGTATGGTTGTAACCACTGCAGCCACCTGTTCGTTTGTTTAGATTAGTTGACTTAGCTTGCGTAGCTTGTTGTAATGGCAAATCAAACTCATTTATGTTCTAGGTGCACAGTTGCACATTGTTTTGAGAGCAGAATGTTCAAAATAGGGTCTTTGTGCCATCACAGTTTTAAGGTTATCCATTCCTTGTATCAGAGGATTCTGAAAGCTAGCAACCCTAGAATTGATATCCAGGTGGATGAGGTTTAATTTTACTCATGCAGAGGCGAGGACTTTTCTCCAGTGAGACTAAAATGTCTTAGAAAAGAGAGTGAATTTCTTTTAAAAATCTGCTGTTTTGTTCTTGGAAATGTATGACCTTTTGCCACTGTCTCTATTGCAGTCTCTCAGCTTGACATATTCTCATTGCTCTCTCTCTCATTGATAGTCAGGCTTGAATGGGTTCAGTTTGTGGTTGATTTATTGCTTATTCAGTATTTTTAAATATATACTTAATATAACATAGCAGTATATTCTATATAGTGCATTATTAAGTATATTTTTCACTTTTCTTGCCTACACAAAATGAAATAGGAGGTGTTTCTTAAGATCACATGCACATATTCCTTATGAGAGATTTTCTTACTATTGGGAGATGTATTACTTACTATTGGAGAAAGCGTAACGGTCAACTTGGATCACGTGTGCCTTGATTACCAATCACATTACAGCCTTGACGTCATTGAATTTCAGTTCAGAGTTGTGTGTCACTCAATCGCCATTTACGAATACTTGTCGCAAAAAGTCAGTTAAACGGCATTATAAAACTGCATTTTTTTGTTGGTGTAAACTCTAAAAATAGTTCAGTCCAAAAGTATTGTTGAGTGTAAAACATAGTGAAAATTAGACAATAGGAGGTCGATTCATTAACCCTTAAATGCATGTGTGTTTCACTAATCAGCATTAAATATTCGGGTCTTTAGCGACCTGGACCTATATATCCAGCACGGATGGATCTCTACAATAGCAAAAAACTCTCTTGATATTTTAAGAACAGTTACCAGAATCATATTCTCAAAACTATCGCTTTCAGTGACTTCAGAGTCAACATTTTGATCACTGGCAGCAATGACATTTCTATTTTATTGCGGAATTGCTCTGCTGTAAAGCCATTCAAACCAATTCAGTTCTTGCTGATGATATTCTTTTGTTTTATGCCTACGATAAGTATTAGTGAAACATCACATCATTATTGTCCATCAAACGGTGCCACCTCGAGGAATAAAGGTGAATTGCACATATTGACTCATCAGATATTTACATATTTTTTTGCATGAAAAATATACTTGCATGATTGCACACCTTGGGTCTCTAGCGACCCTATACACTTTTTACAAAAAAATTATGAGAAAACAGATATTCTTTTATGTTTTGTCATATTGTTCATAATGAACAGATTGAGGAATACTAAGAAAGTTGATGTCAAACTTAACAAAATGAAGGAGGGAGCGGGTAGTGAATGACATCCCAGGTCGCTTAAGACCCGAGGTATGCATTTCAGGGTTAAATGATAAGCTGTTTCCTCCATTTACATCCATTCAAAGAAAACGGCCTCTGGTCTCCTTTCCCAAACCGGAAGTGTTAGCTTTAGCCGTTACGCTTTTTTGGCTAAAGGTTCCAGGCGTGCCTTCTATCAGCTTTGTCTTAAAGATGCTCTTTTCTGTTTATTTTGTTGGCTGTTATGGGAGTTACTTGGATGTTATCATGACACCTAGTGGCTGGATGATGCACCTTGCAAAAAATGAAAGGTGTTCGATGCCATAATAGAAATTTACTATTTATAGTTGGTCATTATTCAGTGACCCTATAATATAGGGGTTATTTAGGTAATATGTGCTGTTCTTGGCTGGTCATGTTCTCTAAAAATGGCTGTAAATTAATTGTCGTAAGAGTGAGATAGACTGTTGCTTTGCTTATATAGTATGCTTGTATTGTGTTTGACCAGATTAGGTGCACATGCTCCCCTCAAACTTTTTGTTTCAGAACTCATTTGTAAGAGCTGCACACGGGCACACAGAAGGCAGCTGTCATGCCTGTACAGAAGATCAGCTTACAGCATGCTTTGTGACAGGGTCATAGAATACTCTGCTCTACACATATCATGTCCAACAACAGCCCTGACCCTTCTAACAGTGTAATACAAGTGTCTGATATGGAAAAAGTGTATGTTATTGTTATAGCATACATTCAGAAAGCAGTGACAGTCAGGGTGACTTGCTTGTTGAACTAACTAACTAATCTACATGATTTTTGAGTTTACAAATAATTTACCTACCCCCTTGTCATCCATGATGTTCATGTCTTTCTGTCTTCAGTTGTAAAGAAATTATGGTTTTTGAGGAAAGCATTGCAGGATTTTTCCACATATAATGGACTTCATTGGTGCCCCAATTTTGAACTTCCAAAATGCTTTTGAAAAAAATCTGCTTCAAAGGGCTCTAAATGATCCCAGCCAAGGAAGAAGGGTCTTATCTAGCGAAACTTATTGAAAAATAAAATTTGTATACTTTTTTAAGCACAAAAGCTTGTGTAGCACAGGCTCTGGGATGCGCGTCCACGATGCTATGAATTAGTAATGGATCGTTCTTGAACGATTCTTTCATTTTGAACAAATCTTTAATGTGACTCAGGAAGAACAAGTCGCCTCGTGTAGTGATTCGTTCAGTCGCGAATGCGCAACATCCTGTTAGGTTCTGTACTGGAATTAGTTCACCTGTTTCGAGTCTTTGGGTTTTTCGAGTCATTCGTTCATCTTATGGGGCTGTCACGTGATGAACGAACGACTCGGACCCGAAAACTTGTCAGATAAGAGGTGAGGTGAGCTAATCATAGACTAAAGACCCAGGTAAACAATGAATTAATCTTTTCTATTTCTTACAGCATTATAGTTTTGTCTTGTTTGTAGTGTGATCAACGTTTGTGTAAGCTGTAGATGTGTTAGGGAAGTAACACGTAACATTTTAATTATATTTTGCTAAAATGAACAAAATGACTCGAAAAAAGATTCGTTCATTTTGCTGAATGAGACTCAAAGGTCAGAGTCGGTAAAATGATCCGAACTTCCCATCATTTCTACGAATCACGTGTAAGTTTATCGTCTGTGTACTGAGCATGGCGAAAACCTCCATCTTATTTTCTCCTACAACTTGAGAGGAGGACATTGTTGTACCTTTTTGTTTGTAAACAGCGTTTGACTTACTTGCACTTTCTTAGTCTTTGCGCGTTCACTTTGTAAACATTGGGTCTGTAGTTCCACGTGACCTTTCGACGTGATTCAGTAGTACGTAGCATTGTGAACGCGCATCCCAGAGCCTGTGCTACACAAGCTTTTGTGCTTAAAAAGTATTAAAGAAAATAATTTTCCAAAAAAAATGACTGATCATTTCGCTAGATGAGACCCTTCTTCCTCGGCTGAGATCGTTTAGAGCCTTTTGAAGCTGCATTTAAACTGCATTTCGGAAGTTCAAAATCGGGGCACCAATGAAGTCCATTATATGGAGAAAAATCCTGAAATGTTTTCCTCAAAAACCATAATTTCTTCATGACTGAAGACAGACAGACACGAACATCTTGGATGACAAGGGGGTGAGTAAATTATTTGTGAATTGTTGTTCTGGAAGTGGAGTTCTCTTTTAAGCACAACTTTGCTATTAAAAGAAGGTATCAACAAGAATTTACAGAGTTCCAAACCTGTACTTTCCATTATAATTATTACATTTAGTAAACAAAATGCAGAAGAATAAAAAGAACAAATAGATCTACCAGAGTTTTTTTTTTTTTTTTTTTTTTTTGACAAAACTTGCCTGATCAGGGCTTACAGTACACATTTACCTCATAGTGAGCATTTTTATGAACTCTTTGACGGTGCATTGTTGTTTGAAGCATTCCTATTCCCAGTTCAGCCACTTTTTGAAATCGACCTGAAATGTAATTCACAGTTCCACATCCCTATGTCTCCACTTCCCCATCTCACCTTCAACCTAAGTGAGATTTGAAATTGACTGCATTACAAATGGAACTGATCCCAGTGCTTTAATACAGTCTGTTTACTCAATTATGGAATACATTACGCATTAAGCAGCAGACACCTGATAGGGCTGCATTACTCATGAAAATGAGATGCGGTTATGTGTAATTTTCATGATCAGCAGGTTGTTATCCCAGTAGCTGAAACTTAAGTGCTATCCTGTGTTTTTGCCAGTCAGATAAGCTTGTATAGAGTGAGTGGTGAAAGGTGAAAGCGTGTAGATTGGGTCCGCAGGGCTCTCAGATAGCCAGCTTCGCAGTGGGAGTCAGGTCCTTTTGACTTTTACCACCCCTTATGATGCCATTTCATTTCCCCCTTGCCCTCTAACACTCATTTTCACAAGTTCTTTTTTTTCACCTTCTTTTTTTTTCACCTGCTTTCTTTCACTTTCTAATAGCTTTTCAGACTGACTTATTTTTCTTCTTAATGTTCTTTTCTTCACTTGCTTTAAAGCAATAGTTCACCCAAAATGAAAATTGTCATCATTTATTGACCATCATTTAGATGTGCTCCAAATTGTAAACTTTTTGAAGCCTTTTGAATGGTTATACTGGCAGTCACAATTATTAATCAAAATATATATATATATATATTCACTTTCACATAAGCACAAATTAAGAGAATGTCAAGTTTATTTTACCTCATTTTGTGTCCTGATGTATTTATCATATAAATTACCACTTTCAGTATAAAGTCAAAACAGGTACAAGAAGAAGCTAAACCAACTGCAAGCAGTTCAGGTTTGCTTGCAGATTTAGTCGCCGCATAAAGTGCAAATGATCATATGAAAAAAAACAGACACTAGGCAAACACTAGGCAGAAAATCTATCAATTTAAGAGCAGAGCTTTTGACATCTGGCAACCACAAGCATAAAAGATTCTGGAGGCTTATTACCAATGCAAGACAATGTCAAATGACAAATGATAAATGAAACATTTTTAGGTTAAATAACCAGCAGGCAAATATTGAGGCGATTATGTTTCATTGATTGAAACAAGCAGAATTCATGATCACGATTAAAATATGATTTATAGCTCTAGTTTTATGTGAGGAACACGCCGAAATATAAGTCATTTCAGTGTGTTTTTTCATGCAGATTTATCAAATGGTTTCAGATAAAGCTGGCTTTTCATTTCTAGGTGAACTGTGCCTTTAACTGTTCTGTTTTTTCTCTCTCTACTTGGCTGTCCTCTGTCTCACACCTGTCAGAGAACATCACATCTGTGAATAAATCAAAGAGATGCATGAAGTTCCTATTGGACTTGTTAGATTGAATTAGACAGAGCAGGTAAACAAAGGTCTGTGCACTTTGATTAGAAGTGAGAGAGAGAGTGTCACATGAATCTGTGAAGTAACCCCTAGAGTGACAGGTATGTGATGTTATGCAACGATTCAGTGATTTTGAACACATTAAGTCCGAATATGTTTGTGCTTGGTGTTCATAAGGGTGAAATTCAGAGAGAACAATTTAATACTCTAAGTATTTTTTTCAAGGTGATTCTGTTAATAAGTGCTGACCAAGGTCAGGAATTAACAAGGGTCTGTGGCAAAAATACCACCAAAATGAACAAAATGCCCCATAAATTCAAGACAAAGGGGCAAAAAATACCCCTGCACAAGTAGACAATGTATTACGGTTGTCGCAAATAAAATTGAATGTGAATATGAATGAAAAGTGTCAATTTGCGGAATTATATTTAGATTAGCTCACACTGCATCAGATTGTTGTTATGTGCTGTTTTGTGCAGTGTTGAACCTTATAACCAATCAAACGCATTTCTGTTGAACTTAGGAATGCATTGGCCAATCAGAGCCGCTTAAATTAGTCAAAGCTGATGAGTATGCACGCTCATAAACGAATCATAAACAACGCAGTGCAGTGTAAATAAAAGATTAATTTCGTAGCTTCAGCGATTATAACAAGAGGTTTTGCGTAAGTTGTGCTACACCGATATGTTTGTCTATGAAGCCAGAATTTGACATGCCCAAAGTGAAACTAAAATGTTTTTGTATTGTTTTCTATATCTATATTAATAATCATTGTTACAATATAAAGAGCAAAATAATCTACAATAATGATTTTTGTCATAATATTGCAGCCCTATGAGCTCCTGATTTTTACATGTATCATTTAGATACAGTTTTAAAAGTGTATTTTTATTGACAACAGTAAAGTAATTGGGTAAAATGTAAATATTTGACATTAAAGACAGGTCGTTCATGTTTATAGTGAGAGGAAATTAGTGAGAGTCAAATTCTGTCAATAACAGATTTGGAGAAATTTGGCACTTACTCACAATAAAAAAAATAAATAAACAAAAACACAATAATTCACAAATAATCGCAACTCCATCAGTGACGTAGGTTTTTAAGGTCAATACCCTGATAGCACAAGTATATCTAGGAGATTTTACATTTGCAAGACGTAGTTTGGTAATCTGCAATACGTCTGTTGGACGTTTCCTATCAGATATCAAATAGATGTCTTTTAGATTTTAGATGTTTAAGATGTTTATTATTTAGAATGTATGTAAAACTGACATCTTAGAGATGTCTGCCAGATGTTTGTATACAGCAGATGCTTTCCAGATCAAGAGATCTTTAACAGATATCTTGCAAATGTACGTGTGCTATCTGGGATAAATTAATATATTTGTAACAATACAGAGTTACATGATGCTTCATATAGAAAGAGTAACAAAATACATTTTCCCTAAAAAAAAAATACTTTAAATCCCAATATTTTTGAAGCCCTAATTCATGTTTTCTGTTCCACAGTTCCTGTAGACTACTTGAGGTGAAATTATAATCAAGGATAATTTGTAATCAGTTTACTTGAGCGCCTCAGAGTCAATCACTAATCAACCCCAGACACAATCGAAGAAATGACATTAGAACAAAAGCTGGTGTGCTGCTCTCCTCTCTTTGTCTCCTGTGTGCCAGTGCTACTCGGGTATCAGGGTGTCAAGTATGGAGGTTAGTTGTACAGTAGGTAACGGCTCAAAGTGACCAAGTAGGTGAAGTCTGCTTGGTGATTCTGTTCCTCAACCTGTTTGAAGTGTTAGACGGATAGTCAGCCTTCTACTGCTGTTCACGCTGCCAGAGATGAGTGTCGTAATGGGGACAGTTTAAACAGAAATGTACATTCTGTCAACATTTACTCACCCTCAAGTTGTTCTAAACCTGTATGAGTTTCAGTTGAACACAAAAGAAGATATTTTGAATAATGTTGGTAACCAAATAGTTGACGGGCAAGTCTTGACTTCAATATGGAGGGAAAAAAGCAGAAGTCAATGGCTACTGGTTTCCAATATTCTTTAAAGTGTCTTCTTCTGTGTTCAACAGAAGAAAAAAAACCCTTACAGGTTTAGAACGAGTGACAGAATGTTTATTTTTGGGTGAACTGTCCCTTTAAAGGATTAGTTCACTTCCAGAACAAAAATTTACAGATAATGTACTCACCCCCTTGTCATCCAAGATGTTCATGTCTTTTTTGATTTGAACAGAACATTTCAGGATTTCTCTCTATGTAGTGGACTATGGTGCCCCCAAATTTGATCTTCCAAAATGCATTTTAAATGCAGCTTCAAATGGCTCTAAATGATCCCAGCTGAGGAAGAAGGGTCTTATCTAGAGAAACAAAAAAATAAAAAAATTAAAATAAAAAAGTCTAGCTCTGCCTGAACTGTTTTTTCTGGATCAAGACAGTTAGGGTACGTCTAAAAACTCCCGTCTCATTTTCTCCTCCAACTTCAAAATCGTCCTAGATTGCTGTTTTACCCTTTTTGTGAAGCGTGTTGATCCTCTTTGCATATTCACTTTGTAAACTCTGGGTTGGTACTTATACAACGATATAGGATGAATTTAAAGTTGGAGGAGAAAATGAGATGGGAGTTTTTAGACGTAGCCTAACTGTCATGAATGGAAAAAACAGTTCACACAGCTAGACAAGACAAGCATTTGAAGTTAAAAGTATATAAACTAATTTTAAAAAAATGATTGTTTCACTAGATAAGACCCTTCTTTATCAGCTGGGATCGTTTAGAGCCCTTTGAAGCTGCATTAAACTACATTTTGGAAGTTCAAATTTGGGGGCACCATAGAAGTCCATTACATGGAGAGAAATCCTGAAATGTTTTCCTCAAAAAACATAATTTCTTTACGACTGAAGAAAAAAAGACCTGAACATCTTGGATGACAAGGGGGTAAATTATCTGTACATTTTTGTTCTGGAAGTGAATCCTTTAAGATCAGCACTTATGTTATTTCCCCCCTTACATCTGCTGGATTAAATACAGAATGTTATTTTAGTAATAATCAATTGTCAGTTTAATTAATGATCAGTTACCAAACATAATTCTCAATACATTAAAGTAAGTGTACAAGCTCATAATACACTTTTTATATAGACTGTTAAGGTTAATGTGTAAAGTAAAATCATCTTATATATTTGAAGATGTAAAAACTATAAATGTTAATAGTGTACCCCTGATATTGTCTTAATTTTGGTGAAAATCTTGAAAGACTTTGACTTAAAAGTAGACAGTTTTGGTATTTTTCTTGTTTTTTAGTATTTTGTTACATTATTTAGTAAGTTAAATTGTAAAAAATGGGAGTATTTTTATTTTTTTTTATTTTTAACGTAAAAATACTGTAATGAGGAGAAGTAGTGGATCATAAAATATTTATTGTGCAAATGTTACTCATATTATGAGCCATCCTTTAATTGTTAGTTGAAGTTTGATCTATTAATTAATTATTATTAATTAGTTGCTCATCATCTCTTCTCAATTAAGTTATACAACTCAAATGATCATAAAAGACTCAGCAGGCAAGGTTTTAATTAAATATCAGCTAAGTCTTACTTGAGGCTTGATTTTCTTTGTTTGTAAAATTCTGCCATCTAGTGGCAGTACGGTGCACTCTTATAAGTGTTACTGGCATTCGTGTTACCACTACATTTAGGGTTTCAATGCACTACTAACCCATTAACACTTAACAGCCATATCCTTTTGCATGACTTTAATTAAACATGTTTTATTAAAATCATTAAACTGATTACATTAAATAAGAAAGCACATTAGATAAATGATTTAATCACAGACGTAATCATGGCTCCCGAGGCTAGTGTAGTAAGTGAAGTGTATGAAGTCAAAAAATATTTAATTTTTAACCTATTAGGTTCTTAAAGGACAAATTTTGATGAATGATGTTTAATTGTTTCATTTCGACATGCAGTGTTGTGACATTTTTTCACACTGAGTCAAGTCTGAATTCACACCAGCCTGTTTGACTCAGTCTTTCTTTTCCTAGTATTATCAGCTGCATACAGCAGACAGATCTTCCCCTGCACTGCCACTGTGTCCTCTGCTAAGCTCAAACTTCACACTTATAAATGGTTATGTCTTGTGACAAAGTTTACTCTGTTTAGCTTCATGTCTCTTCACGGCTTGAATTCCTCTCAGCGGAGTTCACGGACGAGTAAGCGTCAATGACGACAGATCTGTGATCTTTAAAGAAATTTTATTACTTATTTTATGACGACTAAAGATCACAAGAGATTCTCAGAGAACTCTTTAATCCACTCGCCACGTCATCGCACATCAAACAACAGTGACTTGTTAAGTAGGAAAGACTCGTAAGGAGGAATGACTGGAATGTTTTGTAATCCTATAACACAAAACACGTTTCTTCTAATAGATGGTGAAATTTGTTTCCTGGAGTGGATTTCTTACTATGCATTACAGAACTTAATGTGCTGTGTATCATTGCATACGGTGTTATTTCAATTAATGATAAATGAATGCATAAATAAAGTGGTGGTCCTTCACTCTATACTTGATGCTCTATTCACTTGCATTTATATGCAAGTGGGGGAAACACAAGACCGGAAACACAAGCTCATGCAGTTTTGTCTTCTGCTGTACACCAAAGTTCAGATCTGATAACCTCTGACCTGTGAATACACATAGCACAAAGACATTTGACCAGTAGAGGATCTAAGCAGCGCATATTGATCTCTTAAAAAAATCTAGCAACACACAAGCTGAAAAACGGCATGTTTTTCTGTCCTACAGGTCTGATGACAGTTAAGGTGATTACAGCTTAAGGAAGATTGCAGCTGTATTAATTAAACTTTTGACTATCAGCTATCAAACAGGCACATGGTAAAGACAGAACATATTATATCATAAATGAAATTCTAATGTCATTAACTGATCATTATGTTCATATTTTTTACTGAAAAATTATACAGACAGAGCATGCATTGAAAAAAAAGTGGAGTAAGATTTCCTTATACAGAGTTTTCACTCAGAAATTGCGTAACTGCATAATTACAAAGAAACAGCAAGTAACACATTGAATTAAGCATGAAATACTATTTTATTGTAAAACATACTTCAATAATCTACACTGTAAAAAATAAAAAACACAATTTGTTGAGTCAGCTTAAAATAATTTGTTACCCTGCTGCCTTAAAATTTTAAGTTCAGTCAACTCAAATAAGTTTAGTCAACTTGAAATGTTAAGTTGTAATAAGTAACAACTTAGATATTTGTGTTTGCTAAACTTAACAGATGGGTAAGTAACCCAGCTGCAACTTAAAATTTTAAGTTAAATCAACTCTAGTATCTAAGTTGTCACTTAGTATAACTAAGCTGAATAAACTTTTTTTTGAGTTGAACTTAAAATTTTAAGGCAGCCAGGTAACAAATTATTTTAAGTTGACTCAACAAATTGTTTTTTAGTTCTAGTTCAATAAGTACCTTTTTTTTAGTGTACTCCATATTATATAAAGGTGTAATAATACTAAAATTCTGATACAATTATAATTTATATATATATATATATATATATATATAATATTTATTATTTGTCTGTGTGTGTAATATTATGAAATATTATTGCAATTTAAAATAACAGTTTTCTATATAAATATAATGTAAAATATTATTTATTTCTGTGATGTCAATGCTGAATTTTCATCAGCCATTACTCCAGTCTTCAGTGTCAAATTATCCTTTAGAAATCATTCTAATATGCTGATTTATTATTTATTTATTTTATTTATTTATTTATTATTTGATTATGTTATCAATGTTGGAAACATTGTTTTTGTAACCTCTTATAGTTTTTTCAGAATTCTAAAACAATAAAAGTCTTAACTATCACATTTTATTAATTTAACACATCCTGAATAGGAAGTATTAATTTCTTTCAAACAAAGAAAGAAAGAAAAAAAATTACTGACCACAAACTTTAAACAGTACTTTATGTTGTTAAATGATTTCTATTTTAAACAAATGGTTTCTTTTTAATGTTTTATTCATTAAAGAATCCTGAGCAAAGTGTCACAGTTTCCAAAAAAATGTTAAGCAGCACAACTGTTTCCAACATTGATAATAAATCAACATATTAGAATGATTTCTGGAGGATCATGTGACACTGAAGACTGGAGTAATGATGATGAAAATTCAGCATTGTATCACTGGAATATTTTTTTTTAAAGTATATTAAAATAGAAAACCACTATTTGTAAATTGCAATAATATTTTACAATTTTACTGTTTTTTTCTGTATTTTTTAATCAAATAAACTCAGCCTTGATGAGCAGAAAATCTATATATATATAGAGAGAGAGAGAGAGAGAGAGAGAGAGAGAGAGAGAGAATGAAACACTGAAAGCAGTTGTTGTAAATTTAAGCATCAGTACACTATAGTGTACATTTCATTTTCTAAATAATTGCATTTACCATCATTATCAGTATTACTAAATATATTAATATTTTTACAGATGGACTTTAAGTGGGCCAAGGTAATTAAAATGTTAGATGAATTTGCCATTATTAACATGCTAATATATACCCATGTATCTAAGTTTTTTTACTTATTAGTATCTGTTTCGCTGTAGTTTATGCATTAGCAATGAATATTAGTAATTTAATTAGGTCAGTACATACAAACGCTCAGTGCTCATGCATAGTTTTAAATGTGCTTTGTTGTAAGTTCCATGTCATCACAGCTCATAAGTCTTACCACAGTTCGTCACTGAACCAGACGGTGTTTCATTTCAGAAGTCGCAAAGAGCCCAAACCCCTTTTACACTTCTTCAAAACTATCCCAACCACGAATTGAGGTATTCAGAAAGCGATAAAACATTAATAGCCCTTCTGGAATGTCCAGTGTCCTTCATTAAATCAGCCTATGTGTATTTTGTTTGTGTCTACAGCAGACATTTAGGAATGAAAGTTCTCAGTTGTTCAGACATTCCGACTCCTAGTTGACAGCTCCGCCCCGGGTTTCATGTGCGGCCGTGTTCTCTTTTAGAGAGCTGAGTTGAGTGGTAGCGCAGCTGGACTTCAAAAGGAAGTGGCTGTGCGATGAAGTTGAGCTCTGTGGGAGGGCACTAAGTGTTAGGGGAGTCATGCAGGGAAGACGCTACTAGAGCACGCTGAACGGCACAGCGCTGTGTATTAGGGCCATGCTCCGCAGGTCGCCCTGCCACAGAAGCAGGGTTCATTTTGACTTCAGTGAGGAGGTGGTGAAGAGGCTGCACACCTCCACCTTAAGGTTAGAACTAACCTCCTCTTTTTCTGTCTCTGTTACGTCTCAGACTCTGTCTGGTTCACATGCTTTCACACACTGTCTCTTCCTCTCTGTTTTTTTTTTTTTTTTTCTGCTGACATGTTTGCAATTACCGCAGCTACGTATCCAAAGTACTATTTTGAATATATAGGCCACTACTTGTCCATCTCTCAGCCTGTGTCTACGTCATGAATTTCTATCCCTTTCTTCAGGACCCTTGTCACACAGCGATCAGATGTCATCTCCTGTTGCGTATCTTTTCTCTTAAACCAGATCTTCATCTGTGGTGTCACTTTCTATACTTTTTCTTATTGTCCCCTCTTTTTTTCTGGGGTTATTTTTGAGTTCATTGTGATGAATTGTTGTCGCTCAAGCAGTTTGCGAATGTGTTTGTAAGTAAACGGAGCTCTGTGTTTATATAAAAGTCAAATTGTTCACAGCTGTTGTACATTTTCCATCAGGCTGTTGTGTGTATGCGCCAGATCGTATGTTATATACGTGATCTCTGTGCTTGTGATATCAGTTGATACATTCACCTCCACTGTAATTTCACACCTGAGACCTGTTCTTGCTTTACTTTGTCCGAGTAAACATCGCCACACGGTTTTAGCTCAATTTTGAACTGAAATAAGCTTCCGGAATGCGAACGTTTTGCCCTAATTGGGAAGATAAGTTCTTAATTAAATGTTTTGTTTTATTTAATCTAATTATTCAGTGTTATTTTTGTATAATACTATATATACTATTATGCTATTATGATATTATTAAAGTATACTATTACAATTTTTGCTAACACTTTACAGTAAAGTGTAAGGTGTAAACTTTAGTTAATGTAAATGTAACATTAACAAGCAATTAACAATACAGTTATTACACAATTTATTAATCTTTGTTAATGTTAGTTAATAATACAGTCATTTATTGTTAGTTCATGTTAGTTTACAGTGCATTAACTAATGTTAACAAACAACTTTTGATTTTAATAGTGAACTCGTAAATGCTGAAATTAACATGAACTATTAATAAATGCTGTAGAAGTAGTTCATTTTTAGTTTATTAACTAATGTAGTTAACTAATGTTAACTAATGAACCATATTGTAAAGTGTTCCCCAGTTTTTATTACGGTTTTGAACTCCTTTTTCATTTTCATTTTAGTTAAAGTTTTAATAATCGAGTTAAACTAATTAAAATATGAAATGTGGCCCTGGCAGCTTTCTAAAATAAAATAAACGGTTATATAAATATATATATATTTTAGTTTAGTTTAGTTAATATTTAAAATTAAATATTTTATTGGTTGTATTTATTTAATTAATTAGTTAACTAGGATAACCTTGATTCAGTCATTCCCTGTCCCATTCATTCATTCATTTAAATGTTGAGCATTCATGCTTTTTTAATCAGTTGTGCTATTTGTTGCATGTTTCAGTTTTTCCGTTTATGAGTGCACTGTTTCTTCAGTTATGAATCTATCTTTGTGTCAATCTGTAATGCATGTTTATATACACTCTAATTGTCAAACACATGAATGAATGAGTTTGTGAACATCTGTGTTTACACACAGCGTACTCTGACGTCCAGGCTGGGTGTGTAAAGGTCTCCTATGACTCCAAATGCCAACAAAGATAATCTCCACGTTGTGTGGATTTGTTGTGGATTTTGCTGAAGGGCAGAAATGTGTGGCTTGAAACTGAGTTCTGTGAGATACTTACACCTGCACATGATATGTTGCCTGGACAGCGTATGTAGATTGTACTGAATATGTGACATTGAAATGTGATCTTTGAAGAGATATTTTATCAGATTTTATTTATGAAATCAAATCACTTTTGTTACTCTACCATGTGCATTAGTGTAATGAACATAAAATGTTCTCCTGTTGTATACAGTTAGGAGAAGTGTACAAAAATGCACAGAGTATACTATATATATATATATATATATATATATATACACACACAGACACACACACACTACTTTTTATTTTTGAAAGAATAACTTTATTTAGCAAGGACACATTAAATTGACCAAACGTGACATTTACTCAATAATGTAACAAAAAATGATGCTGTTCTTTTAAATTGTCTATCCATCAGAGAATCCTGAAAAAATGTTTTCTTGAGCACCAAATCAGCATATTAGAATGATTTCTGAAAGATCATGTGACACTGAAGGCTGGAGTAATGATTGCTGAAATTTCAGCTTTGCCATCACAGGAATAAATAGTTTTTTGACATATATGAAAATATAAAAACTCCACAATTTCACAATATTACTGTTTTTTTATACTGTATTTTTCACCAAAATCTTTTCAAAATCTTACCTACCCAAAACCTTTGAACAGTGGTGTACAAATATTTTGACTATACATATACAAAACATATTACCTTACGAAATAATTTATTAGATATGACATTTAAAAATTACTGTCTTTGGTTTCAACTTAAGTATTCTGGTTGATTTAGTCATATTAAATAGTCAATCTGACAAAAACGTACCTGTGGGAACTTCTTCGCAAGACATGAAATACGTACCACCTTGTGCGTTTCGTGACATATTCAATGTGAAATGTCCACTGAGTGGCACTAAAAGAGTGTTTGTTTTTTCCCCGGAAGAGATGTACATATGGTACGTTTTACGTACATATGGTACGTTTTGATGTTTGTTTTGTACGCGTCACCGCAGTTCTGACTTGAAATGTCCGTTGAGTGGCGCTGTAGGTCTAATGCTCTGTGATGTTTAAGAAGCCGTTCACATATCGCGTCTTTTGCATGCTCAAGTTCGTTATTTCAAATGTAGGCACGTGCCAGCCGCGCTCATAACGGAAGCGACCTGGTTGCGACGCGGGTCATGTGATAAGAACCAACCAATTAGCTTCATCCTTTCCTGTAACAACATTGAAAGCTCAGCCAAGATGGAGAAACAGCTGATCATACCTGTAAAGGGATAGCTATTTTGAAATAAATTTAGTAGCAGAGCTACAGCAAATGATTTTTAGTGCTGAAAATCCGTTTGTCCTTTGCTGAAACTTCCGCGTCTTCATTGAGAGCGCATGTCATGGTTGCTTAGCAATGGCAGACGCCATGGGAGCATAAGCTACTGAGCACTTTGGAAAGAAAGTGGCGCGCCTAGCGTTTTCCACGCGTTTTTAGGCGCGACGTGAATGGTCCCTTTAAATAACGTACCATCTGCATTACAGCTAAACCTACCCGATAGTATGAACAAAAACAAATGTAATGTAAAAACGCAGTCGCAAGCATGCCGTTTTAGCTTGTTTTTCGATCTCTCATCATTCAGCTTTATCATCGAGATTCGTACCCAAGGATTCTGCATCTGAAGTCCAGTTCCGTGCAAGTTGAACTAACGAGCAAGCTTGTTACGTCAGGAAAGCGAAACGATATGGAGCTGTAATCATAACTCTGTTTGAAAACGATTACAAGTGCTCACTGTATTACCACATCTAGTGTTCATTTCTGTTGGAAACCGCAGTGATATGTACTTATTGGAATGCATTTCACGTCTTGCAAAAAAAGTTCCAACAGGTACGTTTTCGTCATGAGATCAGGTAGCAAATAGTGTTTAAAACCTGACATTGTAATATATTTATTATGTCGCACCTTTAGTGTTACGGTATATTTGTGTGGTAGTGACCTGAGCAGACTGTACAAGTTAGAAAAAAGCAAATGTACAGTTGTCATTTGGACTAGAGAGTTAAACAAAGCACCAGCGATTACTCCTGGGGGTGATTCTCGTGCGATTAGTCTACTAAAGTTGGCACAACAAACATTCTCTGGCATACCAACAAATTTCTTCAAAACAACCACGTCATTTTAAACGATCCCCAGAGTTGGGCATCTGTTTGTTCTGAAACATGTCATGGAAAAACAGCATGTTTCAGTCTTGTAGGATGCCATTTAAAGCTGGGTCCACAGCCTTGAATATTCTCACGGAGAAGCTCTTTGAACCGCCCTTTTCTGTCAGTGAGTTTCCGAAGTCACCTTCTTCCCCACAACCATGTGATCGAATCCAGCATTACAAAAGATCTGTGATGTCCAATAATGTAGTAATTTAATTGCTCATATTTTACAGTCAATCTATTTTGAAATTTTGTCAAACAGTTTCACTAACAGACAGAGGAACTGAAAATGTGAGGCACGGAGACCTTTATGAATTGAAACCCTGTATAATGTCTCTTTGTTTAAAGAAGGGCTATTGTTAGAGTGATTGCAGTTACATTTTAAGAACAAGTAGAGGATGTCTTTTGGAGCTGCACTGTGCAAACTATTGTTGTGTTTTGCATGTGTTACTAGACAGTGACTCAACAGCAGTCGCAGGATAATTAGATACTTACTGGAAACAGCATCCTCTCCTTTTTTGTTTCATGGTGATAGTATAAACACCAAAACAAGTTTATTCTATTTAATCACTGAAAAACATTTTTAATTAGCTTAAAACCACGTGATATTCCGTCTCTGCGCAGTTATTACAAATGAAAACAAGTGAGGCAAACACTGAAAAATGTCAGATCTTATCTTTAAAACAAAGATAAGTTCTTTGATGAAAATGGTCAACTCTTATCAAGTATTTATTGAGCTTGAAATTGTTGATGATAACCACAATACATATTTAGCCTGTTCAATGAGCAGTATTGTTATCGTAAACTAAAACTGTTAAAGGAGAAGTCCACTTCCAGAACAACAATTTACAAATAATTTACTCACCCCCTTTGTCATCCACAATGTTCATGGCTTTCTTTATTCAGTCATAAAGGTGTTTTTTTTTTTTTTTTTTTTTTTTTTCTGAGGAAAACATTTCAGCATTTTTTTCTCAATATGATAGACTGCTATGGTGCCCCAATTTTGAACTTCCAAAAGGCAGTTTAAATGTGGCTTCAAACGATCCCTAATGTGGTAGTTAACTATCCCAGCCGAGGAAGAAGGGCCTTATCTAGCGAAACGATCTGTTATTTACATAAAAAAAAATACAATTTAAATACTTTTTATTCTCAAACACTTGTCTTGCCTTTCTCTCCATGAACTCTGTGTATTCTGGCTCAAGACAGTTAGGGTATGTCGAAAAACTCCGACTGTATTTTCTCCCTCAACTTCAAAAATCATTTCAAAATCATCCTACATCGCTGCAGAAGTACCGACCCAGTCTTTGCAAAGTGGACATGCAAAAAAGGTAAAACAGTGATATAGGACGATTTTGAAGCTGAGGGAGAACATGAGATGGGAGTTTTTCCCTAACTGTCATGAACAGGAACAAAAACAGTCCAGGTAGAGTAAGACAAGACGAGTGTTTGGCATTAAAGTATATAAATTGTATTCTTTTTATTAAAATAACCGATCGTTACGCTAGATGATCTTTTGAAGCCGCATTTAAACTGCATTTTGGAAGTTCAAAATCGGGGCACCATATGGAGAAAAATGCTGAAATGTTTTCCTCAAAAAACATAATTTCTTTACGACTGAAGAAAGAAAGACATGAACATCTTGGATGACAAGGGGGTGAGTAAATTATATTAAATTATATTAAATTTATATTTTTAATTAATATTATATTAAAATTAAAAATGTTTTCCTGGCAACTAGCTGAAATAAATATGTTGAAATACTAAAATTACTAATACTAAAACGGAAATTAACAAAAACATCCAAAGCACATAACAAAATAACTAACACTTAAATTTAAATTAAAGTGAAAACTATAAAAATAAAATATATAAAAGAGCGATAGAGGGGAAGCTTTGGGGTATTTCTGATTGTTGTTTAAGACAATCTGTATGCTGGTGTACTCCTAAACATTGACAGAATTAACATTTTTCAAATATTTCATTCTGACTTAAGTTACGGTCTATTATTTCTCTTCTTGGAAACAAATCAAACATATTTATGACTGCTTATACACCAGAAAAGCAATAGTTCACCCAAAAATGCAAATTCTGTCATTAGTTACTCACCCTTACGATGTTCCAAACCTGTAAGACCTTTGTTCATCCTCAGAACACAAATTAAGATATTTTTAATGAAATCTGACAGCTTTCTGACTCTGCATAAACAGCAACGCAGCTGAAATGTTTTATGGCCCAGAAAGGTAATAAGGACATCAGTGGTTCAAACATAATGTTATGGGGCTACATGAATACTTTTTGTGCACATTAACTCTCTTTAAAGCTTTAGGATGCCACTGCCACTTTACATGTGTTGAACTTTATGATCGGTAATTTCCTCTCAATTTAATATCAGCCTTTACATGAACTTAAATTATAATGTCATGGGAATCAGGGATACTAGTTACAGCTGAGGTCAGAGGTAGCGTTTCCTGATAGATTTTTTTTCAGTCCTGACCTCTCCAGGGAGCTCAAATGACAAGTGTATTCTGCTTTAGACACGACAACTACTTCATGAAGTTATCGGACTAATCGGACTGAGAAGTTTGCTACAAAGAATTTCCATTTAAAAGATACTGTAAAAAAAAAAAAAAGGTGCAATAAAAAAAAATGCTACTTTGTGAATCATGTTCACAGTGAAAATAAAACTGCCAGTCAATCACTTTCCATGTAAGTGCTTGTCTGGCTTTGCGTCATATGATTAGATTCTTTTGTTTAGCATTTGATGTTGAGTCAACTGCGGTTTTTGCATTATATCATATAGTGGAATAAATGATCAAGCAGGCTGAATGTCTATATAGGGAGAGAAATCACCAAAGTTTAAGCCTGTTTCACACGGTGTTTGTAAGTAGTGTTGTTTAGTGGCTTTTCTCACCCTTCCTGGATGTTCACACTTCAGCAGTGTAGCATAAACATATAGAATTGCATTTTGTTATTAGAATTATTTTCTAACTATGGGTGTTTTTAAAGGAAATAATCAATGTAGTAATCCGGAAGTCACTTAATTTATTCTATATAGAGCTGTGAGAAAAAGTTGCTGCTTCCCTTGCGTGACGCTTGTGTGTGCAGAGTGAAACAAGCATTGCGGACACATCAGAAAATCTCTTGTGGTTTTCCTTATTCGTAGTGCAGTGTCTCACTCATATCTGACTCACGATCTCATTTATAAAATATGCATTTGGTTTATGCTTTTCAGCTGTATTGTACTTTTGTGTAACAATAACAGCAATATTAAAAATAACAACTTAAGAGCGTCTGAGGAAACCCGAGCATGCGTCATAATGCGAGACAAAAAACAACTGCGACTGAAACCAGAAGAACAAATACCAGAATTGGACGAGCTCAACTGCAAACAGAAATACAGAGATACAAAAGCTACACAAGATGTAACAAAATGAGGGATGAATTGATTGTAATCACAAGACGGAGGAAGAATGCATAAACACTTCAATAAAACAGTAAACCGATGCATTTATAATTGAGTTTTGAAGATGAAATTTTACAGAGATAGGTCAGGGAATTCCAGTATCTAGAGGCCTTGGCACTTTTGTTGATTTATTGAGGGTAATCAGAACTTTTTTATATACTTCTGTACCTAGAGTATATAACAGTTGTACAGACTGTACAGGCTGTTATTTAAATATGTTATTTCCCAACAGTTAGGTTCAGATCTCATTTGTATGAAAACCTAGGTTAACAGTCTTATTTACATAGTTGAGGTGTCACCGTCATTGACTGATTAAACACAGCACACAAGCTGTTTATATAACGACTTGTTTTACTCTCACACAGCACTTGCACTTTTTCCCGACTGACTGTACAGTCTAGTTTGTCCTGTATACATTTTCTTAGTATTGGACTGCAAGAAATATGCTTACCCAATTAAAAAAAAATCAATCAGTTCTCATGGCGCAAAATGTACCTGTGGGAACTTTTTTGCGAGATGCGAAATACTTAGTGCCATAGACGTTTTGTGAGACATTCGATGCAAAATCTCCACTGAGTGGCATTAAAAGAGTGTTTGGTTTTTTTTTTCCTCAGAACAGATGAACGTACATATGGTACGTTTTATGTGACATTGGTTTTGTGGGTGTCATTTGAAAAAGCAAGCTTGTTGCGTCAGGAAAGGGAAACAAGGAGTAGGGCTGTCACTAACGATTATTTTGGTAATCGAATAATCGATTGATTATTCTGACGATTAATCAAGTAAAATAGACGTAGTGAATGATAGACTTTTTTTGTCCAATTTGTGCCAGCTGAGCTACCGAGCAAGCTTGTTGCATCAGGAAAGGGAAGCGTGGAGTAGGGCTGTCACTAATGATTATTTTGGTAATCGAATAATCAATCGATTATTCTGACGATTATTTAAGTAAAATAGACGTAGTGAACAATAGACTTTTTTTGTCCAATTTGTGCCAGCTGAGCTACCGAGCAAGCTTGTTACGTCAGGAAAAGGAAACATGGAGTAGGGCTGTCACTAACGATTATTTTGGTAATCGAATAATCAATCGATTATTCTGACGATTATTTAAGTAAAATAGACGTAGTGAACAATAGACTTTTTTTGTCCAATTTGTGCCAGCTGAGCTACCGAGCAAGCTTGTTACGTCAGGAAAAGGAAGCATGGAGTAGGGCTGTCACTAATGATTATGTTGGTAATCGAATAATCAATCGATTATTCTGACGATTATTTAAGTAAAATAGACGTAGTGAACAATAGACTTTTTTTGTCCAATTTGTGCCAGCTGAGCTACCGAGCAAGCTTGTTACGTCAGGAAAAGGAAACATGGAGTAGGGCTGTCACTAATGATTATTTTGGTAATCAAGTAATCAGTCGATTATTCTGACAATTAATCAAGTAAAATAGACGTAGTGAACAATAAACTTTAAAATTACTTAAATACATACATAATAGCTATGAGACAATAATAATTAATTGAAAAGTATCAAAAGCAAGTAATCATGTGGTTTTATTGAGCAAAACTGTTAAAATACGTAATGTATTATAAACAATAGAGCTAACTAACGTACATGACGCAAAATAACAAATGACTGCAGAGGGTGCCAATGGCCTGACGATTGTTTTTATACTTTATGATCTAATCCTTGTTTAATATTGACTAAATGACATTTAATTCAAATGCTCACTTAATCTTTAATGTTGGGTCATTTCTTTATGACTGAAATGCTACAGCCACTGTCATTTATTGAATATGTGGGCATCAGAATGTGTAAACTCAGAGTGAGGGTTTGAGCTTTTATTTTAAAACCATGATGAACAGTTAGCATGTTTAGAAAGATGTTGATGAATTCTCCTGTGTTTGCATAAATGTATAAATGGCTTACCTTACAAATCTAATGAAATCACGCACGTTGCATTCCCAGATGAACACTATAATAAACCCAAACTCACAACAATATGGAGAGATGGAGTTTGAGATCGGTGTTGCCATGTCTGCAGTTTTCCAGCGGAATTGGGCTACTTTTACACTGTTGTTGCAGGTAGTTTTTGATGTCCGTGGGTCGAAGCGACCCCAACAACGTCATATCTAGCCCCTGAAATATGAATTTACCATGGGAACCCAGACAAAAAACGTGTATTTTATCCCCCGGAATGCTTGAAACGTGGGTTTGGGCTAGTTTTAAGTAGAAATTGGGCGGGTTTTGGTGTGAAAACCTGGCAACCCTGTTTGAGATGTTCCACTCATGTAAATGATAACAGTTCAGGAGCAGCATTTACTGTGAACAGAACTGCTCTGAGATGCATGTATATAATAAACGTGCATGTATTAAACCGGCATTGTATTTTTTTGTAATTGAATTGCAATGTTTGTGAATTCACAGCAGCATTATTATGATTTTTAAATGGGTTTAATATATCATGCAGCCTTGAAAAACAGTAGTTTCAAGGATTCTCGTTGGTGAAATGCCCCACTTCTGGTATTTTGCCGGTTATTCGACACAGGCAAATTGAAGTTGAGGATTTTTTAAAATCGAGTACTCTAAATGAATTGAGGAATTGTGACAGCCCTGATATGGAGCTGTAATCACAAGTGCTCACTGTTTTGCCGCCTCTATAGTGTTCACTCCTGTTTGAAACTGCAGTGATATGTACTTATTGGTACATATTTTGCATCTTGTGAAAAAGTTCCCACAGGTACATTTTCGTCATGAGATCAGGTAGCAACAAATACAAGTGTGAAATGTTGCTTTGTTGGGTTTAAAAAGATGATATCCCAGGGTTAAGTGCAGTGTGAAAAAAAAAACGCTGTTGATAGTTGTTATGAATGGTAGGCTAGCAGGAAAAAGTGGCACAATAGGAGGATGTTGATTCAGTGTTAGCTGTTGGTTGTCAGACACCGGACGGCCGCGTGCATCAGGCCACTCAGCGACGTCTCAATAACTCTTATTATCATTAATAGCATTATCAAAATCATACATGTATGTGTGGTTTGTCTGCTGTAGTAATTTTCCATTGGTCAACTGCAGCAAAACAAGGAACTGTTTTTAAATGGTTCTCCTATTCCCTAGTTTATTTAACTTTGAGACTCTCCAGTGTTTAGAGCAACAGTGAAAGGTCACCAAACCTCTGGCGCTCTGAGTGTAAAGACCATCGCCACTTCCTCTGAAATCACAAGCACATCTGAACTGAACACAAGCGTCCTTTAAAACTGTTTATTTGACTTTAACGTAATGTGTTTCCCCTGCCTCTCTTCTTTTTGATGTGGGCTGAAACCATCTCCACTATGTTTCCTTATGGTTTGGAAAGATGAGACGTGCTTCCGCCCCAAGTGCTGGGAATCTTTGAGACTTTCCAGAGCTCTCCGGTCCCAGAGGACAGCTTGTGTATTTCTCCTGAAATTTTCATTAAGCTATATATAACTTTGAATCTTGAGGATGACCAAGGTGGATCAGTATTGACTTGTTTTTGGTTTTGAATTAACAGTCTTAGTCCTAAGAAAATGAAAAGTATATTAATTAATATCAATAATAGTGTGTAAGTTAAAATGACAGAATTCCAAGACCATTAAATGGATAGTTCACCCAAAAACTAAAACTAAAATTAGTTACTCACCCTCATGTTGTTCCAGACTCATAAGACCTTCGTTCATCTTCAAAACACAAATAAAGATCCTTTTCAACTATCACATTGAAGGCCCAGGAAGGGAGTAAGGGCAACTGTTAAAATAGTCCATGTGACATTAGTGGTTCAACCATAATGTTATGAAGCTACGAGAATACACGTGGTAGTTGCGTTGCTGTCTATGCAGGGTCAGAATCAGAAAGCTCTCGGATTTCATTTAAAATATCTTAATTTGTGTTTCATAGATGAACAATGTTCATACATGTTTAGAACCACATGAGGCTGAATAAATAATGACAGAATTCTAATTTTTGTATAAACTATCCCTTCAAAAAGTTGTGTGTTCTTACCTTAATTTTAATGTGTTGTTTTTTGGTTTTTGTGCCATTGCAGTTTCGATGTGGAAAATGGCCCGTCTGCAAGCTGTAGTCCTTTGGACCCCCAGGCCTCACCAGGTTCTGGCCTGGTTCTGCACACAAACTTTCCTGGCCACAACCAGCGGCGAGAGTCCTTCCTCTACCGCTCAGACAGCGACTATGACCTCTCACCAAAGTCAATGTCTCGAAATTCTTCTATCGCCTCAGAACTGTAAGTAAAGTTTTTTATTGTTTTAAATGAGCTACGTTTTATGAATTAAACCTGTTAGAAACATTTTAAATCAGCCTGAACTGGTTTGCTGGTCTTGTCTTCCAAACCGGACCACCAGACCACCAAACATTCCTAGTTTAGTTTAAGTTTTTGGTCGCACTTTATTCTAAGATCCAATTCTCGCTATTACAAACCATTAAGTATGACTTTTGCCTCAATAAACTCCTAATTTGCTGCTTATTGATAGTTAGTACGGTGGTAGTTAAGTTTAGGTATTGGGTAGGATTAGGGATCATTTTAGTGAGAATTGGTCCCTCTACTAAAGTGTTACCAAGAATTTTATGGGAAAAATGTGGCATAAACCTCAACACTTTTTTCTACACACTGCATCTGTTAAGGATGGATATAGTCAGTTCAGTTACTTTTCAGTATTTTAGTACTTTTCAAACAGTAATTACTGAATCATCTTCACTAATGAGCCAAGTTACTCGGAAACTACTTTAATTTATTTGTCAGCACAACTAAACCGTCCAACATCTGGTAATCTGAGGACTTTGAAGTTGTTTAATATGCCTCGTTTTTCATCAACACTAGTATTACTGTTTTCAAACATTTCTGCAGGGTAAAGGTGGAGGCGGAGCTGATTAGTGAAGTTGATTTATGCGCTGCTGCTCACGGCAGTGAGATTTGCATGCCAGAACGTATCTCAATCAAGGCCTTATTTCCCAAGCCTTCTGGCAGTAACTGCCTGGAATTATATCAGAACGCATTTTCCAGAGTCTTAGATGCCAAATATCTGTTGAACCCTGAGGAATGTGCTGGATTGTTCTTGCTAACCCATTTTTTGGTGGCATTTAGGGATACTGAAAGGAACCTCGTCTGACAATTGAGTCTGACGAGTGAGGTATTACTGGCTGAAACTAGACGTGAAAAAATGCAGGACGGGAATGTAGCCATTTGCTAAAACAATTCATAGCTGTTTGGTTATTGGTAAATACTCTAGTACTCTGGCGTAAGTGATTTCAGTGGAAAATAAAAGTCATTTAAAAAAAAAAAAAAACAGTAAACAGGGTCGGATTTGTTTTTATGTTGACTTTAAATTATAGCGTTTGCTTTGTCTGAGTGTCAACCGCTTAAGATGTTAATACATTCTCACTTGATTACAGGCATGGGGATGACTTGATAGTCACACCTTTTGCTCAGGTAAACACATCAGTGTCATGTTTCTTAAAGGTTTATGTTTCAAATGGACGTATGCTTGGTTTTACCTTACAGTATTATGTTTCTTCTGTCTTCTTCTAGGTTCTAGCAAGCCTTCGAAGTGTCAGAAACAACTTTACTGTCTTGACCAATGTTCAGTGCTCATCTAACAAGTGAGTATTATTGTAAACAGAAGCTATACCTTTATTCAAAACACAAATAGACAATGCAAATACACTAAATTCAACAGTTTTGTCTCTGAAAAATTAGCAGGTTTTTCTTGATTAATTAAGAAATGTTTTCAAAAATATTTTTGACTTGTTCCAGAGTTAAAAGAAAAAAAAGATGCAGAAATGGACTTACAAGGCATTGTATTGGAATACAAATTAGTGATTAAAATACGCACTATAGTACACACTTTTATACATGTTTGTATACATATTTACATGAGACGATAAAATTCTTACCTGCCAGAAGAATAAAATCGCTAAACCTGTGGAAATGTAATCTTTTATCTTCTCTGACAAAACAAAGCCATTAAACCTTGTCACATGATATATGCAGTGAAACCAGAGAGGAATATGATGTAACTATCCACAAAATACTGTTTACATGGATCAAACTCCACCAACAGGGATTACGTCAGTAGCACAGACCAAATAAAAGATTAGAACAGTATTCTTAATGTTGCTAAAATGTCATTTTAGGCTTAAAAACATGTATATGTAATAATATTAGCCTTTTTTATTTAAAAAAAAAAGTTTTGTTGTTTGTAAGACCAACCACAAGAGGGCAGTCTTTCCAATCATTTGTTTTGTGGATTCGGCCACCCATGCACACTGACATTTCACTAAAGCAGTTTTCCACTTAACATGTCACCAGTTTTCGGGATTTCCAATCCCAGCCAAAAATCACTTGCCTACGGAGAAGATTTCCACATTTCTCTAAATTCCATTTTTCCACCTGAGCGATGAGGGTAAATGGGGAAAAAGGTGTTTACTTGCTGTTATTCATGGAAGAAGTATTTCGCCCTTCCAAATAACCATGGATCTACGTCAGAGCAATTACACTGCACTGTTAGAGGCTTTTGTTGGATTCTTCGCTAGTCTGGCCAAGGGCAACCCAGTTCAGATCAACTTGAAGGGAAATTTTACGGAAGTATGTACGAGAAAAAGGACACACCCTGTGATATCATAATAATACGTCTGTATTAAAGGGGGAATGTCGCATTAAATCCATGATGCACTTAAGAAAAAAATATATTGCAGAATGCACAGGCTTGAGTAGGGTTTTTTCATTCTCATTTAATGTGGAAACATGCTATTTGCCTGACATTATGCATCCTGTTACAGTTCAGGATGACGCAAAAGAATGACACATGTGTTTGAATTGCAGGGGTTTTCTGCTTGTGTGATAGTTGTTTGTTTGTACTTATTCAGCAACGTTTTTAGTAATTTCTCAACATTTCCTCTTGCAGGAGATCCCCTGTGTCCAACCAGCCCCCCATCACCAGAGTGTGCCTACCGGGTAAGTCCTAGAACTTGTAGATCACTACTGAAAATCCATATGTATATATATATATATATATATATATATATATATATATATATATATATATATATATATACATATATATATATATATAATTTAAGGAACAGTTCACCAAAAATTAACATTTGGAACAGATTTGGAGACATTTAGCATTGCGTTTTGCACTCACCAATGGAAGTGAATGGGTGCCGTCATAATGAGTCCAAACAGCTTATAATATAAACCCCAAGTAATCCACATGATTCCAGTCCATCAAGTAACATCTTATGAAGCCAAAAGCTGCATGTATAAAACAAATGCATCATTTTTTAAACGTTTTTTTAACTTCAGAGTTTTGCTATGGTCTACAGTACTAGTCTACTAGGCTTCTAGTATTGCTTTCTCCTATTAAAAAGTTGTATTGTCTGAATCAGGGCCCTAGTGAAAAATAAATATACAAAAATGTATTTAAAATGTATTTTCATGCTAAGTATACTGCAAATACATTCACATATTATGTACTTAATAAAAATACCCTGCAGCTGTACTTTTACTGTACTAAACTGGTATATTTGAAGTCTGCTAAATCGGAAGTTCCAGTACTTAATGCACTACAATTGTGTGGAAGTCCAACCAAAGATATACTATAATTGATTGTGCTAAAGTGGAACTATTGCAAGTGTAGTATTTTAGTATTAATATAAAGATTGTGCATTGTGTACAAGCAGTACTCCAAATAAGGTGTAATTACAATTTTTATATAATTAAGTCTCAAAAAATATGTAAGTAAATATGATAATAGACTTCAGCTACACTTAGTTTAAAATAAAAGCATTTTAAATCTTACTTTTACTAGGGGAGAGAAATATTCACAGATCAAGCACTGTTTACAAGCAGAAGCAGTCCAAAACATTCTGGCAATAAGTTTGAAGTTTAAATGCCTCAATGATTCATTTGTTTTTTTTTGCAAACACATCATTTTTTGCATCACAAGATTGGAGTCGCATGGATTGCTTCTGAATTATTGTGATGTTTTAATTAGCTATACTACCATTCTGATGGCACCCATCAGAGACATTGGTGAGAAAGTGATTTAAGATTAAATTTCTCCAAATCTGTTTCAGAAAAAGTAAATGTTTTGGTCAACTACTTCTTTAAGTCAGTATGAAGTGAGTACAGAATTTCAAAAGTTGACTGTTCATTGTAATTCCTAAGATTTTTTTCAAAATCCAACAAAAAAAATGCTATGCTTTTTGGGTTAAACGTGTCAAAACGTGTTTATTTACTCTTTAGGTTAAAGGCATTTCCCATGCTTTTAAAATAACTCAATCTTAAAGATCATGCGTTTGCACGTGTGTCTGTAAACACATGTTTTGTTGTGCTGTGTTTAAGTATATTTTTAATGATAGAGAGACCTCTTGCCATGCTACGTGACTGCCCACGCCGTTGCCCTCTTGTATCCCTCATCATCAATCATCTCCACGGCAGCTTCTGCTGATTGGCCCGGCAGTGTTGAAATGTTTAGTAGACTCACGTACGCACACATTCAAGCACGGTGCCCATATTAGTGGCTGTTTTGTCTAGTCGCGCAGAACGTGTTAGACTATAGGAAAGGGCCATGGCTGCTACGTGTTGGTCCCTCACATGCATGCACACCTGCCAAATATAATAACACAACGGACAACAGGCCTGCCTCAGCTTTGTATAACGAGTGGGAAAATTCCTCATAGTTCACTGTCTGTCCTTGAGGATGGCTCCCAGTGTGATATCAGAGAACACGCCAGACAGAGATTTCAGAAAAACTGTAATCTATGCTAACTAAACAGAACAAGGCCATTCACTGGAGCCTCTATTATACAGCCCAGACTGTTTTCTTAGAAATGTCAAGAAAACCTTGGCGGAGTGAGGTCATTTCTGAAGGATAATAAGAGAGAGATTGTTCACATTTAGACGAGGAAGAGAAGAAAGAGACTTCATAAAAACACAATCTTCAGCAGGTTTGTTTAATGAATTGCAAGATTATGTACACTGCAAAATTGATCTTTTTCTTGTTGAAGTATAACATTGTACTGTCATTTTTTGCAGTGTAAAAAAGTAATAAGACGTTGCAAAGCAATTGGTATATCTGTAACAGGCATGTTGAGCCTCAGCACTCACTTGGGAGACACAGGTTTGAATCTGGCTCGCGTCTTGTTCACATTTTCTCCCCCAGAATTATTTATTTTCTCTTCTCAACTGTCTGTATGCATAAAAAATGGCAAAAGCCCCCCAAATAAAACATGCTTATGAACTTCAATGCACTCTGGGGGGACATTTGTGTCGTAGAAAGAAAAATATGTTTGAAAACATATGGGAAAAGATCGAACTGCTAGTACAAAGAGTATAGATTGCTGGTATTTGACCTGTACAGTCTGGTTTGTTGGCTGTAATTAGGATGCTGAATTCACAGTTGAATCAATATGTTTCTAGGAAAGATGGAAAAATCAAATAGAGTGAAAAAAGAAGGGATGTAGATTATTGTCTGTGTGTGTATCATTTGTGTACTTGTTTTAGGAGGAAGAAATATAAAGGGCACAGGAGTCCAGCTTAATGTAACACTGACTAGTTTCAGTAAAACACGCACTTGTAATGTCAGTAATCAGGCCAAACAGCACTTAGCTCGGCCTACATCAAAAGGGACCGTATCTTTAATGCGTAATGTGGAAGAAGAGCAGTAAGTGGCATTATACTGAAGCAGAGAGCATGAGAAATGCAGTCAGTAGGAGTTCCTGTCAGGTGCGGTGGGTTGTGATTGACGTCAGTCAGCTTGCATGCGGCTTTGTTGACTTCCTCTTAAACCAGGTGGACTGAGATTCACTTCCTGATGCTCTTCAGGCTTGATCGGTTGCTGATAAGTGCTTGCTATTATTCTGCAAGTTGAGTAAAACGTCATACTTACTCACTTCTTAGTAAGATCTTAGTTTTGGTATGTTGAAAATATGCGATAGTCATGCATCATTTATGGAGCTGTTTACAACATAAGTGCCACATCATTTTGGAAACGTTTTGAATGAGTCTTTTAACCCTCTGGGGTCTGAGGGTGTTTTGGGGCCCCGGAGAAGTTTTGACATGCCCTGACATTTGTGCTTTTTTCAGTATATTAAAAACATATTCATGGCTAAAGTCTGGTTACACTGTAATCAGCACAAACTGGGCTACAATAATATGTAAGAAACATGAATGTACATGTTTGTGTTTTTGAGAAAACAACTTTTATGCGTGGTTAGTGAAAAACTAAATGTTTTACTGTGCTACTGTGTGTCAGATAAATTATATAGTATGTTCATGTAGTATAAATTATTCTGGGTCTAATCTACTTTGTCACATTTTTGTGATGCATGATAAGAAAATCTGCTGTCGCTTTCTTTTTAGATTAGTTTTTATCTCTGTTTAAAAAAAAAAAAAAAAAATCATAGATACTTTCCCTTTTCCAAAATCTAGTGCACTACCTACAGAGACAATATTTAAAGGATTGAAAGTGCTTTCAATGTGAAGGTTCTAAATTATGTTTCCTTGTAAAATGCATTTTTTAGCCAAATTTAAAGGCAGCACACGTAAGTTTAATGGTAAGGAAATCCTAAAATGCATTGTAATGAGCAAAAAAAAAAAAAAGTAGTGAACAAAAATTTATAACGACATTTGAACGATAAATTATTTTATTTATTTATTTTATTTTATTTTATTTTATTTTATTTTATTTTATTTTATTTATTTTTTTTTTTTTTTTAGTTTTGTTTTAAATTGATTCCAATAATAACGTTCCTTTTATTTTATTTTATTTTGTTTTATTTTAAGATTATTATTATTTTTTTTTTATTTAGTTTTGTTTTAAATTTTGATTTAAATTTATTTTATTTTATGTTATTTTATTTTATTTTAAAAGTGTTGTCAATGTGTGTTTATTGTTCTTCAGCTGACAAAAATTCCAGTAATAATGTTCCTTTTATTTTATTTTATTTTATTTTAATCTTATTCATTTATTTTTTATTTCATTTAGTTTTGTTTTAAATTGATTGCAATAATAACATTCCTTTAATTTTATTTCATTTTTTTTATTTTATTTTAAAAGTGTTGTCAATGTGTGTTTATTTTTCTTCAGATGACAAAAATTGCTCTGAAACTGATTCCAATAATAACGTTCCTTTGTGTCATTATTGTTATAGCTTTGGTGTGGACTTTCCTGTTCACATAGAATTAAAATGATTATTAATACTTTATAGTTTGTTTTTTTTGTTTTTTTTGTTTTTTAATAGTTTCTGTCCTTGGTGTGAACAGGCTTTTAGCATAGCAACATGCTAATGTCAAACCCCATTAAAATCAATAGCGAGTCTGGCATTTGGTGCAGTGTTGCCAAATCCGCGGTTTTCCCACGGAATCGGGCTATTTTAACACTGTTGCCGTGGGTTGTTTTTGATGTCCACGGGTTGAAGTGACCCCAAAAACGTGATATTTTAGAATGTCTCTTGGAATGCGAATTTACCAGGGGAACCCTGACAAAAAAACCTGTATTTTACACCCTGAAAAGTGCAATTGGACTAGTTTTGAGTAGCAGTTGGGCAGGTTTTGTTGTGAAAACTTGGCAACCCTGATTTGGTGGCACACAGTTGCTTCCTCTGCAGAAAGTTTCGAATTGTTTCTATGACTGTAAGAAGCCGTTCACACTTTTTTTTTTTTTTTCATTTCTCTGCCCTGCTTCTGTGTAAACATGCGGTAGACGTGTTAGCACTCACACCTCCTATCTTGCATCTCGTTCATGACACACCACTGTAAAAACTTGTCATTTAGATTCAAGGAATTAAAAAAACCATGATCTCATGGGTTTTTTTTAAACTCTTGTTCTCACGTTTTTAAACACAAAATCACTCCTACGTTTTGGAACTGAGAAATGTTTTTGCAATGGCAAGGCTGTTTTTTATTTACTGATGTTTTTAAATGCAAACTAATCTGAAAGAAAACAATGACAGTAATCTCCATTCACAATCCTTGCAGAACTGTAGTGATGTAACCATAAGCGAGACAATGAGACGGAGCCACTGACTTACTGCCTGCACCTAAACTGCCTCCTGTGTGTCATACAAACAGGGTCATTGGGCAGGAAGGAGAGCGCAGATTTTTCCTGTTTTTCCCATACCGCTGGAATCCTCCGGAACCCAGGAGGTGTTTTTCAGTGTACGAGTGTTAATTCCTCGCGCACACAGGTCGTGAGATGAACTTGTCTGTGGCTTAATGACCAAATGGGGAAAATAGGATGTAGACTGACAAATACCATTGTCTTCTCTTTCAACACACGCTGATACGGACGCACACATGCTCATAATGTCTGCTGGATCAGATGCCTGTGATTTGTTATACTGTATGTACAATGAGCTGAGAGCTGAAAATGAATATTGTGCATTCCTTTTGTGACTCTTGCATCCACTGACTATAAAGCAATGAGGTTTTCCACATTAGTTTATATGTGTTACAAGAGTTCATTTGTCCATGATTTGTGGTGTATGAGGAATTTGTTGTGATGGCCAGAATTTCCGGAACTCTCCGTCTCTGGCAATGGGAATGTTTTCGGTGTTTTTGTGAGCTCAGGAAAGTCGCAGGTAAGACCGTGCCGTTCCTCATGGTGAGGAGAGCAGACGTGTTAACGACTGCAGCAGCTAATCTGGGGTTAGGACAAGATAAGGAGGAGATTTAGATCTTGAGAACTGATCGTAGATCAACATCCAGAGTATTTACAGAGAAGGCAGATTAGCCCTGGAGTTTATCTTATGGCCTGTGAGAGATACGTTTCAAAGAAACATACAATAGCAGTGTTTGTTTGACTGTAGTTTACTCTATGAGATTAAATCACGGCTGACATCTGCGCACGTACGTATTTCTTTACAGAAAACATCAACATATACCACCTCGGGCAGAGGCAGCAGAAGGGTTCATGGCACTTTGTTAGTGTTGTTGTTTCGCATTTAAAGGAATATATTAGGTTCCTTGTTCCTTGAACTAGGTGATCAAGGCCTTTCTGATAAAACTTTTATTTGTTACAGAGCATAATTCAGGGTGTGGAAGCACACAGTGAACTTATATCGCATGCACACCATACAGGTGCCTATAAACGTACTTGTTTACAAATACATTTTTTCATTAAAGGGTTAGTTCACCCAAAAATGTCATTAATTCTGTCTTTAATTACTCACCCTCATGTCGTTCCAAACCGAAAAGACCTTCATTCATCTTCGGAACACAAATTAAGATATTTTTTAAGAAATCCAAGAGCTTTTTGAGCCTGCATAGACAGCAATGCAACTGAAACGTTCAAGGCCCAGACAGTTAGTAAGGACATTGTTAAAATAGTCCACGTGACATCAGTGATTCAACCGTAATCTTGTAATGCTACGAAAATATTTTTTGTATACAAAGAAAAGAAAAATAATGCTTCATTTAAAGGAGAACTCCACTTCCAAAACAACAATTTACAAATAATGTACTCGCCCCCTTGTCATCCAGGATGTTCATGTCTTTCTTTCTTCAGTCGTAAAGAAATTGTTTTTGAGGAAAACATTTCAGCATTTTTCTCCATATAATGGACTCATATGGTGCCCCGATTTTGAACTTCCAAAATGTAGTTTAAATGCGGCTTCAAACAATCCCAAATGTGGTTGTAAACAATCCCAGCCAAGAAAGAATGGTCTTATCTAGTGAAACGATCAGTTATTTTAATAAAAAAAATACAATTTATATACTTTTTAATGCCAAACGCTTGTCTTGTCTTGCTCTGCCTGGACTGTTTTTGTTCCAGTTCATGACAGTTAGGGTATGTCGAAAAAGTCCCATCTCATGTTCTCCCTCAACTTCAAAATCGCCCTATATCGCTGTTTTACCTTTTTTGTTAAGGGTGTTTGATCTTCTTTGCAGGTTCAAGTTGCAAAGACTGGGTCGGTACTTCTGCAGCGATGTAGGATGATTTTTTTAATGATTTTTGAAGTTGAGGGAGAAAATACGATTGGAGTTTTTCAACATACCCTGTCTTAAGCCAGAATACACAGAGTTCAGGGAGAGAAAGGCGAGACAAGCATTTGAGATTTAAAAAGTATTTAAATTGTATTTTTTAAAAGAAAATAACCGATCGATTCGCTAGATAAAACCCTTATTCCTCGGCTGGGAACATTTACAACCACATTTGGGATCGTTTGAAGCCGCATTTAAACTGCGTTGGAGAAGAATGCTTACGTTTTTTTTCCACATGCGTTCTGGGAAAACCTTTTCTGACTGACACAGAAGAGAAGAAATTGTTGAACAAAGTCATTATTTTTGTTTTCTTTGCACACAAACAGTATTCTTGTAGCTTTGTAAAGTTATGGTTGAACCACTGATGTCACATGGACTATTTTAACAATGTCCTTACTACCTTTTTGGGCCTTGAACGTGTCAGTTGCTGTCTATGTAGGCTCAGAAAGCTCTCAGATTTCATCAACAATATCTTAATTTGTGTTCCAAACATGAACAAAGGTCTTACAGGTTTGGAATGACATGAGGGTGAGTAATTAATGACAGAACTTTAATTTTTGGGTGAACTATCACTTTTATGGTGTATAAGCATTAAAAATAATCTGATGATAATCTGATGGATTATGACACAACTTCTAATCATCTACTCATTATACTTATGCATATTCAGTACTTTTGAACATTTAGGAATACATGAATTCGTGAATAGCTTCAGAAGTTAAACAAACCACATGTGAAAGACTTTTATTGGGGTTTTTATGACGTTTTTCTTTGAGGGCTGATGATGGAATGTTTTATGATACTTTGAAGATGCCAGTCGTCCGGCATTATACCAGCCTAATGAAATGATAAACAAAGAGTAATGCGCAAATGAACTTCACGGCTGTTTCCTTAACACATCCGAGCTGGCTCGCGCATTCACACGCATACAGTTATTAGGTCACTTACTGTTACCTCTGTAAAACGTAAATACATCTGTAAGATTGGAAAGATGAGGAAGCGTAACAACAGAAAAGTGTTGTCTGCAGCACGTAGAAGAAGCCGCATGACTGACAGTTATAATGTGTTCACACAGAGTACCTAGAAAAGGTCAGTGCAACATTCTTATCAGCTGACCGGCCTAGTGTGATATCGAGCTGGCTGACTTTCCCCACTTGAGTCAAAAACAAGCTCTTTAAACATGTGTGCTATGAAATGGCATGTTATTAACAGTCAAACGGTCCACCCACACTTGTCAATAAAAAATTATTTAATTAGTCTTTACTTCAAAGTTTTCTTATCTGTCATAAGATGACAAAAGTCATTCTGTTTGTTTGCTTAGCCATTTTGGAATCCACGGGTTTCCCAGCAGCCATATCCACACAAATGTGGTGCCGGGAAGCTCTGGTCAAGGGCACCTTGACCAGCGTGCAATTAATTTTAATCTGAAATGATACCCGTGTGCGATTCACCCTGAATGAGCTACCAAACAATGTTGCCATGGAGATAATTTCCTGCCATTGCTCTGTTACAGTATCTACTCTATGGGCTAGATATAGTGACACTTCCAGTCACAGGACTAGTCAGGGTGCACAATTTTAGGCTGTCCGTGCTTGTTTGTGCTAGACTTGCTGAGCAGTCAGTCTTATGTCCAGTAACTATCCATTTCCTTTTCCCCAAGGGAAATTCTTTTCTGTCACTTTCAGTAATGGTTGTCTACGTCTATATTTAGGTTGAATTTTTCATTGAACTGTCACCATTTCAGAGCCAGTTACTCATAGTTGCCCCCACATTTTCAGACTGCATTGTTGTTTGAGAAATATTGTCTCTGTAAAAAAAACAAAATGTTCCTGTTTATTCCTGTTTATTATTCATATGGTTTGTTTTGGATAATTTTGTAGTAGGTCTCCCAGTTGCTGTGTACATAGTAGTGCATAATGCACCATAACATGAACTATTTATTTATTTATTTTGGTGTTATTTTTATGTTTTGTTTTTTTCTGAGTTACACAAAAGGTTGCTGATTTTTATGTTTGTTTGCATTAAAACATCATCTAAATTAGAAATATTGACTCTGAAAAAAAGCAAAATGTGCCTGTTTATTATAAATATGTAACCCTGGACCACAAAACCAGTCATGAGGGTTACATTTTTTAAATTTGAGATTTGCACATCATCTGAAAGCTGAAAAAATAAGATCTCCATTGAGTATCTGGAATCTGAGGGTGCCAAAAAATTGAAATATTGAGAAAAGTTGTCCAAATGAAGTTTTTAGGAATGCATACTACTAATCAAGAATTAGATTTTGATATCTTTATGGTATGAGACGTACAAAATATCTTCATGGATCATGACTTTACTTAATATCCTAATGATTTTTGGCATAAAAGAAAGATCGATCATTTTGACCCATACAGTGTATTTTTGGCTATTGCTACAAATATACCCATGCTACTTAAGACTGGTTTTGTGTTTAAGGGTAATTTTGGTCTGTTTTAGATTATTTTGTAGTCGTCTTCTAGTCTTTGTGTACATTGTAGTAGCGCATAATTCACCATATGATGAACTTTTTATTTTATTTTATTTTGTTTTATTTTTGGGTGGTGTTATTTTTATGTTTTGCCCTTTTTTTGTTTTGCAAAGTCATGAAAAACTACTATAAAGTACCCATTTTGACAGTATTTTTTATTTTATCTTCTACTTTCTGAATTCTCATGTCACTCAATAATCTTTTTTTTTTTGTTTCGTTTTGAGTTGCACGAAAGGTTGCTGATTTTTAGGTTTCTTTGCAGAAAAACATAATCTAAATGAGAAAAATTGTTTCTGAAAAAAAAGCAAAATGTTCCAGCTTATTATTATTAATATGTGACACTGGACCACAAAACCAGTCATAAGGGCCAATTTTTTCGAAATTGAGATTTATACATCTGAAAGCTGAATGCACAAGCTATCCATTGATGTATGGTTTGTTAGGAAAGGACAATAGTGGTTCGAAATACAACTATTTGAAAATCTATAACCTGAGGTTTCAAAAAAAATCTGAATATTGAGAAAATCGCCTTTAAAGTTGTCCAAATGAAGTTTTTAGCAATGCGTATTACTAATCAAAAATTAAGTTTTCATGTATTTACGGTAGGAAATTTACACAATATCTTCATGGAAGGTCACATATAGTTTGTTTTAGATTATTTAGATTATTTTGAAATATTAGATTATGTTGTTATTTTTGTGTTTTGCTTTTGTTTGCAAAATAAAAAAAAATGCTATAACTTGCTAACGTTTACAATATTTTTTAGTTTGTCTTGTACTTACTATATCCTCATGCCACTCAAATGTTTTTGACTAAAAAGGTTGCTGATTTCTAAGTTTCTTTGCACAGAAACATCAATAACAAGATGAATGATTATCAGAAGATAAATCTCATTCACAATGCGGAAAACACCATAGAACAGTAAAGTATTGCTCACAGTAACAATCTTTTCTCCATCTTGCTGACACGTAATGATATGTCAGCTCATTTCCATAGTTAATCTTTTCATATTTTTCCAAAAATCAACAAATCTCATTAAATAGCAATGGTTTCCAGTCATTTTTCTCGCTCCAGGTCGCTGTCAGTGTGGGTCAGGTTTCAGATGTATTGAGGAAGAAGTGCACTGTGAATGCTTTCTGGGAAAACCCTAGAAGTTTTCGCCTCAGCGCTCTTGCACGCTCAAGTTATTGAATATGTATGCAGGTTGTTCACGTGCCGCACGTTCAAGCTTAACCCACAAATCAAGCTTTGATCCATGATGTTTACGTCAATAGCAGCCTATTCATGCTAAACCTGAATCGGCTTCATATTCAGCGTTTTCATAATAAAGTGGAAAAGATCAGAGTGCGGCTCATCTAAATCTGATTTTGCGTCAGAGTTTGAGGAATGGCCTGCTTGTTTGGGCTTAATGGTTTAGATTAGGATTGACAGGGTGAAATGTGATCTCAGATCAAACTGTTGTGGGTAGCATTCCCTCTGAAGTTATTTTCTTGGCAGGGTTGGCTAATGATTTTAGCGTTAACGGCTTTAGCTTCAACAAAACATTCAAACTCCCCCCATCTGGTATTATCTGGCAGGGCTGTTTTTGGAGGTTGTTTTCACTGGATATCACAATGGTGGTCTTTATAATGGTCCACCCAAGGGAGCGACAACCTGCGTCAGTGTCATCGTCACGGCTGTTGGGGTCATGCTTCAGAATGGCATGAGAGGTAATGCCTCACGTGTAAAACTGCAGGTTGAGCTGGCGCATGGAAATAATGTGAATTGAAATGGGACTTTGGAAAGTGAGCGGCCACAAATGTTTTGGCTAATTCCTCTGTTAGCTGGAGGCATGAGCTCAGATTTCCCCCTTTCACATTAACTCAAACTGAATGATGCTTTATGAGAGTGTATTATTAATTCTTTTTCTCCGTTGATTTGCCAACGCCGCATGAATAAAGTTCAGCTCACAGCTTGATGGAAGACAAGAGCACCCGGGGTGTAGGAAGGCCTTTATGAGCGGTGAAGATTATGAACAGCTCCAAACAATGAGCTTTGTATTTCCACTTGCTTGCCCGCTTACCACAGGAAAGACCATACTAAGACATTTTATGATTATGAGCAGGAAGAAAGACAGACTCTTCCTGTTTTGTTTTGCACGGATATGCAAAAACACGCATACCTGGATAGCTCTGTTGCTTTGCATCTGTTTATCCATAAAAAAGATGCAGGATCCATCCATTAGAATGTGCGTCATTACTCTTTGTTTGTGCATGAAATTTGTTTAATTGGTTGCATGTATTATTGCTTGGCATGCAATGGGGTCCAAAAGTCTGAGATAAAGTTTATTTATTAGTTTATTTACACATTAAAGAAAAATTGCACTTCCAGAACAAAAAATTACAGATAATTCACTCACCCCCTTGTCATCCAAGATGTTTGTGTATTTCTTTCTTCAGTCGTAAAGAAATAATGTTTCTTGAGGAAAACATTCCAGAACTTTTCTCCATATAGTGGACTTCTATGGTGCCCGTGAGTTTAAAGTTCCAAAATGCAGTTTCAGTGCAGCTTCAAAGGGCTTTAAATGATCCCAGCCGAGGAAGAAGGGTCTTATCTAGCGAAACAATTGGTTATTTTCCCAAAAAAAAGCACAATTTATATACGCTTTAACCTCAAACACTTGTCTTGTCTGTTCTCTGCAACACAGAGTAGAATAGACAATATGAGCATTGAAGGTTAAAAAGTTTTTTTTTTTTTTTTTTTTAGAAAATTCGCTAGATAAGACCCTTCTTTCTTTAGAGCCCTTTGAAGATGTATTGACACTGCATTTTGGAAGTTCAAACTCGCCATAGAAGTCCAGGACATGGAGAAAAATTCTGTAATGTTTTCCTTAAGAAACATAATTTCTTGACGAAAGACAGAAAGACAAGAACATCTTGGATGACAAGGGGGTGAGTAAATTATCGGTAAATTTTTGTTCTGGAAGTGTTAATAAAATGTTAAGATTTTAAGAATTTAAAAAAGAAAGATTTTGCACTATACAGGTCACCAGTCAACTAAAAGAGTGCAAAAATAAATAATAAAATAAATATAAAGTATAAAAGAAAAAATAACAAGAAGTGTACAGTATGTGAGTTTTGGACCCAACAGTATAAATCAATCTATCCACCAAATCTCCTCAGCGCATATTCATTCCAGGAGAGGAACTACAAACTTAGTAGTAGAAACCTCTTTTTTGAAAACAACATGGTACCTCTGGTCAAATCATTTCCATTCATCATCTACCTCAGACTCGGATGCCATAGCAACTGTTCTAGCAACAGGCCACCCAAACAGGCAGGGTCTGGCAATAAAGTGGGAAAACGTCAACAGAATGGAAGCCTTTGAGGCTGGAAGACCATGATAGGTCAGGAATATTTAAGTACACCACATCCTTACCCAGTAAGGGCTTTGTAATGTAGCTGTAGAGTCCAGAGCTGTTTCTCCTGGGCCTTTGTGTGCGTGGCTTGTGTGTCTACGTGACCGTATCTGCATTTGTCTATGGCATTTGACCACTAGCTGACTTAACTGATGTGTGCGAGCGTGTTTGTGTGAAATGTGTACATGTCATCACAGCCCGACTGCCTGACTGATGTCTAGAGTGTGTGTTGATTCTGTGTGTGAAAGTGTGGAATGCCACACTCTCTTCCTAAAGCCCCTGGTCCACTGCTGGGTGCCAAACTGGCTTCAGATCCCTGCCCTGCGCTGTGTTTATACACACAAGACCCCTAGAGACGGCGTGACATCATCAATAATATTTTCAAACACCTTTGGTCTCCAGCGAGGGGAGTGTCTTTGTGCATTGTTGGAGTTATCGATGGAGGCTGGACTGTAATGCACGAAGTGCGTCACGCACGTCTACTTTATGTATTGATGCACCGTTTTGCCCATCTGATATCCTGACAATATTTTTTTTATTTGGTTGTTAACAGCAGCTGGATTCACTCTGAACTCTTAGAAGTTACCCTGCATTGTTCCACTTTGTAATACTTATGGTATGAACGATAAGGCCAAACATGCTGCCATAGTCTAAAGACAGGTGTTTTCAAATGCCAATATAAATGTTATATACGCTGCCCCATTGACGTCACCTTGGATAGTTCAGATGCTCGTACTGAAGGACTAACATGGGTCTGTTTGAGACAAAGGGCTCTTAAACGTTTTCTGATATATTACAATGGCAGCACGAACTCTTTTTCTCTCCAAGGAATATTACATAACTCACCGTTCTGTATCATTTTTTTTGTCTAATCCAATCTGTTATACTTTTATAGAAACTTTAGGAATGTCTCCCACCAAGTGCAAGACATTTACATAATTTCTTAGTATATACAATTTAAATATTCAAATATAATTTAAATATTAAAACAATATGTAGGGAACAGATGTTATAATGTTCTAGTATGCATATGTGATTTTGCATAAAATGTTCTTGTGGTTTGTGATAGTGTTAGCAACCACAGATAATTCTGATTCCATTTTAAACACTTTTCTTTTAGGTAAAGACCAACGCATTTTTATGGCAGTGTGTAACTATTTTACGTTTTGGTAAATATGTGGTTTTGAATTTGTACAATTTTATATGTACAGTGTACAATCTGACATTTAGGTTTAGGAGTGGACCTTTGCTTTTATTATTATTATTATATGTTTTCTGAACAAATTGTACAAACATTGTACAAATTCATGCAAAATTACCACCTTGGTGGGTTTGTTGTAACCTGATGAAAGTGATTCTGTTCATTTACCATTTCCCAGCATCCAGATTCACCCAAACATACTTCTTCCTCATTAAACTGGGCTGGCAATAACCATTAAAGTAGTAGTCCACTTCCAGAACAAAGATTTACAGATAATGTACCCATTTGTCATCCATCTTCTTTCTTTTTTCAGTTGTAAAGAAATTATGTTTTTATGCCTTTATTTGGATAGGACAGTGTAGTTGGACAGGAAGCGAAGTGGGGGAGAGAGAAGTGGGTGGGATCAGGAAAGGTCCACGAGCTGGGATTCAAACTCGGGTCACCCGCAGCACAATGGCGCTATATGTCGACGAGCTAACCACGAGGCTGTTGACACCAACGAAATTATGTTTTTTTGAGGAAAACGTTTCAGGATTCCTCTCCATATAATGGACCTCTATGGATCCCCTGCATTTGAACTTCCAAAATGCAGTTTAAATACAGCTTCAAAGGGCTCTAAAGAAAGAAAAGAAAAAAGAAAGAAAAAAGGGTCTTATCTAGCGAAACGATTGCTTATTTTCTAAAAAGACAATTTATATACTTTTTAACCTCAAACGCTCATCTTGTCTAGGTCTGTGTGAACCGTTTTTTCCGGTTCAAGACAGTTAGGGTAGGTCGAAAAACTCCCATTTAATTTTCTCCTCCAACTTCAAAATCGTCCTAAATCACTGCAGAAGTACCGGCCCAGTATTTACAAAGTGAACGTGCAGATAAGGTCAAATGCGCTTTACATAAAAAGGTACAACAGCGATGTAGGATGATTTTGAAGTTGGAGGAGAAAATGAGATTGGAGTTTTTCGACATACCCTAACTGTCTTGAACTGGAAAAATAAATTCGCAGTTTCCTCTGAAACCCTCCACCTCCCCAGCTCCACCTGTGTAGATCTGCTATGGGTTATTATATATGCTACTTGTGCAGCAGCAGTATGTCTTAAATACTCTCACCACCATATTAACATATGTATTTTTAGAAGCAAGTAAACAATTCAACCAAATACATTAGCTCTGTCATATCCATTACCATGCTAAAATCTTTAGAGAGTTGTCATGATAGAACTGGCTTTAAACTCCCTAACAGACATTAAATTCAGTTATGCAGGAATTCAAGCATGCCAGATGAATACGAATTGTCATTTCAGTTGCTTTTAACATTGCCACTTGCATTTTGTTGCTGTGGTTGTAAAGAGTTCAGTGCTCTTTGTTGACTCTTTTTCTCAATGACTTTAGTGTCTCCACAACCTCAAGCAGAGTTGATCATGCCAATAGGAGCAAAAGGTCTATGGCTTAAAAACACTCTGCTATCTTTACTCACAAGGATTAAGAGGCATAGCTGGAAAAGCAGAGATATTATGGGTCAGTCAATTTGTCAAGTGTTGGAGTGAGCTAGAAAGAGTCATATCTTTGGCTGTCAGTCTGTAGACCTAATGCTTTCAAATGTCAAAACAAAAAGTGTAAAGTCTCAGTCAGGAATTAGATTCCTAGATTATCAAAGTGCTACCACTTTTCATTATTTATGAGCAAGCTTTATCCAGACAACAGTGTTAGTCTATAAGCAAATTTATGCTTTTCATTGGATGTATATTCAATGAGAAGACCAGATGTCAGCTGAGACTGTTGTCTGAGGGAAGTCTGTCTCGGGTTTTAGCATTGGCTCTGCTGTGGTGCAGCTTTTGAAAGCTGGGAGCATGCACCCTGCTAACTATTTGAGTTATGCCATTGACGTCAGCACAGCCATAAAGCAGACAAACTGCCCTTCCCCAACGAACAACCCTGCCAAATGGCCTGCATGTCTTCAAATAAGCTCAAAGAGAAAGAAAGAAAGAAAGAGAGAGAGAGTGAGTTAGGAGTAGATGCTTTTGTTTGGGTGTTTTAATCAGATTTAAATCTTCTATGGACAGCAGGGAAAAACAGTGTCCATTATTTAAGAGAACTGAGACAAAAATGACATAAGTGGCTAAGAGTTTTATTTCCTTCTCAGAATATCAGAATGAGGAAATAAATCAAAAACACAAACAAGTGTGAGTCAACTTATTGGAAGTTGTTAATGCCAGTGCAGGTGAACTAACTGGTTTGTTAGTTAGGATTTCATTAGAAAGGACTTTTAACGTTCTTTCCGACACAAGCATATTTTTCAATTGTGAGAAACATTCACGTAATGCTAGACTGACAGCGGTAGTGACTGCTCACAACTTATAATTAAAGAATTAGTTAAGCCAACAATTATTGTCACGTTTACTCACCCCCGTGTTTAAACAATGTTATGTTGTTGTGTAATGTGAAACACAAAATATATTTTCTATACAACAAAAATCAATGGTGATTGCTCCAAAAAGAAAGAAATGCTGTATATGACGAGTGTATTTGCAAAAACAGACCTAACTCTGTTTTTTTACATTTTCAAAAATCATGTTTTTTTTATTATTGTTACCATGCTTTTATTGTGTTAGTTAGCTATATTTTTTAGTTATTTTTATTTTATATCAAAATAACCCAATTGCAGTTTAGGATTAATTAGAATGCACAATGAAAAAACATGATTGTTATCTGTTTTTTCAAATGAACTCTTTATATGAGCTATTTATATGTCAACACACAGTGTTTCATTCATCTGTTACATTCACGTGAATTTTCCACTCGTCTGCAGTATTTATAACCAATTATGGAGAACAGTAATAGAGATCAAGGCAAAAACACGTGAATGGAGATACAATTATTTTTTTTAACAAAGCGGTTAAGACACACCCTACCAAATCTAAAATTCACTGACATTTATATATTTAATCCACAGTTTATCTTCATGTTTCTCAGCATATGTGCACTCCATGATGAGAGTTTGCTGGTTTGTGGAAATGGATTGTAGATTAAATATATTAAAAATATATGCTAGGTCATATGCTAATTTACAAAGATGTTTTCTGAGACCTGGTATGGATACAGTGATCCAGTAATTTCTGTTCTTGTGGTTTTGTATTTATCTCTATTACTTTGCCCCGCAGATGAGCAGACAAGTTGCATGACTGAAACGGATATTCTTTTTTTTCGGGAGATTTACAGAAAGTAATCTTTGATATCTTTTAAAAGTTATTTTTACCTGACCTCATGACGAAAACGTACCTGTGGGAATTTTATCGCAGGACGCAAAATATGTACCAGTAAGTACATATCACTGCAGTTTTTAATAAAAATGAACACTAGAGGCGGTAAAATAGCACGCACTTGTAATCGTTTTCATACACAGTTATGATTACAGCTCCAAATGTTTCGCTTTCCAAACATAACAGCTTGCTCTGTAGCTTAGCCAGCATGGAATTGGACTTAGGATGCAGGTACGAATCCCGTGAAAAACATGACTCACGATGAAAGAGCTGAAAGATCAGAGATTGAAAAACAAGCTAAAACGGCATGCTTGCATTTGGGTTTTTTACGTCACATTCACTTATACCACCACTCAATGGACATTTCAATCAGAACTGCGGTGACGCATTCAAAACCAATGTCACATAAATCATACTATATGTACGTTCATCTGTTCTGGGGGAAAAAAAACAAACAAACACTCTTTTAGCACCACTCTGGACATTTCACATCCAATATTTTGCGTACATGGCGGTGTGTATTTGGCGTCTTGTGAAAAAGTTTGCACAGGTACGTTTTCACCACGAGATCAGTTTGTGTTATTTACAGGTGTCTTTTTCAAATTTAGTGTATCAAGATTGGTCCCAGCCTGAACCACTGTAATTTGGTTCACACCTGAAGGCGTAATTTTTTAATTATCCTTCCACGTTTGTTATTTGAAAACAAATTGGCATTCTGCCCAGCGTCTCATTTTGTGTATGACGAAGTAAGGCTTGGAAGAACATAGTGGTGTGTCAAAAAATTATAATTTTTGGATTAACTGTTCCTTTAATGATCTCTATTAAGTTGTGTGCTGCCAGCATGATGGTGCAATATACCTTCTTGTTGTTGTTAGGAAAGTTCACTTTTGCAAAAATGTACTTGTCAAGCATTAAGAAAATTGTAAGTTTAAAGGGAAAGAAAAAAAAGTGATGAAACAGAGTGGTGAGCATCACGACCAGATTTGTTATATTATTGTGTATGCTGTAAAATAGTTTTTAGCTTTTAGTTGGTAATGAACTCCCCTTTGACACCCTTTATTCCACCCTAGTTTTTTCATTCATATAAATTTGTTTATTGAACACAGATGAAGTTACACGTGAATTCAAATGTTGAACGAATTCCAAGGGCATTGCGGGAAGGTCACTGCTGCCCGCAGAGTGGCCAAGAGGCATATTTGAGGATTTTTTACAATTGTTTTATTTGCTACAAGAATCTTAACATCTGTAAGAATACGTTTTTGGCAAACAAATGCCTAAAGAATAAAGTGTCAGTGACGTACAGTCACAAATACGCACGTACAGTATGAGACAGTAACGCTCTGCCCTTGTGGGTAGGACATCATAATGTTTACTTCCAAATTGATTTCCCCCATTATCTGGCTACGATCCCAAAGTCATTAAAAGTCCAGCTGGTATCCATTAAAACATCCGTCATTAATTTCTTTTTCATCATATGCAGCTGACCCCAGATTCCCTCAGGAATCTCCACTGGCTGTTCCAGTAATGGTAGGAGTGAAAGGAAAACCAAACCTGACAAAAGTTAGAACTAATTGGGTTATGTTGGCTTCCTAGTCTATGGTAATGGGGTTGGAATGGGTCAGTGAGTTACTGACAACAGCCCTATTGAGGTCTGTCAATACTCTAGACTTTGGTGGCAGGGTTCAGGCCAGGTGAAAGGACAAAGCTTTCCCTGTGTGTGTGTATGTTCACTTTAACCACCCAAGACCTCGTGAATATAAGTTTGGATGTTGTGTGGTCGCTCACCCCACGTCCCCTCACTGAACTGACTATTGACTCATGAAAGCTGCTCATCAATTCTGAATTTAATGGAACAAACCTGGAAATTTCCAAATGCCACTGTCAACAGAGTGATCGCATTCGGATTCTGTGTACTTGTAAGTAAAATCAGAATACAGTTTGCTACGATTAGACACTGAAGTATAAAGTTTAACATTCACAATATCTGAAACTTTAGAGACATTTGTATCTTTAATTCATTTCTGTTTTACTCATTTTAGCTCAATTATTATAAATACAATAAATAAATCAATCAGTTTCTGTAAATTCAGGATTCAAAACATACACTGCCATTCAAAAGTTTGGGATTTTTTTGTATGTTTTTTGGAAGATTCTTATGCTCATCAAGGCTGTGTCTATTTTAATAAAAATACAGAAAAAAATAATTTTGTGAAATATTATTGCAATGTAAAATATTTTAATATACTTTAAAATGTAATTTATTCCTGTGAGACAATGCTGAATTTTCAGCATCATCACTCAAGTTTTAAGTGTCATTTATAATCAGTGTTGGAAAGTTTTTTTGGGACCTGTGATATTTTTTTCAGGATTCTTTGATAAATAAAAAGTTAAAAAGAACAGCGTTTATTCAAAATAGAAATTTTGTTACAATATACACTACTATTTAAAAGTTTGGAGTCAGCAAGGATGTGTTAAATGGATAAAAAGTGATATTAAAGACTAAATATTTCTGTTTTAAATAAATAGAACTTTTTATTCATCAGAGAACCAAAGAAAAAAGTATCACAGGTTCAAAAAAAAAATTTATAAACACAGTTTCAACATTGATAATAAATCAGCATATTAGAATAAATTCTGAAGGATCATGTGACACTGAAGACCAGAGTAATGGCTGATAAAAATTCAGTGCTGCATCACTGTATTAAAATAGGAAACCAATGTTAGAAATTGCAATATTATCTTACAATATTACTGTTTTTTGATCAAATAAATACATCCTTGATGAGCATAAGTTTTGACCAAACCAAACTTTTGAACGGCAGAGTATGAATGTTTGTAAAATGTATGTAAAATGCTGTCAGAATATTATAATTGTATTCATATGGGTTAAGGCATTTGTGAAGTTTCTGACAAAAAAAGTATTGTTAATAATCTAGCAATGTATAAAGCACAGCTCACATAAGTCAATTTCAAAACAAGGTGGTTTCTAATGGTTAAAGAATCTGCATGACAAACTTAAACCTGTTGCAAAACCTGTGTGTGGTAATATCACACAGAATTCATGGTCGTGCGTATTCTTTCACTGACAGGAATTTTTCTAAACAATGCCAAATGTGACTGTTCCTTCATAATGAAACTTTACGTATATATACCTGCCTAATGTAATAATACTGATTGCGATCATGAAAACCATTGTTGCAACTCCAAATATGGACCGGTTGATTGTTGATGTCTATTGTTGTTTTTTAGCTCTACCTGTATTTACAGCTTATTTCTAAAGTCCTGCAATGCTTTTCATTGCCTTAATGGGCAAATGTGAGTTTTTTAGCCTGGAGATGTCATATGTTTGTTGTGGTGAAGGGACGATTCTGACCATAACTGAACAAATGGGTGAAGAATGAGGAGAAGAGTTTGGATCAAGACTGGGCGGGAGTTTTAGACCACTGTTGCTTGGTTCTTTGTGTGCCATATGGTATCCTGTAATTTCACTCTTGGTAGTTATTTTACCCAGCTTCAGTCTTGTACCCTTGTAAATGACTGTGGAATATGTCTGGAATAGTTCTAGAGAGGCGGACGGACAGCACTGTGATGGAAAAAGAAGAACTGAAGGCGCTGTTTTTCAACAGACAGGCCTTTCAATTTGGGTGGATTTGGCCTGGTCCCTGTCTCTCTCACACCCACGCATGGAAATGGGGCCAGGTTTGTATCACACACTGGAAAAAAAAGAATGTTTTAACAATTAAACATTGAAATTCTGAATTATTTGTAACACATTTTAACCTTTTAATGAAAAACACTTGGCCCTCAGTAACTCATTGCCTATTCAGTGTCTTTTGCCATTTTCTCTTTTGGAAATATGGCTTCAAAGTCGCATGTTTTGTGTAGTCTAACATGCCCATTTCAACAAGCGCCCGTTTCAACTTCTACAGAGGATTCCCATTCATGTGGTCGGGTCGTCTCACTGCGGTCTTTTCCAGCTCTCTCCGTTTATTCATTGTGTCTGTTGTTGAAGACTTCAGAGCCAAAACAGTGGCTTCTGCCTCCTAATGGAAAACATTTCATTTGAACCAGTTTGATGCTTCTCAGAAAATTGCCCTGTTGAGCAGAAAACACCATAAAATGAACTCAAGGAATGTCCCACATAGTTGTACGATGCTCCGCTGTTGCATTTAAAAGTGCATAGCACTTGTTAAGAGAGGTTATTGCATCATAAATGAGCACAGTATCATCTTTGTGTATGGTTTCAATTACAGAATTGTCTTTCCCATTCACTTTGAAAGACCCTCCAGTGCTTTTTTGCCACATTTAAGGCTCACTGTAAGCTACTGTATTTGCCTTGTATTGAGTTGTATGGCTCTTTGGAGGTTAAAAAAACCACATTGCTGCGTGGACTGTTGGGTAATATTTAACTGTGAGGTCCACACCAGTGTGAGTGCATAGTGGGCACAAAGGGGGCGCTCTTGAGCATCCCTCTAAAACCTACAGTACAGTGGCAAATAAGACACCTTATGGTCTCATGGACTTGACAGATTGTTAAAGTAATATATGAACAAACCTAATTAGATGTATTTTTATAACACTTACGACAACATATATTCTTCCAGAACAGCTTTACAGAGAATTTTACCAGTGAGCAAGATGACAGTGTATGAAAGAAGATATGAATGCTTATTTATTAATTTTAGAAGTCTGTTTTTTCTTTTTACTCCTAAAAAGTATGGTTGTCAATACAATAATCATAATTACTCATTATCATTTCTGACTAGTCTTTAGAAATCAAAATGAAAAACGAATTAAATATTCTTTCTCACTCTGGAATTTCCCTATTGTAAATAACCAGTACATATTTTATAAAGATCAATGATTCATTTTTATATAAAAAAAAAAAAAAAAAAAAAAAAAAATGAAAGTGCTGACTTTTAGTAAAGAGTCAGTCTTCTGGTAAAGAGTCTCCAATTCAAAATAGCTGCATAATTGTTCATATATTTTAAAAATGTGAATTTTATATGATTCATGTCATTTAATTGAGATTGTTTATTTTACCTCAAGTGCAACAAGCTATCAGTTTTTCTCTGCTTACTGAGAGAAACCCATCTGTTACGCTGTTTCACAATGTCCTTTGGCTACAAACAAGCTTTTCCAGAATTTCCCCGACTCTTTCTTTCTTTTTTTTACAATCAGAACCAGGGGAAGCGCTCTCTTAGTAGGTCCATTGAGATTTGAGCTGACGTCAGTCGTCATGCTTCCTCTTTATTGGAAATGCTATAGTTTATCCTTCCACTACTTGACTAATCGTTGAGACACTACGCATGAATTCAGTAGAGGCGTAAAGACAAGAATGAAAGAACGAGTGAGAAAGGAAAAATGACACATGCAAGCGCATGCTCTCAAGTAACTCTCAATGCGCATCAGGAAGACAGGCACACAGCTGTTACCACACACACCACATCTGACAGCTCACACACATACGCACAGGGCTCAGCCATGACATTAACACCTTCAAACGACCAGAAGACATGTTTTGGTATTTGTGATCCGAAGTAACCTCAAATGACACATTTGCAAACACAGTTTGTGGCCGCAAAACCCAGCCTCTCGGTATGCTGATAGTTTTTCTTATAACACCACACCTACGCTTGTCCTTAAGTGATGCAAGTCAAGTTCACACACAAACAATGGCATGCTAGTTGTAACGAGAAATGATAATTAATAGTTCTGTAACTGAACAAAAACGCAAGTATTTACACCAAGGAAAATAATTTACAAATATTTAACAATAATGCTTATTTACATATAATATAATATAATATAATATAACATAACATAACATACTAATAAGTTTGCAGTCAAATTAAGATTAGAAGACGGATATGAATTCATATTCCTTATAACATAACATAACATGCTAATAAGTTTGCAGTCAAATCAAGATTAGAAGATGGATATGAATTCACATTTCTTATAACATAACATAAAATAACATACTAATAAGTTTGCAATCAAATCAAGATTAGAAGACAGATATGAATTCACGTTTCTTATAACGTAACATAACATAACATACTAATAAGTTTGCAGTCAAATCAAGATAAGAAGACGGATATGAATTCACATTTCTTATAACATAACATATAACATAACATAACATAACATAACATAACATAACATACTAATACATTTGCAGTCAAATCAGAGTTAGGAGACGGATATGAATTCACATTTCATATAGCATCACACCCACGCTTGTCCTTAAGTGATGCAAGTCAAGTTCACACATAAACAATGACGTGTTAGTTGTGGTGAGAAATGATAATTAAAAGTTGTATAATCAAGAATAATAGAAGAACTTACACAAAGAAAAAAAATTTACAAATTTTTTACAATTATATTCATTTACATATAATATAATATAATATAATATAATATAATATAATATAATAGGTTTGACTGCAGTCAAATCTAGGCCTAGAAAATGTAATTTTATTCTACGTAAGATGAAAATAAATACATATTCATGTTTTTGGTAAAGTAACTGCGTGGTTAATGCACATTGTTTAATTTATTCATCATTTTTGTTTGTTTGTTTGTTTGTGGATGTGTAACGGCAGCTTATAAAATGAGATCTGTCCTCTTTTGTCTGTAGTTGGATGACCTCATGGTATGTCAGCAACAACAGCATGGCCATATGTCCGCAGCTTTCCTGGACCGTTGCCTCCTTTTTCCGAATCTGCTAGGGCAGTTGGCGCTTGTGCGTCTGTCTGTTGTGCATGTCTCGAAGGAAGAGAACAGGAAAAACCCTTCTTACGCACATGTGGTCAGACACCTCACTGGTCCTGTCAAACATACTTTGCCTCATAATGACAGATTTCAGACTCAAGACTAGTATGCACATCACCTTTTCAGAGTGGTGTATGAGTAGAAATGAAAGGAGGAAAAAATGTGAATCAAAGAACATTATGAACAATACACCACAACGATACTTTGCTAACACAGTATACTATACTTTTCTATCTGTCTTTCTGTCTGTCTGTCCATCCCTCCGTCCATCCGTTTTTCTGTCTATCTTTCAATCTATCTGTCTGTCTGTCCATCTGTCTTTTGGTTTCTCTATCTATCTATCTATCTATCTATCTATCTATCTATCTATCTATCTATCTATCTATCTGTCTGTCTTTCGTTTTATTTGTCTGTCTGTCCATCTGTCCGTTTTTCTGTTTGTTTGTCTATCTATCTGTCTGTCTGTCCGTCTGTCTGTCTTTCGGTCCATCTATTTCTGTCTGTCTATCCATCCATCCATCCATCTTTCAGTTTCTATCTATCATCTATCTATCTATCTATCTCTGTCTGTCCATCCATCTATCTGTCTGTCTGTCTATTTATCTATTCGTCTGTCTGTCAGTGTTTTTCTGTTTGTTTGTTTGTTTGTTTGTCTATTTATCTGTCTATCTGTTTGTCCGTCTTTCTTCCAGTCTATCTCTGTCTGTCTGTCCATCCATCCGTCCTACTTTCTCTTTGTCTGTCTATCTATCATCTGTCTGTCTGTCTGTCTGTCCTTCTGTCCATCCGTTTTTCCGTCTATCTTTCAATCTATCTGTCTGTCTGTCCTTCCGTCCATCTGTTTTTCTGTCTATCTGTCAATCTGTCTATCTATCTATCTATCTATCTATCTATCTATCTATCTGTCTGTCTGTCTGTCTGTCTGTCTGTCCATCTGTCTTTCGGGTTTCTCTATCTAACGGTCTGTCTGTCTGTCTGTCTGTCTGTCTATCCTTCCGTCCATCCATTTTTGTCTATCTATCTGTCTGTCTGTCTGTCTGTCTGTCTGTCCATCTGTCCATCTGTTTTTCTGTCTATCAATCTGTCTATCTATCTATCTATCTATCTATCTATCTATCTATCTATCTATCTATCTGTCTGTCTGTCTGTCTGTCTGTCTGTCCATCTGTCTTTCGGGTTTCTCTATCTAAAGGTCTGTCTGTCTGTCTGTCTGTCTGTCTGTCTATCCTTCCGTCCATCCATTTTTGTCTATCTATCTATCTATCTGTCTATCTATCTATCTATCTATCTATCTGTCTGTCTGTCTGTCTGTATTTCTGTTTGTTTGTCTATCTATGTCTGTCTGTCTATCCATCCATCCAGCCATCCGTCTTTCAGTTTTTCTATCTTTCTATCTGTCTATCTGTATATCTATCTGTCTGTCTGTCTGTCCATCCGTCTATTATCTATCTATTATTCTATCATTCTATTTATCCATCATTTGATATATTATAGTATTATTTACAGCTGTTTTTGTATTGTTTGTCTTAATTTTTCTATACATAATTTAATAATAGTTCAGATTTGATTTAGATTAAAATGTTTAAACTAATTTAAGTATTTTTAGTAAATATTCTCTAAAGCTAAAACTGGATTTAACTTAGAGACCTGAATCTTATCGAGAGTCTGGAATGCTATAGACTTGAGGGTGGTCTTTTGACCTGAGTTGGTAAGCAACCACCTAGCGACCACCCAGAATACCCTAGCAACCGGACACCAACGTACTACAAACCACTCAGAACACCTCAGCAACCACATACCAATGCCCTGGCATCCACACGCTCACCCTAACATTATGTCAGGCACTATTCACATTTTCTTCAGAAAAATAAAAATTGTGGTTATGCTCAGCTGCTCTCTTTTAGGTTTTAAACTGGTTTTGTCCAGTTTTGTGAAAATGTTAATCGTGTTCCAAAAATCCACTTTCCAGCTTTTTGACATTACCCTGGTGTTGTAGTCTACAGGTACCTCTCCATACGCTTGAAAAAAAAAAGAAAAAGAATTACCCACACCAAAGAGCTTTTTCTCCCGGTGTTCGGAGAGCAAATATGCTTGTGTGGCTTTGAGCGTGTGGAGATTAGAGAGAAGTGCCGTCATTCGACAGAGCCCTGCTAAAGTTCTGCTGCTGTGTTGTTCTGCAACTAGGAGACCCACCACAGCAAAGTCAGAGGCGCACAAGGGCTCGTCTGTGTCCCAAAGCCACAGGGCACCGATTCACCAAACTCCCCTCTACTGTAAACACATCTATGCTTCAGCAAGACCCACACACAGCTCACGCCTATGCTTCATACATTTCTGTGGTGTGCGAGGAATGATGCAGGCCCGTTTACGTACATCTTGACATTAATTCAAGCGCATGATAAAACGTGATGGTGTGTCATTTGTGTGTGTATGGAAATTTGCTTTTTGTAGCCTTTGCTTCTTTTGTTGTTTGTCGTTTTGAACAGTATAGCCTTTATGTCTTTTGACGATATGTATCTCATAATATTTAAAAGGAATTATATAAGCAAAATATAGTAAAAATCAAAGTAAAAACTGAGGCATGACTTCCACAGTTTAAACTAAATTAATACAAAGAAGAATATTTCATTTTTTTTCTTTTGTTTTCATTTATATGCACCAATAAATCAGTAATTCCCAAACACTAACATTCAAAAGTCAATAGAAATTTTTGGTAACACTTTACAACAAGGTGTCATTTGTTTACATAGTTAATCTATAAACTAACATGAATGAACAATTAACAATACATTTATTGCACTATTTATAAATCTTTTTTAATGTTAATAAAAATACAGTTGTTCATTGTTCATGTTAGTTCACATTGCATTAACTAATGTTAATAAACACAACTTGTGATTTTAACAATGAATTAGTAAATGCCAAAATTAACAACTAAGATTAATAATTGCTGTAGGAGTATTGTTCATTAGTTCATGTTAACTAATGTACACTGTAAAAAGTTTTCCCCAGTTTCAACTTAAAAACTTAAGTTAAGCAGCTGCCTTAAAATCTTAAGTTAAATCAACTTAAAAGTCTTAACTCTATTGTAGTGAGTTAAAATGACTTGTAGTACTAAGTTGATTTAACTTAAAATTTTAAGGCAGCTGCTGAACTGAAGTTTTGAAGTTGAAACTGGTAAAAACTTTTTTCCAGTACAGTTAACTAATGTTATTAAATGCTAAAATTAACATTAACTAAGATTAATAAATGCTGTAGAAGTGTTCATTCTTAACTAATGTAGTTAACTAATGTTGATTAACTTAGTGTTACCAAATTTTTAAGTTTTGGAAGGAAGTCTATTATGCTGATGTTCAGAAATATAATGAAATAAAATATGAATACATTTTAAAAACTTTATTTTAATGTTTTAAAATGTTATTTATTTTTATGATGACAAACCTGAATTTTCAGCAAGTAACATTTGAAGTATCTTTACTTTTTATTGAAAACAGTTATGCAACTTAATATTTTTTTGCAAACCATAATACATATTTTCAAGATTCTTTGATAAATAGAAAGTTAAAAAAACAGCATTTATTTGAAATAGACGTTTTGTACACATCTTAACTGTCACTTTTGATCAGTTCAATGCATTCTTGCTAAATAAAAAAATATTAACTGAAAATTTTCATTTATTATAATTAAAAATATTTATTAAAAATTCTACTCACCCCAAACTTATGTATTAAACTAAAAGGTTAATGCATTAAAAATGCTATGCAGGGCAGAATTTTAATGAGGATCTTTGAGTGATGCAAATGAATCCCAGTATGAATCATTTCATTGAAATTAATCAAATTTAACTACTCTAATTACAGTTTGCTATTAAAGTTTGAATTAAAGGCAAATAATAATTAGGAACCTAATGGTTTCCTAAATAAATAAATTTAAAAAACTAGTTTTAGTAAAATATGGCTTAATTTAAGCTTAAAGTAGCTTAATTTTATACTGGCAGCAGAATCACTGTGACTATACAGTGAATATTTGTCGTTTTCATTTAAGCATGCATTTTTTTTCCTCAAAAAGGAAGCATGTGTTTGTGTGTTTATGTACAAGTTTATACAGCAAGCTTTGCAAAGTAACCCCCCTTGTCTCCTCTCTATTGACATCAGAGCCTACAATAGCCAGAAATGATAAAAAGGGGAAGGGACGAGAGAGAGAGACAGAGAGAAAGAGAGAGAGAGAGAGAGAGATGCCAAACGGCGCAGTGAATTGAGGAAGCACAGAGCCAAGAGGCTGTATTACCCCACCACAGCCAACTCTCAGACATGAGTGAGAGTGGCACGCAAAGAGAGGGCGACACCGAGAGAAGCAGGAGGGGGTGAGAGGAAGGGGCACGAAGCCAAAGAGGCAGTATCACCTAGCCACAAGGACCGGGCCAATGAGAGGGAGCGAGCAGGGGGGGAAATCTCTCACAGCTAGCGCTCAGAAGAACCCACTCTCACTCTCTCATACAGTCTGGGAGTGTGTGTGCGTATGCGTGTGTGTGTGCGAGCCCAGGATGAAGGATCGTCTGGCGGGCTGTGCTCGAGTGGCCGTGCAGCAGGATTTTCACGGTGCCCCCGTTTCTGTGTGTCTCTGTCCAGACGAGTCCTACCAGAAGCTGGCCGTGGAGACCATGGAGGAGCTGGACTGGTGTCTGGATCAGCTGGAAACCATCCAGACGTACCGCTCCGTCAGCGACATGGCCTCCAACAAGGTGAGAAGATGCAACACATCACTTTAAAGAGCTCTTCTGGAAGTTATTTATCAAAACTTGGAGGATGCTCATGCAGCAAAGCACGCTCAAGAACTTTTCCCTGATAGTTCAGGATCTGTTTTTGTTCATAATGCTGCTCTCAACGGCCGCTTTCTGAATGGGGCTATTGAGAGTTGGTGCTTGTGCCAGTTAGCTTGCATTAAAAATTCAGGCTGCTGTTTTTTAGCTTGCCTCCGTTTCAGATTTGAAAATGTAGTTGTGATGCATTTTCCAAAGTATTTGAAATATAAGGCTCACTTAGAAATGCCAAATCACTTTATTATCATTAACAGTCTCACACATTGTCTATATAAATATGTAGCAAGTCTACCTAGCGTATTGAACAAGTTTTAGCATGTCTCTTTTCCACACCCCTTATGTTGCTTTGCAAATGCGGTGTACTTCGATATGCTCTGAAACTGATGTGATTGACAGCTTGTGGGCCATTTTATATTAACAATGAGGTTTATGAAGTTAAATGTTAACTTTTTATTAGAAGATCTAGTTTTTTTAGTCTTTTTTTCTAGATTTGAACACGTACAGCTCTTTATTGCATAATCAAACCAATATGATACAACATAATTGAATTTAAAACACAAGAACCTCAAGAGCATCTGCTGATACAACAAGCACAGTCTTTGTCAGTGTTACAGACCTGTTTTGTTTATTGTGCTTTTTGTACTTTAAATCACTCTGTGTTGTTTTCGCATCGCTGTCAGTGTCATCTCATGTGATACACTGCATAGCTCAACAGTGTGTGTGTGTATGTGTATGTATGTCCTGCAGCTGTGACTCAGGTTTCCTGTCTCCTTCCTAAGCTCTAGCCGGGTCCAGACTACAATGGGAGTGAGTGCTGTATGGCAGGGCAAGGCCGCACTCCCTGTTTGTTTCTCCTTCTGCTGACGTCAAACAGGCATACACTGCAGCACAGGGACTTTTACTGCAGACAATAGGGATGAATACACACTAACTCCCGCACACACACACACACACTCCGAGGCTCAATAATACAGATAAATGTACAGGAAAAGGACGTATTTTGGGATGACCTAGAATTCCAACTGGTCATAATTTTCTTAATCGTGAATGGAAATATGCATGCATACTATGCATTTTTAGTTATTTATTGCTGAATCTTGTTACTCTGAAACAAAAATCATTTAAAATAAGATTACTAATGGGGTAAGAAAATAAAGTTTATTAGAATGTCACAAAATACATTGATTAAAATGAGCTTTCTCAAAAAGGTTTTATGCACAAATTTGCATCTGAAGTAAAATTATATATAATTTGATCAGAAAATGACAAAAATACAATTTTCTTTCAGTGCATGCATGTCAACACTGCTATGCAAGGATGCACAATACAATACATATGCATGTGTGCATATGTGTTATGATTGGCTCAGACCTGCTCATATCCTGGGAGCTTTTGTATGAGTTTGTGGAAATCATGCATGAAGATAGCCATCCGATTTGTGCAGAGAATACCAGGACGTGTGACCTTTTGCTGCCCTTTTGAATGCCTGTGTCATCTGATGTGTATTACACTTTAGCTGTGTGTGCATGTGCGTGCATGTAAAATCTATACAGTATCCGCTCCGGGATTTCTCTGCCAACATGTGATATATTCTGTTTCAGTCATTTGGACATTCCGTTCAAGATAACAGAACTGCAGACTGTTACAGTAAATCGACAAAGTTGTTTAAATAGATACTAAAGTCCATGGCCTTGAAACCCCAAATGTAGTCACTGAATTAAAGAGGTATGAGAGAAAAGCAGGGTATGTAATACGTGAAAATTGCTTTTCTGATAATTTTGAGAAAGTTCAGTCAAGTTTTTTTTAGTATATTATACCATTTATTACATCTTTATAACGTGATCCTTTTAGGTGGGACATTTGAGAGGGACATTTAATTGCTTCGTTCACTGTAAAAAACTATTTGTTGAGTCAACTTAAAATAATTTGTTACCCCAATGCCTTAAAAGTTCAGTCAACTCAAAAAAAAAAAGGTTTAGTCAACTTGAAATGTTAAGTTTTACTAAGATGATTCAACTTACAATTTTAAGGCAGCCGGGTAACAAACACTGCTTTTAAGTTGTCACTTAGTATAACTTGACATTTCAAGTTGAGTAAACTCATTTGAGTTGGCTGAACTTCAAATTTTAAGGCAGCAGGGTAACAAATTTTTTCAAGTTGACTCAACAAATTGTGTTTTTTTGTTTTTTACAGTGTTGTTGCTCTTTCATGGCCTTTTTTTCCTCAGATGTTTTTAAGGAAATTTCTATTGAGAAATAAAAAAATAATAATATTAAAATTTTAGTTATTATAATAACACATTCTTATTTTTGGGTTACATTTATGAAATCTCTTTTAGAGATTCAGAGGGGACACGTGTGAAATGAATAAAGACTTTAAGATTTCCCCTCTATGTAATCACATTGCTATCTAGAAGAAGCAAATGAACCATTAAAGATCTCATTTGTGATTATCCTTTTGGTGCAGCTTATAAACTTTCTACATTTTAAACCTACCATTATTTCTAATATTTGTAAGTCAGGACTTCCTAGAGAACTGCATGTGCGTGGCAGTTTGTGTTTGCTCTGATGACTTGAAGAGATCACATCAGCATGCTTGATCTGATTCCAGCTCACACTATTTACCCTATAAACTATGTTGCAATGGGGTTAGAGTTTCATGTGTGTGTGTGTGTGTGTGTGTGTGTTTGTCAGAAGGAGGCGGTCCCACGGTGAGAGGGGGAGTGTGTATACAGTGACACACTCACACACTGAAGGATAGTCAGCGCTCACAGCTCAAAATTAGTCAGTAACGCTATTGCGTCTGTGAAACGGCAGACCTTAAGACTCAAGCCAGGGTGACACAAACAGTAACCAGGACTTAGAAAACTTAACTCATTAAAAATGGGAGCTTGCTACTTTGAGAAGAAAGAACAGAGAAAGATCGGAAAAGTTAACTGCTGGAATAAGGTGAGCTTGTTTTACACTTTTAAAAGTTACTAGTGTGCTGTGAGTTTTGTTGGATGTTGCTCGGTGGACTTTTCGAGGACATGTCTTGTCTAAAGTGGCTTTTTGAACTGAATTCTCATGATGTAAGTGTGCTTTATAGATGAAAAGTGAATTTGTGGATAGGTTTGTTGTTTGCGCATTGCTTTCTTGTGTTCAGAAATTACAAATGAGACAATGTGGATAAAACTGTGGTCGTGGAAGCAGTCTTGAAGTTATAACTTTAGAAAAAGGAGTTGTATAGTCACACATCTATAATATAAGCCGGTCAGGGCCATGTAATATTGAACTGATGGTCACAAGTCAAACTACTGTTAGTTTCTAAAGCACCTGCATAATGCATAACTTGTTGGTTGTAGAGAGCCCTAGTATTAGCTTGCATGAAAAATTGTTGTTAAATTAGTTGTGTAAATGTTCAGTTTGAGTGTTTTTATTTTTGCTGTCTGATAATCACAAAAACTTTTTTTTTTATTTTAAACAGGTTAATTTCTAATCTTAAGGAATTTAGAGTTTCTCTGCGTTGTGTGGATATAATTGAGACTTTAAAATGTTTTAGACTGTAATTATTGTTTTACTTTGTCCATTTATTGATTTTATACACACACACATTTGTGCACATTGAGAAATATAGAGGAAGTGAAACGTTGGGCTGGTATCCTCAGGCATTGTTGGTTTGGCACACAAAGAGCTGTTGATTTCTTCAGAAGCTGTTATGTCATTATTGATGTTACCGTTCTAATATACCAGAGAACTCGTTTGTCATCTCAATGTGCGTCATAGTCTTTCAGAGTTTTCTGCCAGCGATCATCATATATCAATCGCTGTTAAGAATTTGCCGATTTTGCAATTATGTGCTTCTCAAGTGACATCATTCAGCGCAATAAAAACTCCCACGATTTCTGACCAAGAAATAGATGGGGGTTTTCCCACTAGATGAGATACACAAGACATTTACTGTAGATTGGTGTAATTAAAAAAAAAAAAAAAAAAAAAAAAAACTAGTGTAGTGTGACATTTATATACATGCTTGAATACAGAGAGAGATGTGAAATAAGAACACAGGTCTCGATTGACAACAGACAGCTGAAAAGTGAAATGTATTTTGATGATTGATTGACTCGCCTGTCCTACATCAGACACATTGATACATTAGACAAGGTCATGATGACAGTACAAATTGATTGAACATGCCGCCAGCGAACAGTGTGAGGTGACCACACAAATCTAACTCACTTAATATCTGTGGGTTTACATCGCCCACTAGTGGAGAAAATAAAATAGCATCCAATTGCTAGTTCTCCCATTCCAAAGAAATGCAAATATGAAAACTTTTGCAACTAGGTACGTTTGTGACCCTGAAACACAAAGCCAGTCATAAAGGTCAATTTTTTGAAACTAAGATTTGTTTGGATTGTTAGAATAAGACAATATTTGGCTGAGATGCAACTATTTGAAAATCTGGAATTTGAAGGTTCAAAAAAATCTAAATATTGAGAAAATCGTTTTAGCAATGCAAATTACTAATCAAAAATTAAGTTACGGTAGCAAATTTACAAAATATCTTTACTTAATATCCTAATGATTTTGACCATACAGTGTATTGTTGGCTATTGCTACAAATATACCTGTGCTACTTATGACTGGTTTTATGGTCCAGGGTCACATTTAAGAAATTATGATATGTATATTTCCTGCCAGTGGGTAGCTGACATGAAATACATTTGGGAAGTTGACATGTCTTTTGGTGTAACAAGCTATGCTCCATATAATTACAATGTAGCTTTTATGAGGTAATGTTAACTGAGATACTGTAGGAAATGTGAAGAGAATATTTGCATTGAAAAGTGACCTTGTGATGCCTAAAAGGCAAAAAGAGGGAATGGTTACAGGACAGATAAATGTACATTCATAAAAAGTTTTAAAACTTGTTAATTATGTGTCAACTACCCAGATTTGACAGCTCTAACAGGGAATCCATGTTCGCTGATAGAATCCGTAAGCTTTAATCAAGTGTTTGAAGGGACTTCCTCTACCAAATGAAGCTCTTTGAATGAAGAATGAAATTCCCTTCATTCACCCTTTACTCTTCTCAGAGCAGAAGTCGGCGCACATCCGCCCCCCTACAGCCATGTTTCTCACAGGGCTTAGAAAGAGACACTCACATGGATTTATTGATACGGATGATAAGAAGAAATGTGAGCCGCGGAAGGCAGCGCGTCTTTGATATGTCAGAGTTGTTTACAGCTCTGACTAGACGTCTCACGCATCGCCGAGGAACCCCCACTGCAGCATAATGCAGAGATTCTCCGCTATTTTCCGTCTTTCTCTTTCCCCCCTCTTTCCCTTTCTCCCTCCCACTCTCTTTTTCTCATGAAGGAGCACAAATACAGACACGTACACACATTTCACAAGAATCCAAAATCATTGCATGATCCTTTTAGCTTCAAAAATGAGAGCAGATTCTTTGCATTGAGAGGCAAAAAGACTCAGTTGCAACGTACAAGCAGTTTCTAAGTGTAAATTACACGTTTTTGAAATGCACCGTTTGATCCATCATAGGTGAGTGTGATGATTACAGCATAGTCTAGTGTGCTGGTTTTAGGCACTTTTAAGATTGCCCATTTGGGAATCCAATGGGTTGACCAGTTAAATCATCCAATCGCATCCTAATCCAACAAATTGGCTTATTTTTGCTCATATTCGCTAAGGGTTTTCCCTGTCATTGGACTCTGCCCGCGGTGGCTACATCAAGGACGGCTCATCGATTTTGGCCGTTTGCCTCCTCCCCGTTCTGATGGATTGAGGGTTGATTTGGCAGATGTTATTGAGACGCAGTGGTGTCCTCGTGATTCCTGGGCAGCCATCTTTGGAGGCTAGGGAGGGAGGGAAGCCTCAGCGGCAGCCCATGTCACGTGATGCTGTTGCCATGGCGTTGGGATGTTGGTGTAATTGGTGTTCGCATGTAGACTGAGAGGCAGAGAGAGAGAGAGTCGTGGGGGGGTGTTGATGTCACCGAAAAAAGACAAAGAGAGGCAATTATCCAAGTCTCCTCTCCCACCATACACCATGGTAAAAATAGCACAGAGCTCCATATGAAGCCTTGTGCATTAAGAGAATGCAATAAAGACTCATCTCCCATCGAAAGGGCTTAAAGTTGTACTCGATTAGGAATCCCTTAAAGTCGACGAATTGTTCCCAAAAAGCCGAGGGCTTTCTTTTTCTTCTCGCGCTTTCCCCGCATAACAAAGCAGGGGCTCCCCCCCTCCTCTGCCATCTCTATGTCAAATCATATGTGCCTGTGGAGCGTGTTGCTGGGGCTGACAGACTCGAGACCGGGGGAGAGACGCGAGAGGGAGGGGGCGAGGCAGAAGGAGAGAGAGAAAGACAGAGCGAGATGATGAGAGAGCGCGAGCGTACTGCAGCAGCGGAGCGGCACTAATCCAGCAGAGGAAGACCCCCCTCCAGCCAGATGAGCATCCCAGTGTTTTTTTTCCTCATCCCTCCCTCCCTCTGCTCCACTGCTCCTTCATCTCCTCCATAATTCATCGGCACTTCCAGACCCTCCGCTTCGCTTCCAGCTCCGGCCGTCGCTCTCTGGATCATCCTCCAGCCCAGGACGGGTGTTCCCATCCGCTCGTATCTGCAGCCATGGACAGTCAACGGCAGAGCGATTCGGCCGAGAGCTGCCGCGAAGATGGCTCGAGTCTGCTTTTCGGCTACTAATCCATACCAAGCAGAGTAGGAGAGGAGAGAAGAGGGGATTTTTCGCTTTTCCCAACTAGAAGAATCCCTTTCGTCTGCCTCTCTCTGGCTCTTTTCCTTTGTGGTATAGGAGTGCGCTGTTGTGGATTTCGGGAGCTTAAATACGATCCAAAATGCCTGAGGCCAATTACCTTCTCTCTGTATCCTGGGGTTACATTAAGGTGTGTATGGTGGCTACTAAGCTGTTTTTGGTGTGACGATGGAGGTCGGTTTTGCTTCGGTGTTTGTTGGTGGTCTAGAGAGACACTGAGGAGGAAAACCTACAGCAAATCTCGCTGTGTGGCATCCTGTGCTGGAATGTCTAGATCCCAGCTCTATTTTGGGCTATTCTTTTTAAGTGAATCTGCTATATTTTGGCTGAGATGTTCATTTGGATGTCAAAAGCACAATTATATAGGTTGTTTTTGAAACTGATCTCTTTTCACTAATGAAGCTTGAAAATCAGAGATGTGGCGCAGGATATGGCTGCCGTTTTGGACTTATTTAATTATATATGCATTTGTTTATTTATTTCTTGTTAACATTGCGTCTTTTTGGAAGCACATCATCACTTTTGGAACACATATTCATAGAGTGTATGTGAAAAAAATACTAAAGAAAAATATTACTTTAAACTTGGCAACAGTTTGAAAATCGCAATTTACGAATGAAATCTCAACCAGTGTCTGCCTTGTTTCTTGTATAGTATTTCTCTCTCATTCTTTATGCATTTGCATTTAAAAACAAGAGAAATTGATGCATTAAAATGCAGAAATATTTTTAAAAGGAGATGTTAAGATATTAGACATTAAGATATTTAAAGATAAATATATTTATTAGGTAATATTTCACGTTCTGTACCCCATAAAACATTGCGGTATTGTATGTAAATGCATGTCCATATAAAAGAATTTTAAATATGCCATTTTGCACGACTTTGGAAAATGGCAGCCATACTGAAGATTCAATGTTGAGTGTTTTTGTGGGTTTTTGACTAATGATTCTCTCTCTTCTTTTCCAGTTCAAGAGAATGTTGAACAGGGAGCTGACGCACCTCTCTGAGATGAGCAGATCTGGCAATCAGGTGTCAGAGTTCATCTCCAACACCTTCCTAGGTAATCACACACATATTCACTCTTCCACTAAAAACACCCGCAGTCATCGCTAAACATTGGCTATATACCGTATGCGCCATTGTGGATTGAATTTGGGCTGCGTCATTTCCAGAGCTGAACTGCGGTTTAGACTCACTGATGCTGTGTATCTCAAAACAATGAAAAAGTATCGGACATTAAAAGATAACGCATGCAGTGCAAAGGCTCATTTTGTTTGTGGAATGCCGTGTGATGGCATCAGACTTTCGTTTCTGCATGAGGAGAGAGATCCCCAATGCAGCAGTTGGAAAAGAGGAAGGGGAGGGTGGAAAGGAGAGCAGAATTAAGAGAGGGAGGGAGGGAGAGACGGAGGGGGATGGGATCCTGCTGTAAAGCAATGCTGACGGTGGAACCCCCCAGAACGGAACATCCAGGCAAGAGAACCTGTGACTCATCCAGCTCCTGTGTTCTCACCGAGACGCCATCGCATGCCCCATCTAAGTGCACAAACACTTACGTACCTTGCCGCAGTCTGAGGTCCCGTTTCACTGCAAAAAAAAATTTTTTTAATCAGTTTTTTTTGTCTTGTTTACTAAAATTTGTAAGATTTCAGCACTGGAAGTTATTATAATTGAATTAAATTTTTTTCTAGATATTTTTTTTTTTTAGGTATTTTTACTGATAAAAAGGCAAAAAATATCGATTAAAAACTGTTTTTGCAGCGTAAAAATTGTTGGTGTCCACTCTAATGGTGCACAACTTTGTGGCCGGATTATTTGGGACTTAAAAGTGGTTTGATTTTCCTGGGATTAAATGTTAGCTGTAAAACATCTGCGCGCTGTGTCACGTGTGGCTGCTCTCTTTATGCCTCTGCGATTTTGCTGTTTGCATCAAAACGCGTGAGTTTAGCAGAGATGTGGCTTGCCTTTGGTTGTTTGCTTTTTTATATGAGAGTCATGGAGTGACATGTGACAGAGAATTCTGCAAGGAACGAGACGGAGGCGAAAAGAAAAAAAGCTCTGATGGGTGTTTGTGAGAAAACAAGCAAATTGGCTATAATGAGCACTGCGAATGCTCCGTGGGATCAGATAGGAGGCATTTTCTCTTGATCAGGCATCTTTACTGCTAGAGAAGGAGAGATGAAAGAGAAATGAGTACTCCCTCATCCCCGTTCCTTTTCGTTCCGTCATCACCTTGCATTTCTTTACACAGGATATAAGCCCTTCTGAATGACTGCGGTGCTGATTACGACACAGGTTCGTGTTTAACAGAGACGTATGAGTAAAAAGGATAATGACTGTAATGAATTAACCAACCCTCATATTTCACCTCCTCTCATTCCCTATCAAGCCAACGGCTATTACCAGGTGTTATCTCAGACTTTCAGCCACGTGCCAAAGCTTAATGGCAAGAGAGAACAGCGTTATCTGTGGTAATTGAGAAACTTGAAATAAGAATTTAGTCCGCTGTCCCTGTGGCTCTTCGAATTAGCATTTTCACATGAGGATATCCCCAATATGAAGGTATCATCAATGGCATTTTTGCCCTCGAGATACGCCCTTCCTGTGCCACCATTGTTTGTCAGTTGATATCTCCTGAGGGTTGACCTTTGGAGATGCCATATGAAGCAGACACGGGCTCCCCTGCACTTTGTTGACAGGTCTGTCAATGAAAATGGAGAGTGGAACTAGAGGAGTAGGAAAGGAGGGGCAAGCCCTGCTTGAATAGCTCAGTGGCAAAGCTGCTGTGAATTGGGTGTCTGTTCTACCGTTCGAGGGCAACTGAGAGGCACATGCACCGAGTGCAGATGTGAGCTATTCAGCTGTGGCGCTGCACCTGGGCCAAAGGCGTCTGTTTACGTCACTAAGGGAAACACGATACACGGCCACCGGTTTTCCAACAATGGGCTTTTGTGCGGGCATGTATGTGTCTCGTCTGTGTGGAAACTACAATGAAGAGATTGAGTAATCTGGAATGTGATCTGCCAACAGCTGACACAGTTGTGCACGATCTGTATAGATTTGAGGACCATCTCAGTTTGGTTGTCTGGAAATTTGAGTGAAGGAAAAGGAAAGAGAGCGAAATTGTTCTAAACATTTGATTCTTGCTGTTCCTCAGACAAACAGAATGAGGTGGAGATTCCCTCGCCTACACCTAAAGCCCGCGAGAAGAAGAAAAAACAGCAGTTGATGACTCAGATCAGTGGTGTGAAGAAAGTGTCCCACGGGCCCAGCCTCAACTGCGGCATCGCTCGCTTTGGCGTCAAAACCGACAAAGAGGACTTACTGTCAAAGGTAGGTGGAAGATTGACTAATACTTTAGTGCTCTTTAGTTTATCTGATTGAAAATTTCTGTTGATCTCATTCGCTTGTGTCTTCTCTTTCCAGGAATTAGAAGACCTGAACAAATGGGGTTTGAATATCTTTACAGTTTCAGAGTATTCCAACAACCGGCCTCTCACTTGCATTATGTACGCCATCTTCCAGGTCAGTTCTTCCTCCAGCCTTTCTTTTGACTTTGACTTCCAACATAATATCGTCCACAGTTGTAATAATATTCTCTCTCTCTGTAATAGGAACGAGACTTGCTTAAGACATTTAAGATCCCGGCAGACACTTTTGTGACGTATATGATGACTCTTGAGGATCATTACCACCAAGATGTGGCCTATCATAACAGCCTTCACGCTGCTGATGTGGCCCAGTCAACTCACATTCTCCTGTCCACACCTGCCCTTGATGTAAGAGAGCTTTTCTTCAGGTGCAATTTTTAGTTTCCCCCAATGGATTTCATGTATCTCACCATTTTCAATTTGTCCTAACAGGCCGTCTTCACTGATCTTGAGATCCTGGCAGCCATTTTTGCAGCAGCTATTCATGACGTGGACCATCCTGGAGTTTCAAACCAGTTCCTCATCAATACAAGTGAGTGTTCTCACTTTTCCCAGTTCCCACTCTACTATCAGTTCATGGAGACAATTAAATTAAGTGCATATTTGCTAATTTCTTACAGATTCTGAATTGGCGCTCATGTATAACGACGAGTCCGTTTTGGAGAACCACCACTTAGCCGTAGGGTTTAAACTTCTCCAGGAGGACAATTGCGACATCTTCCAGAACCTCACTAAGAAACAAAGGCAGTCACTCCGAAGGATGGTCATTGACATGGTAAGGTTCTTCCCTTCTTTCCTTCCTTCCTTCCTTCCTTCCAGGCCAATGATTTATATGCTAACTCATATTGTTCAATGTTTCCTGTCAACAGGTACTGGCCACAGACATGACTAAGCATATGAGCTTACTGGCCGATCTGAAGACAATGGTAGAGACAAAGAAAGTGACAAGCTCGGGAGTTTTACTTTTGGACAACTACACAGATAGGATACAGGTACAAGTTTTTCTGTTTTCCTTCCCTTTGAATGATTTCACGAGCTGGACTGCAGTCTCTAAAATTGTGATGTTACTTCAGGTTTTGCGGAACATGGTTCACTGCGCCGATCTGAGCAATCCCACCAAGTCTCTAGAGTTGTACCGTCAGTGGACCGACCGCATTATGGAGGAGTTCTTTCACCAGGGTGACCGAGAAAGGGAGCGAGGCATGGAGATCAGCCCCATGTGTGACAAACACACTGCCTCGGTGGAGAAATCACAGGTTAGTTACTGTTTGATATATAATGGTCTGAGGGAGTACCATATTTGGAGTACCAACATCTAACATGTTTTTCTCTTCAGGTGGGTTTCATTGACTACATCGTCCACCCGCTATGGGAAACCTGGGCTGACTTGGTACATCCGGATGCCCAGGATATCCTGGACACGCTTGAGGATAATCGGAACTGGTACCAGAGCATGATCCCCCAGAGTCCTTCCCCACCCTTCTACCAGCCCGACAAAGAAGGCAACGGTGGGGGTTCAGGACCCGACAAGTTTCAGTTTGAGCTCACACTAGAGGAAGAGGACTCGGAAGGCACGGAAAAAGACGAACAGAGCCAGGGTGATGAGGATGAGGTGGAAGAAGAAGATAGAGGGGAAGAAATGGAATCCACTACACACATCCAGATAGTTACCGAAGACGCCTCACCCGTCGACACATAGGACTCGGCGTCTCTTAATAGGCGGTAGCTGTTTTTTTCCCTTGCGAGAGGAGCAATCTTGCAATTGATGCTTTTTAAAAAGCCCACATGGGGTGCTTTTTTAGGCCCTCGTGGGAGGAGGATGTCTTGCCCTCCTTGCACTTACGTTTGGAGACAGTTTGGTAGGAGCTCTCAGGAAATAAATGCTGCAGACATTTTGGACCTGAACGATTGACAGGCGACTTTGATAAACATGAAGGATTGGGGCCAACGTGGACAGTTTGTTTGTTTACCTGGCGGTGAGGAGTAGACACTACTGAGAGGATTTCTCTTTTTTTTTTTTTTTTTTTTTTTTTTTTTGTACCAACACAGACTTTTTGTAAAGCTATGGGTGTGTGATGAGGTCAAACACGAACTACTGAAGAACAAGTATTTGTAAAGAGAGAAACTGTTTACTTTTCTGTACCATTTGTCTAAAGACTGTGTGCCTTTTTACTATTGTCTTTTTAATAGTCCTTTATTTATTGAACACGTTTTAGTATAACTGTACGTTGAAATGTTTTCGTTTTCTAAAGCAAACCAGACCGAACATGCAGAATTGTTTTATATCTTCGCTGGAGAGAGAACTTAGTGTCTTCCTTTGTTTGGCAATATAACTTAATAATCCAAACATCTGACAAACGATCAGAAAACTAAGAAATGATGACAGAGGCACTTTCTGTTTATTCTATCTACATTTGTGTCAGACTTTTGAAATATGAGCACAAACTCTGTTTATTTGGATCCGTATGTCATCCCATCCACATTAGACTAACAAAATCTGTGTTAGGTAAATGCATTGTTGCACAAAAAACTTTAAACGCCCTTAAATATGAAGACCCCATTTGCTTAGATGGTAAAAATACAAGCAACCCCCCAAAAATCCAATCACTAGGGGTCTCATAATGTACTAAAATCACAGGGGAAGCCAAAGCTAAATTCACTTCAACGTTAATTTACTTTTCGATTCATCATAATTGTCTTCCTTACAGCAACCATTTTTCATTCTTGCCATCATACCTCAGAACACACAGAGTAAAAGCAGTCTAAACTAGCTTTTGTAGCTTTTTTACACAGTTTGATACAGAACATTTCCTAATTATGATTGGCTCACTTTTAGGACATATACGTAAACTGATTTCCTTCCTCATCTCTTTGAACACCGAGATACGATTACTAAAATAAACTTCAACATGCCTCATACATTCTGTCACCGTTAATGTTTAAGTTTGTGTGTAGTTCATGCTTTGAGGTACTTTAACTACCTTACGCTCAAAGTCTCGACAGTGGAAACAGTTAATGGCCAAAGTAGCATGCAAATGTACGTTTGTGCACACATATATATATGTGTCTACACATTACTGTGTTTGTGTGTGCGAGCGCCCGTCGGGTCGCTCGATCACCAGCCCACGCTTTTCACGACTCCTTCCATTCACTTTGTTTATATGCGCTCAGATTGGTCCTCTACTGTTTATAACAGTGTATTTATTACCGTTAACTGTACATAAGGAATAATGTTTCTTTGTAAATGGATTAATTTATATGCACTTGCATTACCGAAAATTGGTGGTGTTTCTTGTGTAGTGGGCTCTTGGACTGAGTCTGTTTTATTTAGTAATATTGTTTATGTTTTAATATAAATAAATATATATTATATATACTATGTATGAATATATTGCACAATTTTCAACTGCCCAGAACAGTAGCCTACGAGACACGCGACCCATTGGTAACGGGGAGAGTCTGTAGATAAGACATAAATGCATACTGTAGACATCTGTCAGATATTAGAAGCTTTGTGTATCACTGTTTGGTGTAACATCGATAAATCAGTATCTCACGAGATTCTCCACAGAACGTGGCCCTCAAATATATACAACATTTTGAATGGAGATTGCTAAAAACGGCTCAGAAGTAGCCTGTAAATGCACACGTTTACGGGAGCGGAATTGGTCACCGACATCACAATCTCTGAACAACAATGTGAAATCGATATAATTACAAAAATGTGATCTTCTGTAATTATTTGTGCTAATGTGAACTATTTTTCTGACCTTGTTAGCAGTTTTGAAATTCAAATTGTCAGTATAACTTTGTTAATCTATGTTTGAGATCTTTTGGTCCCATTTGCGTCCAAAAGGATTCAACAGAATTAGTGCTATCTGCATGAGGGATGAGTTTTTATCGTCTGGTTATCCCACATTGTTGCAGGTGAATATTCAATGTTTCACACAATGTATGGTAATAATATTGTATATTGTGTTCAATAAAATCTGAAGCTACTTTTCTATGAAGTGATTAAAGACAAAGCATGAATATACTCCATGTCTTAATGTCCTTCTTCATCGCTTTTATGTTACTTAAACTCTAGTTTATTGAAATTAATCTCTTGTAAATTTTCATTGAAGCTATATTCAACTTTGAATTCACCCAGTTTATCCATTTGAATGATTTTATCAATATAATACAGTATAACAATCAAATCAATGAATAGGTATAAAATATTATTATATTACAAACAATACAGTTGAGATCAAAAGTTTACATACACCTTGCAGAATTTGCAAAACGTTAATTATTTTACCAAAATAAGAGGGATCATACAAAATGCATTTTATTTTTTTATTTAGTACTGACCTGGACCTAGTTTATTAGCGATAGTTGTTCATGGGTCCCTTGTTTGTCCTGAACAGTTAAACTGCCTGCTGTTCTTCAGAAAAATCCTTCAGGTCCCACAAATTCTTTGGGTTTTCAGCTTTTTTGTGTATTTGAACCCTTTTACGACAATGACTGTATGATTATGAGATCCATCTTTTCACACTGACGACAACTGAGAGACTCATATGCAACTATTACAGTAGGGTCAAACTCACTGATGCTTCAAAAGTTAATACAATGCATTAAGAATATTTTCTGGGAAACATGCAAGTATCTTCTGTAGCTTCTGAAAGGCAGTACTAAATGGAGGAAAAAAAAAAAAAAAAAAAAACGATATTTAGGCAAAATAAGAAGTCAAAAGTTTACACCCCTGTCTCTTAAGGCATTGTTTTTCCTTCTGGAGCATCAGTGAACGTTTGAACCTTCTGTAATAGTTGCATATGACTCCCTCAGTTGTCCGCAGTGTGAAAAGATGGATCTCAAAATCATACAGTCATTGTTGGAAAGGGTTCAAATACACAAAAAAAGCTGAAAAACTGAAGAATTTGTGGGACCTGAAAGATTTTTCTGAAAAACAGCAGACAGTTTAACTGTTCAGGACAAACAAGGGACTCATGAACAACTATCATTAAGTAAAAAAACACAGCTGTGGATCATTTACTATATTAAGAATCAAGTGTATGTAAACTTTTGAACAGGGTCATTTTTATAAATTGAACTATTATTTACTATATGTAAACTTCTTGAAATATCTTATTCAGGTCAGTACTAAATAAAACAATAACATGCATTTTGTATGATCCCTCTTATTTTGGTAAAATAATTAACATTTTGCAGATTCTTCAAGGTGTATGTAAACTTTTGACCTCAACTGTACAATACAATTTATTATAAGGACATCATGTGCATCTTTAATTAAGGAAATTGCCATGATTTCATACTAAAATATTGCTGTGTTTACTCTTTTTTTGAGCTTATAAATTCATACTTTGGTGAGCATAAGTGACCTCTTTCAAAAACATTAAAAATACAAATACCAGCTTCATATATTAAAGACAAATAAAAAACCTAGCATGTGAAAACAGCAACCTTGATCTTAAATGAGGCCATCAGATTTGCATTTGAACCCTTTGTGTGGTCGCCTTGTTTAAAGCTGAATCCAGTGTGACAGGTCACATTGCATCCAGTGAATATCAGTCCTGATCTGTTCCTCCAGCTAAGTAAGCCCTTAAATGACACAGTCCTGAGTGAAATATCTGTGTGTGAATCATTTTGAGGCCTTTTTCCCAGAATCTCAAGAATTTATGTAAGCCGAGAAGAAAGGTAAACCATTTCAGGCCAGGATCCTTCACGTTTCATTTTCATCTGCTGATTGTATACGTGACCCCAGTCCACAAAACCAATCATAAGGTTCAATTTTTAGAAACTGAAACAGAATAGTTGCCTCAAAAAATCGTCCAGATGAAGTTCTTAGCAATTCATATTACCAATCAAAAAGTTTTGATACACTTACTGTAGGAAATTTACAAAATATCTTCATGGAACATGATCTTTACTTAACATCCTAATGATTTTTGGCATAAAAAAATAAAAATCTGTAATTTCGACCCGTACAATGTATTGTTGGCTACTGCTATAAATATACCCGTGCTACTTAAGACTGGTTTTGTGGTCCAGGGTCACAATCACATATGTATAATGCTTACATGTATACAGTAATGTTATATATATAGACATGATAAAAACTGGGACACAAAAGCTGAAGAGTAAACACATCTTGACCTGTATGCATTTATTCCACTGCAGTATGTTTTCAGTCCGTCCCACATATTTATACCAGAACCGTAAGATAAATGCCTGCCATAAAATAACCAAGTAAGGCCACATACAGACACATTTCTCTCTTATGTTCACGCACAGTAATGCAAGTAATCGACAAATGTTATGACTTTCAGTCTGTTACTGATAAATGCTGTATACACTGCAGGACCTCCATGGCTATGGGTAACTATAAGGATTTGGAAACATCATGCAGAGTGCTCAAAGAACCCCCTGAGAGTGTGTTAGCCTTGTAAATGAAGGCTGTAAATCAGTCCCATGATGGCTAGTCAGAGCTATTTTTAACCTCCAACCAATTAGGAGAAGAGACTGGTGACAGTCTTTCTCCTTGTGAATTGCTGCCCAGTGTCAAGATGTCTAGCTCAGCCTGCTCGCCGAAATCGATTCAAAATGAAATCCATAAAACACTCAAACACACACAACGGCATAAATGTGTGTGCGTGTACAAACAAACCCAAATAAAGACAAACGTGAGGAATATTTAGGTGGTTTGGTCACAACAATAGGCTATGAATATTGCATATTATGCCTAAATGAATTTGTGCATAACTATTTTATGTTGCTAAATCACATGAGTTTGTTCAGACTCACTCTTATGTTTTTATATGACCAGAATACGCCCCTTTGACAATTATGTTTAGGAGTGGACCTTATTTTTTCCAAAAAATCAGACATTTCGGTATGAATCGCATTGTATGAATTCATACGAAACTTAATCTAACCCTAAATTTAAATCAGGGCTATTAGATGACATATTAATATTGTGTAGCTAAATCTGTAAAAAAAAAAAAAATTCTGTAAAAACATATGTGAGTTTAAAAACGTGAGGCACAGCACAACGGGATGGAAAATAATACAAGGACTTGAGAGAGTCTAAACATATTCAAGAAATTTCCCATCTGGAATCAGACAAGGGGCTTGGTGAGACCTCCTTGTTTTACTCTTTATTGCTGTGACAAATTTGGAAATCACCCCCAGTGACAGCCCTCGAGTGCCAAAATGGCCAGAAAGGGCCATGTCTTTTAAACTGGTCCATTTAGACTTGTGGATTCAAAAAAGGCCTTACACAGAGAGAGCTTTCTTCTGTTCTGTCTGGACGGCGAAATTACATTGCTCCTCTTTCTTCATCTCCCCTTCTTCCCTCACTCCCTCTCTGTTTGATGTACTTAACCAGAGAGCGCTACGAAATTCATTTTCCACACTCATTAGTTGCGGGTCAGCAGTGCTCCCTCACTGGGCGCTCATGCGGCAGCTGTCTGGGCTTTCAGCGCTGATGGCGTGTCAGAGGAGATTTTTTCCAGTCTGCGTGCTGGTTGGTTGATTTATTTTATTGCTTGTTCACAGTTGCACAGCAGCTCATGACATCATGCCTTACTAGATACAAACAAAGAAAAAACTAAATAAATAAATTATTAGAGATAGATAGATAGACAGACAGACAGACAGACAGACAGATAGATAGATAGATAGATAGATAGATAGATAGATAGATTATTTGCAATGTTGGCCATAACAATGGATTGATTTTTGCATGTTACTGGACATATTCATTAATTTATTCATTTTGCTCTGTTTAAACATTCTGTTAAATGAAAGGTTAAGACTGTGAAATCTTAACTGTAATAGTAGCAGAGCATGTTGTTATCAAAAATTCATGTTTTGTTTCATTCATTTATTCATTCATATATTTATTCATTAATTTTAGCCTGAAATTAGGGCATGTGCCTATATGGAAATTGAAACAAAACAAAATAAGATAAATAAACAAGTAGGCATTCATTAATTCATTTGTTCGTTCATTCATTAAACATTCGTTCATTCACTAAACTAGGGAGTGTGCCTACAAATAAAATAAAATAAACAAGTAGGCATTCATTCATTCATTTTAAGCCTAAACGAGGTAATGTGCCTATACATAAAATAAAATAAAATAAAATAAAATAAAATAAAATAAAAATCCAATAAAAATAAAAACTTTGAAATATAAAAATAAATAAATAATGGAATATTAATTAATTAATATATTTATTTATTTATTACACTAGGGCATGTGCCTATAAATAAAATAAAATAAAATAAAATAAAATAAACAAGTAGGCGTTCATTCATTCATTTTAAGCCTAAACTAGGTAATGTGCCTATACATAAAATAAAACAAAATAAATAAATAAATAATGGAATATTAATTAATTTATTAATTTATTACACTAGGGCATGTGCCTAAAAAATAAAATAAGAAAATTAAAATGTAATGTAAAATGTATGACAAGTACCCCTGGTTTCCACAAAATAAATAAACAAGTAGGCCTTATTCATTCATTCATTCATTCATTCTTTTTTAGCCTAAACTCTGGAATGTGTCTATATAAATTGAAATAAAATAATAATAATAATAATAATAATAAAATAAAATAAACAAGAAGGCCTTCATTCATTCATCCATCCATTCATTCATTCATTTACATAAATCGAAATAAAAAAATATATATTATAATCATTGAATTAAATTAAAATATTTATTTATTTATTTACATACTTACTTATCTATTTGCTGCCTAAACTAGGGCATGTGTCTATACTAAAAATTGAAATAATAATAAAATAAAATAAAATAAAATAAATAATAAAAACAGCCCTTCGAAATATATACTGGTGTAAGAAGTATTATCTATCCCTGGTATCCCTTAAAAGTATTAACAATCCCTGATCTCCACAAAATAAATAAACAAGTAGGCCTATACACTCAAAGAGATGCACCCAAAATAGACAAACTTTTTGAGAAATAATACTACATAATACATTTGGATAATACATTACTAAACCACACTTAAAATGATTATGATTATCTTTGGAATTGACTGTATAACAAAATACACAAAATACAGGTAATGGCAGGTATTTTAAAGGAATTTACACCACAAACTGATTGATTTGTGGATGCCACATCTTTTGATATTTTATATCTAACCTAATCATATTTAGTCATTTTAAGTCTCCAAAAGCGCTGAACTGTCCATTGTCCAAAAATTTAACAGCATGTCAAGAATGATACACTACATTTATCAGCTCTTCTGGACCATATACGTTTTGAATAATGCTCAAAGTTAACAAATAATTTTAAAATGATGCGACACTGTGCAGTATCAGCTAGCTGCATAATTCTCTAAATGATTCTTTCCCTCCACCCACACGGCCCTGCATCCGCTCAGCTGTGTCTTCTCCGGGAAGAGAAGTGCAGTGCAGTGAAGCTGGCAGACAGAGGGAGGGATAGATAAAGCAGGGAGAGGAGGAGAAGAAAGGGAAGCTGCTCTCCCCTGGGGGACAATGCTCTGCCTCAAATGAGGAACCGAAATGCTTTCTGACATTTGGTGGATGCAGCATGTGCCTGGCCTCAGCTGGCCCACAGAACAAGCGAACACACACACACTCACACAAACAAACACAAATTAGGCCTATGCATAAGACAGCGATTCAGAAAATTCACTCATGCTTATCAATCTTTATAGTGTTGGAAAATGTGCATGATTTACATAACACTTCTGCAGTGGTAAAAAGTGACGCAAATCTTATATGAGAACCTTAAGATGCTACAAAGAAGGCAGAGTGAGTGAGTGAGATGATATCATGAGTTGTGACCGTATGATATCATGTTGAATGCTAATCATCCTCTGTCTCTCCCACAAACATCAGAGCCGCAGTACAGGCTGCGCCGGAACACAATGTCTGAGGCCTCTGATGATCTGCAGTTACTATGGCAACCTCATCAATGGGCTGCATCTGTAACTCTTGGTACACCTCTGTATTAAACTTTGGAAATTTTTGAGAAATGGAACCTTGTAAACACGAAGGCAAAATCATTTCACATTTACATAAGGGTAAGCACGATGCCATTTGAGTGTGACTGCCTTAAGGATTTTCGATCAATCCGGGACTGCCGTGGTTATGCAATATGGATTTATTGATCTGTGTGTTCTGTACAGAGAAAATGACCCACGGCAAGCAGTGTGAAAACAAATGTACCCTTTATTCAAAGCCATTTATTCAAAATAAGCATCAGTGTTTTGAAAAGTTTATATTTTGGTGTTTCTTCAGCTACAGCCCTGGTGAAAAAAACAGGATATGCTGGTAGGTATGTTTTGATGCTGGTTTAAGCTGGTCCTTTGCTGGTTCATACTGGTCCTTGACCAGCAACATGACCAGCAAAAACCAGCAAAGGATCAGCTTAAACCAGCAAAAGACCAGCTTAAACCAGCATCAAAACCTACCTAACCAGCATATGCTGCATTTTTCAATTCTGTATTTCATATGATATTTTTGAAAGTCATTAACATTTTCATCAAATCCCAGATTATGAACTGTGTTTAATAGCATTGTGAATATTTGTGTTGCTGGCTAAAGCAGTAAGCATACAACGTACACTGAATATCTTGAATATCGTCACTTAATATTTTAATATATTCTCAAAAGCAATGTAAATATAACCGTTTAGTGCACTGGAATCTATTTTGTAAAATAACACGTTGATCATAAATCTGTCCAAACGGTTTCTTTTTACTGGAATCTCCTAATCACGTGGTATAAGTTTCCTCTCTCTAATGCTAGTCACGTTTTAATTTTGAATTAACTCAAGGATGTTATACAGATTCTTTATACTTTCCAACAAACTGTGGTGTCAGACTTGCGCCTTGGTGAAAGCTGGATTTTTTATTTATTTATTTATGTATTTATTTATTTGTTCTCTGTTAATGTTTGTAGTGGGAGAGTTTGTTTATGTTGTGAAGGGCAGGTCCACACACAGGCGGCGGGTGTTTTTGAGACAGTGCGGGAAGCGGGAATCCGAGGAAATGTGGTAATGTGGATTCATTTTACTGTTGTGCTTTCATTTTGAGTTTCATTATGAAAGGAGGTTCTGTTTTCATTTAACGTGACGTTGTTTTATTTCCTGCTCTACATCGATAACGCAATGTCAAATAACGTTAAATCATGTGATTTTGCAGTGACACGGCACAAAACCACTGTCGTTGTGTAAAAACATGTAAATGTAGTTAGCAGGAGCTATTATATGCCTACAGATATTATTGATTGTTTCCAGATAATACATTGATTTTAACTTTATTTTTCATACCCCACTGGTAATAGTTATTTTTTCTTGTTTTAAGCATAAATTCTCTAGAGAGGTTAGGCAGTCAAAGCCTTATTAAGATACTGTCCTTTAGAAGTGTGTTGAAGCCATGGATTTATCTTTGACATTTATTGTATCAGAGGTGAAGATAGATGAGAAAAGGGTTTCTTTTGGGGTATTTTGGGATGTATGGTTAGACCATTTGTAGTTCGAATTATGTCTTTTACACCCTTAGTGTATAAAAATATGTTAAGCATGTTTTGTATATCAGCTTTTAAAGGTGGATTAACAGTTGTTTTTGTCTACACAGGTGATACATCAGCAGGTGAAGAGGGGAATTAGTGCAGTCGTGCTGGATCAGCCGGTTTATTCTGTGTTTCCATGCGGGTTTACCTCATGGCAGCCACAACATGTTTCTTTCGTGCCTAGGACCTCCGATTTCAAGAAAGCCACGGTAAATAGTTTGATCTGTATTACCCAAGGTAATTTCTTGTGGTTTACTTTGTTTAGATACAGTAGCTGCACAACACATAGAATGATCTTTAGTATAACAATTTAAAATGCATAGATTCAAGCCTGCATGTTAGTGATATCTTCTATAATTACAAATGTTACGATAAGAGAAGTATAGGGATCACTCTACATTTTAACCTGGAGACTTAAAAGATTCCCAAGGCAAACATAATGGTTAATGACAAAATGACGGCCAGTGAATAATGGCAAAATTTGCTCAAGCAATGCATCTGTTGTTTCAAACCTGTATGAGTTTTCTTCTTCTGTTAAGCACAAAAGAAGATATTTTGAAGAATGTTGGTAACCAAAGAGTTGACAGTAGCCATCGACTTCCATAGTTTGGAAAAAAAAAAACATTATGGAAGTCAATTGCTACTGTCAACTGCTTGGTTATCAACATTACTTCTTTTGTGCTCAAAAGAAGAAAGAAACTCATACAGGTTTGGAACAACATAAGGATGAGTAAATTATGAAACTCAAACAGGTTTGGAACAACATAGGAGTGAGTAAATGATGACAGAATTTTCAGTATTAGTTGATAGATCACGTCACAAAATTATTCAACTCAGAGGGCATAATAAATACACAGTCTGTTTGATCCAAATCAACCTAGTATTTTCCAAACTATGCACATTCTCAGTTTTTTAAAAGCAGGCATGTCTTCTCACTAAAAAGGAACCAGTGTAGCCAGCTGCAGTAAGATAGACAATAACAAGTAAGGACTTGTGCTGGCTATGAAATCCTCAGATGTTTGCATTACTGTAACAGTGGAAAATATGCCGTGTTAGGTAGCTTGTGTATTATTTTCATGAGATTCTTTCTGTTTTAATAATGCATTGTGAAGACGGAAGGGCATGATGACAGCTTATGTTGAATGGGTCAGTGTTTGTGGGAACTACTGTTTGCAACACCTCCTTGAGATCTGCAGTACAGTACGTGACCTGCTGCACACACTCAGCTCAGGTTACACGTATCCAATATAGGGTAGCGTTTGCCCAAGACAGGACCCAGAATATGACCTAGTAACTTGCCAAGACATGTTTTCTGTGACATTACAAACTGTCCACTTTTTGCATTCAGTACTTTTTAACTCTAACAGCAATGTTTCTTGTAATGCTTCTTGTTATTAATGATCAAAACTTATTTCTGTTGGGCAAAGAAACACTCCATCCAACCTGTAAAGTGTTCACTGTGTCATTTTTTTTAACAAAGAAACCATCCGAGGAAGTTTAGATTTTGGTAGACATCCTGTTTGACAGACTTTAATTTGAAACAACAAATAAAAACAAAGGTAAATACAGTTGAGGTCAAAAGTTTACACCCCCCTTTCAGAATCTGCAAAATGTTAATTATTTTACCAAAATAAGAGGAATCATACAAAATGCATGTTGTTGAATATATTTCACATAAAATATGTTTACATATAGTCCACAAGAGAAAATAATAGTCGAATAGATAAAAATGACCCTGTTCAAAAGTTTGATTCTTAATACTGTGTTGCTACCCAAATGATCCACAGCTGTGTTTTTTATTAAGTTATAGTTGTTCATGAGTGAAAACTTTTGAACAGAATGTAGATGCATACATTTTTCTCATTTTGCCTAAATATAATATTTTTTTCATTTAGTACTGTAGTACTGCCCTTTAGAAGCTATAGAAGATAGTTACGTGTTTCCCAGAACACAAAATAAGTTAAATTTACCCTGATCTTCAAATTCAAAAAGTTTTCACCCCCCGGCTCTTGATGCATGGTTTTTCCTTCTGGAGCATCAGTGAGCATTTAAACCTTCTGTAATAGTTGCATATGAGCAGTGTTGGGGAGTAACTAGTTACATGTAACAGAATAACGCAATTTAATTACAAAATAAATGTAACTGTAATCAGTTACAGTTACTGAGAAAAAATGACATTAAATTACAGTTACTTTTGAAAATGTTAATGATTACAAAGGGGGTTGCATCTGAATTTTTTTCACACACACCCACATACAGGTTTAATTGACTTCTTTCCAAAATTGCATTGTGACTGCTCTAAAATGAGACACCAGTGTTTTAGGAGTTTAGGACACAGAATAGGACACATCGTCGTCTTAGAATTATAAGGTTTTATCTGAAATTTTGTCAAAATTGAGTTATTCACATATTCTTATTTGGTGACAACTTATTTACATTATGTGATGTTTCTATTGTAAGCTGTGTAGATTTTGTGCCTTTTTTTAGAAAACAAAAATGGAAAATCTACAGAAGTCTATGGAACACAAAAACTTTGAAGCTCAATATCTCTAACCTGCGACGATGTGTTCTTAAACTCCTGAAACATTGGTGTCTCATTTGAGCTGACATGCTTATTCGTAAATTTATTTATTTCCTGTTTGGGTTTATGCATATACTTTATTTTTTAAGATTAATTGTTTTTTTTCCAAGGCATTGCTAGATGCCAGTGTTTCCTGTCATATTTATGCAAACATTTGATTTCAAAACCAGTATCATAGCTATTAAACTATTTCTTGTTATGATTTCAAATCTGTATTTAACATCAGAATGATCTCAAAGTAAATAAGAGGTGTTAAGTCTGAATTTGTGTGGCTGTGCTTTAAATTATATTATTACATGGCTCTGTGGAATGCTTGATTCAGATTGGTCAGTCATGACATTCCAAGGAATGTTATTCCCCAATAACAACTGGTAAACGCTAATAACACAGACTCATCCGGACTCATTAGAGTCATCATAAGTCGGCGCTATATGCATGATAGTTTTTCTTGGTGGAAGTTTTGTGTTTGGTTAGCTAATAAAATATTAAAACTCAATATTAATAATTCAATATTATGTGTACAATTTCTTAATTCTGTCAGCTTGCCACTTCCTAGCAAGTGATTTCTTCATGGAAGCTTTGCGTTCAAATATTTCAACTCAGACCAGTGTTTCATGTCTAATTTTTTACTTTTATGGCAAGCAGCTGTGTTATAAGTGGGATAATGTACATCCAGCCAGTTGTTATTGCAAAATAAAGACGTAGATTATCCCTTACTTATTATAATCTTAATTTAAGTGCTAAAGGATTTTGAAAGTCTGACAGTAAACAGTGTTGAGTGTTACTGTAAGGTTAACTCTGCCTGGTTTGAATGTTTCAAAATGATTTACAATTGAAAATATTAGAAATTTAGAAAAGTAATCAAAAAGTAATCAAATGTAATAAGTTACATTACTTTTATAAAGTAATTACATTTTAAGTAGAGTAACCTGTAATCTGTAACCTATTACATTTTGAAAGTAACCTTCCCAACACTGCATATGAGTCCCTCAGTTGTCCTCAGTGTGAAAAGATGGATCTCAAAATCACACAGTCATTGTTGTAAAGGGTTCAAATACACAAACATCCTGGAAAACTAAATAATTTATGGGACCTGAAGGATTTTTCTGAAGAACAGCGGGCGGTTTTACTGTTCAGGACAAACAAGGGACTCATGAACAACTACAGTATCACAAAACAAAAAAAAACAGCTGTGGATTATTCAAGTAAGAACACAGTATTATGAATCAAGTAGATGTAAACATTTGAATGGGGTCATTTTTATAAATTCAACTATTATTTTCTCTTGTGGACTATATGTAAACATTTTTATATGAAATATCTTATTCAGGACAGTACTAAATAAACAATAACATGCATTTTGTATGATCCCTCTTGTTTTGGTAAAATAATTAACATTTTTCAGATTCTGAAAGGGGGGTGTAAACTTTTGACCTTAACTGTATACTTTTTAATTACTTAATTTACACAATAATCCACAAGATTTATTATTTATTATTTAAAAATAGACAGGCCATAAAAGCTACATTTAGTGTTTTTAAGTACTGCTCTGATATGCTGCTCTGTTTTTAAGTACTGCACTGTTTTTAAGTACTGCTCTGATAATACATTCATTTATTATTTAAATGTATTTATTTTATAAATTAAGCAACACTGCATTTCCCCCAAGTTTTCTCACAGATTTATTTATATAAAGAAAACCAAAAAACATGCAGATAGATTTCTGTTTTTTTACACATTTTTTTTTCTGTCTATGCAGGAGCAACATTAAAAGTTCAGAGACTTTGTACACATGCAGCTTAGCAAGGAAACTGCTAACCAGTCATTTGTTTTTGATCAAAAGTTCATAACAGTCATTTTACAATTTTGAGTCATTTTATTCATTTGAATGATATTTAAAATAGTTTCAAATGATGATCAAGCATAGTTCCTGTTTATAATTATGAAAAAAAGTCTTAGTGTTTTGCTGACACTCTTTCTTGGCTGCTTATGCTGTTCATGGCTCCCAGCTCGCGATGAGGATCCATTTGAAGTCAGTACCATATTTACTCGCACTTACCTGAGGAAATCTGACAGCTGGTTAAAATTTGTGGCACAGCCCTGCAAAAGTCCACATTAAAGTGAAATCGGAATCGCAAAAAGTCGTCATAAGAAAGGGGGGACCGGGGGACACTGATCTGCATCAGAAAGCGAGGGGAACTATCAGATCCCTTTCCGAGAGCTTGCAATCACACAGCACAAATTCATGACACAGTTTGAAAACAAACCATGCTTCATTTGAGATGTCTGAATGCCTAGCAACAGCTGTGCTATTAATTAAGCAGATTATGCAAGTGACAGTGATTCAAACCCACTGTAATTGAAACAGCGATGCTGCCACTGCGCAGACGTTTTTGCTTGTTCTCATTTCAACTTGGCACGACAGAGTGACATGATGTTGCAAGGTGGCTGTAACCGAAACCAAACCGTTACGTACGTCATACTTGTCATACCGCCATCGCAACCTCTGTTGACCCATTCATGGCTCAGCGATAGTTGCAGCAGCTGGCGTTTGCCTGACTGCTTTCACGTCCCATAAATCAGCACTCTATTCCAATGAGTGTTTGACAGTGTCCTGTGACCTTGATTCTCAAGGTTTAACGGCTACAAAAGCAAAGTTTAAAAGAGCAAGGAAAACATACTTGATAAATGGCTCCCCAGTTCATTTTTGAAAAGGTTCATCCCAAATGAGGTGAGGGAGGTCAACAGGAGTGGCCTTTATGTGGGACATTTAAAACAATTGTGGTTTTAAACACACACATACACACACACACACACACGTGAATTGTGGGGACTTTCCATAGACTTCTATAGTTTTTATACTGACCAAACAATACTGTTTATCCCCTCACCCAACCCTAACCCTAAACCTGCCCCTTACAGAAAACCTGTTTGCATTGTTACATTTTCAGATAAACATCATTTACTATTTTTAATATTTTTTTTTACATTATGGGGAACATAGGCCGGTCATCACAATGTCAAAGATTTCAGGTTTTACTATCCTTGTGGGGACATTTGGTCCGCACAATGTATCAAGAACAAGTACACACACACACACACACACACAGTGCATTAATAGAATGGAATATTATATTTATTGTAGCTCTACTGTACCTCAGTGTATTCTAAATTTAAGTTAAATGATTAGAGGCCTGCTAGAGGCCCTCAGCAAACTTCCAAGTAGGACACAACAGGATGATTTAAATTATTTATATGAATAACAGTATATATGTGTGTGACCCTGGACCACAAAACCAGTCATAAGTAGCAAGGGTATATTTGTAGCAGTAGCCAACAATTGTGTGGGTCAAAATTATATATATATTTTTTAAGCCCAAGATCATTAGGATATTAAATAAAAGATTGTGTTTCATCAAGATATTTTCGACATTTCCTACCATAAATATATCAAAACTTAATTTTTGATTAGTAATATGCATTGCTAAGAATTCATTTGGACAACTTTAAAGGTGATTTTCTCAATATTTTGGTTCTTTTGCACCCCCACGTTCCAGATCATAAAATAGTTTTATCTCGGCCAAATACTGTACTATCCTAACAAACCATACATCTATGGAAAGCGTATTTATTCAGATGATATATAAATCTAAATTTAAAAAAAAATTGACCGTTATGACTGGTTTTGTGGTCCAGGGTCATATATGATTAATATCACATGAGTAGCAGTGCGATTTGGTTGTATATCGGCACGGCTGTGATTTAGCCATAGGCACAAGGCTGCAGATATACAGTCATATCGCATGGCTACGAGTGTGATATTGCATTTGTACAACAGTATGACAGCATGAGTGTGTAAATACATAAGAAATCACATATTTGAAATCTAAACAAGTACATTCTTGCCCCAAAAACTCTTAAAATTACATTCCATGACACAAAAACAGTATTTATAAAATTATAGTGGATTTGGGCGTCCACCATGACACTCACTGTGAGAAATACCTCAAGCGAAGCGATACAAACGGTAAAAGGGTTGGAGTTCTGCTATCCCTAGAATATTGCACTTTTCTCAGCCAATCAGATTCGAGGACCAGAAAGAACTATTGTATAAACAAACAAACAAACACATATTTATTTTTCTCGTCCTCAGTAACGTTTGATTTTATTGAACATACAGTTCTGAAAACTTCTCAAATCACAAAATGAACTGTGGTAAATTCACGTATTGACACACTCATTTTCTGATAACCTAATTGACCATATGCACGGAGCGTTCTTTAGAACTTCCGCATAATGATAAGCCAGCTCGTAAACTTCCGATAAAGCTCATTTTATATGTGCTGTATATAAGTGGAGACTCTTGAGATTCCTCTCCTTCCTCGTTCTTATCAGAAACTAAGAAAAATAATAACTGCAACATCGTAAATAATGATAGCGGCATGAACGTTCAGATTCATGTTATTTAAGAACACATAAAGAGCCTGGAAATCCGAGAAGGGTACCTAGACACATAGTTGTAATTAAATGCTGACAGCTAAACACTGTCAAAACTGTTTAGGCTAATGTTATATAACTAACAATGCTTCTCTTCAACTACATCTTAATAGTATTCTTGATAGTCAATAACTTTCCTGAATAGTCATGAACACGTTTTTAAAATCTTGCAATATTTTAAAGCCTTTATTATTTTTCAACTCTACAGCTGTGCAGTAAAATTCACTTCAAAGATTCACTTTTCATTCATAAGGACGAGATGAAAAAATTGTCTTTTCATGGAAAACAACGACTTTTTAGGATGAAAATGATATGAAATTATCATTTCATATCATGAAATTTTATTGTCAAGCTATTACTCCAATAGATAACTATTTAAAAAAAAAATGCCTGGACAACAAACCAGATAAGATAAATAAATAAGCTTTCCATTGATATATGGTTTGTTAGGATAGGACAATATTTGGTGAGATGTAACTATTTGAAAATCTAGAATCTGAGGGTGCAAAAAAAGTCTAAATACTGAGAAAGTTGCCTTAAAAATTGTCCAAATTAAGTTCTAATATATTGCATATTATGCATTGCATATACAATGCATATTACTAATCAAAAATTAAGTTTTGCTATATTTACTGTAGGAAATTTACAAAATATCTTCATGGAACATGATATTTACTTAATACCCTAATGATTTTTGGCATAGAGGAAGTTGGTTGATGTTGTTGGCAAGTTCAAATTTGAACTGGTCTGAGTAGGCTGAGGAAATCCTTACTGTTTCGCCGTGCCGGATGAAAGCACGATGAAAGATGCTGGAATATTCTTGGTGGGCTGTGTTTCAGGTTAGATGATTCAGTCTGAGTGGGTTGAAGCTTCGTACACTCATACAGAGTATGAAAACAAAGCAAAGGAAACCCATTTAAATCTCTTCATCGTGTCTTTGCACATGTAACAGCATTTTTTCATAATACTCACTCACATGTTAGTTAACTGGCCCTAAATAAGTCAGATTACCTACAACCATATAGTCTCCGCCTGCTTCTTTGTCTGTTCCGTTAAAGCTCCTATGCTTTGCCACACTGCCTCAAGGAGAAGAGCAGGCAATCGTTTCTCTTTCATGTGTCAATGCAGATTTTTAGTGTGTAGGAGTGCCCTACATACAGGTTCCCTAGTGTTTCTGCCAGATATCTCTCCTCCTAGCGCTCCAATCTCATGAGAACCGCCCCCTGCGATTGACCTAACCAATGTGGGGTCCATCGGAGGGTCATATGGCGGAAGTGATTCTTCCTCTCAGTCTAGAAATAGAGCTTGGCCAAAAGTATCAGTTCACTGTGCATTTATTTAGCTTAAGAAATCCCACATCTATTACAGAGACCTGGTTATTTGCGCCAGTTAGGCACTTCTCCGTCACTACATACGCACAACCCAAATTATAGTGTCCTCTTAAGAAGTAATCCGGTCATAGATAGAGTTAGATAATGAAGAGTATGCCAGAGGGTCAAGGTGGATGAGCTCCATTTTATAATGAGAGAGACAGTAGACAGGACAGGAAACAATATTGGTAATGGGTTTGGTACATCACATGCAAAGCCGTCACTTAAATAAAAAAAAAAATAGTGTCTTATACCCAAGTCCCTTAAGGCTACTTCAAAGCCATCTTTCAAACACCTCTCTGCCAGCTATTTCAGTCACACATATGCAGCTCTGTGCTTACAAATACAGTTTTATATTTGAAATCAACAAGAAAATGTGACAACAGTTGTCTCATAAATGTTGTTTCTTATTCTCAAATAGCATTAAAAAACGTATTTTTCAGAATAGACCAGTCTGAAACGATAGCTGCAGTAATGCTATGAGCTTACCAATTAGTGATTGGCTCATTTATTCAGTAGTATTGTGCACTGCAGTTTCTCCCATTCATAAGTAATAGGTGTGCATCTTCTTTGTATATCCAAAGTCTTTGCTTATATCACTTATATTGCACAAAATGCATGTGAAGACACTGGCTGAAATGTACTGTACTATAGTGTATGCTTGATTAATGTACTAAACAAATATTTTTCAAGTAGCTGATAACTTGTTTAACTTGCCGTTATATAAATAACATGTAAAATTAAAGGAATAGTCCACTCAAAAATAAAAAATTGCTGAAAATTTACTCACCCTCAGGCCTTCCAAGCATTTGTTTCATCATCAGAACAGATCTGAAGAAATTTTGCACTGAATTTTGTACTTACTCACCAAAGTATTCTCTGCAGTGAATGGGTGCTGTGAGAATGAGAGATTAAACAGCTGATAAAAACATCAAATAATCCTCAAGTAATTGATACGACTTCAGTCCATCAATAAATGTCTTGTGAAGTAAAAAAGCTGTGTTTATAATAAACAAATCCTTAGCGTCCTCTATCCATAACATTTCTTTCTCCAGGGAAAAGTTTTCTGATTTGAAAACGAGAGAAATAAACACAGATCAAGCACTGTTTATAAGCGAGAACAGTCCAAAACAGATTTAAACAAATATGTCGGTGGATTTTGATATGAGTGGATGGACCTTTTCACTGGAGGAAGCTTTATGAATTATAGGCTGGTTATTTGAACAGACGCAACGCTTTCATGTTAATCATTGGAGAGCACGTGATGCGCTGCTAAATTTCTTCAGGTGAAGAAACAAACTCATCTACCTCTTGGATGGCCTGAGGGGGAGTACATTTTCAGCGAATGTGCATTTTTGCATCAAATATTCCTGTAACCACACACTAGCCTATGCAGTCAGTGTGCCCAGTTTATGGGAAGTATACTACTCTGCTTTAGGTGTGGAGTGAAGGAGATGCGGGAAATGAGATCAGGGGAGGGGTACAGAAGTACATTTACTGCCTTGTTTATTCAGGCCTAAGGTCCCATCTAGAACCGCTAAATGCTGTGAGTAAAACTAAATATATACAAACACACACACACACGCGCGCACACACAGTATAATGACACCAGACTATTAGAGTTCCTAAACTGAGACCCTCTCTAGAGAATTAAAATTATAAGAGTGGTGTGCTAAACTTTTCCACTGTCTCATTCTCAGCTGTGCTCTCAGGACTAGTCAACACACATGACCTTCTTTCCATTAATAAATCACGTGAATGAAGATTAGAATATCAGTTTATGTGATGCTGATTGATTGGATGATTGCAGTGTTCTGTAGTCCAATATTTTGGGATAATGACTTCAAAACTGTACATATGAACACTGTTCCTAGCAAGCAGTCAGGCTTATGGCTCTCATGGCACTTTCCTCTCATTTAACAAAGTAGTTCAAACTCATATCACTATTTCATCGCCATTCATTTATTTATTCAGCAAGACGTCATGTAAGTGTAATGTTCCGTCCACTGCTCATTATCACAAAATAAACTCCTTCAGGATGATGCAGCACTCCTTTGCTTCCGTTGGGGTCCTGATCACACTGTCAGGGTTTATTTTGTGATAATGACTGGCTCACTGTACGTTATTCTTTTGATTATGTCTTTTCCCCATAAATATATCACTTGGTTACAGTAAGTAGAGAAATAATTTATTGCAGTCATTGAACTAGTTTTAAAGGGGTCATATGATGTTGTTAAAAATAACATTATTTTGTGTGTTTGGTGTAATGCAATGTGTTTACACGGTTTGAGGTTAAAAAAACACATTATTTTCCACTTACTGTAACTTATTGTTGCTCCTCTCTGCCCCACATTTCTGAAACGTGCCAATTTTTACAAAACTAATCGTTCTAAAAAGTGAGGTGTGCTCTGATTATCCAGCTATTCAGTGCGTTGTGATTGGCCAAATACCTCAAGTGTGTGATGGAAATGTTACGCCCCTTACCATGTTGTGATGACATGTACCCAAGTAAACATAACACCATGTCTGTGATCATAGAAACTACACACAACAAGCACTACTCTACACTGCTCAAAACACACGATTAGCCAAATAGCCAGTAGCAAATTCTTAAAATATGAAAGTGTACTTATAGGCTGTGAGTCAGAAGCACAAGACTGTCCTTGCAAAGATGTAATTGCCCCACTTTATTGTGTGTATTGTAGCTGGCATTGTAGGCTACTCTCCCAGGTTCAGGAAACAGTCCTCCGTAAAATGTGCTGCACACACTCGAATATTTGTGTTGTACTGTTCTGGAACAGTGTTGTAAATACAACTTAACCACTGATTTCTAGTTGTGTACTCATTTGGAAGGCCAAACAAAGTACTTTCACTACTATACAAATCTTCCCACACCATGACGTTGATCTGTGGGGGGCGTGTTTGAATGAGCCATTTTAGGAAAGCGTGGCTAGGTGTTAACTTTTATAAAGAATATCTCTTTGGGTTTGAGACTTTAATCTTTGCACTTTAGAGATCTTATATATGCATGAGCTTGTAACACTCCAAAGACAAAGGAAAACATGAAATTGCATCATATGACCCCTTAAAGGGATAGTTCACCTAAAAATGAAAATTCTGTCATTAATTACTCACCCTCATGTCCAAACCCATAAGACCTTTGTTCATCGTAACACAAATTGAGATGTTTTTGATGAAATCTGAGAGCTCTCTGACCCTGCATAGACAGGTAAGCAACTATTGTGTTCAAGGCCCAGAAAGGCAGTAAGGACATTGTTAAAATAGTACATCATTAAAATGAGACTTCAGTGGTTCAATCAAAATTTTATGAAGCTATGAGAATAGTTTTTGTGTGCAAAGAAAACAAAAATAATGACTTTATTCAACAATTTCTTCTCTTCCATGAATGAGAGTATAAAGACACATGCATATGGTGCTGCTGACTTTCTTTTATTTTTGTTTTCTTTACGTACAGAAATATATTCTTGTAGCTTTATAACATTATGTTTGGACTACTGATGTCACATGGACTATTTTATCGATTTTCTTACTACTTTTGAACGTGTCAGTTGCATTTCTGTCTATGCAGGGTCAGAAAGCTCATCAAAAATGTCTTAAAGGAGAACTCCACTTTCAGAACAACAATTTACAAATAATTTAGTCACCCCATCCAAGATGTTCATGTCTTTCTGTCTTCAGTCGTATGGTTTTTGAGGAAAGCGTTTCAGGATTTTTCTCCATATAATGGACTTCATTGGTGCCCCGATTTTGAACTTCCAAAATGCAGTTTAAATGCAGCTTCAAATGGCTCTAAATGATCCCAGCCGAGGAAGAAGGGTCTTACCTAGCGAAACGATCGGTCATTGTTTTCGAAAAATAAAAATTTGTATACTTTTTAAGCACAAAAGCTTGTGTAGCACAGGCTCTGGAATGCACGTCCGTGAGTTGTTCTTGAATGAATCTTTAATGTGACTCGGGAAGAACGAGTCGTCTTGGGGAGTGATTCGTTCAGTTGTGCATGCCCAACATCCTATTAGGTTCTGTACTGGAATTAGTTCACCTGTCTCTAGTCTTCGGGTTTTCCGAGTCGTTCGTTCATCTTATGGGGCTGTCACGTGATGCTGATTTTGCTAAAATGAACGAAATGACTCGAAAAAAGATTAGTTCATTTTGCTTAACGAGACTCAAAGGTCCGAGTCGGTAAAATGATCCGAACTTCCCATCACTACTATGAATCATGTCTTCAAATCACCACAAGTTCATCGTCTGTGTACTCCAACTCAAAAAGGTAGAGTATGTCGAAAAACTCCATGTTATTTTCTCCTACTACTTCAGAGTCGTCCAACATCTTTGTACCTTTTTGTTTGTAAACAGCATTTGACTTACTTGCACTTCTTAGTCTTTGCGCGTTCGCTTTGTAAACACTGGGTCTGTAGTTCCGCCTACGTCCACGTGACCTTCCGACGTCATTTAATAGTACGTGAACGCGCATCCCAGAGCCTGTGCTACACAAGCTTTTGTGCTTTTAGTATACAAATTTTTATTTTCTAAACAAAATGGCCGATTGTTTCACTAGATAAGACCCTTCTTCCTCAGCTGGGATTGTTTAGAGCCCTTTGAAGCTGCATTTAAACTACATTTTGGAAGTTTAAAATCGGGGCACCAGTGAAGTCCATTATATGGAGAAAAATCCTGAAATGCTTTCCTCAAAAACCATAATTTCTTTACAGCTGAAGACAGACATGAACATCTTGGATGACAAGGGGGTGAGTAAATTATTTGTGAATTGTTGTTCTGGAAGTGGAGTTCTCCTTTAATTTGTATTTTGAAGATGAACGAAGGTTTTGAAGATGAACTTACGGGTTCATCTTAATTAATGACAGAATTTAGAATAAACAGAATAAACTATCCCTGTAAATCATTCTTTAATAAGGTAAAAATATATTGCTTTAAAGAGCCTGGTTTGTATTAGGTCATTCTTAGATTCTCATACGTCCTCAAGCTCTTTTATCTTTGTTATACATCTTTTGTAATATTGTATGGGGAGAAATTTTGAGATAGAGAGAAGAGTTTATTGGCACTAATAGAAATACGAGTCTAATGTATTAAATCTTTAAAGTGCTATTACTGTGATCATAGAGGTTTTTTTTTTATATTAAGAACTTTAAAAGATGCCTTAATTGATAGGAAAGTAGGAAAAGGCAGAGATAAGGCTGGGAAATAAAAGGTTTATTGAATGTGCAGTTATTAAGACCCTTGTAAGCATCAGTCATTGAATTCATATTCTTTGTTCTATATTCTATATTGTATATGCATTGTTTTTTTTTTTATTTAATTTTCATTTCTTTTCTTTTATTGATTTACATTTAACAACAGTGTTATGGCAAACATATCTTGACAGGTTATTCTGGTTGCTGAAAAAGTCATTATGCACATTTCTTTCTTTCTTTCTTTTCTCACCAAGCACACTTACAACTTGGCAGTCAGTCATGAACTTTTTGTGGATGAAAGCATTTTTCTTATATTGATAATAGTTAGAAAAAACTTGTATGTTTTGACATGAGGGTGGCATTTTGTTTAAATGATTCAGTTATGTGTAGAATGTCTGATCTGATTGGATTGTCTAAACGTATCCATGTGAATAGGTGATTTTTGTCGCAAGAATCTAGACAAGCACATTTTTGAAGCTATAGTAATCATGCAATTTAATTATCGTAGACACAAGGGAGTTGCATTAAAAATAAGTTTGTCTCGACAGTCTGAAAAGGCACGTTAGTCAGTCTGAATGAGCATGATGTTTGTGTCTGTATTCTTCAGACAGGCATACAAAGAAAAGACATCATCTACAATTCTAGAACGTGGTGGCTACCTTATCTCTTCACAGCACTTACGGCACTGCTGATTCAGACTGGCTTGCACCGAGATCAGCGCACACTTATGAAGTCATAACCTCCTTGAACCCAAAACTTCTGAAGGCTAACCGTTAAACACGTCTGCACGTGTGGAAAGTCCCCACGTCTTCATAAGCTTTGTGTAACACTGACTCTCGTTCCGTTGCCGATGAGCGACGATGATTACGGGAGTGACCCAAACCAAAACAACATTCCTGGTGCAGAGCGATGGCATAGATTAGCGACGTGCCCGTCTGCTCCTCTCCTTTGCCTACGTGCCGTTTGCCAAGCATTGCCCTGTAGAAGACAGACGAGGGTCGTCTCACACTTTCACACACCCTCATCAGCTCACTTCCTGCCTACTTGCTGACCAAAAGAAGTTAGACAAGCTTTCAGAGCATATCACAGCATCTTATATCAGCAACAATTGCTGAATATCAAAATAAAATACAGAAAAGAAGGTTCAAATCAGACTTAAGCCACTTAGACTTTGGTGGATTTAAAGGTTGTTTATCAGAGTATGTTTCACGTAAGCAACTGACCCACAAACATCACCTTTCCTTTGTAGCAGTGACTTTGTTCATTAGCTCTAATGGTTCTGACTGAGATTAAACGATATGAAGTTATTGTAAACAGTTTTTTTTACATCTTTACTGGAATTTGTTCTTTGTTTATGCGATATAAGATATAGTCTTGTATGCACACCTTAATATTAAAAGGCTATTCTAAGAAACTTTTTATTTTAATTGATACAGATGTTATGATGTTATGGCCATTATTAATAATATTCTAATGTTCAGAATTTTATTAGGGGATAGTGTGATTTTTATTTTTTAAAATGCAGTAAAACTGTAATGTTGTAATATATATTACAACAATTTAAAACAATTGTTTTTTATTTTAATATTTTTTCAAATGTACATTTTCAGCAGCTATTAATCCAGTCTTCAGTGTCATATGATCCTTTAGTATTCTTCTTATTATTATTATTATCAGTGTTAAAAACAGTTCTGCTTAATGTTGTTTTTTGTTTTTTTTAAGAAACTATGATAAATTTGCTTCTTTTTATGGAGTTTAAAAGTATAGAATTTTTTCTAAAAAAATATTTTATTATTTTCCATTCATTCATTCATAAATAAATAAGTAAATAAATCTTTTGAAATGTGCTTATTATAAAGCACTGAAAAATTCAGTAAAATCAGTGAATTTAGTAATCACAACTTTATAATGTAAAGTATTAAAAAATGCTGTGAGTTTAAATCTTGCTCCAGTGTTTTTTTTTTTTTTTCATAAATTAAGATTAAAATTTATTATAATAGAAAATATATTTAAATGTGTTAATACCAGTAGTGGTTAATTTTATTTTTTTATTTGTACTTTGCATTTCATTTTCACTGTAACCAAGAGCATTCAGATGCACGTGCACGTGTCAGATGTTGCCACTGATGTCTCCTGTGATGCACTGACTAGATTTAGGCCCCCTAAATAGGGATCTATCAACGCCTATGGGAGGACTTTGTCTTGAGGGACAGTCACACCCAGTGAGATGGGTGGTTGTGGGCGGGTTTGAACTCGGGAGCACTTTGGGGCCCTTCTTTGACTCCCGCGGCACCGTGGCAGAATTACACGTTTACATGTCGAGCACACCCTCCTCAGATCCTCAGATAAGCAGCCATTTACTGCACAATTAAGGCCAAACAGGTGCACACCCAGCACATGCACTCACCCATTTCTAAATCAGTTCGTAGCTGCTGGTGTGCGTCGACGTACGTGAAGACTAATGATCCAGACGCCCAGAGCCTGCCTGCCATCTATTGGAGACTAAAATAACACTTGAGGGGGAAAGTAGGTCAGCAAATGTGGAGGAGGAGAGAACTGCAGGAGAAAAACCAAGATGTGAGAAAGGGAGAGAGTGGGATGAAGGAGACAGAAGGGAGGCTTGAGAATATCACAGCTGGCTGCATGTTACATGTCTTTCTCTCTGTCTCATTTTTTTTTTTTTTTTTTAACTGTCGTACATTTGTTTTGCTTCATGTTTCTTTCTGTCTGTTAAATTCTCTCCCATCCCAGATATTTGCCCAAAACCTTATGACAGAATAGTGTCAGCATATCTTGAATCTCTCATGAAACATTGAGAGTTGTTTTACAAAATATGTGGCTTTTGATAATAACCAGGCCTTACTTGACAGCTAAAGACTCTTTTATTTATACATAGTAGAACAGAAGCTTTTTTTTTAGGTTAAGTACCAACAGTTTCCAGTGGACATTTATGGACATGCAATCTCTGTTGTACAGGACAACAGTTTCTGTTCCATTAAATTGCAGATTCATCATCCCCTATGCACCGTATGGTGCATTTGTTTTTTTGGTTAATTCAGTCAGGAGGAAACTTACACATTCTTACCAAACCAAAAATGAAGAATATCAAGAAAAGTGGTATATGTTATATAAACAAGGATATCTATTATAGTTATTTGATTTCTTGTAATATTCTTTTTTTGGTCTAAAATAGAGAATTTCTCATGTTGACAAGCCGACCACTGTAAATTACATAAATATCACAAGGTGGCAGTGTTGCACTGTATCATTCAGAATTACACACCGCATATAGTGTACATACTTTGCAGACATTGATTTTGTTTTTTAATTTTGGGGTGCTAAACTGTTGCCAGCTTTAATACTATTAAATCAGTTTGAGTGCTGCCCATTTATCATCTCAGAAATATGTTTGTTTAATTTATAAGTATGATTATTATTATTTGTTTTATAATATGTATTTTTTAATTGTAAAAGTATGTTAAGTTAATTTTGTAAATGTCTCTTCATATACAAGAAAGTTGCTATTTTTATAATTTTTTAGTTTATTATATTAGTTGATTGTTTACATTTGATTTGCTAGATTGAAATGTAAGTTCAAGTTGAGTGCATTGCATTGTGGGATACAGTATTACACAGTTTGCTCTGACTGTTATATACACATTTAAGCAAATGTATAGCATAGTTTGTCATCCACATATTCTATGCATATAAAATATTTGGAAACTGAGCATATTATACAGGCTACATACTACAGAAATAGACAGCCTAGGATTGAATTTTAGTTATAAACTATATAATATATAAAACAAATATTATAAACAAATGAACTTGCAATCTCGACACATTTCTTTTAATGGTGTGCTTTTGATGTTCAAAATATTTACAGGCTACTCACAGAATTTAGCAGATTATGTATGTATGTATTTTTCCATCCATCCATTCAGCCATTCAGAATAGGAGCAAACAAATACATAAAACTGGCACTTTTTTTGCAAACAAGTATATCTTCTTTAGGTGTTTAATAAATATACTTGAATTATAAATTGTTGAATTGCAGCTTCTAGCAAATGTGTAAAAAGAAACATGACTTTCAAATTGCTGTCTAGTTTGTTAACTCTATACTCTATATGAGTATCATCTCCCCTTTTACGTCATTGGAAAATGAATAAATATGGCCCCCCCGCGCAGTGTCACTGACCCTGGCATGTCCTCAGAACTGTATTACATAACCAAGATCTTTAACAGACACATTATGAATCTGCCAAAACAGGCCCAGAAGCAAAACTATCATAGACAGCTTGTCCTGTTTTATTTACATTGGATGCAGTAACAAGTAGTCAACAGCAAGGGGCAGCAGATTCACTTACAGTATATTTACATTTGGATGCTTTCACCTGAAGCAACTTACAGTGCATTCAACGTTCATTTTTTTGAGAATGAAATCCATGATGTTGTTATCATGCTCTACCAGATGAACTGCATGAACTTGATGTTTTTTAATGTGTTTTTGTAAGATGCTTGCATGCAGATTCATGATACCATATCTGTGTTGTATTATATATGTGGTTGTACAGTGTGTGTTTATTCTGTTGGGTTCTTGTAATTGTGCCCTAGTGTTTGTCCTTTGCAGAGAAATAATTGGACTGTTCTATCCTGCCTGTTCTTTAATTGCTATATATCTGCTGACACTCCCCATCTCAGTCCCTTTCATCTCTTTATTTAGCACCTATAGGTGCTGTTGATTGTCTCATAGATGACTAAGGAGCCTCTTACTGGATAGTTACTGAAATTGCATTGGTGATGTAGTATCATTGTTTTGTACTTATCTTTGTGCACATATGTGCCCGATCTTATATAATGCGATTTCTTTCCCAGCTGTTTATCTTTACAGACATAACCGACAGTTATATAACTCATTTTAATGTAAACTTGTGTGTATCTGACAGTTTAAGCGCAATAAGAGATGAAGTACTTTTTTGAAGTACTTGCATGTCGTGTGACAGCCACTTTTTGCGCTCAGATAAAACCATATATTAGAAGTTTAAACTAAATGGTTTAAAATGCATAATTTCAGCATGATAGACATGATAAGAAGTACCAGGACCGGGTTTCACACCAATATTGACATCATAGTTCACATTCGGGCTGGGCATCGGGCCTGTTTTAGGCTTCTCATTATTTTTATATTTTAGACATCCATAAATTATGGTGATGGAAAAAAAAATACTGTGCTGTTGGAAACAACACGAGACTTCATTTTCCCTTTTACTTTCGAGATTCGGACAGTGTTTAGTGTCTCAACCAGCAGCAGTGCCTTCAGCGCAGCTGGAAGAGACCCGCGTTCAAGCGCACGCAATAGGCTGAAACTTGCCACAAAGCACCAGCAAAAGTCATTACAATGAATGTGTCAGGGGAAATAGGGAGGGGAAGTAAGATATATTAATTATTTATTAATAAACTAGTGTATTCTGAGTCAGTGTCGCAAAGATATATATATAATTTCTGTGAGGCATGTATTTGTTGAGTTTCGGTTCATTTTTGTGAAGCGCTCCTGTTCAAGAACGAGACGGCAGAAAGCACATCATGTTTGTTTTCTTTATTTGGTAAAAGCACTGTTTGTAACATTTTGTTGATATTGTGAGTGCACACAAATAAAAGCGGACCTTTTACATTTCCGAATAATGTTTCACTCTTACCTTTGTGAGCAAAAATGACAGATAATTTTAAATTGTTTCCACTGAAAAAAATGCAAGTGTTCACGTTGAAGTCCTGTAAAGCGCGCTTCAGGTTCCACTCTCTGCATAAATGATTGGATATGCGCCTAATAGCACACATTTATCTAGGTTTAACGTTTAAACTAACATTGTTTTATACTTGAACTTTTTTTTTAATCTATGGATTTTATTTTAGGCAAATCATGATGATTTGAGAAGGCAAATTGATCAAACAGTTTTCCGCTGGCCACTGTTCGTTACTTTAAAAAACAAAAACTTATATTTAATGAACAAAAATTGCTGTAAACGTTTTTCTAAATTAACTTCATGAAATATAATCACTTTGCCATTACAAACAAAACGGAACTATTTTAATAGCTGAAACAGAAGTATAAGCTGTTTTGGGAGAAGGGGGGGAAAAAGGCTTGGGTCGAACTCGGGCTGAGAATTCTGATAAGCTGTCGGACAAGGGCCAGGCTAGGACCTGAGCATCTCAGGCCAGGGCCGGCCTAGGGCCTATATTTGAGGTTTGTGCAGGGCTCTAGTACAAGCTGTAAAGGCACAGCCCTATTCTGGAAAAGGGGGCAGTGAGCAGCAGGCCATTTGCATTTAAAGAGACATGCACGATAACAGCATGCTTCTGCTTCCACTCAAAATAGGTATTTTCAAAATGATATAATAAATGATCTGTGAGGTATTTTGAGCTGAAACTTCACAGACACATTCTGGGGACACCTGAGACTTACATCTTGTAGAAAGGGGCATAATAGGTCTCCTTTAACCCTTAATGCCTGAGAGGTCCTGACCTTCCTAATAACCTGAAAATAAACCTTCAGTTGGTTGTATTTCTAATTTTACATTTATCTTAATCACCAAAAAACATAATATTTAGTCCAACATAACTATTTAGTTTCATAATGCACCGCAATGTAAAGTGTACAGAAAAAAGTATCTCATCAAGTAAAATCCTGTATGTGATTAAATTGTTTTTGCGACAGTTCCACAGCCTCTTCATTATGAGTGTCTGAATTCACACTGTAGAGAATAGTGAATGAGCAATAGGTGGTGATTTTAGATACAGCTGTAGTGTGTTTATTGTTTTTTGTCTGCTTCATTTGGCTTTCCTCCCTCTTCTCTCTTTTTCTAACATTTGAGTTATTTATGTGTGTGAAAGTAGGTGTGTGTTTACCCCCACCCTTTTACTCTTTCCCACAAATATCCTTTGACAAATATTTTGTACCCCAGGCGGGTTTGGGAGGATGTTGACAGAAGCTGGTGGTTGGTGGTAGATGGTTCATGATTTATAGCATTTTAAATCATTTTAAATTGTAGCCTCATGTGTACTGTAAATACTTTGTCTTTATTTTAGCTACACTACCGTTCAGAAGTTTGGGGTCAGTATTTTTTTTTTTTTTTTCAACTTACTTTCATTCAACAAAGATGCATTAAATTGATTACAAATGACTAAACAGATGTTTATATTGTTAAAAATATTCTGTTTCAAATAAGTGCTGTTCTTTTGAACATTCTATTCATTAAAGAATCCTAAAAAAATGCATCAGAGTGTTCATAAGAATTTTAAGCTTTATATTAAATAATATTTTTAATATTAACATATTAAACAGTATTGTTCTCAACATTGATGATAAAAAGACATCTTTCTTCAGCAGAAAATCAGCATAGAATAATTTCTGAAGGATCATGTGACTCTAAAAACTGGAATAACTGCTGAAAAATTTTTTATCAGCTTTATGATTATATGAATACATTACATTTTAAAATGTATTAAAATAGAAAATAATAAGTAAAATACTTAACAATATTACTACTTTGAAAGTCTTATTAAAAAAGTCTTACCGAGTAATATATAAAATGTAATATGTGTAGCAAAATATAAAACAATATGATGTTGTAATATTGCACACAGCAATACCACCCATTCAAATAGGTTTCTTTTCGCAAATAAATATTGTGTTTGTCTGTATAACTCTCTCTCATGCTGCACTATGAGAGCAGCCAAAGTGCGTTTTTCTTGGCACTATTTAGTAATAGTGACAAGCTGAATAAAACCATGTCAAAATGAGTTACAGAAAAATGACAGTTTGTGCTTTATAGTTTGCTGCCTTAACATCGGGATTAGACCTTGAGGCTTTATTTAGCAATACGTGTAAACACAGACACAAACACGTGCACCTGCGCACTGGACGGATAAGATCATGTCCACTGGGAGGTGTAGGGGGGTTATAGAGGTGGGGTGAAATGGGTGGAGTGGGGGAAGGGAGGTATTCACAAATCTGCACACGCATCTGCTGTAATAGGGTGGTGTGAGTTTGGGTGTGTGTTTTGTTAATGAAGTCTGTGTTGAAGCATAATATGTGTGAGGATATTAGCACATTTTCAGGATTGAAGAGAAGCCTAATGTGATTTTAAAACCGTTATCTTAGCTGAAAATGGTTTGGGGGGTGTATCCCCATCAAGGTTCGGGGCGCGCGCTATGGATACAGTATTTATACTCGACTTTAAATGTTTCAATGGTTAGACATGTTTGGCGGAAGACTACAGACAGAGGGCGCTAGAGACAGACAGTGATAAGGGAAAAAGACGCTCACATGGACCAGAGCATGACTCATAACAGAGGCTTGAAAATGAAACGGCATCTCGTCTTAACCGTGAGAATCAAGACAGTGAGTCAAATAAATATTGTGTGTTGGAGAACAGCCACACAGAATACACAAATATTTGTGTTATAGTCCTTACACACACACACACGTATACAGATAGATAGATACAGAAAGATTTTTTTATGGTTTTTAAAAAATTCTCATTTATTTTATCCAAAACACAGCAAAAGCAGTAATATTGTGAAATATTTTTACTATTTAAAATAGCTGCTTTCAGTGCAGTACATTTTTTTCAGGATTCTAAATTTATAAGAAATTATAGAACTTAATACTTTTATTTAGCAAGGATGCTTTAAATCAAAAGTGATGATAAAGACATTTATAATGTTACAAAAGATTTTTATTTCAGATAAATACTGTTCTTCTGAACTTTCTATTCATTAAATATCTCAGAAGAAAATCTACTTTTTTCAACATAATAATAAATGTTTTTTGAGTCAAATCAAAATATAAGAATGATTTCTGAAGAATCATGTAACTGGAGTAATGTTTCTAAAAATTCAGCTTTAAAATCACAGGAATAAATTATATTTTAAATTCAAATATAAAACATTTATGTTAAATAGTAAGAATATTTAAAAATGTTACTGTTTTTGCTGTACTTTGGATCAAATAAATGCAGGCTTGGTGAGCAGAAGAGACTTTTAAAAACATTAAAAATCTTATATATATATATATATATATATATATATATATATCGTGAAATTGATATAAAGATTTCTATTTCAAATAATTGTTGTTTTTTTTACTTTCTATTCATCAAAGAAACCTGAAATAAATTATGGTTTCCACAGAAATATTAAGCACCTATTTTCAGCTGATAATAAGAAATGTTGAGCACTAAATCAGCATATTACAATGATTTCTAAAGGAAATTTCAGTTATTTTAAATTCCAATGCTATTTACAGTAGTGCTGTTTTTATAGTGTGTTTGATGAAAAACAAATGCATGGTAAGCATATGAGACTTCAAAAACATAAAAAAATATATTATAGACCACAAACAATGTACAGTATAATTTTACATGCATAGTTAAGTATATATCCTAATATTATTGTAAATCAAGTGAAATTCAAGAACGTGTTTCTCACAAAATCAACCATTTTAAATTTTAATTTGATCACAACTGCAGCTGGTGCTTTTGTGAAAGGAACCACATTTTTTCAGTCCACATTTTTTTTGTCTTTTCATTAGTAATCCAAAGGGAGAGACCCACCTTCTCATATAAAATGAATCACCAGCCCTCAACACAAACACACAGCCTCTCTCTCCTCCCCTCCTCCTCTGACACAAGTCAGTGAATCGAGTACTGGCTCCTCCCTCCATGGGGCAGCTACTGTTTCTGTCAGATGTAATGTCACATTGATTGATTTGCCACAGAGAGAAACAGGCAAATAAGCAAGCACGGGCTGCCAGCTGAGCCTCAGATGTAACCGTGAAGAAACAGTATCTCAGCCTGTGTCTGTTCTTACGGACAGTTTCCTGTATTTACCCATGCGGCTCCCAACACGCCATTAATCCAGTTCCTTTCTGTTCTCGCAGGAGCGGCACGCTGCACCATAACAAGGTAAGCTGTGTGCTTGTGTGTGCATGTGTGTGTGTCTGCGTATGTGAATTCCCAGTGAGGACACTGACAGAAGCGATGAACCGCTCGCCATGTGACATGCAGCAGTGCCTGCGGGATTGGCTGAGCTCAACGATGACCTCAGCAAGCTTTCCTCCCTCCCTCCCAGCAGCTCCCTCCCTCCCTCCTTCTCTCTCTCTGTCTCTCTCCACTCTGCTTTTTCCTGCCCTCTTTTGAGCATCCTTTGGTGATCGTGTAGACCACAGCCGCAGTGGCTAGCAGCAGCATCCATGGCCTAAACGCGGACCCCTAAAACATCCACCGGCCCGTCGTACGAGGGACACGGGGACTTTAAACCCGAGGCTGGAAGTGTGTTCTGTTTTTTTACATCTCTCCATCTGGTAACCAGGGGCTTCTCTTCTCCCCTCCTCCCATTTCAGGCTCCTTGGAGATAGAGGAATGCAAATCTGCAATCATGATGGAAGGTGAGGGCTTGGTCTATTTTTATCTTATTGCCTCCTCTCGTTGCGTGTACGGCCCGGCTTTAAATGCCATAAGCTGTCCGCCTATTTTGAGTGGCTTGACATTCCGGTAACTCAATATAGACCTGAAGGTGCTGGATATCTCAAATATAGACACACATCATCACATGCACACATCTCACATACATACACTATTGTACAACAGCAGGCATATATGCTGTTTTTTTTTCTTTGTGCTTTCACCTCACCCCCCTTTAGATGGCTTGTCTTTGTAAAGGATTATTTGGATTTTGCAGTTACGGCTTATGTGCCCAGCTGGCCGCATCTGAATTCTCTTTGTATATAAGAGTTCACACACATACTCACATACACATCATACTGTAACGCCGCACTCGTTTTTAATCGTGTGTCTGCTCAAGGCCGTTTCTTTAAAGGGAGGTGTTCATGTGTGTAATTCAGTGTGTGCATGTGAACGCCGCTGTCAGCTGTGTTTTGGAGGGAGAAGCAGGGGATGGTTTGTTTCACATGTGTGACGAAGCTTTTTATGTAACTGTCGGCCTGACGAGAACATATCATTTATTTATAACATTGGATCAGATAAACTCAGTATCATGTCACCTGTTCCCAAACACTGTTGTCTGTTCTTTTGCATGACTGGTTTGTGTCGTTTCTGATGTACAACCATGCTGGATCAAATCTAGAATAGTGATCAGTTAGGGAGATTTAAGCATGAATTGATTGTACGTTTTCCCGTGACAGGAGTAAAATGGCACATATTCTTTGTGACATCAGATTATGTGTGCCATCCACCTCTTGTGTATGGATTACAACATGTTATGCAATTTATTGAGGAATGTGGAGAAACGCCAGAACAAACCATTTGCCACTTCCTCATTCACTCATTCTGTACATCAGCTGTATAACATATTTAAGTGTGGAGCCAGATGTCCCTATAAGGGCAGTAAAAATGAAAATTCTGTCATTAATTACTCACCCTCATGTCATTCCAAACTTGTGAGATCAAAAAATTAAGATTTTTTTGATGAAATCCAAAGAGCTTTCCGATCCATAGACAGCAATGCTACTACTATGTTCAAGGCTGAGAAATGTAGTAATGACATTGATAAAATAGTCCATGTGACACCAATTTCTTTTCTAACTCTCAGACTTTGATGCGTGTTCTCGAAGGTGAGTAATTAATGACAGAATTTAAATTTTTGGGTGAACTAGTTCTTTCATATATTATGTCTTCATTAAATCGTGAAACTGAAGAATGGTTCCTGCGAGAGTTAGATTTAGGTTTAGGAGATGCAAGTTATGATTTGCTTGGTATCAAAACTATAAGTCAATGGAGGTCTCTCTCTATCTTGATAGAAAACCGAACGTGTGTGAGGCCTTTAGGTGTTAGGTAACGCAATAGCAAAAAGTGATAGTGACAGTCACTGTAGCCTCAAATAGATGTGACATAGAGGTGAATCTCTTAGTGTGGCTAGTACAGGCTTAGCCATGCGTGGATTACCTGAAGGTGTAAAATAGGAAGGTAATCCACCTGGTGTTTTTAAAATGATGCTTTCAACTCAGCCCAAGCTATTTTTGCTTCTAATCGTGTTTGGTTGAAGTTGCCGTGTCTACTTTGATGAATTGTGAAAATATATAGTTTGAAGTAGGTTAATATGCAAGTAGGGCTACTAAGCTGCTCTTTTCTGAAGAGGAGAATGGTTGAAAGGCTTTCTCAGACTCATTTTGCTAGGCATTTGTTTATGGTTTGGTTGTTTCTTTTTCTTTCGTTTTGTTCATTCTCTGTGTGGCTTGTTGCATTACAGGGATGTTTCGAAAGAATTATTGACCCACTAATTGGTCCCTCATGTAGAGTCTATGTTTTTCCTCTCATCTCTGTCCTAGACAACCCAAGCCTTCTCATGGATCATTGAACATGAATGTCAACTAAATGGAATTCAAAAACAGATCATTTTAGATACTTGTATATATCAAAAGATGACAGAATGTGACAATATTGCTTACCTCAAGACTCCAAAAAGATTGTATCTAGTTGACATAATTAATATTTTTGTTTTATCATATCTTCAAGATGCTAGTGTTGTTTTTTACACTAGCTCAGTGGCATGTGGTACAGTCTAAATGTCCTTGTGCACAATAAGCATGCATATGCCACATTAAATGCTCTTGCCCATTATTGCAATGGTTTCTTAATATTCGCCATCCATTTTTTTGAAGAGAATAACAGTTAGCCCATGTCATTAACCATTATATGACTGCTTTACTCGGCTGACACCAATTGTTAGTGACCCTGGCAATGCATGGGTGGGGTTAGACTGAGCTTTTAAATAGAAGGGTTGCCATATAGACTGCTTTAAATAGTACCAGTGGTAGTGATAGTATTTCCTGTACAACAGAGGTTTGGCTCCACCCAACTCCATGTCTGGGATACAAGAAGGGATTTTCACAGAATTTGTCCATGATTAATAAATTAGCCTTGTAGAATGGTTGGTAAATAGGTTATTAAGAACAGCATATCATACTGCTTAAAAAAAGCCTATGATATTGTTACATATGTTTGCTACTTTTAAAGCACTAGTTCACTCAAAAATGAAAATTCTGTCATTAATTACTCCCATTAATTTTTTTTTTGTCACGTAGACATGTTGATTTTTAAGTTTATAACACCAAAGTATTCCAGTTGGTAGGAATGTAGTGAGACAGTGCATCAGAAGTGAAATGGTGAAATAGTTTCCTGCAGTCTGTTAGAGTATTGACCGGGGAGTTTTGTCTGTGTGCCATGTGGGAGTCGTGAAGGAATAATTCCATTATGTCTTCTTGCTCTACTTTTAATGAATATATTAAATTGAGTAAAGACTAGCCTGAGTGCTTATTTGTTACTTTGTGTAGGAGGCTTAGAAAATTGTGTGAGTAATAACATAAATGCACACACAGACTTTCTTAAAGTAACTAGTCATTATTTCATTTCTGTAATATAAAGCAAACTCATCAGCCAACAAATCTAAAGTATGCTATATAAAGTCATGATTTACAACCCTGATGAGTGAATATGAGACTTGGCCAATTTTAAGATGTACAGAATAAAGAAGATTGTCATGTCTGTTAAAATTGCACTTTAGCCAATCAGAAGACTTTGAGGCGATTTCTGCCTGTTGATTGTTATGGGGCGGTGTTTATAAAGAGGGGGGTGTGTCTAATTAGGGGTTCAAGCACGTAATGCTGAAAACCTGTTGTAATTGTTAGAATGGTCACGGATCAGCGATCTCCACGTAAAACTGACTTGAAACTTTGAGAAATGGGAGTGCTCACACCATGACAACGTGACCAAGGCTCATCCCAATTGGCCTGACGGGGGCGCTACAGTGAACAAAAGTACAAAATCGCTCATAACTGTCATAAACCGTCAGTCGTAGCAAAATTTTCAGCTATTTTGGATTTTTTGAAAAACCTACTTTTGTGAACTAGTCATAGGTTTTTCGCCCAATCGAAACCAAACCAATGCAAAAAGATTCTCTGCAGAGTGATAATTATCAATTTTCAACTCACCGTAGCAAAAGGGCACCAAAACTTTCGAAAGAGGGGCAGGGCCACTTTTATAAAAATGCCTATAACTCCTGAACGGAATGAGATCTCGCCACCAAACTCAGAACACTTATGTAAGAGCTCAATCTGAGGCCACAGGAAAAAAAATCATGGAGCTTGGCCACTTGGTGGCGCTATAAGAGGGAAAAAAAATAAAAATGCTAAAACTGCACAACAATTTGTCCTATCAACTTGAAAATCTGTGCACACGGGATTGATCCAAAGTGCTACAAGTGTCTACAAGGAAATTTGCGTATGTCAAAAAAAAAAAACCATGGACACCATTGGCCAACAATTTGAGAACCTGTTAGACAAGGTTAACGGAGGCAGACCGGAACGAAACTCTGTGGGCCTGTTTGACAGCCCCAAAGGTCTGAGAGAAATTTGAAAGACATCAGCCACTGGAGGGCGATATCATATTTTTCAAGGCCGTAAACGATTGTAAGTTGCACATTTTTTTGCACATACACAAGATATTCCTATCATACGTAGAACTCCTCATCCAGACAACTTTGCCTCCAGAACCACCACTGTCAATCAAATCATTTGTTAAGTGATTAAGAAGATGTAAAAAACCTACTTTTGCGAACTAGTCCTAGGTTTTTCGCTCAATCTGGAAAAACCACTGCAGCACAATTTTCTGGATTCTCTAGGCCAATAATCATCAAAATATGTTGAAATTGACCATTTGGGAAGCTATAACAGGGTTGTTTAGAAAAGGGGCCTGCCCAAATTTACCCAAAAACCTATAAAGCCTTAAGCAAAACCTGCTGAGCACATGCGACAGGTGATTCTAAACAAGCATGCAGAGTTTTAGGGGGATCGGACCACAGCTGCCGCTATAACAGTCATAACTGTTAAAAAACATAATATTTCTGTGGTAAATGACCTGGATTTACCAAAAATGCTTTATAAATCATTGATTCAGGTGGTCAGAAGCTTGCTAAATAATGTCTTTTTTCCTATGTGCTTAAATGCCTTAGAGTGCTTGAACCCCGATAATCGCTGCTTGCAGCTATATTTCATTGGTTAAATTTGCTGGAAATTCCAGAACATAAGAGGCCATTCACACATAACTCGTTTTTGTTTTGAAAAACTCTGTAACAAATGGAATATGGCTTGCAACTTCTGCATATATAATATAATATAATATAATATAATATAATATAATATAATATAATATAATATAATATAATATAATAAGAGAGCACTAGTGACAAAAAATATTTCCTACAGATGACAGCAGAAGAGGAAGTGAACACAGACACCATGTGAAAGGGCTCTTACTGTACTGCGGCCGCTATAACAGTCATAACTGTTAAAAAACATAATATTTCTGTGGTAAATGACCTGGATTTACCAAAAATGCTTTATAAATCATTGATTCAGGTGGTCAGAAGCTTGCTAAATAATGTCTTTTTTCCTATGTGCTTAAATGCCTTAGAGTGCTTGAACCCCGATAATCGCTGCTTGCAGCTATATTTCATTGGTTAAATTTGCTGGAAATTCCAGAACATAAGAGGCCATTCACACATAACTCGTTTTTGTTTTGAAAAACTCTGTAACAAATGGAATATGGCTTGCAACTTCTGCATATATAATATAATATAATATAATATAATAAGAAAGCACTAGTGACAAAAAATATTTCCTACAGATGACAGCAGAAGAGGAAGTGAACACAGACACCATGTGAAAGGGCTCTTACTGTACTGCGGCTAGACAGAGGCCGGCTCTGGTTGTTTTGGCAGTAACTGGAGTTGAGCTGGAGCAGTATTTCCCAGCAGGCTAAAGCAAACATTGGCTTGGCATCTGCATGAAGTGGAAGATGAGTTTTTAACTGTCCCATGATGTCAGGAGCATCCCAGTGTTATCAGACAGTACTTCAATAATACATATGAATCATAGAAAGGGCTCCACACATGGAGAAGTTGTCAGGAATAAAGTTCTGATTCACTGAATGAAAATGTAGTTCTTAACTGGTTTTGCTTTAGGACTTATAAATATCAAACAATAAAATGAATATTACCTTGTACTGAAGAAGGCCAACGATATGCAGATTTTTTAAGGTGACAGGTTAAATTGAAAACTGAAAACTTTTATAACAATATACACATGGGCACTTTGTATGAATTTTTTTTTTTGGAACCCAATGTCTGTGCCTGTCTACACATCAAAAGAGCCACTGGGCTTTCAGTTCACTGCGATAACACTCTCCCGCCCCCTACTACAGAAACACTCCATGCTTTGAAGAATGAGGGCCTTTGTTCAATGGCAACAATAGATTGGTCAAAGAACTAAGATGAACTTCGCAAAATGAGGAAAGAAGCACAACTCATTGCATGAATGAGTGTGTAAGTTTCTAAATTATTTGTGCATGTACTTGTGTTTGGAATACAGATTTGATTTAAAATACAAGCATGCAGTACAGTAATACAGTTATTCTGATATTGGATAGTTGTTTGATATTGTACATGAAGCCGGCAGAGGTATATTGTTTTGATTAGCCTAACAAAACTTCATTAATAGTAAAATTAATGTAATGGTTCAGCCCTCGACTATAGATTTTGTAGTGTGGTAGTTGAATTTGAATGTGTCCTCAGAAAGTACATTAGTGTACATTAGCTTGTACAATATAGTATGAGCATACAGTATTTCTGTAAAAGTTGTATTAGTTAAAATTGTTGGAAGCCAGATTATTATGGGCAACCTAGCCCAGGTGATTTTCTCCAGGACATTTTTGTAGGGAAAACAGCAGCAAACATGAATATTATCAGTTATTTGATGAACACTCTGATGTCCAATTAGTTGATTGACTCACTTATAACATTCCATTCTGTTTATTAAAATTACATGAATCTGTCTTATAATTTATAAGTTCAGGTCGACACTAATTGTCAATCTCTCACTGAGCAATGGCTGACTTTAGCTCTTCATTTCCATCCTGTTTGGTTCCATCCTGTTAAGCATCTTGTTAGTTTTCCTGCCATTGCGTAAATAATCAAGTTAAAATTAAAAAGCGTAGGTCCCTGAGCTTGACCAGAGCAAATTTAAGAAAGCCTGGAATATGCTTTTCTTATATTGCAACAACACAGCCATAGGCTTTTTCTCTCTCAAAATGTTTTGTATTATTCTTAAATACTACAGAATAATTTACTAAAAGCTTTTGAGGCATTTTATTTACTCCATTTTTAACAGTTGGCGCATTATATGCCTGTGTTCACAAAAGAGTGAGTGGGAGTATGAGTGGGTGTTTTGCGTCTGTACAGTTCCAGAGGCCCCAGATTAGAGCTGTTTGCCAGATATGACCCTGGATTAACACATCCCTTTTTCCCCATTTGCCCCTAAAAGCAACATGGGGTAAACAACTGAGACTGATTCTGTCGTAAACATGGTGAGATGAGAAAAGAATAGTGCTGCAGTGGTTGATATGTTATACTGTAGAACGTGTGTGAGGAGAAGATGACTGACAGTGCTGGAATAAATACAAAGGGACTGACAGTCACATGGTGGAAGGGACAGGATGACAGGCTGGTGTCCATATACTGAATTATTATTACTGTATATACATGAAGAGTTTGGTTCTAAAACGCTATAAATTCTTTCTGATTAATTTTGAGTAAAAATGTCTTTTCTTTACCAAGAAAGTGGCTAGATGAAAAACACTATTTTCTGATTTAAACTTTCACATAGCATCTTTTTGGGTTATAATAACATTAGAGATTCAAATCCAGATTTTAATTTTCAGAGATTTTTTTAATAAAAACTGATTATTATTATGTTTTCCACAAAATGCAATAAATCCATCAATAATCAAAAAATCTGATCTGATCAAAAATTAGCCTTCCCATTACAAGGTGATATTTGACTTATGAATTAGAGTGGAATTTTGTTTTTACTTTTGTAATGGCATTTTTTAACTTTATTAAAAGCATGTCATCTTTTATGTCACATTTTAAAAATATATATATTTTATAAGCTTTTTAAAATTTTCTAATTAAAACAACAGAAAAATAATAAGTTGCCAATCAAATGATATCAGTATTAACAAAATTAATTTGTACTACAGTGGTGGCACAGAAGAACACAAAAGTGGCTTGTAGGTGTATTTTAATGACGCTCAGAGGTGGCATGCGTGCAATCGAATTCATAAATTCATGTTTAGTTGAATGTTTTAAGTGTAAAATGTTGAATATAGAAATATTAAATGATTTAAATAACCGAAAAGAGGATACTTTAAAAAATGTAACTAAAAATGCCAGTAGGTGGCGTTTTTAATTACTGAATCATATCATTAATTTGATTCGTTCAAACAGCTGATTCATTCAGGAATAAAGCAAGTGACTATCTTTACATATGGGTAATTGATTAATTACTAGATCCGTTTAAAAACGTGCGTTTATTCATAAAGGAAACAGCTGTGTTTGAATAGAGATGCTGCTCAGTTGTGACTTCAGGCAATAGTGTTATAGTCAGACAATGTTAGTCACTTAATATTAACTCCCTGTTTATTTAACTGTTGTATTAAATCAGTATCTCATTTACAAACTCCCTTAAAAATCATTAAAAGCTGTCACTCATCTTAGTTCATCGCAATCTCACAAAGTTTCATTATAATCAACGAAACTCTCTACACTGCACAATTAATCTCTTATTTACACTCTTTATACACTTTGTTTATGAAAGGATTCATCAGATATGTCTGTGATACATTACTCAACGTTGAAAACTAGGTTGCGGGGTGTATTCAAAGCACCACCTTTACTGTTTACAATGTGTGAAATCATGCGCCGTGATTGGCTGAGTGGATGTATCGCATTCTGTAGAGAAGGGAGACCAGCGTTTGTCGCGGTTTGGAAAGATAGGCAGAAAACATGAAAAATTGCCTTTTTAATACCAACCAGATACAATGATTTTGGCAGGAACTCAATTTTATTAAAATGCTGTTTATCGCGTTTTGGAACCAAACTCTTCACATTTACCATGCCATTTACTCTGAAATACTTAAAAGAATTCAGATTGATTGTTGATGTGTGATGTCAGTGTTTTGGCCAGTTTGACTGTTTTAATAGTATAATAGTACTGTCCATCGTTTTGGGGTCGGTAAGATTTCTTTAATTTTTTCGAAAGAAGCCTTATGCTTACCAAGGTTGCATTTAATTGTTTCGAAAATTGATCAGTTATATTTTAAAATGTAATTTATTCCTGTAACTTTTCAGCATTATTTCAGTGTCACATGACCCTTCAGAAACCATTCTAATATGCTGATTTGGTGCTTAACATTTATTATTACTATTATAAATAATGATGAAAATAGTTCTGCTCAATATTTTTATGGAAACCATGTTTTTTTTTCGTGAGTCTTTAATGAAAAGATAGTTCAGAAAAATGATTTAAAATAAAATAGAATTTGATAAAATAGATAAACTACTGTACAATAGAATTTGTAACAGTATGAAAGTCTTGCTGTTGCCTTTAATCAATTTAATACGTCCTTCCTGAATAAATTCTTACTAACCCCAATGTGTTTAACCACAAAATATATTCACTATTAATTTACTTTGCTGTATACACACATTTTCATAATTGTTTACTAATTTGAGATCAGTTTTATTCATCAGAGTACTGTGATAAATGTGGGAATTGATGGGGAGACACTCAGCGCAGAGTACTTCACAAATCATTTCATGTTTACAGCATTAGAGTGGATTATCTCTTTGTTTCCTTCCCCTCTTTTTACTGGTTTGCTCTTTCCAAAGGTTACAGGCAGGGTCTGAAATAAACTTTTTCACTCACCAGACAATTTAGCTACTAAATCTTTGAACTGAAATGAAATTAATCAGAAATAAAAACATTGTCAGTGACTATTCTTATAAAACAGCATTTTGTTGTAATTTCCAAATATAGCTCACTCCAAAATAAACGTAAATGCTAAACACGTTGAAGTTCACACATGCTGTTAGTTCATAAAGTGAGTTGTTTCCTCACTGAAGTCAGTGTTTTATTACTGTTGGAAGCTCCTGGTTGGAGGACGTAATTTATGAATCATAACCCACCAAATTGGCTAGTTAATATGCATTACCCGCCAAGGTTGATTTTCATCTGCAAACATCTTGAAATACTTTAAACAACTGAAAATACAAGATTGCTTTTTGTCTAATGCAATTAAGGTAGTGGAAGCCATTAAATAAATGAATAAAGATGGACCGGAGGAAAGTGGTTTCAAAAGAGTTGTTTTTTTTATTGATTTACTTCCATTACTTATTGATTAACTATTTGTCCTGGCTTATTTATGCAGGCCTTTTCCTGTGTCCCTTCCAAACAGTCAAAATGCGTATGTGAAACGAACTGCCAAGTTCATTCAAACAGCAAACAACTTCCTCTGTTTGGTTTGGTTTCATCTGTACCACAATAGCCAGAACACATCAGTGTAACTTTGAAAAAAAAAATGGTATATGATGCCCATGTGAATGTGAACTTTAGTAGAGATCCTGTCATTATGTGAAATGGTGTCTTGGTTTGAATGAAGGTTGCTTGAATGTGTTTACTTCCGTATATGACCCTACGGAGCCCTCTTATGCAAACAGTAGTCTTGCCTTAGAGCAAAAAAGCAATTTATTGTCCTGCCACTGTGCTCTTTGTGGGCTGCTGATTGAAAGCATTAGTTCTATTGCAGGAAGGACAGATTAAGTACCTTCTGGATGGACCTTGACTATGATATAACAGGAAAGAGCATCTGTCATCAAGACAAATATATGACGCATTAGAGTGAACAGACCCTTTCTGTTTGTGTTTATTGCAGATTAATTTCTGTGACATATCTGTTTATTTCCACTTGGATAGGGAATCTATTCTTGACCATGTTATTTGATCATATATGTTTTGGATATCTAAACAATCATGCATGAATATTCTTGTGTACAGGTGTGTGTGTTAGGGCCTGCAAGTGAGATGACTCATCTGAATGAGCTGTGCTGCTCACCGTGGGCTGGACTATCTGACGGATGGCAGATATGGTGCTGATCCGCTCAGAGCTGACTGCCTGCATTAGCATTAGCAGCTAAAGCATGAGTATGAGCTGCTCTCCAGAGAGAGATGATAGTGTGTTTTTACTGAAAAGGGTTTTGATAATACTTGGCATTTTCCTCAAATAGGGAACATAATAGCTTGTAAACACATAAGTGATCTAGTTCAACAAATTATTAGTGAAGAGAGATGGCCAAATGAAATATTATGTGAGCTGCTTTAATTTCTTTTCATTGTGTGATATTTGCAACCAGTTTACCAAAATATGAGTCTAAACACAGTTTGTTCATTTTTGAACATAAACATTTAAAGGAGAACTCCACTTCCAGAACAACGATTTACACATAATGTACTCACCCCCTTGTCATACAAGATGTTCATGTCTTTCTTTCTTCAGTCGTAAAGAAGTTATGTTTTTTGAGGAAAACATTTCAGCATTTTTCTTCATATACTGCTATGGTGCCCCTTCCAAAATGCAGTTTAAATGCGGCTTCAAATGATTCCAAATGCGGTTGTTAACGATCCCAGCCGAGGAAGAAGGGTCTTATCTACCGAAATGATTGGTTATTTTTATTTTAAAAAATACAATTTATATACTTTTTAATGCCAAACTCTCATCTTGTCTTACTCTGCTCAAAAAAACGAAAAACTCCCATCTCATGTTCTCCCTCACCTTCAAAATTGTCTTATATCACTGTTTTACCTTTTTTGGTTAAGGGTGTTTAATCATATTTGCATGTTCACGTTGCAAAGACTGGATCAGAACTTTTGCAGAGATGTAGGATGATTTTTAAATCATTTTTGAAGTTGAGGGAGAAAATACGATTTTTTTTTACATACCCTAACTGTCTTGAGCCAGAATACACAGAGTTCAGGGAGAGCAAGACAAGATGAGCGTTTTAGATTAAAAAGTATTTAAATTGTTTTTTTTTAATGAAAATAAATAATAATGTTCAAAATCGGGGCACTATATCAGTCCATTATATGGAGAAAAATGCAGAAATGTTTTCCTCAAAAAACATAATTTCATTATGACGGAAGAAGAAAGACATGAACATCTTGGATGACTAGGGGGTTAGTACATTATATGTGAATCTTTGTTTTGGAAGTGGACTTCTCCTTTAAAAAAAAAAAACGGTAAAAATGAAATATCCACTTGTTTTCAGGTCCAAGCCACTTTCAATTAACTATATTATCTCAGCAGCCATTTACAAGCATTATTTTATGACATTTTTAAGCCAAGCTCTTGAAAATTCACCTTGTACACTACTGTCAGTCTCATGGCATCCCAGACACCAACATTTTAATGATTTTTTTTTTTAATGAACATTTTGATTAATCTTTTCACAAGCAATGGTGTTGTCCCGAATCGCAACCTGAACCTCACAAGTCCACACTTTTGTGACGTAATGACGCTTTGACTGACAGGTAGAAGTCTGCTGTGGAGTTTGCCTCAGTGCGGATTTGACAAAAGGGCGCATCGCAGGTGCATAGCGAACACAAAGGGGGCACTTGCGAAAGGCAAAAATGACAAATGGGACGACCTATGGTCTTGTGGACTTAACAGACATGCACAGGCGGCAGCAAGTGCCATGAGGTGTGCCATTTGGCTTCAGATGGCACACAAGGGCTCAAAGAACTGCCTGCTTGTTTAAGGGTGTGTTCACACTAGTAGTTTAGTTCGTTTGGTTCATTTGGTCCAGACCAAAAAGGAAAATGATACATTTGGTCCTGGTTCACTTAGCATTCACACTGGCATTTTCAACAGCGAACCTAAAGATACCGAACCTAAAAGCATAGTGATATGTTCACAACCTTAATGGTCGGGTTGAATGACGTATATTTTCTGACGGAACTCATCGAACATTCCGAACTAAAGGAAAAGGTGCGTTCGACTTAAAGCGGCGCTGAGGTTGGATGACATCAAAGTACCCATTCACTGATCAGTCTGCTTTGCGCAGTTTTAAGTCGAATACACCTAATGCCGTCTGCATGGCCATTGTTACATGTATATGATTTTATTGTCGCCACCTGCGAACTCACAAAGAGTTCATAAAAGGCAGTTTACCTCCTCGTTGCTCCACGTTTGCCCTCTTCTCATTTTGTTTTGGATAAACCGCTTGTTCCCTTCATTAAATGAAGTTGCATAGCGTAGCATCTTGTCGTTACTTCCTGTTTTTGGTTTGTTTAGAAGTTTTTGGTCTGTACTGCATTCATATTTCATTCAAACCACACCAGAGTTCTTTTTTCTTTTCTTTTCTTTTCTTCTTACATACTTCTCCATAAAATGCATATGAAAGTAATGTTTATAAGTGCAGTGCTGCTATTTTTACAGTGGTAACAAAGGAAACTATATCGCTGCTGTTCCATAAGCGCCACCTGCTGTCAGAGAAGGAATTTGTATTTTTATTCAGTCCGTCTGCTGTTGTTGTTTTGTGCAGGTGTCTTATGCAGCATAATTTCACAAATCTAAAGTCAGACCATTCTGTTTTTGCTTTAAATTTTAAAGTTATACAATCTAATTCAAATTCAAAAACAACTGTTCATGCTATATGTACAGTCAAACCAAAATTTATTCAGACACCTTTAACATTTCTCACATTTTCACAGTTTATTTGCTGTGGTTTAGAAAATGGTAATAAAATATGACAGATGACTTTGGATAACTATGGATTACAATCAACCAAAAATTCAGACAACTGTTAGTATGACAGTATTTGCACAGCTATCAATACTTTGTTGACCAATTAGCAAGCAATGCTTTATTTTGTTCGGTCTGTGGTGTAGAAAAGTCACATTAGCAATGAAAGAAAAAAACACTTAAGCAAAACATGGTCAGGTCAAAGTGTCTAAAAAATTCTTGGTTCTAAATTTTTATCAATTTTACTGGTAGTCCAACGCAAGAAGAATTTTTGGGTATAATATGTCACAGTTTATTGTGCTATCCTGATATGAACTATAAATGAACTATAGTGTCCTGCACCCACTAGTAAAAAAATAACAAAAATTATATCTGGTACCTGAGTAATTTTTGGTTTGACTGTATGTAGCATTACTGTCTGTTCAAAATAAATGAATAAATACATTTCCTATTGTACCAAACTCGTATCAAAATGTAACCCCAAAACCGAGGTACACACCGAACCTGTGTACCCCTATTCTGGACACATGAATGTTATTTCATCAGATTATTGCAAATTATGCTCTGTTTTTATGAATTTAGTTGCTGGATTCGGTTGAGAAAGTCAAAAGGTGGGACAGTCCAAGATGACCATTTAAAAGAGATACAGATATTTTATATTTAAAACTAGCTACTTCTCACCAAAGGTTAACTTTCTGTTAAATAAAACAGATTTTTATTAGATGTAGCCAAATTGGAGGCACTTAATTTAATGTCAAGGCCATTCCATGTGTAACTGGGCTTCAGATGAGTTATATACTGACAATGGCTGTGGACCCCATGCTGCTCTGTCCCTATCCCAAAGATGAGTCACCCTGATTAGGTTTCATTACCTCCCTGCTCTAGACAATAGAGGCTGCATTGATTTTTATCATCAGCAGAGTGGATCAGGAAAGAGAACGGGGCAGGAGAACGAATCAGCAGAATCTGAGCAGAAGGCATTGTGCAGCTGCCTTGAAATGTGTGTTGAAACTGGAGTTTTTGTGAGCCTCTCAGACGACAGTATTAGAGACTGAAAAACCTAAGTCATCCAAACACTGTGGGAAGCAAAGCAGAATGTTCTGATATTGCTGAGTGCTGCTAAATTCATGTAGCATAACTCACAACTCACCACACATTCCAAGCCAGTAAGTTTTAGTAATGTCACTGCTAGTTGTTTGCCAGTGGTATAGTATTTGATTGGCTAAAAATCTGTAGAATAAATTCTGTCAATGTTTCGGAGTACATTTGTGTACAGTATAGGTTTAATACTTCTAGGCTAAAAGTCAAAACCATGTAAAAAATTAGGAATGTTGAAAGAAGTTTGATTTTGTTACTGTTAAAGCGGTCATCAGATGCTAAGTTCACTTTTACATGCTGTTTGAACATTAATGTGTGTTGGCAGTGTATGTACAAATCTACACTATAATGATAAAAATCCATGTAGTGGTTTTTAATTAATCTGTAAAAATAATATCCCCTTTTTCAAATTGAGCCATTCTCAGTATATCACACCGACAGAGGCCGCTCCCACAATAGTTGATTGACATGAGCGTCTTACCTGAGATCAGTTGTAACAGACTAACCTCCATGTTTTGATGCCGGAGCAGGGATGTAAGTTAGACAAGAATTGAGCAACTGAGGTGTTGTGTTGCTGGATGTAATAATGAATATAGTGGTCGTTATTTACTCCCGACATCTGAGCTGTTGAAGATGCAGTGGATTACGTTTGTTTGTGAAGGGAATGCGCCCCCCGATCTACATATATCCATATATGTTCGGGCAAATCATTTGTGATCCAGCTTCACTTACAGCAAAAGTGAGTGTAAGGGTTTTTTTAATGTATCTTTGTGATCGCCTTTCCTAATAATGTGCTAGTTAGTAAGTTTAGTGGCTAAACGTGGCTAAATGCGGCTAAAGTAAACAGGCTCGTCACTCCACAGAGAGAAGAGAGGGGCGGGGCGAGCAGAGCTCATTTGCATTTAAAGCAGCCTCAACCAGAATGAGATGATTTTTGCAGAGCTGATTTTGGCAAGGTAAAAAGGGTGTTGTTTAAACTTTAACCTTTAAACTTAGGTTTTGTCTATATTTTACATGTGTTACTACAGTCCTAATGGCAAAAATGTACAGAACTTTCCCAAGTTTGCTTTTGCACTGAGGACACGAAGAGCGTCAGCTGGTGAGGCCTGAAGGCTAAATCAGCCCTTTGAGAAACCACACCGCTGCTCTTTCCTCTTTCTCCATCATGAGAAATGTATGTGGATGTTTCAGTACATCCACATACATTTCTCATCAGTATCTCTTGCAGAAGGATTGCATTTGTACTTTTATTTTTTGACCACTGTTTTGTTATGTAATTTTTTTCTCTGAGTAGGAGTGGAGCAGTAAACACTACAGTATTGAATCAGCTTTTTTTTCCCCCCAACTTGTAATGTTTTTTAAAATATACTGCCTTTTATTTGATCCTGCTCGCTTAATTTAGCGCTAAGACCTTTGTTTATGCCCCTTTACGACTCTTCATTTAAAATATTGATTGCAAGCATAATGAAAAAGGCTCAGTATAGTAATAGTAGATTTTCAGTTTGCTGGTGCTGCTGTTGTTGTTATAAAGATGTTTAGAGATTTTAACTGTCATTTAAAAAAAATGCCTGTACTATCTCTGTGTGGGTGGTGGAGGAAAAGAGCAATCTGGGTCCACATGGACCAAACCCATCACAAACATAGTTCAAATCCAGATGAAGGGAACTCCCATGTGCAATGTCAAGATTAAAGATAGAGGTTAATGTAAGAAACCCATGGACACTCCTTAAAAAGCCACTTCCATGAAGAATGTCATGAGGGAAAAAGAGAACAGTACTTACAGATAGAAACTACAGTTTGTTTTTTTGTTCCGAACCAGTTCCTAGGTTAAGGGAAAATAAAAGTACATAAAACAAATTGGATGTGGTTCCATGTTACAGATCATGTCAAAACATTGCAAGGAGTTGACCTAGAGTTTTCTGTGATATTATAGTTAGGCACTACCAGTCAAAAGGTTTTGAACAGTAAGATTTTGAATGTTTTTTAAAGAAGTCTCTTCTGCTTACCAAGCCTGTGTTTATTTGATCCAATTCATCATCACTTTTGATCAATTTAAAGCATATAAAAGTATTAATTTCAATAAAATTATACTGACTCCAAGCTTTTGAATGGTATAGTGTATAATGTTACAAAAGCTTTTTATTTCAGATAAATGCTGATCATTAGATCTGTCTATTCATCAAAGAATCCTGAAAAAAATGTACTCAGCTGTTTGAAATATTGATAATAATAATAATAATAATAATAATAATAATAATAATAAAAAGTGTTTCTTGAAGAGCAGATCAGCATATAAGAATGATTTCTGAAGGATCATGTGACACTGAAGAGTAATGATGCTGAAAATGTAGCTTTGATCACAGGAATAAATTATATTAAATTAATTGTTCTTATAAAGAGACGTCTTTAAAAAAACATTAAAAATCTTACTGTTCACAAACTTTTGACTGGTAATGTAGGTATTATAGTATTTTTTTAGTATTTAAAACATAAAATGGAAATTCCTATTTTCTAAATGCATCTTATTATGGACACCCATTTCTGCCATGGAATTTTCACAGTTCAGACTTTGTTTATCATAGTTCTAAAACACAGAATCAGAATTGTGAGATATAAACACAGAATTGCAAAATCTAAACTTAGAATTCAGACTTTTTTATTTCCAATTCTAAGTTTACATGTCACAATTCTGAGTTATTAGAATTACAAAAAGAAAATTAAAAATTGTGAGATTTAGACTCCAAAATAAAATTGGCCTTTTTTACTTTTTGTTCTATGGTAGAAACGGATACAGTTATCTATATGATGTTCTTATTGTGAATTATTCATCCATTTCACTTAGATATGGTTGTTACTTCAGTTGCATCATGACTCAAAGCTCTCTAGAAGTCTTTTTCCAGGTCTAATATGTCATTTGTGTTTTGTGTTGAACATTATTTAAACAAAGACCTATTTTATAGTTTCTTGAAAATGGCCATAATGGCCAGAATCATTTTCCAAATTAACTGTGTTACACTTGTTCTTGTATCAAATCCTGTGATAGGATTATACAGTACAAAACTGTCTGTGTCTTAGCAAATTAAAAAATGATCTGTAATGATGCTGGGATTTTTGGAGCTTGGTGTTGCATTGAGGCCGAAGCAGCTGATCTTTTAATGTTCAGTGTGTGTGAGCTTCCCTGTGCTGTGACTCTCTCTCCATCTGCTTCTGTGTCTCATGACGCTCCATCTGCTTCTCAACAAAGAATCTTCATTCACTGCCAGCATTGAATCAATTCAATGTGAAGATTGTCTTTAATAAACAGGATTTCCATGTAGCAAAGCTGACGCAGTGGATATTAAATGGTGTCTGGCTAAAGACGAAGTCTGTGGTCTGGAGGTGAAGTAATCCAAGTGTGGTTTTGATGGACCACTGTTAAGGAAGCTACACCAAATCTGTAGCTCATCAAGTTATAAACTAATCATAATTTGAAGTAGTTCTATTGCTAGTCAAGCTACACAGTTAGCTACACTGCAAAATGCTAACAAAATGAACCCAACTACCCAGAAATAATAACAGTGTAGTGTTAAACAATGCGACATAGCTTTGTTTCATGCTACTAAATAATAGTTTAATTAGTAGCACTGCTACTTATAGTTGCTCTCTAACACTGTTATTTACTAGTTTTCTGAGTTATCACCTGCTACAGTTTATTTGCCAATCTTACGATTGATTGCCATCAGCATTCATTGCATTCAGACACTTGGACAAAGCCACTTGGTTGGTTGTTTCACTGGCAGTCAGCTCAAGGACTTGGCACATGTCACATACACTGGCACGAGATTTGTACTTCCCCTCTTTAGTCTTAGACTGAGTGCCCAGACCTCCACCAGATCTGGTGTGATTTAACATAAGTGCTCCAGAGCACTGCAGTGTCATTTGTACCACTTGTAATTTAAGTAGTTGAATGGTAATTGGCAATAATGTGTTAATTTTTTTTTTTTTTTTTTTATCAATTTCTTGTCGCACTTCACTTTATAAGGAGTATTAGGAGTATTGTTGCTAAAATGCACTGAATTGTTTACATTTTTAAGGAATATTCTGAGACAACCTGTGCTTATGAATTTGGGGATCATGTAGTGGCCATTGCAGCTTGTTTTTGCACTTATTTTTTGGGATAGATCCTACCAATTACCAGTTACCAGCCCTGAGCTTAAGTCACTATGCCACAGTAGCACAACTAACCACTGCAGTTCCTCTGACAGAGAGTAGCATAATATGGCTGTTTGTAGGGCTCTGTGATTTCCAAGATACAAAAAATGCAGATGAAATGGTGGAATGCAATCATAAAAATGGAATTTACTGTATAACACCGTGTTACAACTACACGCGACCCCGCGACACACTATAAAAGGTGTCTTTTCCATGTTTATCAGAGTTTTTGTCCTAACCAGCCACGACGGCGACATGCAAAATTTCTCTTTTAGAAATGGTTTTTTTTTTTTCTGAAATGCCGTGGCTGGAACATACAACATACAAACTATGACAGTGATAATCTCAGGTACTAATTATGTGCTTTATTCAGTGTTAAAAGTGTCTGAGTTTGAATTTTGTATTGCATGACATTTATAGCCATACTGAAAGCAGCAACAGATATACCTCAGATCTTGAAAATAAATTAAAGCATATATGTTAAAACTGCAAACTCAATGCGAACCCACAAGTGTATTCCATAACACAGATGGTATCAGTCACTCAGTATGTACATTTAATAATGTTAAAAAGATTTAATATTTATGAATTAGATTGTAAACGTATTGTTATTCCGTTGCAAGTGCAGTGTGCTTCCAGAGAGAGCCCACTCACACACGCTTTTGATTGGCTGTGATAATTGATTCTGTTGCGTCGCATTGTTGTGTCAAAAGTAGGTCAGTACACTTAAATCAAAACGTGATATGGACTACTGCCGCAAAAGACTGTTTAAATATGAATCCTCCATGTTCTATGTGCCTCTGTGTGAATGCTGCCTCAATATTTGAGCACATTTGAGCACATGAACCCATAAACATGATCTCTAGTAATAATCTCTAATGCTCTGAGAGACACTTAAAGAGCATTTTACCGTTTCTTTTGAGAAAGCTATTGTTATAAAGGTCTTTAAAGCAACCCATCAAAATAAAAGTTTGGCTTAACTTGAAAAAAACGGTGACAGAAATATATTACTTAATGTAATGATAGTACTGCTATTGCTATAAAATTATTATTAAATCATTATTTTATAAAGAATATTTACCAGAGAAATGTAAATACACAACACAGTATTTCTGAGAAAAAAAAAAAAAAGAATGAATAAAATAATAATAAATTATTACTTTTTTAATAAAATCAATTAATTGGAGATGCTTTTGGTTATTAAAATTTAATGAAATAAAATTTTAAATGGAATCCAGAAAATTATTGGAAAACACTGAATTTGAGAAAAGAAAACATATTTCATAGGGCCTCAAATTTTAATTTTTGTTAATCTTTTAATAATTTGCTGTAAATTGTGTATGTTTCACTATTTTAATTAATTAGACAATTAATTCGATTAATATGTTTTTAATTTAAGCATTAAAACACAGTCTAGAAGAATTAAAATGGAAAGAAATGGGAAAAAATAAAGAATTCAGAAAAAAATAAAATGGAATTTGTGAAAAAAATAAACTGGATTTCATAGGGCCCTTTGTATATTATTTACAGGGCTAATATGAATTCATGGTTGCTCTTAAATCCATTTTTATTAAGCGCCATTTTCTTCTAGAAGGAATGTAAACATGACCTTTATGGATCCTGTGCAGGAATATGTGAAATAAGGCAGACAGGTGTTATACGTCAGTGACTTTAATGCATATAACTTGGTAGATATTAAGACGTTTGTATTTTTTCCACCAACCACCTATTGTAGGATCTCATGAAAGCTTCTTAGTGGAGTGTTACGTAAACATTGGCCCCGTTAACATGAATTAAATTTAACAGCTATTTTTCTCTGTAAGAGTATAATTAATGTCACAAGACCTTTTTTTAGTATTGAGTGATTATTTATCTAATCACTGCTTTAGCAGTGCTATTAATCCATTATATTACAAGATAAACATACAAGTGAGGTGTCATGATCCTTTTTTGTCCCCAGAGTGTCGGAACAAATCTTCACAGCAGGTTATTTTACATGTGCAGGTGCAGTGAGTGTTTACCATTCGTTTAGTAAACACTCAATAATTCTGCGTGACTGATGATGTATTTCCATAACAATGGAAAAACGGCCTCCACCATCCTTTTTACCAAATGAGTTGGCCAGATTTAAGTGTTTGTTAGTCATCCGTGCAGCGTGACTGGGCAGTGTGCTTGACTGCAAGTGAAGGAACCCAGCAAAAACATTATCATTAAAGCGTCTCAGTAAACCTCTTCATAAAACAACCAAATCAAAGTAGATTTCTGAAGTGGTCTTCAGATAGCGTTAGATTTACATTCCACTGTTAAGCGCTTCCTTGGTCTTCTCCAGGGAAATCTCAGCCTCATTTGCCCTATACTTCTGCTTCGTTTTATTTGGTAAGATGTTGTCATTTTAAAATTATGTTTATTTTAGCCATAAACTGTGTTTTAGATTAAATACAGGGTTCAATGAGTGACATTGTCTGAAGGTAACATTCATTTTGCTGAATCATTGGCATGTTTGGATGAACTGGCATGTTTAGTAATTTTTAAAAGCAATCGCTTCATTTCAGTCATGGAGAAAGAGCTGAAAATATTTGGCTTGTAAAATACCAGTAACTACATAAAATTGGTTACATTATGATTTGTCCCGCTTGTAGATATAATTTCTTAATAAATGGCAAAACATAAATACTGTTTAGAAAACTGGTAAGATTTTCCAGTATAATATAATATGTTATAAAACGGATAGGTCCGGTCCTTGATTCTGATTGGCTGAGCCACATTTGAAGCTGTTGTAAATTACCACCTTTGTTGCAACCACGAATGCTTCTGAGGAACTACATTGTTTGATGGAAGAATAATGTTTTTATTAATATCATTACACTTTATTTGCTGTTTTATTTTGTGAATCCTTACTACATATATGTAAAATAACGTAAAATAACTGTTTTATAAAAGCAGTGAGCCCCATGAAGCCGTGGTTTACAGTGACTTTATAACAGCTAAGGGGGTTTTAGGTCTTCTTGGGTTTTATTGCTAGAATATAATATAATACAATATAATACAATGTAATAATATTTTTTATTAATCAGTTCTTTTTTTTTTTTTAAATAAGTCAGTATGTTATTCAGCAAAGATGTGTTGAATTAATCAGATGTGACAGTAAAGACTTTTACATTGTATATAAAAATATTGTTTCAAAAAATTGCTATTGTTTTTCAATATTCGATTCCTGAAAATATATATCACAAAAAAACTGATTCTATAAAAATATTAAAGAGCTCATCACATAATTAAATCACATTATGATATATTAAAATAGTAATCAGTTATTAATCATTTGAAATAAATAGTTAAAATTGAAAAAAAAGTTAAGATAAAATAGAACCAAAAAATGAAAATAGTTATAAATTGTAATAATAATAATAATAGTTCACAATATTGCTGTTTTTACTTTATTTTTGATCAAATAAATGTAGCCTTGATGAGCATAAAAGACATTTTATAAAAAACACTAAAAAATAAATAAATAAAAAATAACCCCAAACAAAGCCCTGGCAGAATGGCAGTTTGTAACACACTGTAATAATATCCGCATTTTAAATGAATAGGTGTTAGTATAAAAAATATACTATAAATAACAAAGCCTTTAACACAATTTCCCAAATGCAGCATTTGAGAAAATAATGGTCATCCCAAAGAGTAATATAGCTTCTGATACTATAACTTGTTTTGATAAATGTTTTTGTTAGGAGAAGTTATAAAAGCTTTATGAACCTTTCATGAGCAGTTCATTTAGTTGCATTCACAAAGAGCTGAACACAGTCCTATCAATCATGTATGTTTGTTTGCTAGTGGAAAAATGCATAATGCATTTTATGGCAGTGAGTCTAGAGGCAGACTTGGCAATCCTTTTTACTCCATGTTCAACAGCTTAATAGCGAGAGCCGTTGGGTAATAGTTTTCTCTGTTGCTACAAGCTATTAGTAAAATCAGCCAACAAAATGTTTAACTTTTTTTTTTTTTCTAGTAGTGTACTTTATGCTTTCAGGAGTACTGTCGTTGAAGTAATCAAAAGGTGTTATAGGGTGTCTTTGCTTTAGATGAAAAGATGTGGAATTGTGCTTTGATGAGCAACATTTTCTAGAGATTCAATAGTAATGCAGACAGAATAATAATTAACTTATTCATTAAAACATTATAAAAGAATTTGCTTCTGTAAGACTTGGGGGAAGAGAATAGTCAAATGCATTTCTCTCAGGAGGAATTGCTACTTTGTTTGTGTGTTCAGTATTATATTTTTTTCATGAACCTCAAGATCTGGTCCAGTTATACATTTAGCCATCTGTCTATAGACGTGTTAATGAATATTCTAAGATTAAGATCAGCACTCTCTGATTTAAAAGATCACGGTGGGGTCATTGTGGCTGTGCGGCTCATTAAAGAGAGAGTTTAAGATTATTGCTTGTGGTCTGTGATCTCTTCTATCAACTCTCTCCAGATGAACTGATTGTTAAGCATTAATCCATGTTGTAGTCAAGCTGCCATGCTACCTCTGGTAGTGATATAGTAGAATTAAACAACCCCACAGATTTATCTCTTGTTTTTTCCTCTTTATCCCCTGCTGAATACCAGTAAGAACTGGCCTCTGCCTTGTTTAATGGATTTCCTCTGAATTCGCAGATGGTTAAGAGTTAAGTTTATGATGGAAATGCTTTTGTTTATGATAGGTGCTGTGATAATACAACCATTTGGAGACTGCTGTAGACATTTTAATGAGGGGAAAGATATTTCGCAATCTTTCTGTCCTTGACCCTTTGATGACATCAGTGGTTTTACTGTTCTGTAATAGGAAATGTCATTAAAATTCATGCATTTCACACTGTCATTTAATGTATGAAACCAATGCATTTCCATAGTTATTAAAGAAGTCCAATTCCAAAACAAAGATTCACATATAATGTACTCACCCCCTTCTCATCCAAGGTGTTCATGTCTTTCTTTCTTCAGTCGTAAAGAAATTGTTTTTTGAGGAAAACATTTCAGCATTTTTCTCCATATAATGGACTGATATGGTGCCCCAATTTTGAACTTTTAAAATGCAGTTTAAATGCAGCTTCAAACGATCCCAAATGCAGTCGTAGACCAAACCAAGGAAGAAGGGTCTTATCTAATGAAACGATCTGTTATTTTCATTAAAAAAATACAATTTGAGTACTTTTTATTCTCAAACGCTCGTCTTGCCTCTCCCTGAACTCTGTGTATTCTGGCTCTAAGCAGTTAGGGTAGGTCAAAAAACTCCAATCGTATTTCTCCCTCAACTTCAAAAATCATTTCAAAATCATCCTACATTGCTGCAGAAATACCGACCCACCCTTACCAAAAAAGGTAAAAAAAACCAAAAAGGTATAAGTAATATAGGATGATTTTGAAGTTGAGGGAGAACATGAGATGAGAGTTTTTCGACGTACCCCAACTGTCATAAACCGGAAAAAAACAGTCCAGGCAGAGTAAGACAAGACGAGCGTTTGACATTAAAAAGTATATAAATTGTATTATTTTTATGAAAATACCCGATTGTTATGCTAGATAAGACCCTTCTTTCTCGGCTGGGATTGTTTACAACCGCATTTGGGATCGTTTGAAGCCGCATTTAAACTGCATTTTGGAAGTTCAAAATCAGGGCACCATAGCAGTCCATTATGTGAAGAAAAATGCTGAAATGTCTTTTCTCAAAAAAAATAATTTCTTTACGGCTGAAGAAAGAAAGACATGAACATCTTGGATGACAAGGGGGTGAGTACATTATATGTGAATCTTTGTTTTTGAAATGGAGCTCTCATTGTAGATCTAGCAAAAAATGTAATGTACATTTATAAGACTATACTTTGTGTTATACTACCTTAGCATTGACTTTTTTTTAGAAAACTACTGCTGTGTTTCTAATGACAAATTTGAAATCTTTCTCTCTTCTGACTGCCATGATCAAGTTTTCTCCATCGTTTGAGAAGTCGTAGAAACATATATGTATATGAAAATGAAAATGTAAAAATTCTGTTTTATAAATGATATTATTTAGAAAATTATGTTTTCCAAATTAGGTTCATTCACCACTATAAAAATTTAGCTAAATATGATGACTTATGCTTCTGAGAACCCTGGAAATAAAAAAAAAAATGAGAAAATGTGACCCTGGACCACAAAACCAGTCATTAAGGGGCCAATTTTTTAAGATTTAGATTTATACTTTATCTAAAAATTTAATAAATAAGCTTGCCATTTTAGGATTGGACAATATTTGGCTGAGATACAGCTATTTGAAAATCTGGAATCTGAGGGGGCAAAAAAATGTAAATATTGAGGAAAATCGCCTTTAAATTTGTCTAAATGAAGTTCTTATCAATGCATATTACTATTTAAAAATTAAGTTTCAATATATTTACAGTAGGAAATTTACAAAATATCTTCATGGAACATGATTTTAACAAATTTTGGACATAAAAGAAAAATTGATCAATTTGACCCATACAATGTATTTTTGGCTATTGCTACAAATATACCCTAGCGACTTAAGACTGGTTTTGTGGTCAAGGGTGGTTTTTGGTCTGTTTTAGATTATTTTGTAGTCATCTCCTAGTCTTTGTGTACATTGTAGTAGCGCATAATTCACCATATGAAAAACTTTTTATTTTATTTTATTTTATTTTATTTTATTTTATTTTTGGGTGGTGTTATTTTTACGTAGAAAAATCGATCATTTTGACCAATACAATGTATTGTTGGCAATTGCTACAAATACACCTGTGCTACTTATGACTGGTTTTGTGGTCCAGGGTCACTTATTTCATTCTGTTAAATGCAAAAGGAGTTCTTTATTGTAGAATGTCCAGTTTGCTTTTTTCTGTACAGTGAAAGTGAACATTTTCAGTGTGTTCATCACATAAAGCTTTCATATGACATCAAAAGACTGTTAATTTTATGATGTATTATTTGTCTTATCATTTTCTGTTTATAATAGAAAGCAGCGTGAACATTCTACTAAACATCTCTATTTTGTTTCCACAGTAGGGCATTCAGATTTGAATGATATGAGGGTAAATAAATGATGACAAAATGTTCATTTTGGGTGATTTTCTCATTGTCAAAACTGAATCATGAGCCTTTAGCATTGTCTTTCTGGGTTTTCCAGAATGCCTCTGCTTTCCAAAACAGTCTTCTGTCTCATCGTTTACTTTGTCTTTGTCTTAGTGATGAGCACAGGCCGTTCTTTTCCTGACCCAGTTTCCCCTGTGGTGGACGTTTTTCCTCTGGGGGGGTTGGGATTTCAAGCAGAGAGTGTCTTTTGAGTATGTGCAGTCATTTATCTGCTTCTGTGCGGATGAGAGTTTGTGAGCGTGTGTGTTGGTCTTTTGAGTACATGGCGTACGGTGAAGCCACCTGGACCCAGTGAAGGGAATAGGTTATTTGGTTCACATTTTCTGCTCAAAGCTAGTGGACATTTTAGGTAAAATGACAGAGTAGATGATAAGGGCCCTTGCCTTTCTGTTAATTCGCGTAATATTACAGTTATACTTGTTGACTGCAAATTTCTAGAGTGGGATGTGAAGTATATTGTATATTGGTGCTTAAAATGAGTTTTTTACATTGTATCTGTAGTTCTTTATTCTGGTGTGATAAATTGTGTTAATACAAATCTGTAGACAAATACTTCAGCTGTATAGTACATGCAGAAACCTAGTTGTTTATCTCAGTTCAGCTGTTATTGAGAAGCTTAATGGAACATCTGTTAATAAATAAGTGCTCTCACTTAGTACTATTGTAATACCATGTTATTTTGTACTGTTAATGCACCATGATATGATATTGCATCATGGCCATGATGAACACCCTACCACCATCCTCATCCAAATGTATGCTAAATACTCATTGCTTTTCTTCCTTTTTATCTGTCTCTATTTGCCTCTTTCATATAGAGGATGCAGTTCAACGGTGTTGTTGATTTGCTTTGTGAGCCCCCAGCTGGCTTTGAATCTTGACAAAATTATGCTGGTACATTGTTGAGTTGTTTGCTGAGTTAATGTTGTTGTTGTTGTTGTTGATTCAGTTATCAGTTGTTAATTGTTGTATGATGATTGCTGATTGTCATCATTATTGAAGTCTGTGTGTGTCTGTATAAAACTATCGCACAAAGGTTTTGCTTTACAGGATGTTCCTTTCTTCAGAGGCACAGATTGCAGAGTTCACTCAGCACAGGTATATTTGCAGCAATAGCCAAAAAAACATTATATGGGTCAAAATGATCAATTTTTCTTTTACGCCAAATTACGCATATTATTTTGATTAATAATATGCATTGCTAAGAATTTTATTTAGACAGCTTTAAGGGCGTTTTCTCAATATTTCGATTTTTTTTTAGCACCCTCAGATTCCAGATTTTCAAAAAGTTGTATCTCAACCAAAGATAGATTTCAGATAATCTTATGACTGGTTTTGTGGTCACATATATATTAATATTTTTGTGAAAACCATGGTACATTTTTTCAGGATTCTTTGATGAAAAATAAAGTTCAAAAGAACAGCATTCATTTAAAATGTCTTTACTGCAACTTTCAATTACATTAATGCTTTCTTGCTGAATAAAAGTGTTCATATTTATATTCTGTCTCACTCCAAAGTTTTTGTAGTGTATAAACTTCATTGTAGTGTATCATGGTTTCCACAAAAATATTAAGCAGCAAAAACATTAGCTATGTTTCCATCACTCCATTTTTATGCACATTGTGAAGTATCACATCAGAAAGGAGTGATGGAAACGCCAAATTTGGGAAAAAAATCCCTTAATTTGCAAAAACAGTTTTTATGCTTGCTTGAGGTGGTTTTTGACCGTGAAAAGCTCATACGAATAATAGGAGATGGAAATACATTTTCCAAATAAATTCTTCCATGTGCAACCAAAAAGTCATGTGACTTTGCATAACCTGATTAACCAGTGCACGATCTTTTTGCACTGTATCTGAAATGTTGTTATGATCATTCTTAAATGCCTGAGCAAAGTCTGTCGTAAAAATATTTTTGTAGAATTGCTTGCCAGAACTGTTTTACACGACTGTGTTCAAAAACAGCAGGCATCCACCACTAAAAGCAATGGCTGCATTTATTGTGTTTTGTCTGCTCGCTGTGAGGCACAAGTAAAATACATGAAAATGTATTACATTCGGGAGCTTCTCCTACATTTCTTAGTGATATTTAGTGCCAATTTATCAGGAAGTGACAGTTTTGTTCTTTTTGCCTTGTCGGATGGAAACGGTGCTTATTTGCAAATATTTTGTGTGATATTCCAATTAAAATTCACAACTTTGAATGGAAGCTAAGCTATTGATAATAATAAGAAATGTTTCTTGAGCACCAAATCAACATATTAGAATGATTTCTGAAGCATCACGTGACACTGAAGACTGGAGTAATAATGGTGAAAATTCAGCTTTTGTCTTTATCTTGACATCTGTACTTGGTAATATGGACGTAAGTTCTTTGTGATGGAAATTGTCATGTCTCTATTTACAGTAGTGTTTGTTGGATAAAAACTCCAGGAAACTCTTGAAAAACTTTCTTGGCCATAACAGAAGAAAGAGGAGAACTAATCTCTCTAAAACATGATGAATTGGACTGATGTCACAGATGATTGCCAGCTCTGTGGCACCTACAGTCTCGCCAACATTTTCTCTGACAATTAATCTTTGCTGCTTTTAACCACTACTGTTTTTCTCTGTAGTCTCTAAAGCCCTAGGAACCATCTATCTTTATTTTACAAATATCGTCTTCTCTTTTCCTGTTTGCTTAAGTGGTGTCCCAGGATGGTTAGCGCTGTCATTTTCACTGGCCTTCACTCCATGAGTTAGCTACTGGTAATCACGTTACCACTTCCGTCATGATGCTTACATACGGAAGCTATTATTTTCATAGCCATTAATTAGTGTTGTGCTGTGTTTAGAAATCCCTCTTGTCAAAAAATGGACTTAAGCCATCTCATGGGGGTTAGCTTATATGGAAAGTGTGACCACGCTGGGGTTTGTGTGTTCGCAGAGACTGTAATCTGCTTTAGCAGCTTGTACAAATGCATCCAAAACTGTACTGATATACTTTTGTGTTTGCCAGTATGTGGATTTAGGTGAAAATGTGACATGTGAGGGTTCAGATTTGAAGTCTGAAAGAGCTTGATATATGTGAACTTGTGAGGATGATGTAGCAGAGCTACTCTTTTTGACTTGCACTAACAACAGAAAACCAAAAACTAGCATGTTTTGCAGTATTGACTGACATATTTCACAAGTATCATGTTGCTATCATTCGATGCCACCATTGTATTATGGTACCTCTCCAGTTCACTTTTGTAAGGGTGGTATCTGTTTTCATCAAATTAAGACCCTTTTATGAGTCTGTAAATCTTGCATCCAGGCTGAACAGCCTTGCACTAGCACCTTTGTATACTGAATTGCATCCCTTAAGTATATTGTTCATATCAAAACAGTTATTTTCGGCCTAAAATAGCGTAAACAACCTAACCACTAATTATATAAAATCTTCATTGCTTTAAACCTGTTTCAAGAGCTCTTATATAAACATATAATTAATCTATCTACCCTGAAAGGCAAAACTGCTGGATTGCTTCTGTAGCATTATAAAGACCCGCATACCATACTCTTACCAGAAGATCCTGATTATGTAATAATCCACTTAATGCAGCCATAATACTAAATGCAAAAAAAATCTAATCCTGATATCAGAATTAACCCTTCGCAAAGACCCTGACAACACATGGACAGACAAGACACAGCAGGTTACATCTGGTCTCATGTTTCTAATTTTGTTATTTTATAATAAGTTCATACTGTTTTGTTACTCTTCCTCTTCACTAGTTAGAGCTTGAAATAAACATTCAAGTATAATAATAAGTACTCCTTTTTCCATACTGTTAAAGGGATAGTTCACTCAAAAAAGAAAATTGTCATAATTTATTCAAGTTTTCCCAAATTCAATCCTTGATTTTAATTTATCATAAGCTTTAATTTGGTTTAAAGAATTAATGATTATTTTTGTTTGAAGACTAAAATAGCTACCAAAATAAATGTTGGTAACTGCAGTTTGACTAAAAGCAATGACGAAATGTTGGCAAAAATGCAATGACTTTTCGTCGACTAAGTCAAGTCTAAAGACTCATCGCTAAAATGTGACTATTACGCTTTTTAGTCTCAAGATAAAGACTAAGACTGAATCAAAAATGCCTGTCAAAATTAACACTGGTTGTAATCTGTAAAAATATGATGTAAGTGTTTCTTATTTTTGTTATTTTATACCTATTTCTGTTGGTTGCCTCCTTCAGCCAAAATCATATGCAGTAAAATAAGTATTGAACACGTCACCATTTTTCCCGGTAAATATATTTCTAAAGGTGCTGTTGACATGAAATTTTACCAGATGTTGATAACAACCCAAGCAGTCCATACATACAAATAAAACAAAACTTTTTTACACACTGCCAACACACATTTATGTCCAAACACCATGTAAAAGTGGATTTTGCATAATAGGTGCCCTTTAAGAAGTTTCCAATCAAGATAACAAAAACAAGATATAAATGTAATAATGGATAGCAGTTGTGATTCGAATTATAAAAGGAGCCTTGCCCAAATGACTAAAAAGCACTCATTCAGGTGTTTAAACGCCCTGGATCAAGTCCATTTTCAAGTCCTGCCTTGACCTGTTTTATTCCCTGTATAGAGCAGATCTGTCAATGAAGCTGTCAGCTTTTGTTTTCACATCAAACTCCAACACATTTACCTCCGGAGATTTGATATTTAATATTTAGTGTAATTTATTAATTCAATTACATGCACAACCTTGTGAAGCTTTTCAGTCATTACTTAATGACTAGTGCACAAAGCAGAACGGCTACTATTCGCATCAGTGTTTGTCTTTTTGTAGCACACTTCATAAAAAACTCTCTTTAGTTGCTCCTCCCTAGTTATGTTATTTACTGACTTGTTTTTTTTAATTGGACAAAAGGAACATTTGCCCAGAAGAAATGTGTAGTGAACAGTGAAACACGTAAGGCAAAGAAAAAGTAGACACGTAAATGCAGTGTCTGGGAATTTTCTCTGATGGCTCTGAGAAATAGACTCTATCTCTCATCTCACTCTCAGCCAGACAGCAGCGCTTGAGCCTGTGGATGTGTTAGGAAATATTTAGCAAAGATCAATAATGCCATCCGCCATGTTGGAGCTCCCTGTCGCTGCAGAGGCTTGAATAGATCGATGCCTGACTCAGAGCCCTGCAGGCCCCATAGCTGTGAGGCGGACATGCCCCTGCTGCACAATCATGTCCTCGTTGTCTCCATAAAACTATATGGGTATTTACTGTAAATTGGGTTGGAGCATGTTTTGACTGTTTAGATTAAAGTATATGTGGACATTGATTCATTTTACTCCAGAGAATACATATTCAGTCTGGTGATATTTTTGAAAGGCAGCTGCTGTATAGACATTTAGGTTAAAGTTTAGGCTACAAAACACCAATTGAAACCACCATCAGTATATTAAGGGGTCATAATGGGAACCGTTATTGGTCCTGATTTAAGAAAAATAACCTTGCTTTAACTTATGTCATTGTGGTTTTATTATTTTTATTTATTTATTTTTGGCGAATTAGCTTAATGCAAATGCTTTCTGTTTCTGATGTTGGTGATGTTGAAATCAATTTTGTATCAGCAGTTGTCGGTGTGATTCAATAATGGATTCAGTTCATTCTTTGATCTGAAATGTCATAAGACTTTGGACATGAGCCTTTTCAACATTCTCTCTTTACAAACATCCACCCACCCACATTCACACACAGGCACACAGATACACACACCCACAGTTACAGCACATTTGTAAATTTATCGGATGCCATGTGTCTGCGTCTCTGAGGCTGAACTGTGTGTTTTCGTGACAGTGTTTTTGAGCCATATCAAATCAGACAACTAACTACTGTATATCTCACCACAGGATTGAAAAAACGCACCAGGAAGGCCTTCGGGATACGGAAGAAAGAAAAGGACACTGACTCTACGTAAGTTTTACTAATTTATATTACCACAATTTTACCCCTATAAAGCTTGATGCATCATACAGTATTTGATCAGTGTTGCCAAGTCTGCGGTTTTCCCGCGGAATTGGGCTACTTGAACACTGTTGCCGTGGGTTGAAGCGACACCAATAACGTAATGTTTAGCCCCTGGAATGCTAATTTTATCAGGGGAACCCTGCCAAAAAATAATTGCACTCAATTTTTAACAGGGAGTTAAACCCTTAAATCACTTAAAACGTGATTGGACTACTTTTTGGCTAGTTTTGAGTAGCAATTGGGTGGATTTTGTTGTGAAAACCTGGCAGCCCTGTATTTGATACATTTCTAAGGCCTCTAAATAATCAACATGATCAAATCCTTTTTTTTTATACAATCTAATGCCTTCTGACATCTACATGTATCTTTTTGCTAACTAAATGTAAGAATAACTTTTATATTGTTAGTAATATTAAAAGATGAACACTTATTTGATTATCCATACATCATTTTTTAAATCATGTTAAAATCTACTTAAATATGATACAACAGGCTTTTTAAAAACATTTATTTGTACATCTCTGTCATCATCATTGCATTATTTGTTCTGTAATAATATAAAATACAGAGCTTTTAAATATTAAAATCTTACTAAGACCTATTATTAGGAAATATAAAGTGACAACTGATATTTATGTGCAATTTATGCAAGTAGTATTAATATCGATCTCACTGACATTACTAGCTATAAGAATTACATTTTACTTTTTGGAGATATAAATATCAGTAACTGCACTAAATTACATATTTTGCTTAATGTGGGCCTCTGAGTGCTTTTTTTCTTCTCAGTTATGACCTCCAGATTCTCCTATATCATGTTATATGAGCTGGAAAGGCTTAAAGGATCAGTTCACTTCCAGAACTTTTATTCTGGAAGTGAACTAATCCTTTAATGTATTAAATATGGGGCGCAACAAAAGCTGAAAATTCCTTTAGATTTTATCTAAAGGTTCAATAAACTGTTTCGTTCCACATTAGATATGTTTTACTATTATATCGTATGCCAAGCATTACAGGATTAATGAACTTATTATAATAATAGTGCTTCCTAAGGCAGGCTGATGGAGTTCTCTCACAAACCCATTAACACAATGGAGCATTTGCTGCTTGCACGCTATGAATCCCTGTCTCCTGCTTTAGCGTGCTATAAACGATGCCTCTTTTGTGTGTGTCTAGGGCCCAACACACAGGTGCTTCTGTGCCTCAGAGCGAGGCCTGGCTAATTGCTTCTGTGCTTGAGTTGAGAAAAAAGAGAGGCTTGCATGTTAAGTGGGTATTAAAGACCTCTCTGTCTCTCTTTTTGTCTCTCTCTTTGTTTTTTTCTGTTTTAGGGGGTCACCAGACAGAGATGGTGGAGTAAGTACCTCTTAACTTGCAGCAACGTTTCAAGAACCAGATTTACTATTATTCGTATTTTGGAATTTGAATTGATGTTTGTTTAAATCAGGGCTGCCAAAGTTGATGATTAACATACGCAGTTAATCAAATGTTTAACATTGTTAATATGTGTATTCAATTCACTCAGTTCTTTGTGATTTCTGAGAAATGATTTATTGAAATGTTCTGAGCAAATTGAAGCTAATTAGAGCTGCAGCACACACACACACACACACACACACAAAAAGACCCTAGCAGACCACCCATTTATCATTTGTAATGTTGAAGAAAGACATTGTATGGGTAAGAAGCCCAGATGAGATTTAACAAAAGTTGAGTCATTTGCATTCTTTGGTAAAATTTCATTATCTTCAAATCGAAATATTTACCCACAATGATATATAAAAATGTTCATGCAAGAACTGTTAATGTCATTCAGTATTTTAATAGATTGACAGGCCTAGTTATCAATCTGACAACACCACCCTGCATCATATTTGCTTTAGAAAATCAAATACTTGTATCTGACTAATGACTAATAGCTTGTTTCTGACTAGGTTCCAAAAATAGTGCCTGTTTTGCTCTAACATGCCACATTTTGACACAAAATATGATGTGCATTTACAGATTTATTTATAAACTTGTATGGATTTGACCATATTTTTTCATATTTTTTTCAAAGTGCATTAAAGCATATATACATATATAAAATTAACATACATTAAAAAAAAGCAATATTTTGTGAAAAGCTGTGCATGATGGAAAGTTTTGCATTGATATTTTTGAACTCAGCATCATTAAATTACGTAATGTTAAGCTTGTTTTGCAAATCAGTAAAAAAAAATGAAATATGCAGGGCTGTGTAATAAGTGTAAATGTAAGCAAGCTTCTTTTATGTGAAGCGTTATTGGAAATATAAATAATCTGACATGGTCTTTATTTTCTGTATGATGGATATCCATGGCACAGGAGCCCCAAGAGACTGAATTGGTACTGAACATAGAGACGGCATAGTTATATAGCTTGAAGCCTAACGCTAGAATTCAATACTCACTAAGCACCTGTAGATTCCCCCAGCTGCACCCCTAAATAGGCCAAACTCATCTAATTTAGAAATCAGTGAATCTGAGTGATGTTACTAAAGTTGTGTTTTGATTTGCTCAGCCACAGAAAAAGACCAACGGCGCTCCAAATGGCTTCTACGGGGAGATTGATTGGGACAGATATGTAAGTACATCATTTTTAATAGCCTGATGATACTGAGCAAAGCATGACAGCTCAAGCCTACTACAGTAGTGGCAATTTAATTTTAAATATCAAAAAAGACCATCCACTGCATTTGTAATAAAGACTGACTTTAGTTCTTTTCTTTTGCAGAACTCGCCTGAGGTAGATGACGAAGGATATAGCATCAGGCCAGATGAGGATGAGGGAGATATCCTTTAATTTTGCCATAAATTACTGTGATTACATTTTTGAATAATTGATTTTTATCAGTAAACAATGAAAATTGTATTATTTCATTTTTAATTTTTTTTTTATTGTGAATAAAAAAACAAAGCTGTGAGGTATAGATACAATCTGTTTAGTGCACTTTTTCATCTAATGCAGCTTTTCTAACCAAGTTCCGTTACATTCAGTCAGTGCTGTGATAATGGCAATGTACAACAGGCCCCTTAACAGCTCTCCACCAGCCCCCAAAGAAAAGTCTCACTTTTTCTCCTCCAGTGAGTCTGAAGAAGAGGAGGACCATCGCAAAAAGTTTAAGATCAAAATCAGACCGCTGCCAGCAGACACTAACATTGCAGCTCCCTCGGTAGATGAATTAAAAGCCTCCATAGGCAACATAGCTCTGTCTCCCTCGCCTCTGGTGAGTCCAGCCAATGTTACCCATTCATTTCAAACTTTAAAGGGATAGTCTACCCAAAAATTAAAATTCTGTCATCAAGGGCAATTTTTGAAGGGGACACAAATAATACAGCCAAAATTGTACTTGTAAGGATAGATATGTCTACACAACATGTGTACATAGCATGGAGACCGTGCTTAAATATGAGTTTGGTTCATTGGTTTACCACACGGTCATATTATAATTATTGGATTATTTTGCGTCCTCCACATAGTGTTTTAGGTTTCGTCTGGGATTGAGGACATCTCTTCTTTAGATATTAATCCATAGCAAGCCCACTGATCTGCCACTTAACATCATACTGAGCAAAACCCAACTCATCGTTAGGTCTACAATATTAGCCTAATATTAGTTCATAGGCTTATCGCGGTATTAGTTGTAGTGGGTGACAAGCTACGGTATTAAATAAGCTAAGCTTGGTAACCTTATAATCGCTCATTAAATACATTGGAGATCATCATTTTTTGTCAAGACTAATTTATTAATGATCCAGAATCATCTGTATTAAAGAGAAATAATCACTTCACAAGTGTTTAAAGTGAATAAAATAGCCTTGACAGCCTAAGTTACTTACACATACCTACTGAAGAACTTTGCTGTCTCCCACCGGAAGACATCGGTAAAGGGAGAAAGCAGGCAGTGGACCAAACCACTGAGGCAAGGGAGGGGGGATTCAAAAAATTTCTGAACTTAAAATGCTTTTTTACCTTTATGTTGTTTTACTACTTACACACGTATTTTAAGTATATTTCCATTATATTATTTACAATACACAAAGTCGCTTGTAGTTATGTTTTTAGGGGGGACAACCCTCAGATACCCGGTGATTTACACCTATGTCTGTCATTAATTACTCACCCTCATGTCGTTCCAAACCCATAAGACCTTTGTTTATCTACAGAACACAAATTAAGATATATTTGAAATCCGAGAGCTTTTGGGCCTTGCAAAAACAGCAAAGCAACTGACACGTTCAAGGCCCAGAAAGGTAGTCAGGACATCATTAAAATAGTCCATGTGAGATCGGTGATTCAACCTTAATTAAACGCGCAATGGAGACTGACATGAAAGAGAAGAAATAGTTGAATAAAGTCGTTATTTTTTGTTTTCTTTGTGCATGCAAAGTATTTTTGTAGCTTCATAACATTACGGTTGAACCACTGATGTCACATGGACTATTTTAACTATATCCTTATTACCTTTTTGGGCCTTGAGCATCATAGTTGCATTGCTGTTTATTCAGGGTCAGAAAGCTCTGAAATTTCATTAAAAATATCAAAATCTTAAAGATGAACAAAGGTCTTACAGGTTTGAAACGACATGAGGGTGAGTAATTATTTTCATTTTTAGGTGAACTATCCCTTTAAGATGTTGTTTCCTGCCATTTTTCTTAGTTTAATATCACATGACACAGTAGCCTCTACTATGTTATATATGTTATTGTTTTTATTTTTTGTACAAAAATATATTGTGAAAGTACCATGGCAAAATGATGCTTGTGTATTTTAAGTTGATAGTATTCAGTATTTATAAGACAGTACATATTTAAGACAGTATTTTTTGCTGCCTTATATATTACGTGCTGGAGGCATGTACTGTACTCTCAGTGCATATTAGAGAGGCAATTTACTGACACTTTATGTTTCTGTGAGTATGGAGAGGAAACAGCTTGTTGCACTGTTGCAGATTTTATTTGTGCTGTATAAGGAAGCTCATGAAATAGAGGAAGTGCTTAAGATTCTTTATTAACCTTGTCAACTCAATTTTAAAGTCACATGATGACAAAAGCCACAAGCCAGACTTGGTTTACAGTACATATGGCTTGTCTTTTGCGGCGTGTTGCTTGTAGATGTGTGGTTAACGTGAGGCTATCACACTGTGGAGGCTGTTTCTAGAGAGAGCAGCATGAGCAATTCAGATAGAGCTGCCTGCCATTTTAATAGTCCAAAAACGCCTACCTGCTATTTCACTAAAACATTTTTGAGTTTCAGCAGTCAACATACAGTACCTGCGTCCTGTTATTAAAAGCCATTTTAATGAGCTTCATATTAATTTTTAGAATCTCCCTTGTTTGTGCGCCCCATATATACAGCATTTAGGAGATGAATTTGTCTATGTGGGCAGCACGTGTCTAATTATTCTCCACTGGCTCAAAACAGACTCCTTTAACAAAACAATATTTAAAATTAGTGATATTTTCTTTTATTCAGCAAGGAAGCATTACATTTGGCCAAAAGTGGCAGAAAAGACATTTACAATATTACAAAGGATTTCTATTTCAAAATAAATGCTGTTGTTTTGAAATTCCTATTCATTTTTTTTTTGGTCAGGAAATTCTGAAAAAAATCAGAAAAACTGAAATTTTACCAAAAATGTTATAGTCCTGATTAGAATACCATACAGATAGAAAACAGCCTTTTGCTGATAAAATTTTCCTAAGCATCCATCATATTTTACTGTGTAACTTTAATATTCGATAACTCACAAGAGAGAATATCCTGAGAACTGCACATCATATGATGTGCAGTTAAAGAAGATTCCAGAAAGTTTATCTGTCCAAACTGAAGTACTGACTTTTAAAAACTTTTTGCTGATGAAGTCATCTGACGGAGGTCATTTAGATGAGATATGGTGTAGATGAGTCTTATCTGACTCACTGTTGTTATCTGGAGTCAGAGTGAGTAGGAGTTTCAGGTGGAGTCTCGCACTGGAGTGTCACTCTGTTCTCTCTCAATAATTCAGCTTGGAAACTGGGCACAACGACTCCAATGCAAGGCCTGCTGACAGAGCCCAGGCATCCAGAGTGTGTCACATGATAAACTCGCACACTAAATTATTCACGTGTGCAGATACGTGTAATTCCGTCAGTGTGCTTTCAATCAATCTTACTCTGATCTACAACTCAGGACCACCTACTGGGGTGTTTCTTGTTCTGCCTTGTTCCTAAAATTAATTGGCACTCAGATTGGTCTTTGGCTGTCACAAAGTAATTATCTTTTCTGGGGTTTTCATTAGCTCTTATTCCCAAAGTTAAATTTGAAGCTGCACGTTTATGAATTGCTCTCTCTCAGTATGCTCAGTGAATGCTAAACCACGTTGAACTTTGAGCACTTTCATCCCTGAAGCACTGCTGTTTATTTAGCTGTACCTAGTTTTATAAACTGATCGCTTACTTATTACATTGTGCATGTTGTGGAATGTGTAGTACAAAATAGTTCCAGTCCTCTCTTCTTAAATCCATGGTAAAGTAACAGTTTTGATCTTATACTTCCATAGAGGATTATTATTCTTTATATTTTTTCATTAGGGGTCCAAGTGTGTAGCGCTGAAACCCTATTGTAATTTTTAGAATGGCCAAGGATCATCAATCTCCATGTAAAACCGATCGGGCAGACCAAAACGTCAGTCGTAGAGACTTGAAACTTGGAGGGATGGTAGTACTCACACTGTCTACAATGTCACCAAGGCTTGCCCCAATCGGTGTGACGGGGGCACTACAGTGATCAAATGTACAAAAACGCTCATAACTCCCAAACGGTTTGTCGCAGGCTCAAGTGTCTAATGTCGTTGGAATCCTTGGCTCACGCGGGACAAACAGCATTTTTGCGACAGGTGATTCTAAACAAGCATGCAAAATTTTAAGAAGATCGGACCACAGCTGGCACTATAACAGTCATAACGTTAAAAAACATCATATTTCTATGGCAAATTACCTAGATTAAGTTCGTTATAGGCTTGATAAAAATATGTAAGGTCTTTTTCATATGTTCTTAAATGCCTTAAAGGGCTTGAGCTCCGGTAATCGCTGCTTGCAGCTATACTTCATTTATTTTTTTATATAACAGTGTTATGTTATGTCAGGGACTATATCTTTGAGCGGAAGGAAGTCGCTAATGGAGGTGAACAGGATGCTCAAGCAAGCTTTAAAAGCACCACAAAGATAATTTTGTTTCCATCCAGTAGATATATGATAAGCATAAAGTTTGGGGTTGTTAAAGGGATAGTTCACCCAAAAATGAAAATTACCTCATGATTAACTCACCCTCAAGCCATCCTAGGTGTACATGACTTTCTTCTTTCAGATGAATGCAATCAGAGTTATAGTGTGATGAAGTGATAAACGGGAAAGCACAGAGAAGAGTGTAAAACAATCATGGGTCACTAATTAGAAGTACTAAATGAGGATTTCTAAAGAAAAATGTTGGAGGGTTTTGATATAAGTCAAGAGGAAACTGGTTTTCCTTACGCTACGCCTACGTGAATGCACATACGACAGTTTATATACAGTTTTGGATTACAGTTTATAGAGTTTTAAATATGGATATTTTTCCTACACAAAGGCATTGATTCACTTCAAAAGGCCTTTATTAATGCCTTGGAGCCATGTGGAGTACTTTTTATGATGGATGGTGTACTGTTTTGGGCTTCAAAATCACAACACCCATTCACTTCCATTATAAAGCTGGGAAGAGCCGGGACATTTTTATTATAACTTCAATTATATTTGTTTGAAACAATAAAGTCATATACACCTAGGATGGCTTAAGGGTGAAAAAATCATGGGGTGATTTTCATTTTGGGGTGAACTATCCCTTTAGCAATTTCAAATGTTTGTGCTACTTAATATTTTTGTGAAACAATAAATTTTTTTCAGGATTCTTGATTGTAAAATTCAGAAAGAATTGCATTTACAGTATATGAAATATAAATATTCTATTTTGATCAATTTAATGCATCATTGCATTGATTTTCATTAAAAAAAAGGGACCCCAAACATTTTTAACAGTACTGCATATTCGGTGAAGGTAAATAAATTGAAAAATACATTTTTATGCATATTTTTCATAACAATTGCATAAAATTTGTGTAACTAATGGTTGTAGGGAATTCATCCCAATGACTTGTACTCGCCCCCTTGTCATCCAAGATGTTCATGTCTTTCTTTCTTCAGTCATAAAGAAATTATGTTTTTTGAGGAAAACATTTCAGGAATGATCTCTAAAATGCAGTTTAAATGCAGCTTCAGTGGGCTCTAAATGATCCCAGCCAAGGAAGAAGGGTCTTATCTAGCAAAACGATCTGTTATTTTCCAGAAAAATGTAGTTTATATACTTTTTAAACTCAAATGCTCATGACAGTTAGGGTATGTCGAAAACCTCCCATCTCATTTTCTCCCCCAACTTCAAAATCATCCTTCATCAGTGTTTTACATTTTTTGTAAAGGGCGTTTTATCTTCTTTGCACGTTCACTTTGTAAACACTGGGTCAGTACTTCTGCAGCGATTTAGGACAATTTTGGAGTTGGAGGAGAAAATGAGATGGGAGGTTTTCGACATACCCTGGGATCGTTTAGAGCCCTTTAAAGCTGTATTTAACCTGCATTTTGGAAGTATAAACTCGAGGGCACCATAGAAGTCCACTATATAGAGAAATATCCTGAAGAGTTTTCCTCAAAAAACCCAGTTTCTTTACGGCTGAAGAAAGAAAGACATAAACATCTTGGATAACAAGGGGGTGAGTAAATAATCTGTACATTTTTGTTCTGGAAGTGAACTTCTCCTTTAAACAGTCTTATTATGACCTCAGCGACTGAAATCCACTGTGTCCAGTATATTGGAACGCCTGGCATTCCTTACTCATGAATTAAACATCAGTCACATGCCCGTCCTGTGCCATGGCAACCTGTGCGTATGTGTGTAACCATGGTGATGGATTAGCCATGAATACTCATCAGAAGAAAGTGTGAGCAAAGGTTGAACAACAGAAACTCTACAATAGAGATCGTGCTCTCTCATTGTATCAGAGTTGAGTGATAATTCATTCAGCTTGTTGTATTCTCTACTGTACTTCACCTGTGTAGTCAGAGAGGAGATATTGCATCCAGCCAGCCATCCAGAAGGCAGGGAGAGATAAATATAACAGCGGAGTGATAGTCGAGGGAAAACAGAGCACAAAGGCATGGGGGTTCTTTATATAGCCAGCACACCTCTCGGCCAGGTGCTGGGTTCCAGCTGGTATTCATGTTTTATTGATAAGGTTTGCTTCTTTATTAAGCCTCTTGTATATGGGCAGTCATCCAGCAAGAGTTAATAATGCTACACATGGGAAACTCTGTGTGCTCAGAGCTTGTTTGATCATTCGACAGTCTTATTTCCAAGCTGTGTGACAGAATGTAGACATGTAGCAAGCTGGAGGGATGTTTTAAAAGAAAGTTCACGTGAACTAACGAAAATTTGTCAGTTGCTCTCCCTAATCTTGTTCCAAACCCCTTTTTATTAAATCCATGGGAATAAATATTTTAGAATGTCCTTACAGACAAACTTAAGGCTTGTCTGCTACATTATACATTTTCTGAAGCTGTGCATTCATTTTATATGAGGGGAAAACACTAAAATTAAAAATGCTAAAAAATTTCTCCCTTTGCTTTCAAATGTCATTCAGTTCAAATATGGTCCACCATTATGCCATTGTGCCTGTCCACATTTATTGTTGTTCTGTGAAACAGAAAATGTATTTTTTATTTTTTTTTAATTTTAGAAAAATAAATACTTTTACTCAACAAGAGTGCAGTGAATTGATAACATTTATAATGTTAAAAAATATTTCTATTTTAAATAAATGCTGTTCTTTTTTTTTCCAGTTTGGGTTATTTTATTTTATTTTATTTATGAAAAAAATAATGCTTTGACTCAACAAGCATGCTGTAAATTGTTTAGAAGAGTAGAGACATTTATCGTTTTAGAAAATATTTCTGTTTCAAATAAATGCTGTTCTTTTCAATTTTCCAGTTTGGGTTATTTTATTTTATTTTGTAAAAAAAAAAAAAAAAGACTTTTCCTCAACAAGAATGCAGTAAATTGATCGAAAGATACAGTAAAGACATTTATAATGTTAGAAATTATTTCTATTTTAAATAGATGCTGTTCTTTTCATTTTTCCAGTTTGGGGTATTTTATTTATTTATTGACTGATTGAAAAAAATACTTTTACTCAACAATAATTCAGTAAATTGATCAGAATATACAGTAAAGACATTTATAATGTTAGAAAATATTTCTATTTCAAACAAATACTGTTCTGTTCAACTTTCTATTCATCAGAGAATTCAGAAAAATGTATCTCAGCTTCCTCGAAAATATTAATCAGCAAAACTGTTTTTTAGCATTGATAGTAATATGAAATATATCTTGAGCACAAAATCAGCATATTTATTAAGGATCACGTGCCATTGAAGATGGCTGCTGAAAATTCAGCTTTGCCATCACTGGAATAAATTACAGTTTAATATATATTGAAATAGAAAATTGTTATTTTACTTTGTAACAATATTTCACAATATTACTGTATTTTTATATTGATGTATATAATATTACTGAATTTTGGATCAAATAAATGTCTTAGTGAGCATATGAGACGTTAATAAATTAAACATTAAAAACATTAATAAATTCTTACCCACCCTGACATTTTTAGTGTATATCATTATACTTAATAGAAAGATGAAAATGTTGGGTTTGAATCACGTGAGTAATTAATATATTTTTGAGTTAACTATTCCTTTAATGGGTTAAATGAGCATGTGGTTGATTTTTGTTTTGTAGCTTTCACTCAAATTACAAACAAAGACATTCAATCAGGTCACACACTCACATCTTGATTTGTTGCCATATTTCACTGATCTCCTTATTAGCTGTGATAATATATTTTATTTATGTGCTGGAGGCGGTATCTGTGGCTGACACCGAAACATTGACAAAATGCTTTTGCACAGTGTTGCATCACACTATGATCTGTGTTTGTAGATATTTCTGCCATGTCATTCCTCTCAAATTCACTGTAAAGTGTTGTGCATGCTCACCAGCACTATACTAATGTAGATCATGCTCCCTCTTCTTCTGTCTCTCTACCTACCTGTCTGTCTGTTTCTATCTGCTGCCTGATATAGAGGAATAGTCCGGTAAGCTCTTTATACTTTGTCCTGCTCTTTTGGAGTGACATCTTCTCACGTTTCCCATTCGGCATGGTGAAGGTTGCATTCTCATGTGTTTAATAAGCCATTAAGAACTGATCTAAAGTCAGTAATTAATTAAAAAAACAGTTACTAAGACTGTTACTATTAAGAAGACTTTCTGAACATATTTTAAAAAAGCATTAGAAAAAGAATTAGTTATAATAAATGATGAATAATTTACTGCCATGGTGTGAATTACATATAATCATGTAATCAATAATAAAGTAGCTGTAATCTGATTATGAGTATTTTAAAATGTAATATAATCGAAGTACTTTAGTTCTGGAATCTGATTATGAAATCCAGATTACAATAAATGTGTGCTTCGATCCTGTGCTTGGACATTAGTTGTTTTAGGCGAATGACGAATTTTGATGATGTTCGTGTTTATGCATGTTTCACTTTAACATTTTTGAACTGTTTATTATTTGAATGAGTGGGCAGCCTTAGTCATCAGCCCAACTCTTACATTAAAGTGTTTGGTTGCATGCCAGTCTTTCTGCTTGTCTACTCTTGGCTCTGATTGGCAGTGACCATTGCTTACGGTCTATAGGATTAGACTTTGCCACTGGTACATCACCCTAATCACTCAGAACTCATGAGCCAGACTGAACTCAGAGCCCTCGTCCTGGACTTAATCCAGCTATGAAGGGAGGAATGGGGGGGCAAAATAAAAACGAGGTTAAATTGAAGTGAGCAGGAATATATGTCAATAGAAAATGAACTTTCTTGTCTTTTCATTTCCATTCTAACTCTGAATTTGGTCCAGGAGTATCATGATGTATCTTTGCAATCTCTTTGTAGTGACTTATGAGCAGTACGTACTTTCTATGCTTTTAGATCCTCTAAAGACTAAACAGTGCTGAGACAAGGAGCACTGCACAGGTGCAGCGTTGGCAATATATGCATAAATACCATTTTCAAGAATTGCTGAAATCTGGAAAAGTGCCTTTTGAGGCAGAGTATTTCCAAATTATTTATAACAGCACTAAAATAAGATGAGATCTTTATTGTGATGTGCATGTATTACCCTCACAGTTACAGTTGAGGTCAAAAGTTTACATCCCCCGTTCAGAATCTGCTAAATGTTAATAATTTTACCAAAATAAGAGGGATCATACAAAATGCATGTTGTTTATTTAATACTGACCTGAATGAGATATTTACATGAAAGATGTTCACATATAGTCTACAAGAGAAAATAATAGTTGAATTTATAAAAATAACCCTGTTCAAAAGTGTACATACATTTGATTCTTAATACTGTGTTGTTACCTAAATGATCCACAGCTGTGTTTTTTGGTTTGGTTGTTTAGTGATAGTTGTTCATGAGTCTCTTGTTTGTCTTGAACAGTTAAACTGCCTGCTGTTCTTCAAAAAAATTCTTCAAGTCTTTGGTTTTTCAGCATTTTTGTGTATTTGAACCCTTTCCAACAATGACTGTATGATTTTGAGATCAATCTTTTCACACTGAGGACAACTGAGGGACTCGTATGCAACTATTACAGAAGGTAATAGCACTCACTGATGCTTCAAAAAGAAACACGATGCATTAAAAGCTGAGGGGTGAAAACTTTTGAATTTGAAGATCAGGGTAAATTTAATTTATTTTGTCTTCTGGGAAACATGTAAGTATCTTCTGCAGCCTCTGAAGAGCAGCACTACATGAAAAAATATGATATTTAGGCAAAATAAGAAAAAAAACCCCTCAAAGTTCAAAAGTTTTCACCCCCTGCTCTTAATGCATTGCGTTTCCTTCTGGAGCATCAGTGGAAAGGGTTCAGATACACAAAAAATGCTGGAAAACTGAAGAATTTGTGATACCTGAAGGATTTTTCTGAAGAACAGCAGGCAGTTAACTGTTCAGGACAAACAAGGGACTCATGAACAACTATCACTAAACAAAAAAAACACAGCTGTGGATCATTCAGGTAACAACACAGTATTAAGAATCAAGTGAATGTAAACTTTTTAAAATTTATTTTTATTTTTAAATTCAACTATTATTTTCTCTTGTGGATTATATGTAAACATCTTTTATGTGAAATATCTTATCCAACAATAATATGCATTTTGTATCATCCCTCTTATTTTGATAAAATAATTAACACTTTGCAGATTCTGAAAGGGGGATGTAAACTTTTGACATCAACTGTATGTGAAAAGCTGAATTTTTAATTGTAGCTTTTAAGCTTCAAAAAAGGACACAAGTATTGTAAAAGCGCTCAATATGACTTGTGTTTCATATTTTCTCAAGCTGTATGTTAGTTTTTGTGATGAACAGATTGAATTTATTATTGAATCTTGACTTGTTAAGTTTGTCTATGCCTTCCCTGGGTCTCAAAATGTAAAAAATCATTATTAAAGCACATCACAAAGGTAAACATTTAGGAACAGAGGTTGCTTTTGATCGAAGTCTGTATTACTGATTTATCACTTTCTGACCAGGTGTCTCTTCTCTCTTCCTTTTTGCTGGTCACAGAGACGTAGCCCGGTAAGTGTCCTTCAGCATTACTTTTCTGTTCTCTAAGTGCTTGAACCACTTTGTGATTCAGTTAAAAAGTTTTACAGAAGCAGAAGATACCTTTGTTAAAAGATTAGATGTTTAGAGAGAAATGATACTTCCATGTAATGGTATTTCCATATAGAGATGGTCAGAATCAGGATCGTTTTTTTTTTTTTTTTATTATTAAAGCATAATAATGACTACTCTTTATAGACATGACTATTTGTTAACATTAGCACTTTTGTTCACTTTCTCTTTCACTCAGCTGGTCTTTTCTAATTAAATGGCCCATGTGATGTAAAAATATTGCTTACTCATGTGCTGTAGACCCATGTGACCAAAAATGCTTGCTTTGGAGATCATACTAATGCCTTTTTATGATTTGTAGTCTGGGTGTTGAGCGTTGAGCCTTGCCTAAAGCAAGTTCTTAATCTAAATGTAACTATTATTGAAAAATAAATGCTGCATTCTATTTGAAATTCTCAGCCACCATGATGAACCTGATGTCATAACATTTATGACAGTGTTATTTGTTACTAATGCATCAGTGAGTCAGATGAGATTGTTCACCACCTGAGTCAATCATGGGAATCAGCTCTTGTGTAAGCTGTAGAATGCATTATGAAACAGCAATTTACAGGGCATCAAGGCAATGTCTCTGTCTAAATTTGACTGACCATTCCCTTGATTAAATTTACCCAAAATGCACTCCTCTCAGCTGATGAGCGATATGGTGTTATGAGCTTTTAGTCTTATGAATGTTTTGGCCTTCTGTTTGTTTCAGGGGGTGGCAAAAAGAAATCCCGGTAAGTACACATAATGCAATTTGTTCTTGGGTTTATGAGTTTGATGTCTATGTCGATTCAAATCTGACACTAAATAGTTGTCTGGAATTAAAATGTGAATATAGAGGTGTGCTTGCTTGTGTAGGATTAGGTGCAGTTTATTTGTTTTCATTTGATCATGCTGTTATTCTCAGGTGAAGAAATTGCACGACCGAGACGTGCTGTTCCAACGCCGGCACCAGCTCCCGCCCCTTCCCCAACACCTGCACCTGCACCCCCTCCTGAGCCTGCTAGGTATATATACACACACACATTCACACTTAGGGAAACAGTAATTTTGTCTGTTGTTTCCAAGTTTAGTATTACAAATATAAGAACTAGCAAAAAATGATTTGTTAACTGAAATAACTAAAATGCAGAAGATCATATAAATGTGCACACACAACATCAAATTAAAGAGGAAATTATTTTTCAGTCTAAGCTGGTCTGATTGAATTAATCTATAAAATCAGTTTTATTTTTTCCCAAATTCCATTTTTTTTTTCCTGAATTTGTTTTTACTTATTTATTTTTTTCATTAATTTTTTAGACTCTGTTTTAATGGTTAAATAAATAAACCAATAAGCCACAAGAAGCCATGGTTTACAGTGAATTTATAACAGCTAAGGGGCATTGTTAGGCACGACGCAAAGCGTATATTCGCTATACGTAGTAAGGTTCCACAAAATAAAACAGAGCATAGAAAGTATAATGATATAAATAAAAACCGAACAATGTAGTTCCTCAGAAACAGTTGTAGTTGCAACACAAAAAAATAAACAAAGGTGTGTTTGTAGAGTAATTTACAACAGCTTTGAATGCGGCTCAACCAATCAGAATCAAGGACTGGAACTATCTGTTTTATAATTAAAAATATCAGTCAGAAAGCATGTCTAATTAATTGAAACACAATTTAAAAGCAGTGTATTAAAAGTTTAACACAATTTTTTTTTTTTTTTTTTTTTTTTTTCCAGTTTTATTTTGACCAAATTCTGTGTTTCCATCCATTTTCTGGATTGTTTTATTTTGTTTTGGTTTTTTTTTTTATATTTTTTCTGGTAAATAAATTCTGGTAAATGATTTTTCTGGTAAATATTCCTTAAAAATAATGTTAAAATACAAATTTTATTACTATCATTACATTAAGTAATATATTTCTTTCACAGTTTCTTTAAGTTTCTGTTTGTTTATGAGCCAGGGGTGAAAACTTTTTGAATTTGAAGATCAGGGTAAATTTAACTTATTTTGTCTTTTGGGAAACATGTTAGTACTTCTGTAGCTTCTGAAGGGCAGTACTAAATGAAAAATATATAATATTTAGGCAAAATAAGAAAAATGTATACATATTCATTCTGTTCAGAAGTTTCCACCCCTGGCTCTTAATGCATTGTTTTATTATCTTCTGGAGCATCAGTAAGTGTTTTATCCTTCTATAATAGTTGCATATGAGTCCCTCAGTTGTCCTGAGTGTGAAAAGATGAATTTCAAAATCATACAGTCATTGTCGGAAAGGGTTCAAAAACACAAAAATGCTGAAAAACCAAAGAATGTGTGGCGGCCTGAAGGATTTTTCTGAAGAACAGCAGGCAGTTTAACTGTTCAAGACAAACAAGGGACTCATGAACAACTATCACTTTAAAAAAAAAAAAACACAGCTGTGGATCATTCACGTAAGAACACAGTATTGAGAATCAAGTGTCAAGGGACTATATGTAACAAACTTTTATGTGAAATATCTTATTCAGGTCAGTACTAAATAAAAAATAACATGCATAACAAATAACATATGATCCCTCTTATTTTGGTAAAAGGTATATGTAAACGTTTGACCTCAACCGATGGAACAATTTGTGCTGGAACTTAAATGTCTGACATTCAAACTAAACAAAAACAATAAAAACAAATGAAAGAAAAGTATGTATGCTCCATTTAAGCAATTAAACTATGTAAAACAAATAAAAAAAAACACAATACAAAACAGAAAATAAAAAATAGTTATATTTTAAAAAGTATGGTTATGCAGTTATAACCCTGGTTGTTGCGACTTAATCTTTTAAACATCAGTTGATGTTTAAGTGAGTATAAATGGATTATATTAGACAATTTGAGAGTTGCAGCCTGGATGTGACTGGTGTGCATCTGTGTGGATGAGTCATGCAAATCTGGCTTAATTCTCCTCCATTTCAGTAATAAGAAATCTCCAGTGCCAGAGGATGCAACAGCCTTATTCGGCCCTCCCCTGGAGACAGCCTTTGATGAGCAGAAGACCAGTGAAGGTACCGTTTATGACCATGTCCTTGCCACTTAGTGCTGCCTTATGGATCTATCATTTACAGAATCACTGAATTTTAAACATTCACAATCCAACAGAACCTGATCACAGCCCAGATTCTTTGTTTGCATCATTCACTTGAACAAATATTCATTTTTTTTAATGTCATATACAGTATGTGTCTTCAAAGGATAAACGTGACAGTTATTTTTCAGCTTGTTTATATGCTTCTATAATCAGTACTGTTTTTTAGCGTTGTGTAACGTTACTACAGAACAGAACATTCATTAGTGCTTACTAGTTGTGTTGCCTCCTACTCGATTCCATTTGCAGCATTTGAAATGAAATCAATTAGATTTACAGGCCATTTATTACAGAAATAAGGCTAGATAAGTGTTGCATGGTGATTCCTTCCTCTCTGTGAGTCACACAGTTGTTAATTCTGCTCCCCCATCGACTTTGTATCATGTCCTCTTCCATAAATTAGTGGTGATAGAGGAACCTGAGGTTTGGGGTGCACCCCTGCCTGAGCAACACCTAGACTCCTCTCTGGCAAGACCTTTTCCTACAGGAAGTAAGTCATTGCTTGTGTGGCATGATTGCCATCATCCTGGTATCATAAACCCATACTTTTTAAAACGGTGAACGGTTGTCTGAGTGGAAAAGTCATGATTGCCTCCAAATTTTTATTTTAATAACTTTCCCTTTGGCAGTCTTCATTAACCTACTAAGTCATTAGCCAGGAAAACTGTCAAAATCCTAAGAGTCATCCAGCTCATCTTGTACTCATGTCATTTGGTGACGGTTTACTCAACGTGGCCTATATTTAAATCTGACTGAACCTAAAAAGAGTATATAGTGCTAATAGTGATATATTCCTAAATGTATTTTTTTGCATAAAGGTGTCAGTACTAGGGCTTGCATGACTACTAATTTTTTTGCTAGATGACTAGTCGTCTAGGAAAGCAGTCAACTGTAAAGTGAGTCAGTGTTTACCTTATGTAAATGAGTCAAAGACTGGTCTGACAGCCAGCTGGAAAGTTTGTCCAATACAGCTAACATGATGTGGGTGAGACAGTTTTAAATTCCAAAGCACTTCAAATATTTGCACATTACAAGTTACCACTCAAGGCTATTTAACGAGCATTTGCACTGTGATGCAATTTGTGGGCAGAGGAATCATCTTCCTGTTGTTGCCACATAAAAGTTCAGACTAAAAACTAGGGCTGTCAAATGATTAATCGCGATGAATCACATACAAAATAAAAGTTTGAGTTTGCCTAATATATGTGTGTGTGATTATCATGTGTATATATAAATACAAACACATTCATGTATATATTTAAGAAATATTTACAAGTATATGTATTTATTATACTTTCTATGTAATTTATATTATATATAAATAAAAATATTTTGTGCATAAATAACATTTCTCTTAAATATACACATTAATTGGTATGTATTTATATATATATATAATAATTACACACAGTACACACACATATATTAGGCAAACTCAGACTTTTATTTTGTATGATTAATCGCGATTAATCATTTGACAGCCCTACTAAAACCCGCTTTATTTACCCATTATACTGTGTGAGAAACATATTAAGCGTGATATTATTTAAATGATTAAATATTATTAAAATATTATAGTGTCATGGTACTAAAGCCAAACTAATAAATAATATATTTTGTATTATGTACTGTATATTTTTCAAGTCACTATTAGGTTGACGTAAGATGTATAAATCATTAAAATAATAGTATGAGAAAAACAGAATTCTCATTGTTAAAAACTAGTAATGTAAATAGAAAAAATAAATGATTTCTGACCAGTTATTTGGAAGCAGAACAAAACAGTAATTATATAAGCTTTGGTGTATGTGTTATATTTAAAAATACGATGTTAAAGGGATAGTTTACCCAAAAAAATAAAATCACCCCATAATTTACTCACTATCAAGCCATCCTAGATGTATATTACTTCTTCTTTTAGACAAATACAGTTATGTTAAAAAAATGTCCTGGCTCTTCCAAGCTTTATAGTAACACTGAATGGGTGTTAATATTCAATAATCCAATAGAAGTCCAATAAAGTGCCTCCATCCATCAAAAAATAAAAGTGCTCCACATGGCTTCGTGGGGTTAATAAAGGCCTTTTTTGTAAGAAAAATATACATTTTTAAAACTTTATAAAACGTAATTTCACTAACTGTTGTACACACATTCATGAGAAAGTGGCGTTCCAGCGGATGACATAGGCGTGGTGTAAGCTCCAGTGAGAAAATGCTATTTTCGCGAGAAACAGTTTTTGTTTACAAGAGCAAAGGAAACAATTTTTCACACTTTATTGGATTTCTATTGGACTATTTAATATTAACACCTATTCACTGGCATTATAAAGCTTGGAAGAGCCAGGACATTTTTTTAAATATTACTCCAATTGTACTTGTCTGAAAGAAGAAAGTCATATACACTTAGGATGGCTTGAGGGTGAGTGAATCATGTGGTAATTTTCATTTTTGGGTGAAGTATCCCTTAAAGCATATTTAATATTTGAAAGCTCTAGTGAAATTATTATAATTTTTTTTCCAATCAAATTTCTGGACCTCTAAGCACCCTCGTAACCTTTTGATGGTCCACAGGCCTCAGTTTGAAAACCCCAGGGCTAGACGACCAGTTGTAGAAATGATTTGACTAATAATTGACTAGTCTGCAAGCCCTAGTAAATGCATACTAAACAAATAAGTGATCTTTCTACATATTTTAATATAAAAATTATGTAACATCCTAAGTGATATGAAAATAATGTGAATTAGTAGGTCACAAAGAGTGAAGTGTTATCATAGAGTCTGAGCTATTCATCCCATGCCACAGTCCTTCTCTGTTGTCCCTGACTACCTGAATGAGACCTTGCCTTTGCATGGTGCTGTGGGGCATGGAGGCGTGGCCTACTGGGGGGGTGGGAGGGTGTATGTGAGAGCTTGTCTCAGCCGCACTAATGTCATTGCAGCTCTGCCTCCGCTTCCGCCTAAGAATGTGCCGACCTCCCCCCCTCCGATTGAATCTCCTGCTACAGAACCTACCGGTAAGATCCCCCACCACCCAGGCTTCAGTTTTTACCAGGGGTGTCTAATCTTGCTTCTCGAGGACTGCTGTTCTGCAGACTGTAGTTCCAGTTCCAATTAACCACACCTCAACCGGCTAATCAAGGTCTTGAGGAATACTAGAAACTTCGAGGCAGGTCTGTTGGGGCATGTTGGAGCTAAACTCTGCAGGATGTTGGCCGTCCAGGAACAGGTTTGGACACCCCTGGTCTATACCAATATCTACCCCAACGAGTATGCGTCTGGTTTTGTTTGTGCTTGTCTTTTGGTACTCTGTCTTGCAAAAATCTGCTTCTTGGGAAGAAGCTTTACTTGGTATCTTGTGCCATTCCTTCAGCCTGTTTATCGTTTTTCAACTTTTGTCTGATATTTGTGTGGTGCCTGCTGCAGATGGGCAGAAAGAAGAGGAGAATTCAAGACAGACCTCGCAGAGGCCCTCAATAGCTGACCTGGACAACATCTTTGGCCCAGAAGACTCTCCAAAACCTGATCAAGATGTTGGAGATAAGTGGGTCTGCTTCAACGACGAGTCACCTGAAGGACCTCCTTCAGAGGGAGAGACAGCACCTCCACTCCCCTCATCTCCACCTCCCCCAGCAGAACCGGCACCCCCATTACCTAAATCGCCCCCTCCATTAGAGGAGCCAAATCCTCCTTTACCAAAATCTCCACCTCCTCCTGCAGAGCCGGCACCTTCTCCTCCTTCCATTGAGTCACCAAAGGATAGCCTCCCACCTCTCCCGCCAGTTCCCAAAGACACCACTCCTTCTCCTCCAACTGTCCCACCTCCTCCAGTTGAAGAGGCCCCACCCCCACCGAATTCAGATGATCTTTTTCACTCCAAAACAGACTTTTCGCCATGCGCTCCTCTGACAGAGACCCAATCAGATGTAATCAACAGCTCGCCGACCACTGTAGAGACAAGTGAACGCACAATCCCTCCACCCTTGGTTCTGAACCAAGAGGACAAGAAGAGCCCTGAGGAGACCCCATCAAAAGAGGACCCAAGTGAGAGCTGCATTTCACCCAAAGACATTGGTCAAGGACCACGTTCGACACCTCCTCCTCCACCACCTCCCACGTACAGGGCGGTAGTGTCATCCCCGGGGCCCATACCTCCAGCTGGTTCGAGTGGAAATGAAAGTGGTAAGTCTTATCCAATGGTCACAGAACATTAAAGGTTTAGTTCACCTGAAAATAAACATTCTGTCATTATGATTTCAGCTGAATGAGGTTTTCTGTGGAGCACAAAAGGAGTTGTTAGCAGAAAGTTTCTCTTTCCATTTACTGAAAGTGATTTTCAGTGAATGTTTCAGTCTATTTCTCACACAAAGCTATCACATGCCTTTATTTGAAATATACAGTGGAGATCGAAATTAGAGAACAATCTATAAATACTTGATTTTTTCTGAAATATCGTCAATCTTCATCACTCAAAATTTGAAGGATTATCAGCTGTAGGTATAACATGTTTGACAAAATAACCAAGGCATTTCAACAAAAAGCTATATTTTGAGGAAAATACAGTGATCAAAATTAGAGAACTTTGCAGGCTGATTGGGAGATGCTTGCAGGATGAATGTAAATGTTTATGTAATTGTATTATTTCAGTCCAACTTCTCTTAAACATGCACAGACAGATCCTTAGCACGTTCAGCGCTGAACTGGCAAGCAATTCCAGCTGCAGTGTTGAACCGATTCCCCATTAAGTGTCTCGACATTATCCTGTCTACTTGTGCATTTGTCTTACATGGACGACCAGCCTTTTTGGGGGACTTGAATTAATTTGTATCATTGTAAACCTGCAATAATCAAGAAATCACAGATTTGTAATGACCAACTTCTCTTGCAGTGGTTTAAAGGGACATCCCTTTGTTCTTCATCTTTGGTCTTCATCCTGTCGCAGCCCACCATCTTGCAATCTCAGTGAAAATTGGAGGAATGCTGCCAGTTAAATAGTGTTTGTCATATTATTAAAGAAATTAGCACCAGGCGCCAGATTAACACCAGTAACGTGGAGGTATCTGTAGGTATTCTCTAATTTTAATCAGTTCTTTTTCAAATATCTCATTTTGTTTTTTTTTTATACTGTGCTTCAGAATACAATTAATTTATTAAATATGCTTAAAAATTGTGCTTCAACTCCTCTTAGGATAACCTCAGATAGAACAAAGCAGTGACCTTGAAATGTAGGAAATTGTAGGTTCTCTAATTTTGATTTCCACTGTAGGGCACAAGTTGTATTGACATTTTATGATGTTTTTTTAGTACTTTTTGGAGCAGCTGCCGGTCCCCATCCAGTTTCATTGTATGAATAAGAGCAGCTTAGACATTCCGCTAAACTGCTTCTTCTGTGTGCCCTTGAAAAAAAGAAAGTCAGGTTTGGATGATGAGCAGTGATCACAGAATATTCAATTTTAGTAGGGCAACAACAACTAATTGATAAAATCGATTATAATCGTTGAAAATAATCAACAATGAATTTGATTAGCGATGAAATGCATCTGCGCATTGTGCACGGAAGACATCTGTCAGTTGTAACTTTATCATTTCATTACCAAAATAATTGTTAGTTGCAGCCCTAAATGTTAGGTGAATTAACCCTCAAACAATGACAACCGCTAATATAAAGAAAATCCATGTTATAGAAAAAAATAATTTTGGTTTATATAATATACCCTAAGGTAATAAGCAGCAACAAAAGGTTCTGCATGTTGAAAATACATAAATTTGGTTGAGTCTGAATTTCAAGTCGTTCTGCTCCAGTCACAATCATGTTATGTGGGTTTTTACAGAAGTGCCTTCTTAGTAAGAGGGATGAAGGGTCTCTGACAACTTTTTGCCTCATTATTTTCTATTTATAGACACGTACAAGTCTCACTACTTGTAATGGTACGACTACATTTTTGGGTTTCGGATTTTGGCAGTGCTCTCATTTTGTGTACCATTATCATGCATCCTAAGTCAGAGATACAAATAATGTTTTTGTTTTCATTGTTCCTGTAATCTATGCAGGTTTCTGTGTAAAGTGTGATGGTTCTCTTAAAGTTTTATTTAATCTGAGCAGATTGGCTTGTATAGGTAATTTGTATTGGTTTATATAGGCTAATCCAGTCACTCTTGAATGTACAATCATTTTATCTGAACTGAGAGGAACTCTTGAATGGGCTGATGCATGTTACTCTTTGAATGGCTTTGCTTTAATGGACTACTCTCGCTCAACAGGCTCCTCCTCCCCTGCACGTCCCTCTACGCCATTGGCTACCAGCAGCTCTCCCCCTCCCCCTCCCCCACCTCGGCCACCCTCACGACCCAAATTGCCTCCTGGAAAACCAAGCGTAGGGGACGTGGTATGTGATAACATAAAAAATTTACAGTTCTTTCAAATAGTATTTATTACTGTCCCTGTTAGTTCCCAACAAATTCTCAGTGTCTCTGACCTTTCCATGGCCAATGTATTTTTTTAAAGGAACACTCCACTTTTTTTTTTTTTTTGAAAATAGGCTCATTGTCCAACTCCCCTGGAGTTAAACAGTTGAGTTTTACCGTTTTCTAACGATAGCATCTCGCTCAAAAATGACCATATACAATGACGATATTTTTCCACAGCCGTCAACTCTGCATCTACACAAACTTAGTGCCGGTCACTTTTAGGCACTGCGTCATATCATTGCGCCTGGTGCACCCATGGTACGGCCACAAAGTTCCTTGATTATTACGCCGAAATGAGAGTATAGTTCCTATAGTTTCTATAGACCTAGAAAATCACAACTTTTCATTTTTCGTCCATCTTTGTACACAATGTAACTACAGAAGAGTCAAGTTTTAAATAGGAAAAATATTGAAACTCTTATGTCATTTTTGAGCGTGATGCTAACAGTCTAATTGGATTCAATGATCTATGCTAAGCTATGCTAAAAGTGCTACCGCCAGACCCAGAGATCGGCTGAATGGATTCGAAAACGGTAACTCAACTGTTTAACTCTAGGGGAGTTGGAAAATGAGCCTATTTTCAAAAAGTGGAGTGTTCCTTTAAACTTTTATAGGATGTTACAACTCAACCCTTAGAATAGCAGACCAAGCCTATGTTGATATTTATTACATATAATATTTTATTACTACAAGTAATATTCTTTAAAAAAAACCCTTAAGTTTAGTGAAACAAAACAGAGGGTGCTTTGTGTAAATCTCCTCCTGATCACCTGACCAGAATGACAACCCCCTACTCTTTTGTTACTTAACTTTCCTTCTATCTGTTCTTCCTTTTCCCTGCTTTTCCTGTCAGAATCGGCCGTTTAGCCCCCCTGTACACTCGTCAAGCCCCCCTCCTCTGGCTCCGTTGGCCCGTGCAGAAAGCACCTCTTCAATCTCCTCCACCAACTCTCTGAGTGCCGCCACCACTCCCACCGTCGGTAAAGAGCTCTCCGTGTCTGTGTCAGGTGTGACTCCATTTCCCATCATTCTCTCTGCTTTGCTACTCTGTCTTTATGCTTCTGCTCTGGAAATTGCCTTTCAAACTAGAATATGGCATAACAAGGGCCTTAGTTTAGACCAAAACAGTGTGGTGATGATGCTGTTTAGTTTAAAATACTGAAATGAAATCTCATTCTGCACTGATGTATTAGATCACTGGAAGTGATGGTGACTGTATAATAGCTTATGCATCATTTTGTCTTTTGCATATTTAAATGGAAATTACAGTTACAGTTAATTGGATATTGTATATATAAAAAGATTTCATCTTTAATCCTTACATTTACAATCTAGGTAACTGGTCTTTGCACTGTAGAATATAAACTGAAATTATGTATTTTACAATTTAAACATAACATACAAACCTAATAAGCTATTTGTGTCTTGGCTGCACTTTTTGAAGTACCATGTATGGCATCTGCTGTAGCAGTTTGAAAGCATTTATTGGATGCTTTCATTGATGCTGGACAGTTTTTGTTGGATATTTTCAGCATTTATCAGCATTTTCTCAGGTTTGCAAACTGCTTTGTCTTGTGAATCAAGAGTGTTCGATTCTAGAGATTTTGATAGATGTGGGTCTATCTGTTGCTTGTGCTGTTCCATCCTTTTGGATTTTTTTCAGCTTTGGTCATCTTTTTTACCATTCTATTCAATTTTTCTTCTTCAGTTAACATCTTTTTAGCATTTTAAATGTGCCGTGCATCCATTGTGACGTCTGAGTTTAATGACTGTGACCTTTTTGGTTTTCTTTGCAATTATTTGTCATTTAATTTGAATTGCGTTTATTTTTTGTTTGTGTTTTGTCGTCTTTCTTGTCTTGTCTTTTGGGCTGACGTAATTGTCTGATGTCAGAAGATGACGCTTTTGTAGACAAACTTCCCAGCTTTGAGAGACGGGCAGACATGCCAGCAGGTACGCTATAAACCCTTCCTGTTGTAATGGATGGGATGGAGACCACTGATTCAACAATGTAACAAATGGTTACATTTCCCATAGTGTCAGTTGTCAAAGCATAGCTCATTCATGGTGATCTTTTTCATTTTCACCAGTGACTAAACTAGTAAAGAAGATGAAAAAATGAGCTGACTTTCATGTAAAGAGTCTTTAAAAGAATTTTCCAGGTCATTTATGACTTAATGTCTATGGGCAGAATCTGTGGCTCATTGTTGATTACAGCGGTGCACTTATAATGGATGACTGGCATTAAAGCTGCCAGCACAGCCAATAAACTTTTAAAATACGCTACTCTCACAGTACAAACCATAACTAATTAAAGTATAACTATAAAAATTGAATGGATGCTTCATAGCAGACTGGTGTGATAAAACTGCATACAGCTTTGTCTGTGCAAAGTTCAGTGTCTGAGTAGCTAAAAATAAACCTGGCTATTTTTGCTTGGTAATAGAACCAGAATATAAACTGAATTTTTGAGGCTTAATTCTGCAAACTAGTTTTCTAATACATTTGAAGACTAGAAAATTCTCCAACAAGTAGTCTTAGATCAAATAGATAATTTAGACAAATTTACAGTTGATAGTTTGATAGAAAAAATTTAATAGTTTGTATTCTCAATTCTGATTGGGTGAGCCACATTTGAAGCCGGTAGAAAATAATGTATAGTTAATGTAAAATAATATAATAATGAACACACCTGTGACCAGATATTCTATTTTATTTTAATAATATTGATAGTAATAATGTTGCTTGACAACTGCAAAATCCTATATTTTGGCTATTGAACTCTGTTACTTGGCAGATTTATTGCAATTATTATTAATTTAAAAAAAATATATTTTTTTGTTGATGTTGATGTTGTTGCAGTTGTATTAAATTATACATTTTCTGCATGTTTATATAAACTTGCACTGTATGTAGTGATCAGCCACAGACTCCAATTTCTGTCCATAAACATTAATTATAAATACCCAGATTATTTCTTTAATTCACAAGACTGGCATTTTGGCATTTTTAGCACTTATATTTTTAAAAGTGTTTTTCCCCTTTACTTTTTTCTTGTTGATTACAGTCCAGCACAGTATTTACAGTTTGCCACAGTATTTACTTCATTCATTTGAATTCTTTCTGTCATATTTTGCTCTTCACGTTCATAAACGACAAGTCTGTTTAGCTCATCGTGCATGTTAGAGTTATGCAACATCCCTCATCTTCCATCTGCACTGACATCACAAACCAGGAACACAAGAGTCTTTAAGTCCCTGAAAAGCATCTGTCTGGCTGTAGACTCTTCAGAAAACTCACCATCCTGCTTGAACAGATGAGACACACACACACACAGGCTCTCAGTGTTTGAAGTACGGTCTGGAATTTGGCCCAAGTGGCAGCAGAGCTGATCAGTATGCCTGCCGTCACACTAGTTTGAGTGGAGAGCTCTCTGATGTTGCACCTGGGTAAAAGCATTTCTAACATCGTCATGCTGCAAATGTCAAGCTTTACTGCTTTACTTCCTCACAGGTAAAATTTGCATCTTTAAATTTGATCTTCAACTTCTACACAAACTATGCTGCGTTTCATTCAAAATCAAATGTAGCATAGTGCTACTTGATATCTTTGACTATAAAGTGCACAGTTCTCTGAGGATGACATTTAAGGAAACAAAATGGTATTGGCTTTATTTTTGACTCCAAAATATTGTCAAATGAAGTAAAAACATAAGAAACCTATAAGAAATTGGAAAAATTTAATGTATTAACATGTATAACTAGCCCATACAGATATGTATGTTTATGTATGTATAGTGCATATCCATCTTAAAAAGGTAATATATACACTACCAGTCAAAAGTTTTTGAACAGTAAGACACTTAATGCTTTTTAAAGAATTTTCTTTTGCTTACCAAGCCTGCATTTATTTGATCCAAAATACAGCTGTAATATTGTGAAATAGTTTTACTATTTAAAATAACTGCTTTCTATTTGAATATATTTTAAAATGTGATTTATTCCTGTGATCAAAGCTACATTTTCAGCATCATTATTCCAGTCTTTAGTGTCATATGATCCTTCAGAAATCATTCTAATATGCTGATTTGCTGTTTAAGAAACATCTTTATTATTATTATCATTATTAATATTTAAAACAGTTGAGTACTTTTACAGTATTTTATTATTATTATTATTATTATTTATTATTATTATTTTTTTTTTTTTGGAAAAGAAATTATAGAAATTAGTACTTTTTTTAAAACAAGGATGCTTTAAATTGACCAAAAGTGATGATAAAGAAATTTATAATGTTATAAACGATTTCTATTTTAGATAAAAGCTGTTCTTTTGAACTTTTTATTCATCAGAGAAACTTGAAAAAAATCTACTCAGCTGTTTTCAACATAATAATAATAATAATAATAATGTTTTTTGAGCAGCAAATCAGAATATTAGAATGATTTCTGAAGGATCATGTGGTTGGAGTAATGATGCTAAAATTTCAGCTATGAAATCACAGGAATAAATTACATTTTAAAATATATTCAAATAAAAAAACTTATTTTATATAGTAATTTTTTTTCTTTTTTTGATTAAATAAATGCAGGCTTGGTGAGCAGAAGAGACTCAAAAACTTTTGACTGGTAGTGTAAGTATAAAGTTGCATATACAATATCAATAAAATATATGTCATAAGGGTCAATTTTTCGAAATTGAGCTTTATATATCATCTGAAAGCTGAATAAACAAGTTTTCCATTAATGTATGGTTTGTTATGATAGGACAATATTTGGCCGAGATACGGCTATTTGAATACATGGAATCTGAGAGTCTGAGAAAAAAAAAAAATCTAAATATTGAGAAAAATCACCTTTAAAGTTGTCCAAATGAAGCTCTAACTAATGCATATTACTAATCAAAAATTACGTTTTGATATATTTACAGTAGGAATTTTACTAAATACCTTCATGAAACATGATCTTTACTTAATATTCCTAATGATTTTTGGCATAAAAGAAAAATCAATAATTTTGACCCATGCAATGTATTTTTGGCTATTGCTACAAATATACCCCAGCGACTTTAGACTGGTTTTGTGGTCCAGGGTCACATATATTATTGACATGTAGTAGCTTTTCATATAGATATTATAAACATATGTACAGTACATAAACACAGTACATATACACATTTTGTGGGTATTTTATATGTGTTATAAACTTATATCTTCATGTACCCAGAGAATGTACATATGCAAAATTATTTATCACCTATGTTCAAAGCAAGCATTTGTTCTGCAGGTTATCAACAGAGAATTATTACTATTTCTCTCTCTGCTAATTTCCTTTAAAAAGTTTGTAAGAATTTAGACTCATTCATTTATTTGCGTAAAAGTAGATGTTTATCATTCTTTTTTCTTTCTTTCTTTTTTTATGCATCTCCCTGGGTTTCAATATCAAAATTGAAATTCAGTTGGTCTTGCAATATTCTTTTTGACTTTTTGAGTTGAAGGAAACGCAGCATTCAAACTTAATTTTTCCACCGTTCAGGATAACACATTGAGATGCTCAGTATTACTGTACAACTCACATTTTCTCATTGCTTACATGACCTTCACTTCATTCTTAGTCTTGGTCCTGGTTTTGTCTGAAATTGCATTAGCCCTCTCCAGCACAGTAGAAGAAACCCTCATTTACTCTTCCCTCTTGTGTCACTCATTACTGCCCCCTGTTGTCCATCATCCCTACTGCAGCTACCTCCTCCTATTCACATATCACATTTTCACATGAAGAAATATACATTATATACTTTTCACAAAATGCAAACTCTAGCTTCTTACGTTCACATTGCACAGATGTAACTTAAAGCACTTTTGAAGTGATTTTTTTTTAATAGTTCACCCGAAAAAGATTTTGTTCTAAACCCCTTTGCTGTTATTTCTTTCATGGAACAAAAACACACTGAAATAACATTATATATATATAAAAAACATTATAAAAGCAAGTAATCATATGACTTACTGTTTTATTATAAGTTGTGTGAGGAACAGACTGAAATGTGATCATTAAACTCAAGAACCACATTAGTAATGAACAATTCATTCATCAATCAACAACTTATATTTTAGTCTATTCTGCTGATACAAGTTACATTAAATACCAGCATGTTATAAATATATGTAACATAGTTGGCAGATTCTCTGCATTCATGCATTTTGGGAAAAATTAACAGTAGGGGTTTAAAACATCGAAAGGGTGACTGAATATGACACAACTTTCAGTTTTGGAAAATCTAGTCTTTCAAAAGTTGAAGAATAAGCTGTTTAATGTCATTCTTGAATCTAGAGGCTTTAATTCATAAGCAGCTCAAATCACCTCCCGCTTTCATCTGTCCTGATATTATACGTAAATGAATCAGAATCTTAAAATATTTGTTAGAATATAATTTTGAATCTCAGCTCTCAAAAACAGTTCTCAGTTGTTGAACAGGCCTTAATAGACAATGCACTTTAAAATAGAAGATTGCACATGCATCATTATTAAAAATAACTATAAATCTGAAGCTAATAGTAGCCACCTCATTGTCATACTTCTAGTCTTGCTGCAAATAAAACGACTGATAATCACACAAGGATTGAATTCGATTGTTTGTTTTTGTTTGTTTGCCCAGTGTGCTGTGCAACATTTGTGAATGTTTCACCTATCATAGTCTCTCCCCTTGCGGTGAATTGTGACCCGGTCCCCCATCACTGTGCCATATGATGGACCTGTGTGTGACTCACGCTACTGTCCTTCTCTCCCCCTTCTCCTTCCCTGCCTCTCCTCACTCCCCCATCCTTATACCTCCTCCCCCTCCAACACAGAGACAGACCAGCCCTCCCTCGTGTGGTTTGACAGAGGCAAGTTTTATTTAACCTTTGAAGGTAAGTTGGGGTTAATATCTAAGGACGTAGCGCGTGCACACTCAAGTCTCATCTGACATCTGACTTCCCCCTTTTTCTCACGCATTCGTTCCTTCATCAAAACCAACTGTGACACATTTGCTTGTCCTCCACACATCTGCTTTGCTCTGTATTTCTGCTTTGCCATTTAACTGTTCATCTTACAGTCATTGGCAGGTTTTCTTTTCTTTCAAGGATCATCGTATTTTTTACCTTCGTCACTAATACTGTATGTTTTCTCATTCTTGTTGTTTTGTGGCTTGTCTGCTTACTCTTCATTTTGACTTTGGTCTTGGATCATAACACTATGTTTCAACTTCAAGTGCATGCCATTGAAGCTGAATGTTTTCTGTTTCAACTTCCTTTCTTTTTCTCTTCCATCTTTTGCATATATTACACTTATCCTTGGTTGTTCTTATGAATCCAAATTAATGTAATTACATTCAAATTTAAAGGACAAGTTCACTTCCAGAATGAAAATCTTCTGATAATTTACTCACCCACATGTGATCCAAGATGTCTTTCTTTCTTCAGTCAAAAAGAAATTAAGGCTTTTTGAGGAAAACATTCCAGGATTTATCTTCATATAGTGGACTTTAATGACGATGAATGGGTTGAAGGTCCAAATTGCAGTTTCAGTGCAGCTTCAAAGGGCTCTACATGATCCCAGCCAAGGAATAATGGTCTTATCTAGCGAAACAATCTGTCATTTTCTAAAAATTAACATTTATCTTGCACATGTGTGTCTTCACGCATTACATAATCATGTTGGAAAGGTCATACACGGTTAGTTCTTCGTCTGTGTACGGTTCAAAAAGGGAAATAAATCCATCTCATTTTGTCCTCCAACTTCAAAATCGTCTGACATCATTGTTTTCCTTTTTTTTTGTAAAGGGCATTTGACTTTCTTTGAACGTTCGCTTTGTAAACACTAGGTCGGTACTTTCCAACATGATTACGTAAAACATGAGGTCGGGCTAGTGCAAGATAAGCATTTGTGGTTAAAAAGTATATGAAGTTTTATTGTTTTAAGAAAATGACCGATCATTTTGATAGATAAGACACTTATTTTTCGGCTGGGATCGTGTAGAGTCCTTTGAAGCTGCATTGAAACTGCAGTTTGGACTCTCAACCCATTTATTCCCATTGAAGTCCACTACATGGAGAAAAATCCTGAATTGTTTTCCTCAAAAACCTTAATTTCTTTGCAGCTTAAGACAGAAAGGCATGAACATCTTGGATCACACGGGAGTGAGTAAATTATCAGGAAATTTCTATTCTGGAAGTGAATTTATTCTTTAAAATCAAAACAATAATAGAGAACGTTTCATGTGGAAAGCATAAATGTTTGTGTGTAAGCATAAAAGTGTGTTTAAAAGATAGAGAAGAACTGGATGTTTTGATTTTTAAAAGATCATCTGCTAAAAATGGTACTAGACCTGTTGAAAAATTTGAAAAATACAATTTGTTACCCATTTATTATTATTGTTTTGTGTAAAATCTGAATTTTTTCCTAACATTAAAACAGCGTCCATTTTTTGTTAACACGTGTGGTTTAATATAACATAAATATTGTCTCTGAAATATGCAGTAGAAAACCCATGAAAGATTTATGTTATTTAAAGGGGTCATCGGATGCCTATTTTCCACAAGTTGATATGATTCTTTAGGGTCTTAATGAAAAGTCTGTAATATACTTTGGTTAAAAATTCTCAATGGTTGTGTAAAACAACACCGTTTTTACCTTGCCAAAATCAGCTCTGCAAAAATCATCCCATTCTGGTCGCGGCTGCTTTAAATGCAGATGAGCTCTGTTGGCCCTGCCCCTCTCTTCTCTCTGTGGAGTGACGAGCCTGTTTACTTTAGCCACGTTTCGCCGCTAAACTTACTAACTAGCACATTATTGGGAAAGGCGATCGCAAAGATTCTTAAAAAAACCTTATACTCACTTCTGTTGTAAGTGAAGCTGGTCACGAATGATTCGCACGAACATAGACGGATATATGTAGGTTGGGAGGCGCATTCCATTCACTATCAAACGTTAACCACTGCATCTTCAGCGGCTCAGATGTCGGGAGTAAATGTCGACCACTACGTTCATTATTACATCAGCAACACAACATCTCAATCGCTCAATTCTTGTCTAACTTACATCCCTGCTCCGGCATCAAAACATGGACTGTGACAGCTGATCTGAGGTAAGACGCTCATGTCAATAAACTGTCGTGGAAGCGGCCTCTGTCGGTGTGACGCTACAACGACAGGCATCTGAGAATGGCTCGATTTGAAAAAGGGAATATTATTTTTACAGATTAATTAAAAACCACTGCATGGATTTTTATCATTATAGGGTAGATTTGTACATACACTGCCAACACACATTAATGTTCAAACAACATGTAAAAGTGAACTTAGCATCCGATGACCCCTTTAAAAAATCCACATCGTTTTATACATATTTTGGACTATGGGGCTCCATTTTGAAGTGAAATGGTTGCTGTTACTGTTGCTGTTTTTACCGCAATACAATTGAGAATACACAACTCTAAAAAAAATAAATTGCTGATACAATGACCACAGCTACTGAAAGAGCTTATAGGTGACGATGGATATAAGCATAGGCTTAAACCAAATGTCGCACCATCGATTTTCCCCACAACGAGTCTAAACGCCTCGGATATCAAATGAAATCCATCCTGAGAAACGCCTTCAGTGGCTGTGGCGTCGTGACAAGCGTCGGCATGTTTACAACCTGCCAGGATGGCATCTAGCGTTTCTTGTCTCTGCCGTTTGTAAGCTCTTTCAGTAGCTGTGGTCTACTAAAAGCCTGAAAGGCATCAGGGCTAAGTGGAGACAACAAAGACGTAGGTCTTTAGGAAGTTTTTTTTGCCCACTTGCATCTTCCCATTCTTTGCTCCTCTTCTTATCACTAGAAAAAGCAATGAAGACTCGCATCACTTCTCATTACCCTTCGACTGAAAATTACAACCAAAAGCCGCATAATGTGGCATTGTATCAGCATTTAATTTTCTGAGTTGTGTAGAGGTAAAAATAGCAACAGGTAGCAGCAGTAGCTCACTGAGTGCAGTCGTTTCACATAATTGAAATAATGGCGCCCCCCATAGTCCAAAATATGTATAAAACGATGTGAATATTTTAAATTGCGTAACTTGTTCATAGGTTTTCTGCTACATATTTCAGTAAAAGACATCATTTACATTATATTAAGCCATACAAGTCTTAATACTTCCCTTTGAAATCAATAAAAATGTTACGTTAATTAGTACAGAGTTAATAGAGATATAGTTAATTGTTTTAATGCCAGTTTATTTACAAGTGTCTTCGCTGCTCACTTGATCAAATTTAACCATATAAATAACTGTACATTTTTACTTTAGTTAAACATCACACTTTAGTTACTTTTACTGAGAGTGTTGAACTTGTGTGTGCGTGTGGTGCCCTCTGTTGTATGGGCATCAGTTTGTATGCCCCGTTAGTGAACTGCCCTTGAGAACTCGTGCTTGAGGTGAAATCTAATCAAAATTTGAACAAGATTGCTTAGAACAAGAAAATAAACATACGATACACTTTATTTTAAGTCTCAACAATGCGGTCCAGGAAAGTATACAGAAAATAGAGTTCATCTGAAGAAGCCATTGTTCTAGATTTTAGGTTTTGGTTCAAGTTCATAGCTAATATACAGATGAGGAAATAAGTTTAGTCAGCTGCTGATTGTCCTGTAAACTATGAGATGTTTTGTTTGTCTGTTTGTTTGTATTTCCATTTTTCTCATTCTTAGTCACCCATGTGTTTGCCTCAGTGTATCTCAATGACTGATCGAAATTGCTTTTGTCTGCAAGCACGTTCTAACTACAAGCGTGCATGTTTTTGCTCTCTCAGGCTGTTCTCGAGGGCCCAGTCCCCTCACCATGGGGGCCCAGGACACACTGCCTGTGGCTGCAGCTTTCACAGAGACAGTCAGTGCCTACTTCAAAGGAGCTGACCCTAATAAGTATGTGACAATCTTCACATATCAGAACCATGTTAGCACACATTCATTGAGAATGTTTTTGCTTTGAAAAACGCAAGACGCGGTCAAACTTCTTTTAATTTGACTCTCTGCTTTTTAGAGCAACAAACTTGCCCATCTAGCCCATATTTACATCTCACAAAACAGTGAGAAAGTATTGCAGTGAAAAGGAAAGAACTTCTGTGTGAATGGCCCCTGTGAACTGTTTTATTGATCACTCTGTTCTAACACTGTTTCACACACCAGACCTTTACTTATGTATGTGTATAATAATGTCACTTTCTAAGGTGTGTGGTGAAGATCACTGGAGAGATGGTGTTGTCCTTCCCGGCAGGCATCACACGACATTTTGCAAATAACCCTTCGCCTGCTGTGCTAACCTTCAGCATAACCAACTACAGTCGTCTGGAACACGTCCTTCCTAACCCTCAGTTACTGTGCTGGTAATAACATTCATCTAACATCGAGTACAACACAACCTTCACAGACCAAAAACCTCATCATATTTATTGACTAGTGATAATTATACGTTTCTTTATTAGTCACACAAATAAGTCGTTAGCCTGAAATTTGCTGTATAGACTAATTAGTAATGAAAGTGATTGGTAATGGATGAAGAGTTTGTAACTAATGGTAATTATTCAGTATAGCTAAGCGCATTATCTCAGTGTGAGATTTCACTTCAGAATCACTCCTGTGCCACTGCGTACAGTCAGCTGAGGGTGACTCAATACTGTATGAGTAATCACATGTGATCTCTACATATTTGGAGGAGCAGTGTGTCATTCTCTTTTCTGAGGGGATGTGATCATTTATTGATATTACTAAAGCTTTATACAATACATTTCAAAGGTTTGGGGTTTAGTATAAAGTATCATGTGCTTACCTAGGCTGTGATTATTACACATTTTGAAATGTTACTGCAATTCAAAATTATTGTAAAATGTACCTTACAAGTCAAAAGTTTTTGAACAGTAAGATTTTTTTTTTAAGTCTTCTGCTCACCAAGCCTGCATTCATTTGATCCAAAGTATAGCAAAAACAAATATTTTTACTATTTAAAATAAATGCAATTTATTCCTGTGATTTCAAAGCTGAATTTTTAGCATCATTACTCCAGTCACATGATCCATCAGAAATCATTCTAATATTCTGATTTGCTGCTCAAAATGCCGAAAACAACGGAGTAGAATTTTTTTCAGGTTTCTTTGATGAATAGAAAGTTCAGAAGAACAGCATTTTTTTAAAATAGAAATCTGATTTGAAATCTTTTGTAACATTATAAATGTCTTTATCATCACTTTTAATTTTAATCTGTTTAAAGCATCTTTGCTAAATAAAAGTATTTTTTATATAATTTCTCCCCCCCCACCCCGCAAATAAAGTATACTGACTCCAAACTTTTGAATGGTATAGTGTATAATATTACAAAAGCTTTCTATTTCAGATCTTTGAAGATTCTGTTCATCAAAGAATCATGGAAAAAATGTACTTGACTGTTTTAAATAGAAAAATTAGCATATTAGAATGATTTTTGAAGGATCATGTGACACTGAAGACTGGAGTAATAATGCTGATAATGTAGCTTTGATTACAGGAAAAAATTACATTTTAAAATATATGTAAATAGAAAACAGTTGCTTTAAATAGTAAAAATATTTCACAATATTACTACTTTTGCTGTATTTTGGATCAAATAAATGCAGGCTTGGTGAGCAGAAGAGACTTCTTTAAAAAACATTAAAAATCTTACTGTTCAAAAACTTTTGACTGGTAGTGTAATTGATTCCTGTGATGCCGAAGCTGAATTTTTAGCAGTCATTACTCCAGTCTTCAGTCCAGAAATCATTCTAATATGCTGATTTGCTGCCCAAGAAACATTTCTTCTTATTATCAGTTTGAAACAACTGTGCTCTCTTTTGGAGAAAATCATAGTACATTTCTTTTTCAGGATTTGATGAACTAAAAGGTCAAACAGATCAATTTACGTGGAAATAAAAAAAATAACATTATAAATGTCTTTACTGGCACTTTTGATTTGATTGATCAATTTTTAATGTATAATTATTGGAAAAAAGTAATTAAAAAAACACGACCCCAAACTTTTGAAATGTGTTGATACAGATTATAACTAGTTATTAATTTTATTTGAGTATAATTTGCAAATTGAACACACTTTCAAATTTCCTACAGTGACACTACGCAGCCCAATCCCAACTCAAAGGAGTTCTGGGTGAATATGCCAAATCTAATGACCCATTTAAAAAAGGTGGCAGAGCAGAAACCACAAGCAACTTACTACAATGTAGACATGCTGAAATATCAGGTGAGAACCTCAAAGCAACACTGACCACAGTAAAAGTACTTTTTGCTTCATGTATTACTTAAATGGTTCTTAATTTTGCTTTGATTTTTGAACATTTACTATGTCATACTATTTTGTTTTTGAGATTTACAAGAATGAGGCCATGTTATTAATCCTTGATTACCAAATTTGCCTCAGGTGTTACCGAAGGGTCTACAGTCCACTCCTCTAAATCTAGCAGTGAGCTGGAGGTGCGAGCCCACCAGTACCGATCTGAGGATAGACTACAAGTACAACGGTGGTGCCATGACCACTCCTGTCGCCCTCAACAACGTTCAGTTCCTCATCCCTGTGGACGGAGGCGTCAGCAAACTGCAGGCTGTGCTTCCCCCAGCTGCCTGGTGAGAGAAAAACTAGATTCCTCTATTAATGGACTACTAGTCTACAAAAATCAAGCTGTCATTGTGAAAATGAAGCATTATGATTGTACTTTAGTTTGGGAGGTAGAAAAATGATACTATGAATAGTACTAGATGTGGAGGAAGAGCATTTCAACAGATTAACAACTATTTATTTTCTTTCTTTCTAGATAATATAACCTTTTTATGTTTATAGGAATGCGGAACAGCAGAGAATCTTATGGAAGATTCCCGATATTTCTCAGAAGTCTGAGAATGGAGGTCAGATTTATGGTTCATTCTTGTGTGATTTATACACTAACGTTCAGTTTGGGATCTGTAAGATGTTTCTTAGTAATCTTAGTCTTTGAGAATAGTCTCTTATGTGCATTAAGGCTGCAGGCTGAGTAAAAACAGCTGAGTAACTTTTCTATTTTAATATACTTGAAAATGTAATTTATTCCTTTGATGGCAAAGCTGAATTTTCAACAGCCATTACTCCAGTCTTTAATGGCTACGTACACACTGCAAGTTTAAATGCGAGAGTGAATAAGAATTTAGCCATTTAGTGTCTGCCATTTTTTGGCTAAAGACTCCTTTTGTCCATTGATTTTAACTAAACTACCACTGATAGATGTGCTGTGTTTTGTTTATGCTTGGGAGGCTGCTTTAGAGAGCGCTGTCTTGCAGTGTTGCCATGTCCTCATATTTTCAAAAATACAATTTAAATACATTTTAATCTCAAACGCTCGTCTTGCCTTTCTTTTCATGAACTCTGTGTATTCTGACTTAAGACAGTTAGGGTATGTCAAAAAACTCCAATCGTATTTTCTCCCTCAACTTCAAAAATCATTTCAAAATCATCCTACATCACTGCAGAAGTTCCGACCCAGTCTTTGCAAAAAGAACATGCAAACAAGAACAAACAACCTTAACAAAAAAGGTAAAATAGCGATATAGGACAACTTTGAAGTTGAGGGAGAACATGGATGACAAGGGGGTGAGTAAATTTTTTGTAAATTGTTGTTCTGGAAGTGGAGTTCTCCTTTAAGACTTCTTTCGCTGTTGTTTTCTTGCATCTCACATACAGATGAAGACACATTTCCGATGCACGTTTAATAACGTCATTAACAACTGGTTGTTCAGTTCAGTTCGGTTGTCACTACCTGTATTTTTCGTGAGTTAATGCGGTTGTCGAATGCAGTTGTCACTCCTGTATTTTAGTGAATTATGTGTGTACAGAATGTGATTAAGGAGTAAAAAGTGAACTGGCAACCGAATTTATCTGCAGTGTGTATGTGGCCAGTGTCACATGATCCTTCAGAAAGCATTCTAATATGCTACTTAAAGAATTAGTTCACTTCCAGAATAAAAATTTCCTGATTTACTCATCCCTATGTCATCCATGTGTTCATGTCTTTCTTTCTTTAGTCGAAAAAAGAAATTGTTTCTAAGGGAAACGTTCGTGGATTTTATCCATATAGTGGACTTCAATGGGGATCAACGGGTTGAAGGTCCAAATTCCAATTCAAAGGACTTTACACGATCCAAGCCAAGAAGTAAGGGTCTTACCTAGTGAAACAATTGGTCATTTTCTAACAAAAAAAAAAAAAAAAGTACATGAAAATGAAAATATATATACTTTTTAACCACAAATGCTCGTCTTGCACTAGCTCTGCGTCCACAACTTCACGCATCGATCCACCTTTACACAAATGACCAATCGTTTCACTGGATAAGACCCTTATTCTTCGGCTGGGATCACGTAGAGCCCTTTAAAGCTGCATTGATAGTACAATTTGGACCTTCAACCCACTGGCTCCCACTAAAGTCCACTATATGGGGAAGAATCCTGGGATGTTTTCCTCAAAAACCTTTATGACTGAAGAAAGAAAGACATGAACATCTTGGATGACATGGGGGTAAGTAAATTATCAGGAAATTTTAATTCTGGAAGTGAACTAATCATTTCATTTTTTCATTTTTCAGGATTTCAGGACAGAAATGTCAAAAGAACAGCATTTATTTGAAACAAAAACTTTTTGACATTGTAAAACTCTTTACTGACACTTTTGGTGTAATTAAAGTATTTTTTAAAATATATTACTGACCCAAACTTTTGAACGGTCTAAACTATCAATAATAATACTAAATTGATCGTTTCTCTTTATTTTATCCACTATATATTTATTTTTTTATATCTTCAGGTGTGGGATCTCTGCTGGCCCGTTTCCAGCTAACAGAGGGTCCGAGTAAACCCGCCCCGGTGGCAGTGCAGTTCACCAGTGAGGGCAGCACTCTGTCAGGCTGTGACATTGAGCTGGTCGGCCTTGGATATCGTTTTTCCCTCATCAAGAAGAGGTTTGCAGCAGGTGAGTTATGCGAGCGACATCTGTTGATCGGTAATAGCCTAGAAATCTTCTGGAGAATTTGAGATCATCAAAGCATGAAAATAAACAAAACTACATTTGTTTTGTGTTTTTACCATAGGAAAATACATGGCGGACAACTAAACCAACGCCATGCAAGTCTGCATATTTTGGACCAATTCTGAATATACTTAAAACACAGGACATGACCCCTACCTGACCTTATGGATAAACCTTTGTAGATGTACAATACAGGTGGACCTCACACACACACTCCAGCAGTATTATATGAGTTGCATTATAAAATGTGGACCGTTTTAGGGTGTACTTCTTATATTTGTGGACTGTATTCACTTTGCAACATCTGTATTACGGCAGTTAAACTTTGCCCATGGGTTTGTTCGTAAGGTTTAGCCTCTATTTCTGTCCAACGTGTTATTGGCTGTGCCTACCTGAACCTGAATTCTCTGTATCCTTCTCTAAAAGTGATACTGAACATGTGATGTTTTTATTACTCTATGCATTCAGTTTGTCAAAAGTATCACATTTTTGAACAAGGTGGCAAATTAAGTAGGGTAAACAACTGAGGAATGAGCCTCTGCCACAAGATGGCGCTATACTGTTGCATGTAGTATGAGGCCTGCATCGGATTTTGGCATCGCTCAAGCTTACTTAGTCACGAAAACGTATTCAGGAATATCTATTTTAATTTACACAGTGCAGTCAGGTTGATTAATTGGAAAACGATAGAAATTATATTTTGTCAAATCTGTTTTTAGACAGCCACAGCTTTAAAAATCTCCTGCTTGCAATAGACTCACAAGAAAAATGGTTTTCCTCAACAGAAAAGTTATTTTAAATTGATAATATATATCTCGAAGGCCGTTTCGGTGTTTTCTCGTATTGTTAAATAGCCTTTCTGTTGTTCCCGAAGGAACGGTGTTAGACATCAGAGTACATGACATCATTCTATTTTTATTTATTCATGATTTGTTGTATAAAAGAAGAAAAAAAACACGAAACGAGTTACACTGTATATGAATAGACTTTGAATGGTATCATAATTTAGGATCCTTGAAGTTTTGGACTTTTTGTTATCTGTGTAGTTGGGTAAGCTGTGTACAGTATAATGCTGAGGTATAATTTTTAAATTTATTTCAGATCTCAGATCTAATTTTTTTAACTCAAGTGCAACAGAAAATTTACGCTATATATATGGGTCGGGGGTGACATTTAAAAGAGAAAACGAAACAGGATACTGTATCTACCTAGATGCGTCATGCTTAATGTTATTACAGTGTTATGTATAGCAGCACTATTAGTTCAACATGGATCGTCAGCTTTTGGACATTGTAAATTCTTTTATCATTCACGCAGATGTGTTCGTATCCAGCCTCTCCCCCACAGCACATATTCTTGAGTGTCCTGAGCATGAGCACCCCTGCGCTTCAGAACATCTTTATTTTGCAAACGGTAACGGTCTCTGTGAGATGACAAGGTTCTTGAGTGGTTAAATGACCAAAATCGCTTTTTCTTTTCGTTTGTACATCTCCAGAATTGTCCTTTAAGAGAAAATAAGCTGCATATTTTTTAAATGTTTAAACCTATGAATAAAGTGAAAAATATTGTTTCTTGTGGAAAAAAAAAACATGAAAAGGAAAAAAAACACTGTGTTACTGTTTAACTTCCCAGATGCTCTGATGTTCAATGTCAAGAACAAACATTTCGGTTACATCTTTGAGTGTCTGATGTAGACGTCGTGATGGTTTGGAGAAGAATATACTGGTGCTTTGTGATTCATAGGTTTCCATCCACATTTAACGTTAAGGATGAGTGTCGCATTGCATATTTTCTGAGCACTGTAACTAAAGGGTTTTTTAATGCACTGAGTTCAATCGAAGAACAATTTGGAGACTGTCGGCTCAAAGAAAAAAAAAAACTATGAATTCAATTCTGTGTAGTGCTTAATCAGTATGTCTACATGGTCTAAAGTGAAACGTCACTCAGATGCGCAAAAGAAATGAGAAAACTCGTGTCAGTTTCGATGTAGATGGAGCTGTGTGTGAATGTTGAATTGCATTAGTGTGTGTGTAGGAGGGAGAGTTTGTAAGTGTGTGTGTGTGTGTGTGTGTGTCTGGCTGTCTGGTAACTGTAAATCATCTCTTCCCAGCAACATGTGCAAGCTGTGTTTGTACAAAAAAAAAAATGTTAAGGTCAGAAATACTGAGATTACTTTGCTCTTTCCAAAACAATAAAACATATAAGCCTGATAAGTGGATGTATTGTGGTATGTTTAAAAGTTATCAACTACTATTATTTTCAAAAAGTATTCCTAAAGCTCTGTATTATTTAGTAATACTATAACATAACAACATATTATATAGTATTATATTATATCATAGTATTATATTATTTAATTAATTGTTTAATACATAGGCGGAGCGTGTGTAAGGCTGAGAAAGGCTTGTGCTACGTTCCAGACAACTTCCCACCTCCTAATTATAAATAATGTCTAGAAATTCACTAAAAGTCGGTCATCCGACCTGTCAACGGAAGCCACCTTTCCACTATCTCAGACATTTTCCACTATCTCGACAGGCCAGAAGTCATCCATTTCCATGATAACATGCGTATGCGGAAATTTCGAATCCGATTTGAGGGTAGATCAAAGCTTCATTTGACGTCACTGCACCCAACGAGCATAGTGGGGAGCTACCTTATTGTGTCAAAACTAAAAACAATACACTTTAAGTTTACAAAATGATACCTTAATATTTACTTTTCAAAGCAAAAGGCAATGTTTTATGTTAATTACTTTTTGGCATATTTGACACAAAAACATGAAATGCTCTTGTTGTGTCATGGCGACATCATGAAGTCAGTATGTTAAAGTGAGTGGAACCAGGGTTGCCAGGTTTTCACAACAAAACGCGCCGAATTGCTACTCAAAACTATCGCAAAATGATCCCAATCGCGTTTTGGGTCAGGGGGTCAACCCAGTAGAAATCGCATTGCGAGGGTAAAATACACGTTTTTTGTAGCGGGGTTCACCTGGTACAATTCGTATTCCAGTGGCTAAATATCACGTTATTATGGTCGCTTCAACCTGCGGACATGAAAAACAAGCCGTAGCAACAGTGTTAAAGGGGTCATCGGATGCCCATTTTCCACAAGTTGATATGATTCCTTAGGGTCTTAATGAAAAGTCTATAATATACTTTGGTTAAAAATTCTCAATGGTTGTGTAAAACACCCTTTTTACCTTGCCAGAATCAGCTCTGCAAAAATCCTCTCATTCTGGTCGAGGCTGCTTTAAATGCAAATGAGCTCTGCTCGCCCCGCCCCTCTCTTCTCTCTGTGGAGTGACGAGCCTGTTTACTTTAGCCGCATTTAGGGCGTTTAGCTGCTAAACTTGCTAACTAGCACATTATTAGGAAAGGCGATCCCAAAGATTCATAAAAACCTTATACACACTTCTGCTGTAAGTGAAGCTGGATTACGAATGATTCGCGCGAACATAGACGGATATATGTAGATCGGGAGGTGCATTCCCTTCACAAACAAACGTAATCCACTGCATCTTCAGCGGCTCAGATGTCGGGAGTAAATGACGACAACTATGTTCATTATTACATCCAGCAACACAACACCTCAATCACTCATTCTGAGATATTCTTGTCTAACTTACATCCCGGCTCCGGCATCGAAACAAAGAGGTCGGACTGTTACAGCTGATCTGAGGTAAAACGCTCATGTCAATCAACTATTGTGGGAGCGGCCTCTGTCGTGTGACGCCACAACAACAGGCATCTGAGAATGGCTCGATTTGAAAAAGGGAATATTATTTTTACAGGTTAATTAAAAACCACTGCATGGATTTTTATCATTATAGGGTAGATTTGTACATACACTGCCAACACACACTAATGTTCAAACAACATGAAAAAGTGAACTTAGCATCCGATGACCCCTTAAAAGTAGCCCAATTCTGTGGGAATACCACGGATTTGGCAACACCACGGTTTGAAGTGGGACATTTCATCTTGGATGTCCACACTTCAGACCTAGTTTGAAACGCAGCATCAGCCTTCCCCTGGCCACATAGGGCAAAAATACCCCTGCACAATTACATTAAATCGGTTACGTTGTTTCAAACAAAGTAAAAATTAATGGAAAGTGTTGACTGTGGCATTAAATTCTGAAATTCAGATCATTAAAACATGATCTGCTCATGTTTTACCATATTTCTTTTTGCTGTCTTTTTTTTTACGCGTTTTTACAGCGTTGCACAGTATAACCAATCACACACGATTCTGTTGAGCTTATCAACGCAGTGGCCAATCGGAAGCATTCAGACGAGTCATCGCTGAAACACCAGAATTTTGTTCAGTGTGCGGGGCCTCCAGTCTGACGAATTCTCTCATCATAATCAACAAAGTGCAGATGTATGTAAATGTAAGTAAGAGATTCATTTCACAGTGCAGACAGTTTAACTGATTACAAGGATAGTTCTTTTTTTCTTTTTCTTTTTAAACTTACCATAGATTGAAGATAGTCCTAATGTCCTTCCCTAGCTTTCTCTATATAATTTATTCGCTGTTTGAATAACTGTGGAAATGAAAACGTTATAATTAGCAATTTACAGTCTTTTTATTTCATTGTGATGTGGTTAAATACAAATTAACTTAAGTTAAGCTGTAAACAATTAGTGAAAGCTTAGCTCTATGAACACAATAATGTTTTTTTCTTTTTTAAATGAACAACTTCTTCATTGCCTGATACTATTTCAAAAGCGATTTCCATAATTTTGACCAATAAAAATTGTATTTACCTGTGAAAACCAATAAACCTCAAAAGAGAGATTTGAGGAGAAATACTAAGAGACCACAGACCACAAATGTGCAGTGTGTTGTCCTTTTTCATACTATTACAGCGGAATTCAAAAAGAATAAAGAAAATAATCATAAGGAAAAGAATGCATCGACTGAAAAGACCTCTTGCCATAGATATCCTTGTTTTATACTACTTGGCCATTGAATGCTTGAATCTGATTGGCTGAGGACACTCTATTTCTCCCGCTCTATCTCTCTCTTACAGGCTCACATAGGGTTTGGTTTGCACAGACAGCTAATGTTGTTAGCGCTCCTCTTACAATTTCATCAGTACAATAGTTTAGCAACTACATGACGTTTTTCACAAGCGAGCAACCGCGATGTTCTTGAAGAAAATGAATTATTGGTAAAGACGCTGCTGCCGAACACTGTTGAGAGACCCACAGACTCAGAGGTAATTGGCATGCTCTTTCTCTCTCTCTTTAATAACTCAGTTATTAACCTCATTAGTCTGCTATGGCTCAAGCATCCTAAATTGTTGGTCTAAAACGAGGTTTTGGAATTAGCAAGGAAGGCGTTGGATGAGATGTGAATAGGAAAGTAATCCTACTCACAATAAGTACGGTTTTGTAACGCGTTTGAAGTAACGTTACAAAACCAGATGAATGCCTTGATATATCATCTGATCGATGACTTAAAGGAGAAGTCCACTTCCAAAACAAAGATTCACAGATAATGTACTCACCCCCTTGTCATCCAAGATATTCATGTCTTTCTTTCTTCAGTCGTAAAGAAAATGTTTTTTGAGGAAAACATTTCAGCATTTTCCTCCATATAATGAACTGCTATGGTGCCCCGATTTTGAACTTCCAAAAAGCAGTTTAAATGCGGCCTCAAACGATCCCAAATGCGGTTGTAAACGATCCCAACTGAGGAAGAAGGGTCTTGTCTAGCGAAACGATCGGTTATTTTCATTTTAAAAATACAATTGAAATACTTTTTAATCTTAAACGCTCCTCTTGCCTTTCTCTCCATGAACTCTGTGTATTCTGACTCAAGACAGTTAGGGTATGTCAAAAAACTCCAATCGTATTTTCTCCCTCAACTTCAAAAATTGTTTCAAAATCATCCTACATTTGTAACCGAGCTGTACGATTTCAAAACGGAAGTGCGTCACGAGGCTCAGTGCAAGTAGTCCATTCAAAACGCAGTAGGCTTGTCAGGAATAAGGTGGATAGAATGTTTCAATATAATTAGATATCATTATTCAGTTTGGTTCAAATAGACACTGTTCAGCGTTTACGTTTATGGGGGGAAAATAAACACCTTTAATGCATATGCAATAAAAGTTTATTGACAAAGTTTGCAAAATACAATTTACAATGCCTGATTACTGCCGTGCACCTCATTATGCAGTTTCACTGCTGTTGGTGACTTGCTATTAAACCTCTTTTCATGGTGCATCTTAGGGTACAAGTGTAGCAAAATGATCTAATCCGAAATTAGACATGCTTTTCATGTTAATTAGCATCATCTAGTGGCAAATTAAGATGTTGAATGTGTTACAACTGACTGTACACTCAGAGTACACTTATAGAGAAGTGTGGAAGAGAATGTGGAAGAAGACGAAAAGAAAAACACACATTCAGTTCTCAGCAGAGCAACGTGAGGTCACTTTTCTTGCAGCCAAACTGGCAACAAACATTATTCAGGTCTCGTCTGGTCAGGTCAGATCCTAGACTCTCGCTAAGATCCTCAGCACTGCTTAGATCTCCATTAAAAAACCCTGTGCAAACACAAACACAAAATAGAAAATTGACTTAACTTTACTTGTAATAAAATTGAAAAGTATATAACGCATGTAATCAGGTCTGCAGTGAGGTGTTAGCAGGAGAGCATGTTTGCTGCACTGTGAAAATGACAGAGGAGTTTTTCTGCTTTAACTCAACTTGTGTCGGTCTAATGGGAATGTAATATCACCAGACGTTGTTTGTCTGTTGACTGGAGGAGACTTGATCTCACTGATACAATTAAAGCAGTGCTCTGTTAAATATCATCAGACGTGAAGGGTAAAAAAAAAAAGAGGAAGAGATGCTCAGATAATCACACAATCGTAGGTGCAAAAACTTTTGTTTCATAGCAGCTTATAGAGCAGTTTTTAGTGAAAAAATATAAATGTCAAACAGCAAAAATGAATATAGAAAAAATAGTCAAGCGTGTACAAATATGCACATAAAAAAGTGTAATATATTTATTTATATATTATTAAATATTTTTAAATACCTTCCACCTTTCTTATATAATCCTACTTGCAGATTATTTTAAACTACTGAAAAATTAATTAACAGAACTTCCAGAGGACGACAGGGCTGTTGACAAAATAAATATTATATCTTTAAAAAGATATACTCACGTCCTTTGTACATTTTAAAAGGGGAAAAAAGGTTTATTTCATATATAAACTAGACTGCTTTGAAGCCTAACACTGTCACTAGCTTGAAATACACATTATGTTTTCATATTGACCATGACCATGAATCTCTGTTATAGCGAACTCACCTTCCATATCCTGCGGACTGATGAACCTCCTCCACCTGGAGCCTCCACACGTGTAGACGACGGCACGGATGAACTCTCGCCCGCACAGCTTGACCGTCCTCACGTCAGCCTGCACGTCTGACACGGTACACACAGCCCACAGCAGCAGAACGGGCAGCAGCAGAGCAGGAGAATGAAAACTTCTCATAGTGGCTTGATTGAGCGCGGCTCTTCCTGTTCTGCCCTTACGTTTGTTTAAGGTCCTGTCTATCTCTGCCAACCTCTATCAGGTCTGGCGAACGTCTGATTAGCTCGTGAGACGTGACCCCAATTTATGGTGGGATGTTGGACGGCTCACGCCGGAGCGTTCCATCCTGTTCAGACCCCACCCTACACTTACTTGATCCCCTCAAGTCAAACAACTTTGATCGGAAAACAAGGGCCAGCAGGTATTTAGGTGCTTTACTGCCCCAATCTGGAATGAAATTACATCCTTAGGGACAAGCTGTTGTCTCTTAACATCTCTAGTTTAATGGTCTCATTGCAGTGATATTCTCCTTAATGAATGGATAATCTAGTCACATAAAGACCAACACTGCTCCCCGAGCAAAACAGATGTCCACTATCTGCTGATGTGACCATCAAATTCTGCTCCCTTAAACCTAGTTGGTCTATGAGAAAAAGTAGTGCAAATGAGCAATATGGCTATAATCCCAGCCATTATGGTTTTATGGCTGGAGACGATTAACAGTGTGATCTCGACTGACAAAATAACATAAAAATCTGCGGTCAATACAAGGAAACATAACAAAGGAAAAATATTAAGAAAAAAGTTTTTCATTAAAAGCTATGTAATTGTTATCAAACTGTTTTGTATTATATTTGCTTCATGACAATGGAAAATATGTAAAGAAAGAAAGAATAATAGTTTGTTTCCTGGATTCAGTTATAATTTCATTACCAGACATTTGGTACATTATATAATAATATATGAGATTTTGTGTTGAAGGACATCCATGGTACATTAAACTATCATAAGCTTAACACGTAAAAGTTGACATTTGTAAATATTGCTTTCATTATTATATTATATTATATTATATTATTTAGAAAACATAGTAAATGCCAATTTTTTTCAGGTTTTTAACTTTCATTTTATGCTATATAGCATTAAAAATCACCACAAGAGGCAGTGAAGCAAATAATATATAATATAATATAATATAATATACCTGCAAGTGAGAGTTGATATTTAGAGACGTTGTTTCGATTATTATATTATCCTCCAAACCACTAGGATTACAGAAATGCTGGAGCTTATCTCGGCATCTCAGGTTAAAGGGAGTTGTATTATATTATTATATGGGCTGGACATTATATTATGTTAGGTTATATTATATTATATTATATTATATTATAAATCTCTTAATTAAATGTTAATTTAATTCAGAACGCATACTGAGTATAACAAAATGTATAATATAAACAAATATCAATTTACATTATATTATATTATATTATATTATATTCCAAATATTTCTTAATTAAATTTTAATTTAATTCAGAAAGCATACTGATTATAGGAAAGTAAATTAGGTATATTATATTATAAGTAATATAATATAATATAATAATATAATATAAATGTATCAATTTATATGATATATTATATTATATTAGACATTATTATACATTATATTACAAATATCAATTTATATTATATTATATTACAAATGTCTCTTAGTTAAATTGTAATTGAATTGAATTCAGAAAGCATACGTATAAGAAAATATATAATATAAACAAATATCTGTTTATATTATATTATATTCCAAATGTCTCTTAATTACATATTTATTTAATTCAGAAAGCAAACTGTATATATAAAATGTGTATTAAACTATATGATATAAATATCAATTTATATTATATCATGTTGTACATTATATTATATTACAAATGTCTCTTAATTAATTTTTAATTTAATTTAGAAAGCGCACTGAATATAACAAAATATATAATGTAAACAGATATACATTTATATTATATTCCAAATGTCTCTTAATTACATATTTATTTAATTCAGAAAGCAAACTGAATATATAAAATGTGTATTAACAAACTATATAATACAAATACCAATTTATATGATATGATATTATGTTATATTACAAATGTCTCTTAATTAAATTAGTTTTAATTAAATTTAATTCAGAAAGCATACTTATAAAAAAGATATAATATAAACAAATATCAGTTTATATGATATTATATTCCAAATGTCTCTTAATTACATATTTAATTTAGAAAGCATGCTGATAATAAGAAAATATATAATATAAACAAATATCAATTTATATTATTATATTATATTATATTCAAAATGTCTCTCAATTACATTTTTATTTAATCCAGAAAGCATACTGAATATAGGAAAATATATAATATAAACAAATATCAATTTATCATATATATATATTATATTCCAAATGTCTGTTAATTACATTTTAGTTTAATTTTAAAAAGCCTACCTAATATAATATACCTAATTTACTTGACTGCAAAAGGTAGTGAAGCAAATGTTTATGCACATCAACTTGTCCCACAAAACCCCATTTGGGAAAGTGTTTTAAAATGTATAAATGACCATATGCCATATAGATTTAAAGTCCCATATACATTAGTAAACCAGCAGGATCCATTTCCTGTCATAATGTCACAGCTGTTCTTTTTAAAAGCTCTCTTATATAAGCTGAGTTGCATCTTCAACGCTAAATTGTTTGATTTGTACTAAAAAGCTCAGATGATAGATTTTTCTGAGATGTAAGAGACAAAAACATTTCAGTAATGAGTCATTTCTAAAAGTGTGATGTGGTTCTCTTGTCGTAGATAAGCTGTGATGTGTGGCGGCCAAGTGGTTATAAAACTGTCTGTCCATTACCATAGAACAAACACTTACATTCTACCTGTGATTCCCACGGGAAAAAAACAATACCGTATGACAATATAGTATAGTACTTTACGACAATTATTTGTTCCTTACTAATCAATGCCTGAATGCTGTTTGAAATACAAACCTGCTATCTCCAAAATTCTTTGTTGTCTTTTTTACAATATATATTTAATACTTTTTGTTAAATAGTTTACCAAGCAATGTTGTTATAATGCCCATTATGACCAAAAGCTTTAAAAAATAGATTCACCTAATCAAAATTACCAAAAAATAAGTTTTTACACATTTAGTGTAGGTTTTAAGGCTAAAAAGATTTTGCAGCAGTGTATTTATTCCTACAAAGAAGCACAAAAAACAGGCAATGTGCTGTGATCTTATTGTTATGTAAAAAGGAGTCGCTCAGTCTGCCAGAGAATATAAATTACGATGATGGAGAGGTAAAGACAAACAGCCTGACCCTCCTATGCGCTTCCGTCAGTCTTTCCTAATGTGTGTTGACTGGACAGTGTGGACCAAATTACATCCTCCAACGTCTCCACCTACATAAGAGATATAAATGATTTTGAGATTTGAGTAAATGGGTTACTTTGAGTATGGCACGGACTGAACAACATGGAAATGAACAGATAAGGACTTACCTGTGTGCTGCCTCCAGCTGGGAGGTTCCTCAGCTTGTACACAGTGACGTGTCCCTCACTGTCCCCCACCAGAACGCAGTCCGTCTCAGGGGTGAACAGCAGAGCTGTCGGATTCACTCCTGGACTGGTCACGCTCACAATCGTCGGGTCTAGACTGTTAAAAAAAAATTCATTTCCAAAATTTCCAATTCTCCACATGGAGTTGATTTACAGGGGCATTTTTTACATTTCTGAGGGCAATTTGTATAATGATCTTATTCTAATCAGCATACTATGTTGTCTTTTATGTCAAATACTTTTATTTTATAAATATTTTTAAAGAAAATATTTTAAACTGTTGTCAAAAACAATACACAGTTTACACATGTAAAAAAACAGGAGCTCATAGGGCTACAATATTATGACAAAAATCATTATTGTAGATTATTGCTTTTTAAATTGTAATAATGATTATTAATATCAATATAGAAAACAATATAAAACAGTTTAGTGTCTGCATTTTGGGCACATCACATTCTGGCTATCGTAGGTGCAAAAACTTTTGTTTCATAGCAACTTATAGAGCAGTTTTTAGAGAAAAAATATAAATGTCAAACAACAAAAATGAATATAGAAAAAATAGTCAAGCGTGTACAAATATGCACATATAAAAGTGTAATATATTTATTTATATATTATTAAATATTTTTAAATACCTTCCACCTTTCTTATATAATCCTACTTGCAGATTATTTTAAACTACTGAAAAATGAATTAATAGAACTTCCAGAGGACGACAGGGCTGTTGACAAAATAAATATTATATCTTTAAAAAGATATACTCACGTCCTTTGTATAGAAAAAGGTTTAATACATTTAAAAGGGGAAAAAAGGTTTATTTCATATATAAACTAACTAGACTGCTTTGAAGCCCAACACTGTCACTAGCTATAAAAAGAAAATATTTTAAACTGTTGTCAAAAACAATACACAGTTTACACATGTAAAAAAACAGGAGCTCATAGGGCTACAATATTATGACAAAAATCATTATTGTAGATTATTGCTTTTTAAATTGTAATAATGATTATTAATATCAATATAGAAAACAATATAAAACAGTTTAGTGTCTGCATTTTGGGCACGTCACATTCTGGCTTCACAGACACACGTCGGTCCGTTAGGCGTAAGCTACACAAAAACTCCTATTATAATCACTGAGGTATGAAATTAATCTTTTATTTACATCATATCTGTACTGTATGAGGGAATTTGCATTCGCAATCAACATAGCTCCAGCGTTTTCAACGCTGACTAATCTAAGCACCTCTGATTGGCCAATGCATTCCTAAGTTCATCAGAAATGCGTTTAACTGGTTATAAGGCTCAATGCTGCATAAAACAGCATGTGAAAGCAATCTGGTGCAGTGTGACTAAATCTAAATGTAATTCCGTGAATTCACACTTCTCATTAATTGTCTAATATCATTTTAATCTTGACAGCTGTAATATATTGTTTAACTGTGCAGGGGCATTTCCCTTGAATTTATGGGTCAGATTTGTTCATTTTGGTGGCATTTTTGCCCTTCTTCATTTTTGACCCTGGTGCACTGTAAATTGCTGGACAGAAAGACTGAGCAGCAAAAATTATGTTAATATTGTTATTATTAAAAAAATGCCCCTTTCTCTTGAATTTATGGGTCATATTTGTTCATTTTGGTGGCATTTTTGCCCTTCTTCATATTTGACCCTGGTGCACTGTAAATTGCTGGACAGAAAGACTGAGTAGCAAAAATTATGTTCAAATTGTTATTATTAAAACATTTATTTTTGTCCCTTTCTTTTGAGTTTATGGGTCAGATTTGTTAATTTTGGTGGCATTTTTGCGACAAGCCCTTGTTAATTTCTGACCCTGAGTGCACTGTAAATTGCTGGACAGAAAGACTGAGCACCAAAAATTATGTTAAAATTGTTATTATTAAAATAAAATGCCCCTTTCTCTTGAATTTATGGGGCAGTTTTGTTCATTTTGGTGGCATTTTTGCCACAAGCCCTTGTTAATTTCTGACCCTGGCTGCACTGTAAATTGTTGGACAGAAAGACTAAGCACCAAAAATTCCGTTAGAATTGTTATTCAAAATTATAAATGTTGTTAACAGGAACACAAGATCTTACCTGCTGACTCTCAGGTCCCAGATCTCCACCTTGCCCTCTCGGACAGCTCCAAAGACAGTAGCACAGTGTGGGGACCACATGATATCAAACACAACCTTTTGACCAGAGGTGAAACCCAGCACGGGTTTCGGGAGGTCCTGCCTCCACAGATAAATAGTCCAATCTGAGGAACAACTTAGGAAAACATCTGGACAGAATGGTGACCATGTAACCTTATATACAGGACCCTGGAGAAAGGTGCAGAGTTATACATGAAGGACTTCATTTTGCAACATTAAGGCACTTTAAAAATGAGATAAACATTTTTACGTACTGTGTGGGCTTTGTAAGTTTCCAGGAATTGCTCATTGTATGAATAAGAGCACTTGTGAATATTGCCTTCCTCTGTTCCAGCCAGGTAGACTTTTGAATCCTGCAGAAAAACAGCATGAGGTAAAAACAAGTCTCTTTAGCAGCTTTCTGATACTGTAATTATGTGTACATATGTGTGGTGTACTACTGTTTTCAATGTAGGCCTCACATTAGGATGGAAATCGAAACACAGCCCCGGAGCCAGGGCTAAGATTCTCGGGTTCCACCGCTGCTTGTTTGTTATCACGTTGGGCGACTTTAGTTTCATTAGATCTAATTCAGACAAATTACATATTAGTCAACACATGGCTCAAACATGGAGAAACGAGGCTATTTCAACTAAACATTAAACTTGTCAGTACTGTGTTATAGTCTCTTGTATCTGAACCCAGTCTTAAGTAGCACGGGTATATTTGTATTCATACACTGTTTGCGTCAAAATGATCCAATTTTCTTTTATGCCAAAAATTATTAGGATATTAACTAAAGATCATGTTCCATCAAGATATTTTGTAGATTTCTAATTTCTAATACTTAATGACCCTTATTTTTTATTTGTATTGCTAAGAACTATATTTGGACAACAGCTTTCAGATTATGTATAAATCTCGAAAAAAAATGTGGCTTGTTTTGTGTCACATATATATTTGCACACAGTGCCTGAAATGTACACTTGCCAAGATCCAGATGCAAGTAAAAATCTGTTTTTTTTCTAACCGTGCCTGAAAACACCATATGGTTTAGCACAATTATCAAATCACAAAGACTGTGTTTTAATGATATAAATGTGTAAAGAGATGAGCTGCATGTCTCAGAGTGTTTCTTTATATGTAAGCTGCTCACGATCATAACATTTTCAGGGTTGGTCCATGGTAAATGCTACTCCAGAACAAAAGCTCTATGATTTAACGTCAGAAAGCAAAGAAAAAACAACCATAAATATTATTACTGCAATTGTACTGTTGTTATATAAAATAATAATGATAGAAATTATTGTTTTTGTTGTTGTTATAGAAATATAAAATACTACTATGAAATATTTTACAGCATAGTATTAGTATTATAGTGATAGTTATTTACCAGTTTGTTTAATTTTTATAATTTGTCATCCTGGACCACAAAACAAGTCATAAGGGTCAAAGGGTTTTTATATATTGAAATATCAGCTGAATAAATAAGCTTTCTATTGATGTATGGTTTGTTGTATATTTGGCTGAGATACAACTATTTTAAAAACTGGAATCTGAGGCTTGCAAAATATCAAAATATTGAGAAAATCGCCTTTAAAATTGTCCGAATGAAGTTCTTAGCAATGCATATTACTAATCAAAAATTACGTTTTTATATAGATTTTTATGGTAAGAAATTTACGAAATATCTTCATGGAATATGATCTTTACTTAATATCCTAATGATTTTTGGCATGAAAGAAAAACGTTTGGCTAATATACCAATGCTACTTAAGACTGGTTTTGTGGTCCAGGTTCACATTTGATTAAATATTCTTATTAGTATTATTATTAGTAGTAGTAGTAGTATAGTAATGACAAAAAAAACCAAACAAACAAAAAAAAAAAAACTAAATACAATTATGCAGTTTCATGGTCTGTAAAAATTGCCAAGTCACTGTCCATTGGCATATATGGCAAAATGTTAGTTTTAGGCCCTGTTTGTACAGTATAAAGGTATAGTCACATCTGCATAGTGAACTTTTCAGTCATTTTCTGCAAAACTCCCAATCATGCAGATTCCTATTAAAATGGCTGAATTTTGCCTGCCTTCACCGAGCACAGGTAAACATGACCGCCTGACACAAATTTGACTTAAATATGAAATTCAAAAGTGCTTCTCAAAATGTCTTATTTAGTGTTTTGTGTTAGATTGACAATGGAAAAATAAGGTGATTAAATGATGACTTCTTTTTTTCATTTGAACATACCAACACATTCCAGGCTTTTGTAGTGGATCCATTTGCTGATTCGTCCATCACCTGATACAGAGATGAGCATTTCTCCGTTATCCTCTCCAGCCAGACCTGTGTCATGATCGACCCATCTGAGCTGCCACACCGGACACGTGTGCATGTTGGCGCAGTCACTGTGACAAGATGACAAAGCATTGTCTACACAAACACTGCACTGACTTCAATCCAATCATCTCAAATTCAGATTCAGCAGCATAATGAGCACTAAAAATATAAAGGTAACAACTGTGGCCAATTACATCCTTTTTTTTTTCATTCCATATAGGCACCATATGAATTTCAGTTTATATAGATCAGTGATTCTCAACTGGTTTAGCTTTTTTTTACTCAGGTGGCAACCAAAAACAGTGCCAAAATTGTTTATCATACTAAAATGACTTAAAAACACTTATGGAAATTCATAAACATAATCATGAACTTCAATGCAATATACAAAATTACAAACATAAAGAAGCATGATTTACCAGTCTCATAAATTATTCTTCTAAATATGAGCAATAAATATTTGGTTGTATGTATGGCCTTTGACGTCTGTTTATTTTGCTATTTTAACTACATGCATATAATTTTGAATTTTTTGGGTTGCACCCTGCCAGTAGAAAACCACTGATATAATGAAACATATTTTAACTGTACATTGCAATCTGTAACTTCCTGTAGCTGATCAAAAGAAGTAATGCTTACAGCCCCACCTGCTGTCAGTGATGGGTGTCTGTTCTGCAGTCTGTACATTATAGATGGCAATGTTGCCATCATACATGCCTACTGCCAACTGATTGGCATTACAAGCTGAGAAATCCAGTGCAGTGACTCCGCTCTCACAATGAAAGATTCGATCAGGCCACTGAAACATATGAACAAACCTATTTAAAAAATATTCACAGAAACAAGATAATCTGACATACTGAGGGCATACACGCAAAAAAAAAACAGTGGCTATAAAAAAGGCGTTGGGGCACGTAAGTTCCAAAAATGTATGAATGTCTTTCCATTAGATAATAAAATATTAGTGTTATTTATTATAAAGAAAGATCACAAGCACATTTTCCAATCAAAACATTTTTAAAAGAAGTTTGTGTAGCTTAATTTGTTTGCATTTTTAATATATTATTATGTAATGCAAAGAAAAGCACACATTTTGTATGATTATCTAAGATAAATGTATGATTATCAAAGATAAATCTGCTATTTATCTTTGTTCTGGGCAGTATACCGTGGGGTTCTTCAAAGACCAGCAGCACACAAGTCCAGGTTTCTGATCTTTGAACTCATGCTGTCCATATCCCACCGCAAGAAGATCCTGCAGGGAATAACATGTTGTTCAGTGATTTTAAAAAACAAACAATGTGAATCAAATGTGTTGGTAAAATGGATAGTACAGGGTTTTTCTTGTTCCAGGTCATACTGCTAACATTTCGTCCCACTGTGAGTTCACACTTGAAGGCCCAGAGATGCTCAAGGAATGGGCTCAAGGAGTTTTTAGACTGCTCTGTCCAGCTTTCCTCCTCCATTTGCGTCTGCACATAGTCTGGGTCTGTACATAACAGTATAGACATTTTAGCAAATGTTTCAAAATATTTAAATACAGTGACATATCTAAGATGCTATACAAAAGACATCACCCTCTATTACAGGCAGCTGTCTGTATGCAGCAAGCTTGGGCTGGAAGATATTGGCCAGAACCACTCTTTCCATCACAGCCAGATCCTGCTTGAATTTGTCCGACTGTAAGATCAGCTCGAGGTCTGGCTCTTCCTCCACCGGAAGCACAGTCATCTTTTCAAGATGAGCGCTTGAGCCACTGACTAAATTAAAAGGGTGAAAAGCAATGTATTTTTAAACATTTTCACAATGTACTGTTAATTAACTAAATAACTTCTTGATTTAAAGGGTCCAATATGAAACAAAAGGAAATGTATTATTGGTATATAATATAATAATAATATAACATACTATATATGTATATTATAGTCCACAACTATCTTGCCTCCCCTGAGCCCTTTGAGTTTTAACAGACCACCTAAAGCGTGCTGTGAGTTTGTTGAGGGGTAATGGAGAATGAATAGGGGAAAGGCAATGCCTCCATCTCGATATGATTGGATATGATTGGTTATGTTCGGCTGTGATTGGTTCATGTAAAAAATCCCGCCTCTCGTGTTTGTGCACGTTCCGCGTCTGAATGAACAATATAATGGCATTAATGGAAAGACTAATTTTAAAAAAGTAATTAAACAACTCACATATTTAGATATAATCACTTTGTTATTTCAAAATAAGACTTAAAATGACATGATCTGTGGGAGTTTCTAGTGCATAATCAGCTTTATTTTTTTTATTTTATCAAATGTATATACTTTTTAACCTCAAATGCTCATCTTGTCTAGCTGTGTGTGGACTCTGTATTTCTCTTCAAGAAAGTTAGGGTAGGCTGAAAAACTTCTATCTCATTTTCTCCTCCAACTTCAAAATCATCCTACATCGCTACAGAAGTACCGACACAGTGTTTACAAAATGAACGTGCAAAGAAGATCAACCACCCTTTACAAAAACAGGTAAAACAGTGATGTAGGACAATTTTGAAGTTGGAGAAAATGAGATGGGAGTTTTTCAACCTCTAACTGTCTTGAACCGGAAAGTTCAGACAGAGCTAGACAAGATGAGCATTTGAGGTTAAAAAGTATATAACCTGATTTTTTTGATAGTGTTCTTTTTTTCTTTTTTATTTAACCAAGAAAATGTAACTGGGACATGAAATTACATTTAATTTATTTAAAAAGGACTTAAGCTTTCATAAGCTGTCATGATTGAACCTGATTGAACCTGTCAGTGTTTATGTCTTTTTAATTTGTTTAGCCTCTACTAAATTACAGATTAATTTGTACCATATTACCACACAGTATGACTGAATGCATAAGCTATTTATTTTCCAATCCTAACTGTGCATGATTATATGGTCATATGTCCACCAGTTGGGAACCATTACTCTAAATTAACATTTATTTTTCAAAATAATTACCTGTACTGGTGGTGCTAAACACAGACATGCTTTGGTCAGGAACACTAGGGTTGAGGAGGTGACTCACTGAGGAGGAGTCTGGGACAGTAGCCTTATTTTCTTCAGCAGACACCACAGTGTTTTCACTGACATCACTTTTATTGCAGAATGAATCATACATGTCCCAAGTGGTGGACATGACAGCTGGGTAGAGACATTGAAAATTAAATTTAAATAACAGTGAAGTGCAGATTATACAGGAAATATACTTTGTATGGACATTTTACCTTTGTCTACCATTGTAATGCTATCACTTTGGACCTCCTTTGTCTTTGGTGCATCATTGAATGTTTGCATTGAGCGCTCCACATACTTATCATTGCCTTGTCTGTTTTTACACAATTCTGTGTAAGCGTTGTTTCTTGCCCTTTAAAACGCAAGGACAAAAACCAGCCAGATTATTACCATGGAAAAAATGACTGAGTGTGGCTAGCTAGTCAAAATAAATACTTATAAACTGAACGTCCAACAAGTCAAATGTCATCTTAGTTAATAAAATTAACTAAATCTTATTACTAGGAAAAATTATAATACATGACTCACTTGACTGCTTCAGCGTCCTCTGAATCTACTGACACGGACACTGCAGGAATGTCCAGCAGCCAGATGGTCTCTGTCTCAGTCAAATAACAATCCACCACCTTGTCCATTATGTCCTCCCTGACCTGCTCCTTCACCTCCTCCCTACGAGCCTGAACATCTGTATAGAGCAAACACACCAAAATGTAGTGTATATCTGTATTAGAATGTGGAACATTAAATCATCAGATAATGACTGAGGAAACTTGGAAATAAAAACCTGAAAGACTGCTGGACAAGTCTGGTTTCACTATCAAATCTTTAGTTTCATCAGTCACTGATTCTGCCGTTTGGCTTGTTCTGGATGCTGAAGTGCTTCCGAAAAAAGACCTGACATGACAGCAGAGATCACTTGTTTGTTACTATAGCAACAAAAGTGGGATAATTCACTCATAGTGCTGCTAAGAAGTAATATTTTGACATTTCCCCTCAATTACCTTGTAAACGGTCCAGTGAAGCTTGCGTTGGTGGTCTGGAAGGCTATTGAGGGAAAGTTCTGTCATGGTAGCCCATGACGTTTCATGTGCAGGGAATATTTTTCCCTGTTTAGCTTGTACAACCCCAGGATCTGGATTATATAATGGGTGAGGAGTGACGTCCTGTCCATGTTCATCAAACACCTGGAAAAATAAGTAAGATATTCTTGGAAATCCTTTTTATATATATAAAAAAAAAAAAAAATCAGAGGAGACAGTACCGCATCCACATTCATAATAAAACACCCATTACCTGTACAGTGTGTTTTGGTGTTTGAGCCAAGCTCTTGTCCAGAACTTTACTGTCACTTCCTGAGCTGAAGCTCTTTCCACTAAATGAAGGGTTGATGGTCTTTGTGATGCTTTGATTCACACGAAATACCCCAGATGATACATTCAGTGTTTTGGATGACCTTTAGGAAAAAAGTTTCTTTAGTCAATAATGCGGCGACGTAAACAAACAGATTCAAGCCAACATAATAAATCATAAAGTAGTATAGATGCCTTTTTTTAAAATTTTTAGGAATGGCATGTCAAACCTTAGGATACTACTTTAAAATCCATATACAGTTGATGTCAAAAGTTTACATACACCATGCAGAATCTGCAAATTGTTAATTATTTTATCAACATAAGAGGGATCACACAAAATACATGTTATTTTTTATTTAGTACTGACCTGAATAAGATATTTCACAAAAGACGTTTACATATAGTCCACAAGAAAAAACAAGAGCTGAATTTATAAAATGACCCCGTTCAAAAGTTTACACTTTACATAAACTATGTTGTTACAGTACCTGAATGATCCACAGCTGTTTTTTTTTTTTTGTTTGTTTAGTGATAGTTGTTCATGGGTCGCTTGTTGTCCTGAACAGTTAAACTGCCTTCTGTTTTTCAGAAAAATCCTTCAGGTCCTACACATTCTTTGTTTTTCAACATTTTTGTGTATTTGAACCTTTTTTCAATAATGACTGTATGATTTTGAGATCCATCTTTTCACACTGAGGACACTTGAGGGACTCTATTACAGAAGGTTCAAATGCTCACTGATGTTTCAGAAATACCCACAATGCATTAAGAGCTGGGGATGAAAATTTTTTGAACTTATTTTATCTTCTGGGAAAGATGTAAGTATCTTCTGTAGCTTCTGAAGGGCATTACTAAATGAAAAACTAAGATATTTAGGCAAAATAAGAAAAATGTACACATGTACACACCTTCTGTAATAGCTGCATATGAGTCCCTCAGTTTTCCTCAGTGTGAAAAGATGAATCTCAAAATCATAAAGTCGTTGGAAAGGGTTCAAACACACAAAAATGCTGAAAAACCAAAGAATTTGTGAGACCTAAAGGATTTTTATGAAGAACCAGTGGACAGTTTAACTGTTCAAGACAAACATGGGACTCATGAACAACTATCACTAAACAAAAAACATAGCTGTGGATCATTCAGGTAACAACACAGTATTAAGAATCAACCGTATGTAAACTTTTGAACGAGGTCATATTTATAAATTCAACTTATTTTCTCTTGAGTACTGAATAAAGTACTGACTAAAAAATAACATGCATTTGTATGATCCCTCTTATTTTGGTAAAATAATTAACATTTTGCAGATTCTGCAAGGTGTATAAACCTCAACTGTACATAAATTAGCGAATGCACTAGTGACTGGGACGCATAAAATGAACTTACCTGGCGACTTTCAGAGCGGGTCTCTTCTGTTTGACTGTTGTGTGAGACATGTTTTACACTTTTAAAAGCGAAAAATGAAACACAAACTGTTAGCTTGCGGTTAGTTTAAGTTATACGCAGGACAACAAACCGGTGCTGAGGCTTCTTGTTTGAAATTACCATAGAAACAGGCTCCTCCTACTAGTCCATTACAGTGCGCGTTTCGACTTCCATGCAGCAGGCGGCGGTGCGGCGCACTAGTGCGCTGAAAGATTTACCAGAAGAAAAAGGTCATCATCATGTCATATGGAGAATAGTTTAGTTTTTATTGATGTCTACAATCGTCAGTTTCCAATTAATTATCTCAGATTAATCTGACACGGTTTATAGATATTAGCAGGACGCAAAAACATAGCTCACGGTAAGTTGGACATTTGTCGTTTGTTTTGTAATACAGCGTGCATGTGTGTTCGGTACTGGCCAGTCACATTGACAGTCAGCAGGTAACAACCAGAGCAAAGGTATCAGATTCTGAAGCTGGAGGTTTGAATGCATTGGTTTGTAGTTGTTTCGCCTTAAATATACAACAGAGTTCATTTTGTCATGTTAACCTACTTAATGACAATGATAAAAAATAAATAACTATATATAAAGTATATTTTCTAACTATAAATGTGTCTCCTCTCTCTCATATAAACGTATGTAAATATAAGCTCTTTCCGTAAAGCACGAAGACTTTTTATGAATCAGCAAAGCTATGACTATGTCTCTGAAAATGTATACAGTGTTAAAATTAATAGATTTTTATGAATAGCAGACATTTTTCCATATTTTTTTCTGTGCAGAGTTCTCATATACTGGGTTAATCAGTTTTAACTTTTTTATTTACGCTTGTTTTTTCATTAAAAGTCTTACAGAAAAGCAAAAAATGGAGGTGTTTATGCATCACTGTCATTGCAAGCTTCCAAACCTCCTGTCCAGTACTCTCTTCAAAGCATTAAAGAGAAGCAACATCAGCAGTGCCATCCACACCTCTCCCCTCACCTCCATCCCATCCAAACCAACCATTCCACCACCACTCGTGTCTCGCCTCTTCCAGCCGTCCAACTACCGTGAAGGTCAAGAGGGTGGAGACTTGACATGCCGCAGCCAGAGACTGATGTTGCAGACGGGGCTTATCCATCTCTCCAACCCTGGCTGCTTCTATTACTTACCAGTCGCTTTAAGGTCCATGGAAAAGCTGGTTCGGCTCATAGATGAAGAGATGCATGTGATCGGAGGCCAGAAAATTGATATGCCGGCACTGTGCAGTGCAGAACTTTGGAAGAAGAGTGGCCGCTGGGAGCTAATGGGGAAAGAGATGTTCAGGTTACTGGATCGACACAATGCCGAATACTGCCTCGGACCGACTCATGAAGAAGCAGTCACAGAGCTTTTTGCTTCCCAGACGACAATATCCTACAAGAAGCTGCCACTTCTGCTGTATCAGGTATTAAAAATGGCCTTGGCCACTTCGTTTGTTAAAAAAAGTGCATAGTGCTTTGAATGTTTTCAGATTTAGGTTAAATTCTTTAGTTCCCCTGCCAAACTTGTCCATCAACTGTCAAGGCCTGACTTCTGTTTTAGAGATGCTTTCGTGTACATCAATTATGCATAACCATTGTACAGAATTGGTGCAAACTGCTGTCCCACAACCACAAGTATTCAAATCTTAGATGTTTACTAAGATCATTCTATTATCTATTGAAATCCACAATAATATTTAAAATATCAGTATGCTTAATATATATAAAATCATCATTTATTGGGTACTTTCAATTGGGAGATGTCCCTGTTGATGTCCCTGAACCCAAACATTAAATTTCAACTTATGAAAATCATATTAAAATTAAAACAATTACACAATAAAAAATTTAAAAAAATTGCATTGCATTTTATTCTATTGTTGTTTTTAAAAATATCTTTTTGATTTTGTAAAAAAGTTAAAAAATATATATATTTTTTATCTTTTCTATGTAAATTATGAAACTTTATGTCAAACAAAAATGCATTTTCATGTCACTACCAAAACAGTGTATGTTTTAGTCCATTGGCTAAGATTGATTTTAACTACTCTCCTACATTTATGATCAGGAAATACTACTGTGCCCCCCTCTATCATAGCTACAAGATGTAAGTAGATAGGGCTCATCATTTACATCTAAATGTACTCAAAACTGTGTGTAAGCACACTTTTTTTGGGGTGTTATTTTATAACATTTAGTTTTTATATGTGTACAACTGTTCAGATCTTTACTAGCTAACATGCGGTGATTATTATCTTTGAGCTATGTTCAAAAGTATCTATGTTCAAAAGTCAGTACTGTAACAGTCACAACTGAAACATGTCATCATTGTTTTGGTAGTGACAAAAGGGAACACATAATCTTTAATTTGGAGGAATTAACATTTTACTACAGTTAAGCACATTTTTTGTATTTTAGTAGTGTTTTAGTATGTGGGTTAAAATTCTGTAATGTGATTTGGTCACTCCCAAAACATTATTGTCACTACTAAAAATGTGCAGTTGCAACCGAAATATGGGATTTTTTGTCAAAAATAAAGTATACTGAATTATCAAGATGTAATGATAGTGTTTGGATTAATGTATACAAACTAATGAATCAAATTAGTTCAAAATACAACAAATCTCATAGATCACACTTGAAAAATTTTAAAATTGTAATCGTTATTGATTTACCTCTTAAAACTTTTTAATAAAATAGCAAAAATTGTATTTAGAAGGTCTTAAATAATAGGTCTTATTTAATCTTAATAGGTCAATATAACCCTTCTTAATACATTACAGTTGCGGTCAAAAGTTTACATACACCTTTCAGAATCTGCAAAATGTTAATTATTATACCAAAATAAGAGGGATCGTACAAAATGCATTTTTTTAGTACTGAACTGAATAAGATATTTCAATAAAAGATGTTTCTTTCCACAAGAGAAAATAGTTGAATTTATAAAAATGACCCAGTTCAAAAGTTTACATACACTTACTTCTTAACACTGTGTTGTTACCTGAATGATCCACAGCTGTGTGTGTGTTTTTTTTTATTATTTATATATATATATATATATATATATATATATATATAAAATATATATATATATATATATATATATATATATATATATATATATATATATATATATATATATGTTTATTATTATTATTATTATTATTATTATTATTATTATTTATTTTTTTTTTTTTTTTTTTTTTTTTTAAGTGATAGTTGTTCATGAGTCCCTTGTTTGTCCTTAACAATTTAACTGCCTGCTGTTCTTCCGAAAAATACTTCAGGTCCCACAACTTCTTTGGTTTTTCAGCATTTTTTTGTATTTAAACCCTTTCCAACAATAACTGTATGATTTTGATTCATCTTTTCACACTGAGGACAACTGAGGGACTCATATGCAACTATTACAGAAGGTTCAAACACTCACCGATGCTCCAGAAGGAAAACCGATGCATTATGAGATGGGGGTGAAAACTTTTGAACAGAATGATTTGTACATTTTCCTTATTTTGTGTATGTAAACTTTTGAACAGGGTAATTTTTTATAAATTCAACTGTTATTTTCTCCTGTGGACTATGTGTAAATATCTATTTTTTAAAATCTTATTCAGGTCAGTACTACATAAAAATAAAAAACATGTATTTTGTATGAACATTTTGCAGATTCTGCAGGGTGTATGTAAACTTTTGACCTCAACTGTATATATTACTGTGTTTCAGTAGTGACAAATTTGAGAAGACAGTTATTCCAAAACTTTCTGAAAATACAATAGGAGAATTAACTGCACAATTACTAGAAATTGGATATTATACAATTTGCATACATACAAATTTGTGGAAAAAGACATTTTTTGCAACTCTGCAAAAAAACAAGATGTTTGCAACTCTGACTTTGCACCAATTCTGTAGAATGGCCCATATAAGTAGATGCTTAAGTAACATGGTTATGTCTTGCAGGTAACACGCAAGTTCCGTGATGAACAGAAGCCGAAGTTTGGGCTCCTGCGTGGCCGGGAATTCTACATGAAAGACATGTATTCATTTGACATTAATGAAGAGGCGGCTCTTCATACATACCACTCTGTGTGTCAATCTTATAGACAGATATTTGACCGACTGGGCTTGAAATGGGTGCAGGTAGAGGCTGCCACCGGCAACATAGGAGGCACACTTTCCCATGAGTTTCAGCTGCCGGCAGACATTGGCGAAGACCAGTTACTTGTTTGTGGGAACTGCGGCTTCTCTGCCAACGTTGAAACCGTGGAACCAGGGCAGACTGAGTGCTCAAAGTGCCAAACGGGCACACTGACTGAATCCAAAGGCATCGAAGTGGGGCACACGTTTTACCTCGGCACAAAATATTCACAGGCGTTTAAGGCCCTGTTCGTTAATGCATCCAATGTGCCTGCAGTGGCTGAGATGGGGTGTTTTGGACTTGGCGTCACTCGAATACTTGCCGCTTCTATAGAGGTGATGTCTACTGAAGATTCTATTCGCTGGCCAGGGTTGATCGCTCCTTATCAAGTGTGTGTCCTGCCACCCAAAAAGGGCAGCAAAGCAAATGAAGCCACATTAGTGGCTGAGAAACTGGCTCAAAGCTTGGGAAACAGTCTACCCAACTTAAGAGGAGAGGTGGTATTGGATGACAGGGTTCAGATGACCATTGGAAAACGATTGAAGGATGCTAAAATTTTAGGCTATCCGTATGTGGTGGTGGTAGGACAGAAAGCTCTGGAGGATCAGCCCAGCTTTGAGGTGATTTGTCAGCAGAGTGAAGAGACCATGTTCCTTAGTAAAGAAGGTCTAGTGGATCTTTTAAGTAAAGTTGAAACTATCTAATAATGTTTTATAACATTTTGTGTACATTTTACAGGTTAAGTGTTTAAAAGTGTGTGATGTGGAAATCTCTGTGATGTTATAACAAGGAAATATTGGTAATAAAGCGGCTCTGCTTGTAATATTTTTGTCATTTTGTTCTTGTCACTATAGAGCCACCAAGATGCACTAAGTATAATTTAATAGAGTGGAAATTAAAGCATTGCTAAAAGGAAAAAAACATAAGAAACTCAGTAATGACATGTTATTAACAATTGTTGCCAAATACTTGAATAGAAAGTAGTAAAAGCCTGCTCAAAAAAGTAGGTTGATGTCGTACGCTAATAAACATACAGTATTTATTACATTGTCACGTCATATTTTAATTCTGCCTAATTTCAGATCTTTAAATTTGCTTCTTTATTAGACTGTATTTAAATATAGTCAAACTACCAAAAAAAAGCTGTTTGAATTTTTTTTTTTTTTTTTTTTTTGGAGCAAAATGCAAAATCTGGCACCCACAGAAAAAAGTACCTAGATTTGTGATTGCTTTTTTTTTTTTTTTTTTTTTTATTTTTATTTTTTTCTTGCAAGTATTTGTAAAGACATGTGATTGCTAAATGGACGGGAATGGGACTTTTTTTTTTTTTACTTCTTGGATAAAAAGTAGTTTTTTGTTATACTCCACACCAGCTGATGGCGGTAATGCGTTTCTCGCGTGTGTCAAGCACTAGAGAAACAGTTGCTTGCTAAGGCCATGTGGTTCTGTGCTATAGTTATAGCTTTATCGCATTTTGGAGCGTTTAGCTCCTAATAGCTGATACTCTTTGAACACTGTAACGTATTAAGATACATCCAGTAGCACATTATTTTAAGTGGAATATATCACAAAAATAATTAAACAGAAAAACCATGGCTGCACCAGCGCAAGGCGAAGACAGTGACGATGCAATGGATGAATTTATGGAGAAGTTTAAAACACAGAAATACAAAAATGCGTTTAACGAAAGCAACTGGGAGGAGGTAAGTACCGTCATATTAGTAAAGTTCACTGACAACTTTATGTCACTGCTGTTGAACGAACATGACATTACTAGAGTTCAATGAGTGTGTTATTGCATAGCATTTGAGCGTCAGAGCTTGTTATTATATGTAAATACGCGTTTTAAATCTTGCAGGAATTTGATAAGGTGCCCATGTTTATGAAGACAGCACCAGAAAACATAGACCCAGAGAAACACCCCGACCTCGCCTGCATTCAGTCAATCATCCATGATGATGACAGAACACCTGAAGGTGAGTGAAGCTCTTTATTTTTTTTTACATTCTCTTTGTTTTGATTGCTTCTTTGTGTGAACCTATGTACCTCCTTTAAATGATAATTGTATACTTTATCTGAGCCTTTTCTTTTTTCCTCAGAGAAAGCCAGAGGTCTGAAGGATGAGGGGAATGATTATTTTAAGGAGAAGAATTATAAGAAAGCTGTAGTGTCTTACACAGAAGGATTGAAAAAGAACTGTACGGATGTTGAACTCAATGCAATTCTGTACACCAACCGTGCAGCTGCACATTTCTATTTAGGTACAGTCAGTATTCCCCCAAACACACACATGCGAGTCTGTGTTAAAGTTGCCTTGCAGATGTGTCAGGATAATTACGTTTTTCTCTCCTTTGATGTATGCAATTAACTATTTCCTTTAGGAAATATGCGTTCGGCGTTGAATGATGCCACAGCTGCAAAGAAACTGAAGCCAGACCACATTAAAGCCATAATCAGAGGTGAGTTGTGGCTAAAGTTCACGAAATGTTTTTTTTTTTTTGTACAGAAAATATGTGTATATACATTTAAGGTCAAAAGTTTACATGCACCTTGCCGAATTTAAATAAGAGGGATCATACAAAATGCATGTTATTTTTTTATTTAGTACTGACCTGAATAAGATATTTCACATAAAAGATGTTTACATGTAGTCCACGAGAGAAAATAATAGTTGAATTTATAGAAATGGTGCTGTTCCAGAGTTTACATAAACTTTATTCTTCATACTGTGTTGTTACCTGAATGATCCACAGCTGTTCCCTTGTTTGTTCTTCAGAAAAATTCCACAAGTTCTTTGGTTTTTCAGCTTTTTTTGTGTATTTGAACCCGTTCCAGCAGTGACTGTATGATTTTGAGATCCATCTTTTCACTCTGAGGACAACTGAGGGACTCATATGCAACTATTACAGAAGGTTCAAACGCTCACTAATGCTCCAGAAGGAAAAACGATATATTAACAGCTGGGGGTGTAAACTTTTGAACAGAATTAAGATGTGTATATTTTATTTTGCCTAAATATCGTTTTTTTTTTTTTTTTTCATTGCATACTGCCCTTCAGAAGCTACAAAAGACACTTCCGCAGAAGACAAAATAGTTTAAAATTTACCCTGATCTTCAATTTAAAAAGTTTTCACCCCCCCATATTTCTCTTAATGCGTCATTTTTCCTTCTAGAGCATCAGTGAGCGTTTGAACCTTATGTAATAGTTGTATCTCAGTGTGAAAAGATCTCAAACTCATACAGTCATTGTTGAGAATAGTTAAAATACACAAAAATGCTGAAAAACCAAAGAATCTGTGTGACCTCAAGGATTTTTTTTGAAGAACAGCAGGCAGTTTAACTGTTCAGGACAAACAAGGGGCTCATGAACAACTATCATTCAACAAAAAACACAGCTGTGGATTATTCAGGTAACAACACAGTATTAAGAATGCATTTTTATACATTTAACTATTGTTTTCTCTTGTGCACTATATGTAAATGTGCAATATCTTATTCAGGTCAGTACTAAATAAAAAATAACATGCATTTTGTATGATCCCTCTTATTTTGGTAAAATAATTAGCATTTTGCAAGGTGTATTTGAACTTTTGACTTCCACTGTATCTGTGTCATTTTTTGTGTATGTATTTAGGTGCACAGTGCTCAATGGAGCTGCGTAATTACGCAGGAGCATTGCAGTGGTGTGATGAAGGTCTCAGGCTGCTTCCTACCGACAAGAAACTACAGGAGCTGAGAGCCACAGCGGACAAACAGAAGGTAGAAAGACCTGACAGGAAGATTTGCTGAAAATGCACTCCCCCTCAGGCCATCCAAGATGTAGTTTGTTTGTTTTCTCATCAGAACACGTTTGGAGAAATTTAGCAGTACAACAACCAATTGATCCTCTGCAGTAAATGGGTCCGTCAGAATGAGAGTCCAACCAGCTGATAAAAACATTATAATACACACTACAGTGCATCAACCAAGTCCAAAGCTTTGTGTTTGCAAAAAACAAGTCCATAGTTAAGGAGTTTTAACTTTAAACCATAACCTCTGGCCAAAACATCAGTTCATAATCCATAATAACACATCCTCCAGTGGAAAAAGGATCCCGTTATCCTCAAATATCAAAATCCACCAACATGTTTGGGCATATTTCTCTTTTGATTCAGACGAGACAACTTTTTCACTAGAAAAGGCAATATTATGGTTATAGAAAAATGTCTTGAGTATAGATTTGTTTATTGCAAACACGCAGCTTTTCACTTTACAAGACATTAATTGATCGACTGTGTGGAGTCATGTGGATTACTTTTTTGATTATTGTGAAGCTTTTATCACCTGTTTAAACTCTCACTCTCTTTGACGGCACCCATTCACTACAGATGATCCATTAGGGAGTAAGTGATGTAATGCTAAATTTCTCCAAATCTGTTCCAATAAAGAAAGAAACTCATCAAGCCATCTAAGATGGACTGAGGATAAGTAAAATTAAGCAAATTATCATTTTAGGTTAACTATTCCTTTAAAGCACTTAAAGGAGAAGTCCACTTCCAGAACAACAATTTACAGATAATGTACTCACCCCCTTGCCATTCAAGATGTTCATGTCTTTCTGTCTTCAGTCAGTTTTTTGAGGGAAACATTTCAGGATTTTTCTCCATATAATAGACTGATATGGTGCCCCAAATTTAAATTTCCAAAAACCAGTTTAAATGCGGCTTCAAACAATCCCAAATGATTTTTGAAGTTGAGGGAGAAAAAACGATCAAGAGTTTTTCGACATACCCTAACTGTCTTGAGCCAGAATACACAGAGTTCAGGGGAAGCAAGAGAAGACGAGCGTTTAAGATTAAGAAGTATTTCAATTGTATTTTTTAATGAAAATAACGATCGTTTCACTAGATAAGACCCTTCTTCTTCAGCTGGTATACAACCGCATTTGGGATCGTTTGAAGCCGCATTTAATTTACATTTTGGAAGTTCATTATATGGAGAAAAATCCTGAAATGTAAATTGTTGTTCTGGAAGTGGACTTCTCCAGAACTCTTTAAGGTGTAAGGATTTACAGAATTAATGTGATAAATGTGAATGTAATGTATATATTAATAATAAATTCCAGTTATAACACTTAAACGATAAATTTGTTAATTTGTAATTGTGCATTGCTGTTTTATTATTTGCATATTTACCAATCAATATTTACAAAGTGTGCATTTTTGTTCATAATCTTCTAATTTCATTTGATTTTACTGTTTGCTCCTGTGTTTAATGTATTTTTGTTGTAGAGGGAAGCTGACAGAGATGCCAGGAAGGCGAAGGTTAAAGCGAAGAAGCAACAGAATGACAAAGAAGCATTGTTAGCTGCCATTAAGGTACTGCAGATACAGAGTTTAATTTCAAAATAATTTTAAAACTGCGTTACAAAAGAGCAAAATCTTTAATGACTTTTTTTTTTTTTTTTTTTTTTTTTTTTTTTTTAGGAGCGTGGCATTAAACTTCTGAAGACCGAGCCTTCTCAACATAGGGGTTCGGACAGTGAGGATGATGATGGAGGTGCGTCTAGAGCCCTGTCTGATTTGGAGCTTGATGGAATTGGCTCTCAGGAGGCCACAGGAGCTCGTGTTTATATGGATGAGCAGGGAGTCCTTCACTGGCCAGTGCTGTTCCTCTACCCTGAGCACAGCCAGACTGACTTTATATCAGCTTTCTGCGAGAACTCCAGGTTTGTTACAAAGTCAAAAAGTCGTTATTAAAATGTGTATCCTTTTTGAGGAATGGAGGCCTGAATATTGAACTACTAATTTGTATTGAAGTAATTAATTTAAATTGAAAATCTGCAAATATTGATTTGGTTTATAACTCTTTTTGTGTCGTTCAGCTTCATAGACCATTTGGCAGTTATGTTTGGTGAAGAGCTTCCCCCCTGGGATTCAGACAGAAAATATCAGCCACAAAATCTACAGGTCGGTATACAAAGAGATGAAAATAACACCTTTTGATCCGTACCCATCCTCTGATGCTAGAATTTAAATTAGATGTGATACTAAAAGATTTGTTTTTTGTAACCTCAATTTTTTCAGCTGTTTTTTGAGGATCCTGAAAAAGGACACCTTTATCAAGTTGATCTTGAAAAGTCACTTCTTAACGTTCTTCAGCATCAAAGGTATTTCAGAGGAATTTCTTCTAAGTAGTTTTATCACTGTTTGAATAGGTCTCTGATGTTCTTTCTGTCTATTTTGTTCTTTCCAGGTGCTTGGTGAAGGCAGGGACGCCTAGTTTCATTGTGCTGGTATCAGGCTCTCCATTTTCTAAGCAGTTTTTATCAGGAAAAAAGGTCCAGAGATTGAAATGATGTTCTGCTCAGAACTTAAAAGACTTTAAACGCCCTGGCTATAAATCAGCCCTCTGCTATTAAGAACATTTCTGCGCACCCCACCCCTTGAGAAAACTCTGGAGATTAAAGCAGAACTTTGAAGTGGATTTCTTTTGCGGCAACGTCAATGATTCACCTTAAAAGCATGTAACATCCCAACCCCCACCCATTTTGGTGGGGGGGGGAAATTTCTTTCATGTGCAATTTGAGATAAAACATTACAGGTGTAAAATACAGATATAAAACTGATTCTTTTTAGATATTTCGGTATTTAACTCTGCCTTTTTTTTACCATATGCTACCAGTCAAAAGTTTTTGAACAGTAAGGTTTACAGAAGTCTCTTCTGCTCACCAAATCTGCTTTTATTTGATCCAAGTTACAGCAAAAACAGTGAAATTTTGAAATATTTTCATTATTTAAAATAACCGTTTTTTTATTTTAAAATGTAATTTATTCCTGTCATTTTAAAGCTTAATTTTTAGCATCATTACTCCAGTCACATGATCCTTCAATCATTCTAATATTCTGATTTGCTGCTCAAAACACATTTGTTAGTAGAATTTTTCAGGTTTCTTTGAAGTTCAGTAGAACAGCAAGGATGCTTTAAGTATAAATCTTTTGTAACATTATAAATGTCTTTATGACGTTAAATCAATTTAAAGCATCCTTGCTAAAAAGTATTAATTTCTATAATTATAGAATATTTATTATACAAACAATCTTTTTATTTCAGATAAATGCTGATCTTTGGATCTTACTATTCATCAAAGAATCCTGAAAAAATGTACTCCGCTGTTTTAAATACTGATGATAATTTAAAAAAAAATGTTTCTCAAACAGCAAATCAGCATATTAGAATGATTTCTGAAGGGTCATGTGACACTGAAGACTGGAGTAATGATTCTGAAAATTTAGCTTTAATCACAGAAATAAATTACATTTTAAAATGTATTCAAGTAGTAAGCAGTAATTTTAAACAGTAAAATATTTCACAATATTACTGTTTTTGTTGTATTTTGGATAAAACAAATGAAAAAAATCTTTTTAATGGTAGTGTAGCTCATGTTGTTCCTTCAGTAGAACACACAAGAAAATATTGGAGCCCTTTGCCTTCCTTTTGTATTGACAGAAAACAATGGGACATTTCTTATAATATCTTTTATGCTCCACAAAAGACTATAAGGCATACAGTTTTGTAACATAATGAGGGGTGAATAAATGACGACCAAAGTCATTTTTGGGTTAAGTATCACTTTAAAACAGTTTCTGGATAAAATAAGTTGGACTCAACGATGCTGGAGCTTTTTAGACAACATTTTAGACTGATTTGGGGATTACCATCTAATGCAAACCTCATTTAGTGATGTTTATTTCAACCACATAAAACAATCTATGATTTAAATAAAAATGTATTCATGATGAAATGCCATACGGTTCCAATAACCGTATGATTTTTATAATGACATTTTTTATTACAAGTGATGTTAGCATAATTTAAATAAGGCTTTCCCCCCCTCTTTTGCTTTATTGACAGCAGCAATCAACCTGACATGAACCACATATTTATGTAAAACTTGTTTGTGTTGTCCATTGTGATTTGAGAATGTTCCTAAGAGGTAATAGTGTAGTATTTAATATTTAAATGAAGAGTTTCTTCTATTTTTAAAAATACTATTTGTTTACTTGTAGGTTTGAATGTAAATAGTCCCAGATTTTCTATGTGGTCTCAGGCTTGTGAACCCCATAGTACATCTCTAGGTTTAAACACTTATTTCTTGTGTAACTGGCTCTTCGTGCTTTGTGGCATGTCCTGGAGGAAAAATTTGCCATAAAGACAACATTCCAAAACAACTTTTTAAACTTTCACACAATAGTAATAATTTCAAAACACATTTCCCTCATCCATCACTCAGCATTCAAGGAGAAGTCCACTTCCAGAACAACCGTTTACAAATAATGTACTCACCCCCTTGTCATCCAAGATCTCTATATAATGGACTGATATGGTGCCCCGAGTTTGAACTTCCAAAATGCGGCTGTAAATGATCCCAGCCAAGGAAGAAGGGTCTTATCTAGCGAAACAATCTGTTATTTTCATTTAAAAATTTAAATGAAAATAACATTTTCTAATTTTTCTAATGTCAAACACTCGTCTTGTCTTGCTCTCCCTGAACTCTGTGTATTTTGGTTCAGGACAGTTAGGGTATGTCGAAAAACTCTGATCGTATTTTCTCCCTCAACTTCAAAAATCATATGGGATCGTTTTAAGCTGCATTTTGGAAGTTCAAACTCGGGGGAACCATATCAGTCCATTATATGGGGAAAGATCCTGAAATGTTTTCCTCAAAAAACAATTTATTTACGACTAAAGAAAGAAAGACATGAACATCTTGGATGAAAAGGGGGTGAGTACATTATCTTTAAATTGACTTCACCTTTAACAAAAGTGATTACCTCTAAGTTGAAATGAGACGTTACATTATTATTAATTCCTGGACATCACATAATTGCCCATCAACACATTATCTGGAGTCTCTTCCTGTTATTTCACAGATTCTTTCAAATAGACATGGACCTTCCCAATGTGAATTTTTTCCCCTGTGGCTGTACGCTCTTCAGCAACTTTCTAACCACTTCCAACCTCCCCTTCTTCACCAGATCTTTTGAGAGCTCTGTCACCTCATCCGTGTGTGCTCGGCACAGTGCCTTCAACTCAGTCTGAACAATGTTTGCTCCGTATCGCTCTTCCGCCTGTTTTAAACATTCCTCTAACTGGATTATAGCGTGACCTGTATCGTTCCCACTCTGGGTGAAGCTCACTAGAATAGCCTGTAGCAGGCAGCGCAGGACTGCCGTGTCTTGGACGCTGGGAGGTTCCAGTTCAAGCGCTTTCCTAAAACAGTCGATGGCGTTCTGCTCCTCTCCTTTTAGCAGCAGGCAGCGACCCCGCAGGAGCTGTAGTTTGGAGATTGTAGAGCCCAGAGGACACTGCAGAGCTTTAGATAGACTAACCAGGGCCTGGTTTATCGCCATTTCATCGACCAACAGGCTCTCCTGTAGGGCGTCCACACCCATGTAGTAGTAAACCTGAGAGAACGGGAGAGATGGATATATTAGGCTCTTAAACTATTAACTACACTACCAGACAAAAGTTTTTGGACAGTAAGATTTTTCTTTTTTAAAAAGTCTCTTCTGCTCACCAAGCCTGCATTTATTTGATCCAAAATACAGCAAAGGCAGTAATCTTGTAAAATATTTTTGTAACATTATACACTATACCATTCAAAGTTGGAATACTTTTTTGAGGGGATTATAGAAATTAATTATAGAAATTAATACTTTTATTTAGCAAGGATGCTTTAAATTTATCACAAGTGATGATAAAGACACTTATAATTTTACAAAAGATTTCTACTTCAGATAAATGCTGTTCTTCTGAACTTTCTATTCATCAAAGAAACCTGAAAAAAAAAATCTACTCGGCTGTTTTCAACATAATAATAATAATAATAATAATAATAATAAATGTTTTTTAAGCAGCAAATCAGAATATTAGAATGACTTCTGAAGGATGATTCCAAAAATTTCAGCTTTGAAATCACAGGAATAAATTACATTTGAAAATATATTCAAATAAAAACAGTTATTTTAAATAGTTAAAATATTTCAAAGTTGTACTGTTTTTGCTGTACTTTGGATCAAATAAATGCAGGCTTGGTGAGCAGAAGAAAGAAAAAAATTAAAAATCTTACTGTCCAAAAACTTTTGACTGGTAGTGTATATTAGTAGTTAAACTGCCAGTCAGACATTTGGAATAACTGTGTTTATGTTTTTAATAAAGTCTTGATACAAGGCTGCATTTATTTGATGGAAAATACAGTAAAAGCAGTAATATTGTGAAATGCATTCCATTATGCTGATTTGTTGCTCAAGAAACTTTATTCATCAAGTATCAAAAGTGACAGTAAATTAGCCTTCGTGAGCATAAGGGACCAAATGTTTGACCTAGTGTATGTTTTATGTTTTCATAACTACCTGACCCATCTCCAAATGAGTCCTCAAACAGGGTCGCACAGCCAGAACACGTTCCAGATCAGCACGGGCCTCTTTCAGAATCTGACGGTCGGGGATGCCACCTTGACTGCACTTCGCTTTATCCAGATCCTTTGCATATGTAGTGACGCTAAGCTGGAGAAAAAGTTGCAAATGGCATAACATATGTTGAGGTGCATTGAAACTATAAAAATTAAAATAGGCAGAGGAAAAATGAAAAAAATAAAATAAATAGTGGGCAGAAATGAACACATACACAGAGGACCTAACAACTATATGGATGCCATAAAAAGGCATAAGTTTGTTTCAGATAATTAAACAACTGACACTGTTCAAAATTAATTTTCTGGTTCTCAAATGTTATTTTATCATGTTAATGTGATGAAGTACACCTGTGTGAATGTACAAAGAAAATTATGTCATTAATTACTCACCCTAATGTCGTTACAAACCCGTAACAGTTTCGTTCATCTTCGGAGCACAAAGTAAGATATTTTTGATGAAATCCAAGAGCTTTATGACCCTGCACAGACAGCAACGCAACTGACACTAGTAAATAATATAAAATAGTAATAATAGTAACTAGAGGTCAGCCGATGTATCGGTTTTGCTGATTAATCGGCACCGATAGTTGATTGGTGGAATCGGTTGGGTCCGTTGCTGGAGCGGATGAGAAGATCATCATTATACAAAAGTCCCTATAGTCTTGTTATACAACTCGAGATTGGCCTCTAGTGGATATCACTGACAGCACATGCAGTTTGTTTAGACACATGACACTTCAAAAGCGGATTTAAAACAACAACGAAACGGTGTGTACAGTATACTGTAGTGCATGTTTTCATGTCATTACTAAGCGGTGAATTTATTGACTAGATGCTGCATCTAGGACAGCAGTATACTTTTACCCGTTTGGTTATCAAATAAAGTCTTGTAGACCGCCACTTGAATTGAACGCGACATGTCCAGTGTGTGTGATACCGGAGAGCTGCGAGCTCTTCTAGACGCAGCACTGCACTGTTGCCCGTTGTGTAACCAACATATTTTTATATTTTGATTAGATAACCACAAATGTTCTAGAATAGAAGCAGTTAAATTGTGAAAGTACACAATATCCATATGTATGCAATTTCAATACTGAAATACATGGCCTTTGTGTAGAATTAAGATTAATAAAAGCTGTAGAATAGAAGTATTGTTCCTTGTTAGAATGTGTTAATTTCAGGATTTACTGATATATTTTAAATTTTTTAGTTGCTTTTATGTTAAAAATTTTTTAGTTTTTTTTGCTTTTTTTTTAGTTTTTAGTTTTTTTTGCTTTTATGTTAACATTTTTTTAAAAAACAATTTTTTAGTTAACATTAATGAACAATGAACTAACTGTAATGATTAATATATAATTAATATTAATACTTTTTATTCATTTACAAAGTATGGTTCAGTAGGCTACTTTTAAAAAAAAAAAAAAAATAGTAGAGCACTATTTTATTTTAGTATTCATTTTAAAAACTATCGGTCGATTAATCCGTATCGGCCAGTATGGTCCAACCTAGTTATCAGTATCGGTAAAATCCAATATTGGTCGACCTCTAATAGTAACCATAAAGTTATGAAGCTACAAGAATCAGTGTTGGGGAATGCAATTACAATATTCCATTACTCCCTAAAATAGTAGCTATTTACGCTACTTAGTTACTTTTTTTTTATGTAAAGTAATGCATTACGTTACTTTTGCGTTACTTTTTAAATCTGGACTGGCTTGCTGGTTTGTTTACAATATAAAAAGTGGTATTTTTGGCAAATGTAAAAGCCCTTTCACACCAAAAATGAAAGGAATAAGCCTCAAGCTGTGAGATGTTATTTAACATTTAATTATTGCAGGTTTGTGGCATATTCTGAGTTTGCCTCTGTACTTATTCCCAGAGAGCTGTAAATCAGTCAGTGGGAAAACAAAGTAACTGGTGTTACTTAGCTGAAAAAGATATTTTCTTGTAAATGAAAAAGTAATGCCAACAGTATTCTCATAGCTTCATAACATTACGGTTAAACCACTGATGTCACATGGACCATTTAAATGATGACCTTACTACCTTTTTGAATCTTGAACGTGGTAGTTGCGTTGCTGTCTATGCAGGGTCAGAAAGCTCTCAGATTTCATAAAAAATATCTTAATTTGTGTTTCAAAGATTAATGGCAAAGGTCTCAGAGGTATGGAACGACATGAAGGTGAGTAATTAATGACAGAATTTTCATTTTTGGGTCATTTTTTCATCTATCCCTTTAAGGGCACTTATAAGAAAGTTATATTTAAATGCTGTTGCATAAATTCTTTTGCACTCCCACAAAAAGACTTGTAGTTTTCTTTATATCTTATATTAGTTCCATGACAAAAAATTTGCAAGCGGACACAAAGTTTCCCAGGAAATGCAATACATGTATGATACATGTATGAACGCAAAAGCTTTGAAATAATTTTTCCATCTTATGTTTTATGACCCTTTACTGAACTCATTTAATCCACTAATCCACTAGTTGGGCCAATAAAAAGGAGAAGTTCTAACGTAAGTGGTTTTTAAAATGCAATAACACCCACACATTGCGTCCATACATTTTGGGGCAACGTTTTATCATGAGTCACAAAATGGGTGTTTCTTTGTCTCTGCAGAAGCGTTTGTTTTTGTCATCCTAGTTTATCCTGTGGTGTAATTTAAGGAGAGGTTATAAAAAAGAAACAAATCCACCATTAGTTTAACATACTCAGTGTCTGTGAGTGCTTTCACATACAAGCACATGGGGAAAAAAAGCAGAAATGAATGTTAAAAAAAATCTTAATTTTTGCGTGGTAATCAAGTATTTTGCTTACCTTGGCACGAGTGCAGTATGCCTGCCAATTGAGTTCTGCATCAGGCAGGACACTCAGAGCCATGTTGCAGATACCTGTGGCCATCTCTAGTTTGCCTGACAGGAAGAACACGTTTGCTAGCCTGTTGAGTATGAATGCATCATCCGTGGCGAGCTTAATGGCCTGTAAAAATCAGCAGCGAGAACAAATCTAATCATTTAGTCTTTCCCACTATTATTTTTTCACACATTATTATGCACATAGTCATAGTATTATTAGCATAAATGCATTGGCATGTCAATGTATCAGTTCATATTTAATCATGTCAAACACAAGCCTAAGCACATCTTTCTAACACCTGTGTCAAGAATCAACATAGTTACACCCATACATGTTGTGGCTACAGAGGAAATGTGCAAATAATCTCAACACTGGAATCTGGATATCTGGAATCTATTAGCTTGACCACAGTAAGACATTCTACATTTTCCAGGTCTGACATACAGTACCGATCCGTAACACGTCAGCGGGTCCAATCCGGAGAAACCACAGTCATGGACTGACATTGGCACAGTTGAGAATTCCTCCGTCCGCTCCAGCATGAGACCAACATAACACCAAGCCAGTGCTAGAGGGATAAAAAGACACTGTCTTAATGATTCCTTGACATCTGCGATCTGCTAGAAGACGCTGATAAAAGGTCATAAAAGAGCCAAGCGTGACATGTGGCAACATAAAACCGGAAAGGCTGGTCTGTGGAACCTTTCACTTCTGATGAGTGTAAAGTAAATGTTACAACATTATAGACAGACAAAAAGAATATTTTTCAATGTTAAATAGTTGTAGAAACACAGAGCTAAAACAAGATAACTAATTAATACAGTGTCGCCATGGATTAATAAATTGTGGGAATGAATTCCTAATTTGTGGCCAAGTCTTTTTATTCAGCATGTCATGTGCGTGGCTTCATACTTAAGCATTACACAAAACTGGAAAAAATAAACATCATATATTGCATTTGTAACTTCATATCCACTATTCCCCACACATTTGCTGTGTGGACGTTGCATCTCACAAACAGGGTCCCCTGAGGACCATAATCGATTCTTGATTTAGGGTATTATCTAAGAACATAGAAGCCGACTGTGTTTATGCTTTATTAAAAATCTTCATCATATCTACTCCTTGAAAATTACCTTTGAGATGTGTGTTGTCAGATTTTAGTGTCTCTGTGAGAAGCTTGAGGCCCTTGTTGAAATAGTTCAGTCTTGTGAGGTCAATGTCTTTCGAATCCCTTACAATTCCATCTAACCTATTAAAACAAACAAAGGTTAAGGTTATTGACATAGTTACATTATTATTTCAGTTCATGACAGCTTATATAAGATTGATGTGTTAAAAATTAAACTGAACAGGTAAAGTGTCAAAAATACCTTATGTAAATTGTTGCCATTTTAAAATACCAACTTCTTTTTTCCTCAATTGGTATCTGTAGGAAATAAAAAAACAGAACAAAGTCCTACACTTAAAAAGGTTTATTAAAATAGGGTGCAATGTACTGTTTTAATATGAAGGAATTTTCCTTTCCTTATTATCACAGGTGTTTTCCTCATATTTTGAATTGTATTGTGCTTTGTTTGAGGTAAATGTGCGTAACCTTAATGGAAAATGTTTTTCTATGGAAATTAATATCTAATAATTCATTCAAAAATACCTCAAGAAAAATGCAATTCATACAAACAATGACTTGAATAAAAAAAATAAATTCACAATTTTTTGCGACCCAAAAATATTAAAAGCTGATATCATTACGGAAAAACAAAACAAAACAAAAAAAAAACCTTGCTATAATCTTTTTTTTTTTTTTTTTTTTTTTTTGCAACTGTTACTAGTTATTAATATTTGAAAAAGTTTTCAAAGCATTTTTTTTTACACTAACAGTTTACACTAACAGTCAAAAGATTTTTAATGTTTTTAAACAAGTCTCTTCTGCTCACCAGGTCTGCATTTATTTGATCAGCAAAAACAGTAACCTTTTGAAATAGTTTTACTATTTAAAATAACTGCTTTCTATTTAAATATATTTTAAAATGTAATTTATTCCTGTGATTTAAAAGCTGAAATTTTAGCTTCATTACTCCAGTCACATAATCCTTCAGAAATCATTCTAATATTCTGATTTGCTGCTCAAAAAAACATTTATTATTATTATTATGTTGAAAACAGAGTAGAATTTTTTTAGGTTTCTTTGATAAACAGACAGTTCAGAAGAACAGCATTTCTCTGAAATAGAAATCTTCTGTAACATAAATGTCTTTATCATCACTTTTAATCAACTTAAAGCATCCTTGCTAAAGAAAAATATTAATTTCTATGATAAAAATTCAGCTTTGAAATCACAGGAATAAATTACATTTTAAAACATATTCAAATAGAAAATAGTTATTTTAAATAGTAAAATTATTTCAAAATTTTACCTTTTTTGCTGTACATTGGATCAAATAAATGCAGGCTTGGTACTTCTTAACAAAAACATAAATGACATTGCAAAAACGTTTGAAAGGTAGTGTAATTATAAAATTTCACAAGGTATAACTCTGCAAAAACGTAATGATGTACTGTGAATTATCTTCAAATTTGAATTTGTGACGTGCTCACCAGTGCCTCTCCGTAATCTAATGCGCGGTTGTATAATATCAGCGCGGCTGTCAGTCTCTCCCGTAAATCTTCATCCCTTTCCAGCTCCACATCATGAGGATGTGCGTAAGCCTGTTCAGCCAAGCACCGTGCTACCCTGAGTCTGCAGTCTGTCTGGTTTTCCCCCATCTCTGTGCCCATAAGGGCAGCTACATGTTCCACGCACTCCCCCTCCTCCAGCTCGCGACCCAGGCGTTCATATACATAACCAAGGTTAGCCCAGGCGTTGAGGTTTTCTGGATCCTCTTGGCAGATGCTGTGAAAGGCCTCTTCTGCCGTCTCCAGTTCGTCTACGTGAAAGGCCAGCAAACCCAGCATATTGCGCACAGCGTACTGCAGTCGTCCCGTCTCAGCTTCAAGCTCAGCCCTGAGGCTCTCGCGTTTGAGCTGGGTGTCCCGGTGACGGAGGGTGACCAGTCCATTGGGTTCACCGTTCAGATTGAGCTCCAAATGAAAGTGGCCAGGGATGTAGGCCATCCCCTCAATCAGAGACTCAATGTCTTCTTCTGTGCTGTCCTCCATTGTCTCCCACACTTAGTGACAATGCCTGACTAAGACAGTACAACTTATATGTGGGACAGGAAATACAGGTTTGAAGAGGAGGAGAATTGAGACGTTAGGAAAGATGTTAAACGTGTGCTTTCTTGCTTCCTGTAACAGGTTTCTCCACCCCAACATCGTGGCTTTAACATTAACTATGTTAATTTCAAAGGACAACATGGGCGTTTGCTTCAGAAACTGTGTAAAGAATGAGTCTTACTTTCTGAATTTGACTGACACACCTTGGTGTCATGCAGGATTTGCCATTAGCCATGATTCGGCAAAACAAAACACCATTTTAAATACTGCCAGTTGTGATAGAAATGCAATCCACTGCATTTCGAAATCAGAGCTTCCTGATCTCTGTCTGTTTGTGAAAGAAATTCTTCATGTTCATGTGGTCTGATGAGCATTTTGATAAATATTTCCTTTAGCATTATTCTCTGAGTGTGGAGTGACCTAAACTGATTTGAGTGCTCTTAAATACAGATAAATGTTACCAGATAATTATTACTTCAACTCTTCCTGACCTTAAGAGGGTTGTTTACTCAAAGCGGATATATAAAAATGATATTATCAGTAAGTCATGGCAACTTTAATTTTTTTATTTATTTTTAACAACAGTTCAGAATAAGCTGAAGAATTTATATGAAATTAATCTTGATTTTTTTAAAAGATGGTTTTATGTAATGACTTGTACATGTACTTAACCCAGGTTGGCCCAGGAAGTTTTCTGGATCCTCTTGCCAGATGCTGTGAAAGGCAGAAAACACACATAAATATATATTGTTATTGATGCTTTCAATAAAAAATAAAAATGTATTAATGTCACATGCAGTGAGTAAATGATGACAGAATTTTCTATTTTAGAGTTTTAGAATATTATCTTTTTTCCATTTGTGACCATTTGATTGTATGGGTCAAAATTATTAATTTTTCTTTTATACCAAAACTCATTAGAATATTAAGAAAAGATAACGTTCCATGAAGATATTTTGTAATTTTCCTACTCTAAATATATAAAAACTGAATAAAAACTGACTTAATTTGGTCAACTTTAAAGGTGATTTCCTCAATATTTTGATTTTTTTTGCACCCTCAGATGCCAGATTTTCAAACTGTTATAATTCAGACAAATATTCTCCTATCCTAACAGACATCAATCAAAAAGCTTATTTATTCAGCTTTCAGATGATGTACAAATCTCATTTTCAGCAACCAACACAATTCTACATAAAAATCTTAGCAAGTCAGTTCATAACTTCCATTTTAGGTGCAATTTCCATAATGACCACTAGAATGAATCCTTTCTCTAAATATAGAGAATATACAAAGAACGACATGCTTAGGTTTTAAATGGCATGAAAATTTTCTGAATTTCTCAGTGTTGCTCATCAAATATTTTACATAACACCTTCAAGCAGAGGAATATGCACATAGACCTTATTTGAATTTTTAAATATTTTCATATTACCTTCCGGCTAGTAATAGCTCCACATCGTGACATGAGAACCTTCAATGCTAGGCCTATATATTAAGCTCCCGTTTTAAAAATTAAATGAATGAGCAGTGACCCTTCAATGGTTACCTCAGACTGAAAATATGGGTCTGTTGTGTGAGGTCGCTCTCCTTACACTCCTGTTCTGTTTTTGTCTCTGATGACTATAACAGAGGGGGGATCCTCATTGTGCAGCCAGCAGATGCTTAATGATGTCATCCTGACATGGTCTTGGCCCTGCATATCAGGCATGTGGTAATATGCAGTACTAGCCACAACTGTTTTCATGAGTATGGAAACACAGTGTCAACTCACCCTTTACTGTTCTGACTTACGGTTGGCAAGCAGATTACGGAGAGGAAACATATTAAATGTCAGTCTAGGATGTGTTTAGCAGACAGTGTGGTGCTTGATATTCAACAGTTCCAGTCTGAAGAGAAACGTGTTAAAATATTAATAATGCACATACGTTATTTAATGCAGACACTGTGTTTAGTATAGATACATTTGTCTAATTAGTTTAAGAATGGGACAGTTTCTTGTTTTCATGTTTCAAGTGAACATATCTCATTCTTCACACGAAGGAAATTTTAATGGAAATACGGCTAAAATAGCATATTTACCTTTTTCTTGGCTCTGGCTTCCGGTCTCATCATCGTCCAACCTTCAAGCTGTTAAAAACAGCTCGTTTTGCTGCTTGATATTGCAAATTGGTGTGTTTTACCATATGTATTACTTTATGAGCACACTGGTTTGTAGTGCACAGTTTTACCGTTCACTGCATGTTGTTATTAAGTTGGCTTGAGAAAGCCAACTTACTGATCTACTATTTAAGAATATTATTATTCTTCTTCTTCTGAGCCAAATTTCGGTATCTATCTCCTCCTAGAGCTTTCAAGCTAGAACCACCAAACTCGGCCCAGACCTTCAGACTGGTCTGACTCGGTGTGCTGTATCTTTTCAGACTGATCCGGTTTACGGTTTTCGTAAACCAGACTATCAAACCCACCAAAAATCCCATAGACTTACATTGACGGAATGTTCAAATGAGCCAACACTCTTCAAACTCCAACTGAAAAAATTCAAATCTAAACTCCCAGAATCCTTTGAGGCTCAATCAAGCTTCCCTTCTATGTACTATTTATAATCCATTTAGACTCATTTAAGCTTCCACTCTAATATTTCTAATCTATCTAGCTATCTAAATCATGCTAGCAACATCCTAGTAACATGCTAACTGTGTTAGCAACATGCTAATCATGTTAGAAACATGCTAGTAACATGCTAATCATGTTAGAAACATGCTAGTAACATGCTAATCATGTTAGAAACATGCTAACAACATGCTAATCATGTTAGCAACATGCTAGTAACTTGGTAATAATGCTAGCAACATGCTAGTAACATGCTGTGTTAGCAACATGCTAGTAACATGCTAACTGTGTTAGCAACATGCTAATCATGTTTGAAACATGCTAGTAACATGCTAATCATGTTAGAAGCATGCTAACAACATGCTAATCATGTTAGCAACATGCTAGTAACTTGTTAATCATGCTAACAACATGCTAGTAACTTGGTAATAATGTTAACAACATGCTAGTAACATGCTAACTGTGTTAGCAACATGCTGATCACGTTAGAAACATGGTAGTAACATGTTAATCATGTTAGCAACATGATAGTAACATGCTAATCATGTTAGCAACATGCTAGTAACATGCTAATCATGTTAAAAACATGCTAGTAAAATGCTAATCATGCTAGCAACATGATAGTAACATGCTAATCATGTTAGAAACATGCTAACAACATGCTAATCATGTTAGCAACATGCTATTAACTTGTTAATCATGCTAGCAACATGCTAGTAACTTGTAATAATGCTAGCAACATGCTAGCAACATGTTAACTGTGTTAACAACATGCTGATCACGTTAGGAACATGGTAGTAACATGCTAATCATGTTAGCAACATGCTAGTAACATGCTAATTATGTTAGAAACATGCTAGTAACTTGTTAATCATGCCAGCAACATGTTAGTTACATGCTAATCATACTGGAAAAATGCTAACAACATGCTAGTAACATGCTAATCATGGTAACAACATGCTAATCACGTTAGAAACATGTTAACATAATGCTAGTAACATGCTAATCATGTTAGAAACATGCTAACAACATGCTAATCATGTTAGCAACATGCTAGTAACTTGGTAGTAATGCTAGCAACATGCTAGTAACATGTTAACTGTGTTAGCAACATGCTAATCATGTTAGAAACATGCTAGTAACATGCTAATCATGTTAGAAGCATGCTAACAACATGTTAATCATGTTAGCAACATGCAAGTAACTTGGTAATAATGCTAGCAACATGCTAGTAACATGTTGTGTTAGCAACATGCTAGTAACATGCTAACTGTGTTAGCAACATGCTGATCACGTTAGAAACATGCTAGTAACATGCTAATCATGTTAGCAACATGATAGTAACATGCTAATCATGTTAAAAACATGCTAGTAACATGCTAATCATGCTAGCAACATGATAGTAACATGCTAATCATGTTAGAAACATGCTAACAACATGCTAATCATGTTAGCAACATGCTATTAACTTGTTAATCATGCTAGCAACAAACATGCTAGTAACTTGTAATAATGCTAGCAACATGCTAGCAACATGTTAACTGTGTTAACAAAGTGCTGATCACGTTAGAAACATGCTAGTAACATGCTAATCATGTTAGCAACATGCTAGTAACATGCTAATTATGTTAGAAACATGCTAGTAACTTGTTAATCATGCTAGCAACATGCTAGTTACATGCTTATCATACTGGAAAAATGCTAACAACATGCTAGTAACATGCTAATCATGGTAGCAACATGCTAATCACGTTAGAAACATGTTAACATAATGCTAGTAACATGCTATTCATGTTAGCAACATGCTAGTAACATGCTAATCATGTTAGCAACATGCTAATTATGTTAGAAACATGCTAGTAACTTGTTAATCATGCTAGCAACATGCTAGTAACATGTTAATAACATGCTAGTAACATGCTAACAACATGCTAGTAACTTGGTAATAATGCTAGCAACATGCTAGTTACATGCTAATCATACTGGAAAAATGCTAACAACATGCTAGTAACATGCTAATCATGGTAGCAACATGCTAATCACGTTAGAAACATGTTAACAATGCTAGTAACATGCTAATCGTGGTAGCAACATGCTAGTAACATGCTAATCATGTTAGAAACATGCTACCAACATGCTAATCATGCTACCAACATGCTAGTAACTTGCTAATCATGCTAGCAACATGCTAGTAACATGCTAATCATGACAGAAAAATGCTAGCAACATGCTAGTAACATGCTAATCATGCTAACAACATGCTAGTATCTTGGTAATCATGTTAGCAACGTGCTAGTTGCATGCTAATCATACTAGAAACATGTTAATAACATGCTAATCATGCTACCAACATGCTAGTAACTTGCTAATCATGCTAATCTTGATAGAAAAATGCTAGCAACGTGCTAGTAACATGCTAATCATGCTAACAACATGCTAGTAACTTGGTAATCATGTTAGCAACATGCTAGTTACATGCTAATCATATTAGAAACATGCTAACAACATGCTAGTAACTTGGTAATCATGCTAGCAACATGCTAGTTACATGCTATACTAGAAACATGCTAGTAACTTGCTAGCAACATGCCAATCATGTTAACAACATTGTAATTAGCCTATAAAAATATAAGCAACAAGCTAATCATGTTAAAACATGTTAAATCATGTAAGCAATGTGTTAAATCATGCTAGCTGCTTTCATACTTTTACAACTGCTTCAAACTTTCAGGCTAGGCTTTCTCAAGCCAACTTAAAGTTTGTTCTCAAACTTTACTCATCTAGTTTTTCTTGTTATTTTCCAATAGCGGATAATGAACCGGAAGTCTCACTCATAGATTTCCGCGTTTTACGTTGAAATATATTCACTTAGTTTTAAATGTTTGGATTAAACGATTTTTATTACTTTAAACTTTATTTTACAGTGACCTTGTTACATGTATTTACTATATAACAGTAAATTATCCATAATTACACGCAAATAACCCAACCAAGCTCATGTTAATTAATATTATTCAGTACTTAAATGTATAATTACCCCGTAACAATTAAGGGCACTTTAAATGAAGTGCAAACGTAATTAGTTATAATTGCATGTGCTATACAGCTAACAAGGACTATTGTCTAAAGTAGACCTATTACCAGTTTAACTTGTCGGAGTGAATTGTTCATTTCTAGGTCGCGTTTACTTCCTCATTTACGGTAGTGAACTTCTGCGCTCCGCTCGCTGTCATGCAGGTGGAATTCAGTCCAGCCGTGTGATTCAAGCACATCAGGACAGACATTCAGTTTGAAGAGAGCTCCTCTCCAAGCCTGACTTCATATCCGACCATCACATCCACATTTTACCTCATCACAGTCATGGCATCATCAGCACAGCCGAGGAGTTTGAACAGCACGCAGATCGGACACATTTAAACGACGAATCTTCAGAGAGACTCGCATCATGCTCAGGTGGTCTGTCTTTCCCACTGAAGGAGATCATACAGGCTGCATTTGGGAAAGAAAACAGTCGTGTGAATGTTTAGAATATTAATCAGGTATGTCACTCTCGTATGTGATGATGCATGCAGCTCAGTTGACGCATGACGTTTTTTTTTTTTTTTGGGGGATCAGACATAAACGGATTTCAGCAACAATACTGAATGGTTGTCATATGTTTACAAATATTTACATTGTTGTTGCGTAAGATGAGTTTTTTTAGGCATAATACTGTATTTCAGTGGGTTGCTAGTCATAACTTAGTCAGGGAGCTACGTTTTTTTTTAAGCCAGAGCAATAGTCAAGCATTTCCTTATTGCTTTTTTTCCACCCTGTTTACTTTTAGATCCTTTTTATAATCATGGAGGAGAGCAATACCTGTGAATCAGTCCCTGATTTAAAGGATCTGGAGTTGAAAGTGGGAAGAAAGACCCCGGAGGGGCTCCTGAGGTGGATGAGAGAGGAGCACAAAATGATCTCTCATCATCAGACAGACAATAATGAGACCGAGAAGAAGGGCCTGGATGAGAAGATCCGAAAACTTAAAACGGAGATGGTAAGAGGCAGTTCTACATCTTTATACTGTCAAATTTATTATTGACTAGTAAACTGTATTTAATAACCTCAACCACATTTATACTTACATATACTATGTGCTAGTTTTATAAATGTGTGTGAATGCTTTTTCATTGCAGATATACTATGTGGTGAGTTTATTTTCTCCTTTTTTATGAAACATAAAGCCTCTGGCTTTTTTGATTCCTTGTTTTTTTGTCACATATCCATAAAAAAAATCCAGTGTAAAGCTTTTCTATACTGAGTATGATTGTATCTTTTCATAACATAACTCCCAAGAAGAAGCCTGCAGCATTGTTGTTGTTTTCTCATTTTGAAGGGTCCCAACCCACATTCCACAAACCTAATCATCCAGAAGCAAAAGAATTTCGCAAAGCATTGCCAAACAGTAAATAGTGTGTTGAAACATGACCCCAAAACTGTCATGGAGGCAGAATGTTTTTAATGAACGGATGAATTGCTTGTGACCACATATCTGCGATGATACTAAAGGAGTGGCTTGAGTGGCAGTAAAAGATTTGCTGCTGTTTTCACTGTTCCATGCTTCATACTGTAAGTTCAAACTCTTGGGGCCGATACGCCCTCGGTTGTATAAAGAATTGTTGTAGTTAGGGAAATGAGCTTGTTTCCCTGTGGAATGCAGAGCCATTAAGCAAATGGACCCTGATGTTGTTGCTATGGTGCTCTTTACTGAGTGGGAGACTTTGTAAAAGGCCCCAAAGCTGTCATGGATTATGCTACAGCCAGTCGCATTTCTGATTTTTGGAAGGAAGTGTTATTAATTTGCTGTGGATACCTCTGATCACATGTCAGTGGTAGTGGCGTCAGCCAGTATGTGTGTAGACAAGCCTTTGTGGTTTCAGATGAAAAGGTGAAGGGTGCTAAAAGCAATGACTTGACATTTATGTGTCGATTATCGGTATCCTTTGGCAAACTGTAGTTCAACAAACGTAATTGTACTCTGTGTAAAACATCTAAAACTAAACTTTACATAAGGTTTACAGGCGACAACTGAAATGCAAATGAGAAGGTTTTCAAACTGGGGATTGCAAAGTGATCCACAGAAATTATCTCATGACAAAAACGTACCTGTGGGAACTTTTTCACAAGTTGCAAAATACATACCAATAAACACATATCACTGCAGTTTCCAAGAGAAATGAACACTAGAGGTAGTAAAACAGCAAGCACTTTTAAGTGTTTTTGATAAGCAGTTATTAAGTTATATCTCCATATGTTTTGCTTTCTGGACGAAACATGCTTGCTTGGTAGCTTATCTGGCACAGAACTAGATTTAGGATACGGAATCCTTGGGTACGAATACTGTGAAAAACATGGCTCACGATAAAAGAGCTGCAAGATGAGAGATCAAAAAACAAGCTAAAACGGCATGCTTGTGATTGCGTTTTTTTTAAGTCACATTCGCCTTTGTTCATAGTATCGGGTAGGTGTAGTGCGGATGGTACGTTATTAAAGCGTAGCGTTAGAATTAAAGCGCCACTCAAAGGACATTTCAAGTCAGAACTGCGGTGACACAAAAAACCAACATCACATAATATGTATGATATGTACATTCATCTGTTCTGGGGGAAAAAAACGAACACACTTTTATCGCCACTCAGTGGACATTTCACATTGAATATGTCACGAAAAGTACATGACGGTACGCATTTTGCGTCTTGCAAAAAAGTTCCCACAGGTATGTTTTCGTCATGTGATTAGATTGAAATTATCTTACAAAAACAATTTTTTTGGGGTATGCTAACTTTTGATATTAATAAAATATAATTAACACAATTTAGCACATGCACTAAGCTTTACAATATTATGATTTCAATCTAATTTCTAAAATACTTTTTTTTTATTCTGAAGATTTTCTTTTTATTATTACTATTTTCAATATTATATACATTACCGTTTAAATATCTGGTGTCATTTTCTTTTAAGAAATGAATATTTTTATTCAAAGATGCTGTTCTGGCCTTTTGTCTCTGGGCTTTGTCTGGAACGCACTTCATTCCAAGAAATGTTTATTCATCAATCTTGTTTATTTGATAGATAATTTACCAACAAAAAATATATTAAAATTAAGATACAAATTACACCAAACAAAACAAAAACAAAACGTATGAAGTGGTCAAAAAAGTATATCTGTCCCACTCCATTTCTTCCAGCGTACTGCCGTCCAAATTTTCATGCCTTTATGACACTTACAATTTTCTTTCTTGATTAACAAATTGAACTTAAACCAAACACAAACAAATAATATTTAAACATAAATAATATAAAATAAAAACGCTTTCTTAAATGGCTACAACAGATGCATTAATTTAATTAATTTAATTTAAAGATATTTTTCAAAGAAATCTAATTCAAACAAATGCTTTAAATCGTAATAATATGATTTTTACTGTATTTTTAAACGACAACATAAAAAAAATGCAGGTTTGCTGATCATTTTCTGATCTTAAAGATTAAAAAACATTTTGCCGACCCCACATTTTGAATGTATTTATTCTATTGACAGCCCTGTTTTTTAACAGTTAGAAATACAAACTAAATATGCCTAATATTTTTGTGCAATATCTTAAACACATGTCTTCATATCTATAGCTACTTTTATACATTTGGAAAGGAATCCCTCATAAGGGGATCATCATATTACGGTCCATGGCATCAAAAAAAAAAAAAAGTGAAAATCCTTGGCAATAATAGTTCAAATTCATGGCGGTTACACACTGGCTAATGGTTTTCAGGTAATTTCACAACGTAGCACTTGCTTCTAGAGTAGATGGGGTGTTAGATAATTGATTTAATGCTTTACTGTCCTCCTGATGCCATTTCACACTGTTCCCAAATAGTCATGATCTACAGCAAGCCAACTGTCACTGAACCTTAACCTTACACTGTGGCATTGTGACCTGGCCTGCTGCAGTCTTGAGACATACACACACACACACACACACACACACGTTCCATTCATTCACACATCAGTGTAGTGTGAGAAAGTGTAGAGAAAAAATATGTACAGACTTGCATGTCATTACAAAAATAATTATCCCCATTGACTTTAAAAGACTGGAAGTAATTGGGAAATCAAACAGCTTGTTATTTATGTCACCTGTGATCTGCATGAAGATAAAGAGAGAGATGTGTCCTTAATGACTTTGAGCATCTTGGCCCCCGGTGAATGCAACTCTCTCTCCCTGCCTGACACACAGATGGGAAACACAGGGGATGGTGTGCTGACAGATGGAGGAAAGGGAGATGACTCTTCCAGTCTGATAGAACGAGAGGACAGGGGAAACGAGGGAGGGAGAAAGAGAGAAGCAGTAGGGGTGAAAGGGAGAGTGGGAGGATGTAGAGGTTAGGAAGGAATGCAGAGATAGAGAGCATGTGTCTGTTTCAGAGAATTGATATATTTGAATATAAGAGATGCTGTCAATCCTGTCAGTGTCGCTGCATGTCAAAAGGAGGAAAAAACGGCTGCAGTTAAAAGAGTACAGAACAAGTGTAAACTGTGATGCCTTAGAAAGTGTTACGTTTCATTATGCACATATACATATGGTACTCTTGTGAATGTGCGGCAGAGACACAAAAGAGAAATTGTTGAATAAAGTCATTTTTTTGTTTTCTTTGGGCATAAAAATCATTCTGGTAGCTTTATAATATTAAGGTTGAACCACTGATGTCACATGGACTATTTTAATGACCTTACTACTTTTCTGGGCCTTGAACGTGGTAGTTGCACTGCTGTCTGTGCAGGGTCAGAAAGCTCTCCGATTTCATCAAAAATACCTTAATTTGTGTTTTAAAGATGAACAAATGTCTTATGGGTTTAGAAACTAAATGTGATTATGTAGCTCACTGTTGTCTACCACCTTGGCAGATTTTGCAGTTGTAAAAAGTCTGGGAGTGTTTTCTTCAGTGTTTATACAGCTGCCTTAAGTTTTTAATCATCCAAAACCACTTAGCTACATTCAAAATGATTAGCCTCTGAGACAGAAAACACAACTATCTGAAAACTACAGGACACTGTTGTCTCTGCAGAGGTGCATCAATACAATAAAATATAATAAAAAAAAAATAATAATAACATATGTGACCCAGGACCACAAAACCATAAGGGTCAATTTTTTGAAAATTAAGATTTATACATTATTTGAAAGCTGAATGAATAAGCTTGTTATGATAGGACAATATTTGGAAGGATACAACTATTTGAAAATCTGGAATCTGAGGGTGTAAAAAACAAAAAAAACAAAACAAAAATCAAAATACTGAGAAAAATCGCCTTTAAAGTTGTCCAAATGAAGTTCTTAGCAATGCATATTAAGCTTTGATATATTTACGGTAGGAAATTAACTAAATATCTTTTTGGAACATGATATTTACTTAATATCCTAATGATTTTTGGCATAAAAGAAAAAATGATCATTTTGACTACAATGTATTTTTGGCTATTGCTGCAAATATACCCATGCTACTTAAGACTAGTTTTGTGGTCCAGGGTCACATCTGAATATCTGGTGCATTTTTATCCCCTGCTCTTTTAATTTGTAACCCTGACTGTGAAACAAGTACCATAAGCATAGTCAATATGACTATCCATATGATAGATAATGTGTAATAATGACAAGTTTGAATACAGACAACTTTTCTGTACTTGAACAAAATCAGCATAGTTTTTGGGTGAACTTTAACTGATTTGTTAGAAATGATTGGTAGTTTGTCTAATTTTTATTCATCTGCTTTACTTACTACAGCATTTCACAATGGAATGGCCAAAAATGGCAATGTCAACATTCTTCACATACCTGAGTGTTTGCTTAAAAGCCTCCTCATCTTTGAAGGGCTTTTTCATAATCAAGAAAATGTGCATCGTTGCAAAAGTCAACTGAATGCTGCTGCATAATGTGATAATATATCTGTGCCTATTGAAACTCTACTACGGAATAATAATATATTTATTTTAACACACACACACAGTTATGTGGTGTGGTGTGATACTTAACAGAGCAGGACACCACAGCATGGAAAATGAGCTGTCCAGAATTCCAGGGATTAGAACTCAAGATGTATGAGCTATGGTTTTAAGGAGTGGGAAAATGGAATTCTTCTGGCTTTGAGAATCTCCAGTGTGAGCCTCAGACACTGTGGAATGTTTTCCCCAAGGAGAGTCTGTGGGTCACTGTGTGGCTCGTGTGGAAGAATGGAAGCTGTTTTCAGTAACAGTGCACTGGATTGCAATGGGTTACAATGACATTGTTTTCATTTATTTGGTCTATTTTAAGAAACAGTCTGATAATAATGTCTGATAATTCAGTCATTATTTGCTCATTCTCATGTCATTCCAAACCTGAAATGGCTTTCTTTGTGGAAAACCAGGGTATGTTTTGAAGAATCTGGAGCTTTCGAGTACTGAAAATATTGTCAGTGAATAATGATAGTAACAGCTATCATTTTGGTTTTCAAAGATATTGGACAACATGTGTAATACTTTTATGGCACGTTTGTGTCCTTTTCAAAGCTTGAAAGCTCCAGTCAGTTGTCAACAAACAACCATGTATTCAGCAAGGATGCATTAAATTGATTGAAAGTGACATTAAAGGATTAGTTCACTTCCAGAATAAAAATTTCCTGATAATTTTCTCACCCCTTAGTCATCCAAAATGTTCATGTCCTCCTTCAGTCAAAAAAGTAATTAAGGTTTTTTGAGAAAAACATTCCAGGATTTTTCTCCATGTAGTGGACTTCAATGGGAGCCAATGGGTTAAAAGTCCAAATTGCAGTTTCAGTGCAGCTTCAAAGGGCTCTACACAATCCCATCTGAGAAATAAGGGTCTTGCGTAGCATCATTTTCTAAAAAAAAAAAGTAAAAAAGTACATATTGATATACTTTTAACCACAAATGCTCATCTTGCACTAGCTCTGCAACGCACATCTCTGACTTCACACATTACATGATCACATTGGAAAGGTCACGTACGGTTAGATTTTCGTTTGTGTGCTTTGGTTCAAAAAGTCCATCTCATTTTCTCCTCCAACTTCAAAATCGTCCATCATCGTTGTCTTTCATTTTTGTGTAAAGGGCATTTGACTTTCTTTGCACGTCCGTAAAGTCGAGCTAGTGCAAGGCAAGCATTTGTGGTTAATAAGTATATACATTTTAATTTTTTTTTAGAGAATGGCAGATCGTTTTGCTAGATAAGACCCTTATTCCTCGGCTGGGATCGTGTAGAGACCTTTGAAGCTGCATTGAAGCAGTTTGGACTTTTGACCTGTTGGCTAACATTGAAGTTGATTGAAAAATCCTGGAATGTTTTCCTCAAAAACCTTAATTTCTTTTCAATTGAAGAAAGAAAGACATGAACATTTTGGATTAAATGGGGGTGAGTAAATTATCAGGAATTTTTTATTCTCACAGTGAACTAATTCTTTAAAGAAACTTGTAATGATACGAACATTTTTTGAACTTTATATTCAAAGAATCCAGAATAAGTATCAAGGTTTTCACAAAAAAATATTAAGCAGCACATAAGAAATATAAGAAGTATAATAAGAAATTTTCCTTGAGCACCAAATCAGCATATTAGAATGATTTCTGAAAGATCATGTGACACTGAAGATTGGAGTAATGATGCTGAAAATTCAGCTTTGCGACTACTGTGATACATTTTAAAATAAGAAAACAGTTATTTTAAATTGTAATAATATTTCACAGTATTTTTGTTTAAATAAATGCAGTCTAGGTGAATATAAGAAACCAAACTTTGAACAGTAGTGCATGTTTAATTCATCAAGTTCTTAATGAATATATATCCAGACAGATTGGAGTTGGGCACAGCCAGATCAGCGCTCACCACATCAGTGCTGAGACGGGGAGAATATTTACGAGTGTGTTCATTAGTCTCAGCAACTCAGACCGAGGTGCCGACATGAACCCAACCCAACCCACGCCAGAGCAGAGCCGTTACAATCTGTTCTCTGAATCTTTCCCTATGTATTTACATTTTCCTTATTTACTGTAAAAATGCTTGTTTGTCTTTGCCTTCTAAATTTGGCTTTATTTCCCCTCCCCCTTCGCTGCTTCATTTGTTCTTTTTGTATCCCACGCTCCCCTTTACCGAAATGTTCTCTTATGGTTTTTTGTACTGTAATTAGTGTGGTTGACGTCAGCTGTGCACTATGGCCTTTAAATTACACAGAAGCCTGGATATATAGGATAAGACTATGCTGTCCATTTATGGCAGTGCACTTAAACTGTTTTATCTCATCCTGTTCTCAAGCTGATCCTGAATCCATTGGCATTTAGCACATGAATACACATTTAGACAACATCCTTTTGACCACAATATGCGTCAGAAAGTTAATTACATTAAAAATGAAATATCTGTAATTTTATCGCCATCATGTTGTTCCAAACCAGTATGAGTTTCCTTGTTTTTTCCTGTAGAACACAAAAGTTAGGCAAGGCAGAATCAGCCTCAGTCATCATTCACTTTAACTGTATGGAAAAACGATGCAGTGAAAATGAATGGTGACTGAGACTGGCAGTTTCCAATGTGTTCCACAGAATTTCTCATTTCTCATCTCATTTGGGTCAGGAACGAATTGAGGGTAAGTAAATGATGACAGAATTTTCCTTTTGGGGTGAACTGTTTCTTTAAGAAGCACTGTGTGACCGTAGCTGATGGGGTGCAGACAGGGCAGTATCCGTCAGGGATTGTGGGAGCCAAAGTACTGTGGCTTTCAGAGGAAGCACTGACTATTTGATGAGCACCGTTTTATGGGCTGGAGAGCCGTTCAGTCAGTCAGAAGAGGTCAGGACTTTGTGTATCATATTACATGTGCTAAATGTCTAACTTCCTGACAAAAATGCTTTGCTGCTGCCAAATTAGGCTTCATAACATACTTCTAAAGGAATGTTTGACAGATATACCTCATAAAATAAGAATACATTCCAAAAGCAGGATCTAATGATGGTGGAAGGACCTAATATATTGCTTTAAGTCAAAAGACCAACTAAAGAATCAATAGCATCCATTTTTACTTTCCATTTATTTGACCACAAGAAGCTGAGAGGATGCTAATAATGTGAATGTTGACAATCTATGTGTCTGTCTGTCTGTCTATAGAGCTATATTAATCATTTAGGTTCATGGTTACTTAATTTACTCATTTTTGACTCAAACACAAGCCCTCAGAAGTTCAGTTATTCTGTTGCTAAGGTTTTACTTTTATTTAGACATCAAGTTTAGATGTGTCAGATGAAAATTGCTTAGGCTATTTGCTGCGGGAAATAGGAAGAGAAGAGTGCTTCACAGGAATGGATATTGTCAGGAAGATCTATAAATCTCAACAGCATTTACAGTAATGGACCTCTGGCTCTGCAGTCAGCACGGGACTCCAGTCTTGCTTGTGAACCCGAGACTTACTACAACAATCAGCAATAATCAGAGCACATTTAGAGCATTTATTAATGTTGTCAAACTTCCTAAATACAAAAAAAACACCATAAAGTGGACTATACTACACTGCACTATATTCTAAGTCTTTTAGAGTCATCCAATAGATTAGTGTAAGGAACAGGCCTAAAGCACATCAAATCTCATTCACATTATTTGAATATGCACATATTTAAATTGGGCAGATGGAAACATTTTAATACATGCAAATGTGCATGAGATGACAGAATTTCCATTTTTGGTTGACGTCAATAGCCTTGTGGGCAGTGCTCTGAACATACAGCGCCATTACGCTACAGCCATCCTGAGTTTGAATCGCGGGTCAAGGACCTTTCCTGATCCCGCCCACCTCTCTCTCTCCCACTTAGATTCCTGTCAGCTCTTACAATGTCCTATCAAAAAAAAAGCAAAAAAATGCATCTAAAATTTCCATTTTTGGGTGTACTATTCCTTTCGTTTTAAAACACATAACTTTTGCTACGGTTACACCTGTCGTTTGCTCTACTCCGGCGTTGTCGACCCTCAAAAACTGAGACTGTTGAAAACTGTGTTTCAGTGTAAACGGACCAAAATATAGACTTTTGAAAATGATGGCGTGGCTGCTCACATTCTCTCGGTGTATCCTTGACGAATGTGTAAACAATAACATCATGCTCATTGCTGTACCCATAGATCTGTATAGGTAGATTCATCATTCAACCACTCCAAGCACGTAGTCCTCCATCTAAATAATAGGGCATCTACTTATACATATCTATGGCTGTACCTGCATGAATGGTCATGTGACATGCGTTTTCGGTTGTGTAGTGTAGACAGAGATCGTTTCTGAAATGCAGTGAAAACGCTAGTGTAGATGAGGATCGTTTTCATTTTAAAACACCATTTTAAAATGAAAACGCACTAGTGTAAACAGGACCTCAAGCAAGCCTGGTGTGTTTGTGTTTGGCTCTCTAGCCTGTGGAAATGCAAATTGGTTCTTAGAAGGCTCGCCAGTTGAACCAACTCCGAACCGGCAATAGCACTAGCTCTGACCTAGCACCCAGTTCCTGCTAGTGGAAAATTGTCCTCAGAGAACCTTTCAGGTTCTTCAAAGAACTATGTTTTTCTTATTGCAAAAAATATTTTAATAATCTAAAGCCTCTTCCACTATGAAGAACCTTTTGTGCAATAGGTGTACTGTACTGGTGTACAGCAGGAAGCACTATTACACATCTGCTCAAAGAGTATTGAATGTCTGGATCAAAACACGGTGACAAAGAAGCAGAAACAAGTGATCAGATGTGTAAGCAGATGCATATGTAATATATCGCAATAATCAAACCTTAATCATTAAGCAAATCAAAACACAACGTAACACCGTGTCTACACTGGATGCAACAGTTGTTGCACCATGCCGCAACAGCTAAAGTCTGTCTACACTGGACGTGACAAAGCGATAGTTGCAAATCATTTGAGCTTTGTGTGAGTAGGTCATAAATAGAACACAGCAGCAGTTTACTGTCAGGGATTTGTCGTGTCATGTCGCGTCGCGTTGTGCCGTGCTGCTTCCAGTGTAGACAGCATCATTGATTGTAATGGGTTCTACTGCATTTTGTTGCGTCATGCCGCTCGTGTTTGGTGTATACACCATGTCACTGATTGAAATGTCGATCATGCGGTGTGAAAGCACCAAAAAGCATGAACTTCCACCTGTAGTTCTAGGAACTACGAAAAGGTTCCTCCAGTGCGAAAGTCCTTATATTCATACAACAAAATATTATGAGGGCCATTAAAAGTTTGTGAAAATGATAAAAAAATACTGGCAGTGGTTGGCAACCTTTTTTGAAATAGCTGGCTGGGAAAGAGTTAAAGGTTCTTCATGGAACCATAGATTCCAATGAAGATCTCTTATTTTAAAAAGTGTAGAATGTACTTTCATTTAACTATGTGTGATTGTTGAAAAATCTCTTGATGTTCATGTGTATTTCCTCTACGCAGGCTCATCTACGAGCAGCAGATGTCAAGATCTTGAACCAGTTACTAGCACTTCACGAGGGCATTGAGGCAGTGAAATGGCTCCTGGAAGAGCGTGGTGCGCTCACCAGCCGCTGCAGCAGCCTGACCAGCAGCCAGTACAGCTTAGGGGAGGGTCCTGACACCTCCTGGAGGGGCAGCTGGAGCAGTCTGCAGGACCCTCATGACAAGCTGGACAACATTTCCATTGGCAGCTATCTGGACACATTAGCTGATGACCTGGATGAGTACTGCCCCTCCAGTGGGACTGAATCAATACTCTGTGCCACCCCTATGGGGACAGAAGGCTCCAGAGGTACTGGAGGAGGAGTGGGAAATTCCACTGGATCTGGAACCAGATCTCCACAAGTCAAGTCCGAAGCCCCTAAAGAAGAAGCTCAGGTTTGGAGTAAAGCACAGTCCAACAAGCCCAATGGAATCCTGGACAAAGCAGTGAAGCAAATGGTCAGACCAGATTCGCCCAGAGCTTGTCTCGCTGAGAAGCTGGGGAAGAATCTAAGCCCTAAAATGAAACCCTACAAGAATGGCAAAGTTGAGTTGGAAAGCTGCAAAATGAACGGCAAAGTTCAACTAGAGTATGACGCACACTGGCGTTGGGTGCAGTCGCAGGATGATGTGACTTTTTTGTGAAAATATGCACGATCAAGCCAAAGGTGTTGATGGAAGACTGCTCTGGTTTAATATTCACCACTGAGCTTTTGTTTGCAGACTTTGATCTTTGATTAATTTGAGGCCAGCTTCTCAGTTCTTCTGAAGTGACAGAGGTGAAGAGGTCAGCAACGGGAAAGAATCAATAATGGAAAGAAGCTTAGACCTGTGGGGGGGTCATAGTTTAAAAATCTTGAATTAATGACGTTACACTCTTTGTTAGGTTGTGTAGATGTTTATGGACGCATGTTTCAAATTCGCATTTCATGAGATCTTTTCTGTAATGGCGTCTATTGATTCAGCACAACTATTTAAGTCAGTAATTCAGGACTTTATTAAATAAGTCAGTACATTAAGTAAGGGATAATGTACATCCAGCTGGTTATAATCACAGAATAAAGCCCGACAGAGTCATCAGCAGTTGTATAAGACTGAAGGGCTTTATTTTGCAATAACAACCAGCTGGATGTACATTATCCTGCTTATTACACGGCTATTTGTCACAAAACTAAATAATCAGACATGGAATATTGATTTGAGAGTAAATATATTCGAACACAATACTTTTGTGAAAAAAACAGTTGCTAGTTTAAACCAGATGGCATAATTATGGCAATAAAAGATTTAAAATGAAACTGTTTTAAAATCTTACCGGTTTGTTAGTTATTTTACAATGTATTACAGTCATCCCAAAATGGCAACAGCTGCAATTGTATAAAAACGGGTCCCCACGATACCAGAATGACATAATTAAATCATTCTACATAGAATATTGAGTTATTATTAAGTATTTTATTAGCCAACCAAACGTAAAGCTTCTACAAAGAAAAAAAAAATTCTTAGCAAGCAAATAGCACCGACTGCAGTTACCCAGATGAGCCTGTGTTATTAGTTTTTAGCAGCTTTTATTGGGGAATAACATACCTCAGAATGTGGTGACTGACCAATCAAGTATTCTGTGTAGCCGTGTAACAAGTAAGGGATAATGTACATCCAGCCGGTTGTTAATCACAGAATAAAGCCTGAAAGGCTTATCAGCAGTAAGTTGTTGAATAAGACTGAAGGGCTTTATTTTGTAATAACCAGCTGGATGTACATCATCACACTTATTACACGGCTGCTTGCCACAAAAGTAAATAATTAGACACGAAACATTGATCCGTTCAAATATTTGAATGCAAAGCTTCCGTGAAGAAAGCAGTTAGCCAACCAAACACAAAGCTTCCACAAAAGAAAAATGTTCTTAGCAAGAGAATAGCGCCGACTGCAGTTACCCGGATGAGCCTGTGTTATTAGTTTTTACCAGTTGCTATCGGGGAATAACATACCTCGGAATGTGATGACTGACCAATCAGAATCGAGTATTCTGTGTAGCCGTGTAATAATTTCATTTAAATAATGTAGTTTCAATCCTATGTGCTTATTTTAATACAGTTCTCAGAAACAGTCAAAACTTCACAATATTCATCAAGATTTTTTTTTTTAATACTACCATTCAAATGTTTGGGGTTGATCAAATGTATTGGTTTTTTTTTTAAAGAGGTCTCTTATGCTCACAAAGGCTGCATTTATTTGATCAAAATACATTAAAACAGTAATATTGTGAAATATTACAAATTAAAGTAACTGCTTTCTATTTCAATATTTTAAAGTTAATTTATTTATGTTATGGCAAAGCTGAAGTTTAATATTAATACTTAACATTTTTGTAGAAACTGTAATAATTTATTTCAGAATTCTTTGATGAATATAAAGTCAAAGTCATCAAAATAAATATGTGTGTGACCCTGGACCACAAAACCAGTCTTAAGTAACACTGGTATATTTGTAGCAACTGCCAAAAATACATTGTATGGGTCAAAATTATCGATTTTTCTTTTATGCCAAAATCATTAGGATATTAAGTAAAGTAAATATACTGTAAATATATCAAAACTTAATTTTTAATTAGTAATATGGATTGCTAAGAACTTCATTTGGACATGTTTAAAGGTGATTTTCTCAGTTTTTTGATTGTTTTGCATCCTTAGATTTCAGATTTTCCAATAGTTGTATCTCCGCCAAATATTGACCCTTTTGACTGGTTTTGTGGTCCAGGGTCATATGTAAAAAATACAACATTTATTTGAAATTTAAATCATTTGTAATATCTACCGTCACTTTTGATCAATTTAATGTGCCCTAAACAAGGTAATTGCACAAATGCTCACATTTTACATTTCCTTAATATTTTAAAGTGGACCAAAGTTTGTTTATCTAAAACAATCCAAAAGCTTGAAACCACAGCAGCTTATTTTATTAAAATCAGATTGAACAGATTTTTTTATGCTGTGCCTGACCATTTTGTTTGACCTTTCTGCTGATTACAATATGGACAAAATAAAGTGCAGCTTTTGCTCTTAAACTGTAGGGAATGTTTAAATCATGCTCCATTTTACTACCAAAGTCTTAAATCACCTCAGAGTGTGTTCCTTTGAGTTAACATCTAAAGGTCAAAGAATAAATCCATTCTGAATACCAAGCATGTTCCCATCTGTTACAATGTGACCCTGAGTCCAGAATCAGCAACACCCTTGAGTTGCCTTTGACAATTAAGTATACAATCACAATGCCATTTTTAAATATATATATATATATATATATATAAATGTTAATTTGAAAACTGCTTGTAGTTTACTCTTTGTCTGTCAGAATGCTTATGTAATCAATGCTGTATTGTCAATCTAATCAGGTAAACTGTGGGTTAGCTTTAAGTAGGATCCTGCTTTGAAGTACCAATTAATACTGGTTGTATTGGATCACTGAACTAAATGATCTTGAAAAACAGGAAATTAAGGATGTCATATAGCTTATTCCACTGCACAGATTTAATGGAGTAATACTGCTCATACAAACGCATGGAGACCAGTGGTTGTGCTGTGATCTTTGCCTTTGTGATGTCTTTTCTTATTTAAAAATTCAGCACCTAAAGTGCACTTTTAATTTAAGGTTGTTCAGATGACTAACTTTTACCAGTTAATCAAGTTCTATTTGTGGTGTAACTTTGACTAGTCACAGTGTTAGCACTGGATGTAACCCTGCATTGCCTATGTTTTGTATGCCAAAAGAACTGCATTGATGTAATATTTTTTTTGTCTAATGGAGGAACTGAAAGTACTATCAGTATTTAGCAATTTCACATATGGTGTGTTATGTAATAAAACACTGTACTGTATTTATGCATCCATGTATTTTTGTTCAGAAAAAGAGGACTAGCAGTACCTAAACTCAGAGTTTCTCTTGCCTCTAACACCCACTCTCAGTTAATAATGTCTGTGCTTCTAGGACAGGGTTTCCATGACTACTGACTACGTGTGTAACTTGTGTCCATGTCACTCAGCTGTTTGTTTAGAGTCTGGGAAGTGGAGACAGGACAAATTGCAAAAGCCACTGTGTGAAGAACTGGATTATGACAGGAATAGGTGAAGATATTGGAGTGAGATGGTGAAGATGATCAAATAGAAGGGAGCAGGTACTAAAAAAATGACAAATGGATTGGTTGGAAATAGATGAAATGAAAAATATAAATGGAAACAGCAGCGGTCCTGAATCACATGCTGAACTAGGTGAGATCAGATGGAAGGCAAACAAGTACCTTCAGTGGGATCTGAAACTTAGACCACTAGTGAAAATGCTTTGCTTAAAATTTGGGATTTTCTAATATAGTATACAGTCTGTATAAATTAAAAGCACTGAGAATGAAAAGTGGTAAAATGTACAAAATACATTTTTAATATAATATCACCTGGTGTGCTAAATAAAATGTAAATACTCGAAAAAAATTCTAGGGGTGCCAATAATTGTGGCCAAAATGCACTGGAGAAAAACATGTGAGTTTCCCCCCACTTTCAGCTGTTTACCAAAAAGATAAACGATGCAGATTTATTTTCACAGTCCTTTACCAAGGGTGCCAATATTAATGGAGACCACTGTATATACACACAGGTGCATCTCAATGAATTAGAATGTCGTGGAAAAGTTCATTTATTTCAGTAATTCAACTCAAATTGTGAAACTTGTGTATTAAATAAATTCAATGCACAAAGACTGAAGTAGTTTAAGTCTTTGGTTCTTTTAATTGTGATGATTTTGGCTGACATTTAACAAAAACCCACCAATTCACTATCTCAACAAATTTCCTGAGCCTTCAAAATGGTCTCTCAGTTTGGTTCACTAGGCTACACAATCATGGGGAAGACTGCTGATCTGACAGTTGTCCAGAAGGCAATCATTGACACCCTTCACAAGGAGGATAAGCCACAAACATTCATTGCCAAAGAAGCTGGCTGTTCACAGAGTGCTGTATCCAAGCATGTTAACAGAAAGTTGAGTGGAAGAAAAAGATGCACAACCAACCGAGAGAACCGCAGCCTTGAGAGGCTTGTCAGGCAAAATCGATTCAAGAGTTTGGGTAAACTTCACAAGGAATGGACTGAGGCTGGAGTCAAGGCATCAAGAGCCACCACACACAGACGCGTCAAGGAATTTGGCTACAGTTGTCGTATTCCTCTTGATAAGCCACTCCTGAACCACAGACAACGTCAGAGGCATCTTACCTGGGCTAAGGAGAAGAAGAAATAGACTGCTGCCCAGTGATCCAAAGTCCTCTTTTCAAATGAGAGCAAGTTTTGTATTTCATTTGGAAACCAAGGTCCTAGAGTCTGGAGGAAGGTTGGAGAAGCTCTTAGCCCAAGTTGCTTGAAGTCCGGTGTTAAGTTTCCACAGTCTGTGATGATTTGGGGTGCAATGTCACCTGCTGGTGTTGGTCCACTGTTTTTTGAAAACCAAAGTCACTGCACCCGTTTACCAAGACATTTTTAGAGCACTTCATGCTTCCTTCTGCTGGCCATCTTTAATTAAAGCAAAAGGATCCCCTACCAAGTATTGAGTACATATACAGTAAATGAACATACTTTCCAGAAGGCCAATAATTCACTAGAAATGTTTTTTTTATTGGTCTTATGAAGTATTCTAATTTGTTGAGATAGTGAATTGGTGGGTTTTGTTAAATGTGAGCCAAAAATCATCACAATTAAAAGAAACAAAGACTTAAACTACTTCAGTTTGTGTGCATTGAATTTATTTAATACACAAGTTTCACAATTTGAGTTGAATTACTGAAATAAATAAAGTTTTCCACAACGTTCTAATTTATTGAGATGCACCTGTATGTTATACATTCTGTGCAAATCTCCAGTTAATGCACATGTACATCCAAAGTAGACAAACAGACATTGCCTCAATGCCTCAGTCATTCAGCCATATTAAACATTATGTTTATCTTATTACTATTTGAGTGATCTCACGAAATGAGCAGCATGTAAGCAATAGCAAATGTTGAACGTTTAAAAAGAACCATCTTTTTCTCTGACCTTGCTAGCCTTCAGTGGCAGTTCATCTGAAAAACAAACAATCAGCTTTATACTAAACCTAACTTGTTTTAAAACCTTTGCATTGGCAATTTGGGTGGTAAATACTACATTCCTCAGCACAGCAGGATGTTAAATCAGCTAATGAGTTCCAAATGAGAGATTCTTGCTTAGTTAGCGGCTAACCCTGTGTGTTAAATGTGCTTCGTTAGTTCAGTGCAGTGTACCTAACCACACAATAAAGCATCCCTGCACCTATAAAACTTGTTTGTGTTTAAAAAAAGCTTTCTGTGTGCTAACTGACAGCATAAATCATGTACACTTGTCAAGTGTACTTCTGGTGGCTGTCTAGCCAAAAGAAAATATGAGCCCTGCCTTTTCTTGACAGTTTGATTGTTGCACAAACCCATCATTGCGCATAGTGTTATTTGCATGCAACTGCGTTTCATTCCTTGGTTTCACTATGTGTAAATGGGGCTTGAATGTGGTTTCATTATGGGTATATGGCATTTTATTTCCTAGTGCTTCAGCAAAATGGTTGGCAGGTATGTATACATTTGATGCCAAAGCCTGAGAGAGTTTTTTCCTTCAAGTTGTTGTCTGCTATTTAAATCAGAGAAATTATATAGCTGATATTTTTGCTTGGTAAAGTTGGTTGCCCTTTAGAGGAGGGCAGGAAGAGCCATATACATTATGTTTTTAAAAAGAGCTTTTTATGCTCACCTAGGCTGCATTTATTGGATCAAAAAAATATGAGTAGAAAAGCGATATGGCTGTATATCAGCACGGTTGTGATTCGGTCATAGATAATTACAGCGTGCTGAAATACAGCCATATTGCACGGCTACAAGTGTGATATTGCGTTCAAACAACAGTTTGAAGGCACACATGTAAATAAAATGGAGACAACAATGATCAAAAACCCTTGTGTGGAACTACTTTCTTCCGCCACAGATTCAAATCTCATTTTGACAGTTTAACAGCTGAGCCTAAGCCTCCGTTACTAATTTGAAAAACGTCACTTTAGAACTAGTAAGGAAGGAACAAGTTGCTTCATTAAAAGTTTGCTGTATTAAAAGCTCACTGTATTATGCAGATAGACTGAGTAAGTGTGATTACCTGCATCTGATACAGAATTCATTCTTAAGCTCAATCTCATAAAACATTAGTTTGAATATCCGCTGAGGAAAGCGATATCTTTGTCGTACTATCCTTTCATCTGTTAAGGGTGATTTCCAATGACAGCGCTGCTCAGTGCATTTGCTGGCTGCTACACGCTGTTATTGAAAGTAAAAATAACTTCCTTGTTTACAACCCTGTTTCAGTCTCTTTCAATATGAAAGTCTTTATTATTGACTCACTAATAAAACAGTCTCTTGTCGCCATCTAACGGCGAAATAACGTAACTAAAATCACCATCACTAAACACACACCATTTCTCAATACTAAATACTACTATTAAATACTACTATCATTTAAATAAAATATTCCCTGCTGAAAAAAAAAACAGCTAAAACCAGCCTAAGCTGATTGGGTGGTCTTAGCTGGTTTAAGATGGAAGTAGCTGGTTTTGGATGGTCTCCCCCCCACTGAGCACTGTACGTCCAAACGACGTCATTTCAACGTCTTTGTCGGAATATAGACATGATCTGCACGTCGGGTGGACGTCTCATGTTTGTTGGGCCAGCCTGGCTAGGCTGGTCAAGCTAGTTGTTCCAGCTGGTCCCCCACCCTGACCAGCTAAGGAAGTGGCCAAAACCCCTCTAAAAACCAGCCTGCTGACCAGTTATGACCAGCTAAGGGTGATTTTAGTTGTTTTTTTTGTTTTTGTTTTTTGGGGGAGCTTTTTTATGCCTTTATATGGATGGACAGTGTAGATCAGACAGGAAAGCATTGGGTGAAGAGAGAGAGGAGTGGGATCAGCAAAAGACCACAAGCCAGGATTCGAACTCAGGTCACCGTGAGCACAATTGCACTGTATGTCGTCGCACTAACCGCAAGGCTATTGGTGCCGACTTGTTTTTCAGCAGGATTATTTATTGTATAATAATATTTAATAAACAACAACAACAACAGCTTTCACCAGCCTAAAAGTTGCTTGGCAATTCAGTAAAAATTTCAAAGGCAGCACTCTAAGCATAAAATATATGATGAGATGCAATGAGATTTTGCTCTGGAACAAATAATAGATTAATGAGACCAAACACTGCCCGTTAGCTTCACCCAAAATGAATTATGTCTCATGTTGAACCACTATACAGACATCAGAGCCAGAAGAAATTCCAGAAGATCTGGCAGAAGTAAGGCTGCTCTCAGCAGGTTCATAAGCACCAAACGGCCACTGACACCCTGGAGCTTACATCTCCGAAAACAGCGAAGCAAATTTTCAAATAGACGTTATCTGTATTAACAAACCTTGTATTTTAAGCATAAACAACTACATTCTTGCCTAAAAACTCCTAAAACTACATTAAATATGAAAAAAAATTAAATATTAATAAAATTGTAGGGGCATCCGCCATGACACTTGCTGTGAGAAATACTGCAAGTGGGGTGATACAAACAGTGAGAGAGTTCTGTTATCACTAGAATAGTGATAAAAGGCACTCTCAGCCAATCAGATTCAAGAACCAGAAAGAACTGTTGCGTATACACAATTATATTTTTTCTTGCATTGTGGAATATAGCAAATTAATAGCATTTTATAATAGATATTTAATATAAAATATAATCTATATTTAATATTATAATATTACATGTATTGTATAAATATATTTCAAGATGACATACAAGTCTGTAGAATGTAAAAAAATGAAAAAAAAAAAAAAACTTTAGGTACTATGCTGTACTATATGTCAATAGTTCAGACCTCACCTCATGCCTCCCCACTAACACACACATACATACACATATATGCACCCAACCCATATGTACACAATTGCATAACATCTACAACTCACCCCTACCATGCATGTATAGTCTCAGTTACATAACATTCCACCTTATCCTGAAAAAGTAAAGAACTCCAGCCAGAATGACTAGCATTAACCTAAATTAATATGCCAGCCACATATACTCTAAGATGCTTTAAAGAGGCTTTTGACTTCTTTGGAGACCTTTGTAGGAATGATTTGCAGGCAATGCCAGTTGTTTTTTTGGGGGGGGGGAAAGAGGAACGTAGGAGACGATGAAAGAAACATCCTCCTCTGTTTTCCTTCACTACCTTTGATCTACTGCCTTTGCCAGTGCCTGACCACTACGGAAAGAAGGAGGTCTGTTCAGAGAGTTTTCACACATTTTCTTTGCTTGTGTTTCATTTACCTATATCCGGTGTGCCCAGAGAATTGAAGGAAATGCTTGTGGAAAACCCCGTACTATAAAAACAAACTATAAAAAAGGCCTTTAAATCAACAGCAAGGAAGCAAGATCCTATCATGCTGGGCACACATTAAATTGCCTTTCTACAATGTGCTATTGAATTAACCCAAACAAGTCTGGAGTCAGACTCAGTAGGCCTATGATTCTGAGTCACTTATGCTCATCAAGGCAACATTTATTTTATGTTTATTTGTTCTGTTTAATGCAATGATATAATGTAAAATTTATTTAATTTTATCATATTAAGCTGTATGATATCAGTATCATTACCCGGTGTATCTATAACAATAACCAGTACCTATATGTCTGCGACCAAGTGGTTACTATACTTTTTATCTGAGGTGGCAGCTGTTTGATCAACCTGCCTTCTAATAAACACTAGCAATGTTTGTGCCAGTGTGCAAAAACAAATATTCTGGTAAATACAAGAGTATTTCTCTAGATCAGAGTTCACCACTAACCACATTGGCTGTTGAAATGTCAGAGTTGGAGTACAGAGATGGTGGGATGCTGATCATATCCCAGAAATGACTGGAGGGGCCCAATGGGGTTTTAGCCACGGAACGTCAGCACTGGGGCTCCAAAGATCACAAAAATCAAGGACTGGCGGAAATGAGCACCATATGATTTGTAGATTGGGTACAAATATTGGGCCCTTGTGCACAGTGAGGACATTTTTGCTTCATTGCACAATGTGTACACAATAGATTGTTTCATACAAGTGAAAACATATTATAGATGTGGTTGAAACAACATGTAGTGTATAAAATAGATTGGGTTAAGTGTGGCATCTAATGAAACAGGGGGTGTATATTCAATAACTGTAAATGAATGAATTAATGAAACCTACCTTGAGAAATGCAGTAGAAATTGTGACAACCCAATTGCTCCTGTAGGAAAAGCAGAAAAAAAACGTTTCAGTGGTTTAAATACTCACTGATCTGTGCAGATCATGTTTTTATCTGACTCTTTCAGATGAAACCAGAGCCTGCATTTATTAGAACTGACATAGATGCATATATGCAATATTTACATCATTCATGTTATAAAACTGACATTTCTGTTAAAGAATGATTTATTTGTAAGGATTCTTATGAGAGCTTTCAGCGTTTATTCTGTGAGTGATCGCATTTGACTGTGGTGTTATTGCAGGTTTTGTGTATAATGCTCAGTTTCAGATTCCGTTTGTGTGCTCAGCCATAATTTTCGGAAAAGCAACCAAACACCAGGAAAGGTTTTGGCACCTGTAGTGTGGAGTTAAATCTTGTGATTTACAGTGGCTTTGATATCTGCCACGAAATCTCATTTTCCATTGTGGTTGTCCATTTGTGCAGCTTGGTTTGTGCAGAGTAGTTTTATCCTTGAGTCACTCTTGTTGAAAAAAAAAAAAAAGCAAGCTTATAAAAAAAAACAACAATTGCTAGGATTTTCCAGATAGAAGCTGGAAAATGAAATAAAAAAAATACGTAGAACATATCATATGAATCACTCCATCATAAAATAATGAGGTCTATTTATATATATATATATATATATATATATAGCCACAGTGGTCACTCGGAATTTTACATAAATGAATGTGCAGCAGTGTTTTACAAACTGATAGAATTATATTGCAATAAAGCTCCAGACCCGAAGGGGCTAACCAGAGCACAGAATCGCTTTAGCTAACCACATCAGACGAACACTAACACTGTAAGTCTTTCCCTGACTGTGGCCTAACCACAGTTGGCCCTCTTTCTCTGTCGTTTTGTTCTGGCCCACAAAGAAACAACCCCATCGATGGGGAAAGTGAAACTCCGCTCTGTTTTTCTTTCAATTATAGTTCTTACATTTTTTTTTCCAGACATTCAATTTAAGGTATTTATTATTGCAGTCAGTATGACAATCATTTAACTGAAAATGCCTTTCTTGTTATTACTCTACTAACACCATCAGCTTGTATTTTTGCATGGATGTTTAATGAATTGGATGTTTAATGTTTACCATTATGCATTTTTTTCTTTTTTTTTTTTAAACTTTAATGCTTTTATCCAGCAAGGACACATTAAGTTGATCAAGCAAACCAGTAAAAATGTATTGCAGTGTTTCACAAAAATACTAAGCTTTTTTTCCCCTCAGTATTGCACGATAAAAACTCACAATTCTGATTTTTTTCTCAGAACTGTGAGATGTAAACTCACGGTTGCGTGTTATGAAGTCAGGATTGTGTGATATAAACTCAATTCTGAGATATAAACTCACAACTCTGACTTTTTTCCCTCAAAATTGTTACTTTTTTTTTTTTTTTTTTTAATTACTAGTTTATATCTCACAGTTTGGACTTCATAACATGACATTGCAAATTAAGTCTGAATTCGCAATTCTAAGAACATAGTCAAGGTCAGAATTTGGATTTTATCTCGCAATTCAAATTTTATTTCTCGCAGTTCCAAGTTTATATACAGCTATTCTGACTTTCTAACTCACAACTGAGTTATCATCATGCAATTCTGAGGAAAAAAAAGTTAATTGCGAGATACAAACTCGAGAAAAAGTCAGAATTGCAAGATAAACTCGGAATTGTGAGAAAAATGTCAGAATTGACATACAAATTTGCTTAAAAAAAAGATTCAGAATTGCGAGATATAAACTCAGAATTGCAAGAAATCGGACAAATCAGACATTAACTTAGGTGGACCTAATCTTGAAACACGGTGAGTACTGACGTCTTAAAATACATTCTGATGTTTTTTCATGTTTTTTTCGTGCTTTAAGTAAAGAAGAAAAGACCATCACATGTCATCAATCTAATAAGGCAACACTGAACTGTCATGACACATTAAAGAGCCACAAAACAGTATTTATTGTTTGAATTTCTTAAAAAAAACAAAAAAACAAAGACATTGTTTCATACCTGAAGTAACTTGCTCTGTCTTGTCTGACGGCGTGTTGTCAGTTTCCTCTTTGTTCCAATGTATTTTTCACTGTGTGAGAACATGATGTGTAATGTGAGAGCTGCATTGTTTGTCGGACATAGCAACAGTAACTAAGGAGGCGGGTTTTTATAAATGGTCAGTTCTGATTTTTTAAACTCGCAATTGTGTTTATATCATGCAATTCTGAGAAGAAAAAAAAAAAAAAAAAGCGAGATGTACACTCGAAACTATGAGAAAAATGTCAATTGCAAATATAAACTTGAGGAAAAAAACAAAGTGTCAGAATTGCAAGATACAAACTTGCATTTGCTAGAAAAAAAGTCAATTATGAGATACAAACTCGGAATTGTGAGAAAAATGTCTGAATTGCGAGATACAAACTTGCATTTGCTAGAAAAAAGAAAAGTCATAATTGCAAGAAAACTGTCAGAATTACGAAATATAAACTTGCATTTGTGAGGAAAAAAGTTCTCTCACAATTCTGACTTTATTTCTTGCGATTGCAAGTTTACATCCAGCTATGACTTTACAACTCGCAGTTGTGAGTTTTTAAAAATCACACAGTTCTGAGAAAAAAAGTCAGAATTGCAAGATGTAAACTCGCAATTCCAAGAAAAAAGTCTGAATCGAGATAACTCACAATTACCTTTTTTATTCAGTGGCAGGAATTGTAAAAAAGCCTCTTTAAACTATTCTCTGAAGATTTTTATCAAGAGGTTAGCGGAGTTCCTTTGGAGATGTCCAGCTGAGTGGGAGAGAGTGGAAAATACACAAAAGGGCAGAAACAGTCCACAAGGTTCCCACACTATGATGCAATGAGTCAGCGGCCGGGGCAAAGGGATCCTCACAGATTTACTGGAGTCCTTAATGAATAACAGACAGAACAACACAATAATGTCTCAAGACTGTCTTCGTTCTCTTTCTTTGTTTAAGATGAAATGCCAAATGCAGCTCATGCCCCCACTAGAGCAAAATAAGCCTGAAATAAAAACAAAAACTTCATAAGATACAAAACATTTGTCAAACATTCACACAAAGTGACCACATTTAAAATATAGCCCTAATAACAATATAAATTATACATAATGATACATTTGTTTGACCATCACATTCTAGTCATCTTATAATTTCAATTTAATAAAACGGAGCTGGATTGCTGGACCAAACTCTTGATCCTTTGATGTGTGACAGTTAAAAAAGATGGTCTAAATAGAAACCCTTCAAGCAACGTGTCTGACAGCACTTGTCCTGTGCCAGTGTGTCTGAATGGGCCTGTCCACAACCTCTTACATTCAATTAGCCAGAAACAAGCGCGCTTTGTGCAGCCTGTGCTAACAGCCAGCCCATTGCCTTCCTGTTCACAGCGAACACACAGCAGACACAAACTCTTGAAAGTTCCTCATCGATGCTCAAACCCTCACGCCTTCCATGTTCATGACCTGAATATCAAGCTTAAAGAGAAAAGAGAGGAACCGACAGGCTTTGAATTTGTGTTGACACGTTTGATGAGTTGATCAGCTGATTTTAATGATATTAACACAGAGATAGCTAGGTAACTTTATCTTTCATATGCGTGGATCACTTTTCCATACCATTTTAAAACAATGATTGATGTTACATTATCATATTTAACAATGCTAACCATAACATTTGTCATTTTTATTCTCTGTATACCCACTTGTGTGTGCCTTAAATACAGTCTTAATTAGTAGCGAGTGTAGAGTTGTGAAATGAACACAAAGGCAGGTCAGTGTCTCTGTGTGTAGTTGGGAGAAAAAAAAAAAAAGAAAAAAATTGTATGTGGGTGGGAGAATCAGTCTCTTATTGGTTCCTCCTGACTACTGATGCTGACAGAAGGAAGGAAGCAGCAGTAGAAAAGAGAGTCAAGGGCCAGAATTCTAACCATTCACTCCCACAATGAGCAAAACTGTGTTTGAGAGAAAAGTGAAAGAGAAAAAACAGACCTGTCATACATTTTTGAGACAGTAGCAATCGATATTTTAACATTATTTTAACTTGAAGAGAATGTTCAAAGTTTGACATTTTAAAGTTTTTTAAAGGGATAATTCATCCAAAAATGAAAATTCTGTCTCCTCATGTTGTTCCAAACCCGTAAGACCTTCGTTCATCTTCAGAACACAAGTTAAGATATTTTTGATGAAATCTGAGAGCTTTCTGACCCTGCATAGACAGCAACCCAACTACCACGTACAAGGCCCAGAAAGGTAGTAAGGACATTGTTAAAATAGTTCATTAGAGGTTCAATCATAATGTTATGAAGCTACAAGAATTTTTTTTGTGCACAAGACAAAACAAAAAATAACTTCAAAAAAGCTTCATAAAATTACAGTTGGACCACTGATGTCAAATGGACTATTTTAACAACGTCTTTACTTCCTTTCTGGGCCTTGAACGTAGTACACTGTAAAAAACTATTTGTTGAGTCAACTTAAAATAATTTGTAACCTGGCTGCCTTAAAATTTTAAGTTCAGTCACTCAAAAAAAGTTTATTCAACTTGAAATGTTAAGTTATACTAAGTGACAACTTAGATATTTGAGTTGAATCAACTTAAAATTTTAAGGCAGCTGGGTTACTTACCCATTTGGTAAGTTTAGCAAACACAAATATCTAAGTTGTTACTCAGTACAACTTAACATTTCAAGTTGAATAAACTTATTTTAGTTGACTGAACTTAAAATTTTAAGGCAGCAGGGTAACAAATTATTTTAAGCTGACTCAACAAATTGTGTTTTTTATTTTTTACAGTGTAGTTGCATTTCTGTCTATGCAGGGTCAGAATGGTCTCAGATTTCATTAAAAATATCTTAATTTGTATTCCCAAGATGAACGAACGTCTTACGGGTTTGGAACGACATGAGGGTGAGAACAGATTTTTTTTTTTTGGGGTGAACTATCCCTTTATTGAATGACCACATGTTGGACCACTTCAATCTAAACGCTTTCTACCTAACCTTGCCCGATAGATCAAATCGGATACGGACGTTTATTTTCAAGGCTATTATGAAATCAAAGAACTATTTCCTGGGAGGCAAGGTGACTGCTAGGAAAATGTTTATGTAGAAAGAGATAGTGGCTGTTTTCCAGATAAGCCTAGTTTCCTCAGCCCTTTGATTCTTGATTTAGACTGAGGAACCAGGGGATGACATAAAGCCAAATAAATAATAGAAAGCTATCTTACAGCATAATGGCTTATAAACAGCTCTTATAGATAGAAGTAGGAAATCTATGGTAAAGGATTAAGAACATTTGTAAAATTTCTTGTTACAATTCCACTTATTTATCTAAATGAACAAATAATACTTACAGAGGGGAAAAGCGTTTATGTATACACTCACATGAGATGAAGACAGGCCGTATCAGCGGTTGTTTTGTTTCACGTGAAGTGGGTCTCCTCATGAGGACTGACATGTTGAGACATGATCAGTCGAATTCTAATTAAACAATTAATTAATCACAGCTGACTATGGTTCATTTCTCACACCGGTAACTTTTGGTTTGTTATTTCTGCCGTCACGCCTCTAGGTGTCGCTGTCAAGTCAAAGACGACAAATATCGATCAGCACAATAAATAACTTGTATATTGTAACTTTTATAAAGTCAATTTCAAGCGGTAACTTTAAAAAGTTTGGATATTTTAATATTTAATGACGTTAAAACAAGAAAAAAGATCAGAATCATCACTGAAAAATAGAGCAATATGGCTTACCCATGTATCTGCTATATGTTTTGTACTTATGACGTTTTTGTTTTAAAGGGATAGATCGTCCGAAAATAAAAAGTTTGTCATTAATTACTCACCATCATTTTGTTCCAAACCCGTAAGACCTTGCTCATCTTTGGAACACAAATTAAGATATTTTTGATGAAATCTGAGAGCTTTCTGACTCTGCATAGACAGCAACACAGCTGACACGTTGAAGGCCCAGAAATTAAGGTAGTAAGGGCATTGTTAAAATAGTCTATGTGACATCATTGTCTCAACTGTAAAGGTATGAAGCTATGATAATACTTTTTATGAGCAAAGAAAACAAAAATAATGACTTTGTCAGTCAGCATGAACCAGGTAAAGCATCAATAAGCATACCAAACATACTACAATTAATGACAGAACACTACATTCACATTTGGTGGTGGAATATTAATGAACTATTAAAAGAACTATTAAAACACATGACTGGTAGGCCTGAATGTGCAATGTTTGTGACCTGCTTTTCAGATGTTGCTTGGATATTGGTCTCTCCCTTGCTTGTTAACACCAGCAAACCACAACAAATCCTTGAAAAGACAGAAGTGACCATCTGGTATGACAATGACAGGAACAAAAAGGACTTCATTAAATCACTACAGCAAATTCGTATGCATTACTTAATTGCATTTATTGACTATTTCAGGCAACAAAGCCACTAGGGGGTTTTGCAACACAGGGTGTTTGTGCAGACTGAATTGAGGTCATGACTTTTAGGGTCTCTGTTGGGGATTTTCCGTATGAAATAGCTTTATTGGCAGAAATAGAGAAAGATAGGCCTAGCGGTGCCTTGTATTTCAGCCTCTGCAAGCAGCTGAACATGCCATTAATCTCCATGCGGTGTGTGAGGCCGTACGTCACTCGCTTCACTGACAGGGAAGATGGAGCATGGGACTAATTAAATGCAGTACACACTAAACATATGGATTAGCTTACAAGGGAAATTGATAAGGTGTGTTTACATACTAGGCTTCCCAAAATCACTGTGATTTCATAACACAGTGGAATGTGAGGAGTTTGATTGATGGAGAACAAAGTACTCCTCCAACAGCTGCTTTACATATTAACACTAGATAATAGAACACAGTGTTTCTAAGCCATAGTGGCTGAAAAGATAAGATTGTACTGATATTAAACTCAAAATAACATCATTTACTCATCCTTGTGTATGCTACCCTTCAAAATTTTACTGTTTTTGATAGGTCTTTTATGTATGGAAGCCTGTTTCTGCCACTGAATAAAAAATAAAAAGGGTAATTGCAGCTTTTTTCTCTCACAATTCTGACTTTCTTCTCAGAACTGTGAGATATAAACGCACAATTGCGAGTTATAAAGGCAATATTGCTTGATATAAAGTAAGAACTACGGGATAAAAACTCACAATTGCGAGAAATAAAGTCATAATTGCGAGATTTAAGTTTTTTCTCACAATTGCGACTTCGTGTCTCGCAATTCTACCTTTTTTTCTCGCAACTGCGAGTTTTTATCTCGCATTTCGGACTTTTTCCTCAGAATTATGAGATACAAACTCGCAATTGAGAGTTATAAAGTCCATTTCTGAGGAGAAAAAAGACAGATATGTTTACAGAATTGAGAGTTTATCTCTCACAATTCTGACTTAATGGGCAATTGCCAGTTTATATCACAATTCTGACTTTGCTTCTCTGAAATGCAACTTTATATCTCGGAATTTTGACTTTATAACTTGCAATTGCGAGTTTATATGCAACTGCGACTTTATTTCTCAGAATTACGAGTTAATATCACGCAATTCTTACTTTATTTCTCAGATTTGCGACTTTATAACTCGCAGTTGTGTGTTTATATCTCACAATTCTAAGAAATAAAGTCAGACTTGTGAGATAAGTCGCAATAACCTTTTTTTTTTTTTTTTTTTTTTTTTTTTTTTTTTTTTTTTTATTCAGTGGCGTAAACGGGCTTCCATACTTATGATCACCAAGGCTTCATTTATTGTATCAGAAATGCAGTACAAACAGTAATATTGAGAAATATTATTAAATTTGAAAGTCTTAGATTTTTAATAGTTTTAATAGATTTTAAAATGTATTTTTTTTTCCTGAGTTGGCAGAGTTGCTCAAGAAATATTTTTGTCAACATTGAAAACAGCTGTCGTGCTTAATATTTAAATTTCTTTGATTCTTTGAGGAAAATTAAAGTGCACAAGACAGCATTTATTTAAATATTTTTATAAAAGCATTTTATTTAAATGTTTTCTAGATTAAATGTATTTACTGTCACTTTTAAATAAAAAAATCTTAAAAAGAAAATACTGACCCCAAATGTTTGAATGGCAGCTTTATGGAGTATGAAACAAAAATGTACATTAATGCTGCTTTATACATTTGCTGACAAGCTATTAACAATATAGTGTAATTTCTGATATGGAGTGTCATTAACAGACTACAGATTTATTTATAATTGCATTTCAGTCAACTGCTGCTGGGAGAAACAATTTGATAATCACCTCTAATTTGTGGTTTTAGTAAAAAAAAAAAAAAACATCAAAGCTCTCCATGGAAATTCCTTTAATGAGAGGTTTTATGCCCATGTGCAGCTTTCAAGATCATTAATGATTACACCAGCAATTTTGCTCTATTTTTAAACAAACAGCACAGTCTTCCTGTTTCTAGTGTTAAAATTTCCACCTCATTAATGTTCCAGATCTGATGCATTTCAGCTAAACCTGCTGTGCTTCTATTTAAAGCCATCTAAAGCCAGGGAAAGTCCTAGAATGGGCCAGAACCATTTAGCTGAAGTTGATTCACCCCAAGTAATAGCTCATTAATAGCCCTGCTGTTAAATATTCCAATGCGTAAAAAATGACATTGCAAAGCATAATGAGTAACATCTATGTATTTAAGGATTGCTGTGTGCAAGTTTGTAGTCCACAACATTGTTTTTTACTGAAACACCAACAGAACACATCTGAACACAGAAGCAGGTTTGAGACGCCACCTTCTGGACAATTTAGAAAAAAAAAAAAAAAAAAAAATCTGAATGAGCATAAACGAATAAACTAGATAAAGTTTTGCAAAATGAGCTGCACTTTCACGGTTTAATGCTTTTATCTTCATAAGAAAGGTAACACTGCAGATGTTTTTACAGACAGCATACAAAATTATATTTGTCTATATATTGAAAAGTACAAGTAATAATTAATATTAATAATTTTAATAGAATAACAGCACAAGGGACAATGACAACTGCAACAAAAGTGGATCAAAAAAAGTGACATTTTAAGTAAATAACTTTAAAGAATCAGGTAACAGAAACAAAATCAGCCAAAATTTCCATTCTACTGTACGTCAAAGAACACTTACAGTAAGTGCTATTTGTTTTAAGCTTTATAAAATACATTAAAAAGCAGGGAGCATTTTTATTTCCTTCAAGGAAAAGTACTATAAAATAAGTTACAGTACAGTGAATTTGTCTAAACTGACTTTGTTCCCGTCTTCCAGCCTTAAGTAAGCATAGACATCGAAATATCAGAAGTACATCGTACAGGAGTAAAAAGATGCTTTGTTCTTTTATAAAACAGTTATTTCCTCCTTTAAACAAGCAGGAAAAATTGCCAAGATGTCAATAATTACATAAAATATAAGTGTACGTGTTCATTAGTACTACCACACGCACGCGCACACACTCACGACCACGCACAACCACACACGCGCTTGTTTTGTACAGCTTTCTGTTGTTCGAATGTTGCATATCAAATAACTTTTTATCTTCGTGCTGAAATAACTACATTTTTGTTCTAATTACTTCATGGGCATGAATACAAAAAACAAAACAGACAGATTCTTCATATTCGATAGTGTGGCCTAGGGGGCGCTCACACGTCGTCAGCTGGCAGAGGCGGGATGTTGAACCTTGGTCTAGTAAAGAAAGCCATCTTCTCTCTGCATCAGGAAAGATTTATACATTTAGCATTTTTATTAGAAACGTCATGATAAGATCCCTACGTGCTTTGTTGGTGATTAAGAGAGAACTCACTTGAACGTCTGCACAGGGAGGGGCTCTTTGTGGCTCTGGCCCCTCATCTGCAAAACCTCTTTTGAGGCTTTTCGCAACCTCCTCTCAGCAGCTTCCTCCTGCCTCTGCTCCTGTCTGCTCTGCTTGGACTGTGAGAGATACATGAGGGGAGAGAGAACAGAAATTATCAATTATAAATGTGATTTCAAACTGAATTTACAAGTAAGTGTCTCAGAATGATTAGAACTAAGAAATTGTTGAAGAAAATCATTATTTTGTTTTCTTTGCGCACAAAAAGTATTCTTGTAGCTTTATAACATTACAGTTAAACCACTGATGTCACATGGATTATTTTAATGATGTCCTTATTAGCTTTCTGGGCCTTGAACGTGTCAGCTGCATTACTGTTTATGCAGGATCAGAGAGCTCTCAGATTTAATTAAAAAAATCTTAATTTGTGTTCTGAAGATCAACGAAGGTCTTACGAGTTTGGAGCGACATGAGGGTGAGTAATGAAAGACTTCTGTCTTCTTCATTTTCATTTTTATGTGAACTATCACTTTAAGACTACTTGCACATTTTCTTTTAGGTAGTCTGGTAAATTTCTGTTTTATCAATGTACTCTGACTTTAAAAATCAAAATTAGTAAAATGGTCCAAACACCACATGCAACAGTTAAATTAATTATATATAATTTATAATAAATTACACATTAGAATTAATATAAATAAATGGTAACACATTACAATATGTACAATGTGAACATCAGGTAATTAAATGTTTTATAATGTTTTATGTTTTATAATGTTTAATAATTTACAAAATACTATTGTTCATTATTGATTCATGTTTTTTTACAGTATAATAACTAAGGATAAAATTGTTAAAATGTTGGGGTCAAGAAGCTTTTTTTTTTTTATAAATATTAATTAAGAAATTAATATTTTTATTTAGCAAAGACACACTAAATGTATCTAATTTACTGTCTTTACTGCCATTAAAGATGGTACAATACTGCAAAAAAAAAAAAAAAAAAAGAGAGATGTTTCTTCAGCAGCAAATCAGCACATTAGACTGATTTCTGAAATATCAAGTGACTGATGACAGGAGAAATGGCTGCTGAAAATTCAGATTTGTCATCAGGAATAAATGACATGGAAAACACTTTAAGAACATTTTACAATATTCCTTTTTTTTTTTTTTTGTAATGCAGCCTTGGCAAGAAACTTTCAAAAACGTAACAAAAATATCCCAGCCTAAACTTCTGAATGCAGTGTAAAATGAACTGTAAATTTGTTAACATTAAATTTTAATTAGTCAATAAATTTACTGTATAGGTAACAATAGGTAATGCTAAATTTATACAATTTGTAATGCGTATGTTGAAATTAACCTAGATTAATAAATGTTGTATATGTTGTTTACTGTAACATAACGAATACTTTTAGGTTAGCTAAAGTGTTACCAAATTAATAAAACTTAATAAATCTGTGAATTAAAAAATGTCAGAAGGAATACATTAAAGGGATAGTTCACCAAATACTAGAAATAAATACTAGAAATAAATACTATGGGGACCATTAACTGTTTGATTACCAGCATTCTTCAAAATATTTTATATTTTGTAGTTCTTATAGTATCTTATATCTTAACTAGATAAAACAGTTTGTCAAGACAAACTTTAAGTTGGTTGAGAAAGCCGGACCAGAAAGTTTGAAAAAGTTTAAACATTTTAAAGCGTTTAAGAAAAAAAGTTTTAAGTTTGATGGTTTTCAGTCTGAAATAGTTTGAAGTTTAAAGTAGTTTTAAAGCGTTAAAGTTTTAATGTTTTGAAGGCAATACAGTCATATAGATAGATAGACAGATATCATGTTGTTAGCATGTTACTAACACAGTTAACAACTACCCTGGTGAAAAAGACAGCATATGCTGGTAGGTATGGTTTAAGCTGGTTTAAGCTAGTCCTTAGCTGGTCATGTTGTTGGTCAAGGACCGACATAAACCAGCAAAGGACCAGCTTAAACCAGCATCAAAGCATACCAGCATATGCTGTTTTTTTTCACCAGGGTTAAACATGTTGTTATAATGATTAACAAGTTACTATCATGTTTCTAACATGATTACCAAGTTGCTAGCATGTTTCTAACATGATTAGCAAGATAGATAGATGGATAGAAGCCAACTTAACTTTCACAAGCCAACTTAATTCTTTTATGTTCGTCATCCCTGGTGAAAAAAACAGCATATGCTGGTAGGTATGTTTTGATGCTGGGATTTTGGTTAGGTATGTTTTGGTGCTGGTTTAAGCTGGTCCTTTGCTGGTTGATGCTGGTCCTGATGCTTGACCAGCAACATGACCAGCATAAACCAGCAAAGGACCAGCAAAAACCAGCTAAGGACCAGCTTAAACCAGCATCAAAACATACCTAAGCAGCATCCCAGCACCAAAACATACCTACCAGCATACGCTGTTTTTTTTCACCAGGGATAAGAAAGAAACTCACACAGGTTTGGGATAAATAATGACATTTTTTCATTTTTGAGTGAACTATCCCTTTAAAGACACATAAATGGGCAGTACCTGTCTCTGGGCCTCGCGTAGCAGGTTTCTGAAACGCTCGTCCCGCAGGGCCCAATGAGGGAGGTCCGCAGGCCCACGAGGGCCCTGCATGGGCTCCTCCAGCCGCAGTTTGAGCTCCCGCAGCGCGGCCAGCTCCTCGCTCAGCTGCCTCTGTCGTGTACGGCAGGCCTGGAGGTCCAGCTCCAGGTCCAGAGAGGTACGTGTGGGCTGCTCGGCCAGAGAGGAACGGTGGGACTGCTGCGGTCATGTGAAATGGATACATAAGTACACTTCCACAGCTATAGATTAATAATAAGACGTGTTACACAGCAACACGGTCATTCCAACCTGTTTATATCGCAGGGTTCGTCGCTCTAGAGTGTTTCTGATGAAGGGGGATTTCTTTGGTAGAGTAGAGCTGTCACTGTCACTTCTGTACAACTGTGAAGGAGGGAAAACATAAGGCAAACTTTTTTTTATTGATGCAAAATTTAGAATTTATTTTGTTTCAATCATACATTTTGGTTTTAGTCCACAAATGTTTCATTTAACTGTTTGATTTTAATTTACTTGCTTAATAAATATATTAAATTAAGCTTCAAAATGTTTTGCATAATATATGCTAAATGGTTATGTAATATGCAGAACATTTTGTGGTTTAATTTCTTTAATTTAATTTTTGTGACTATTATATTGTGATCATTAAACATCATTACTGTGAAATAAAATAACTCATACTGTGTTTGAAGAATTTGGCCTTTTCTGCTTACCCTACAGACATACTGACTGCGCGCTCCAGGTGAAAACGTCTGAGATCTGACTATTGTGCTGCTGCGCATGAACGGTGAGCTGTGACCCCAGCGTCCTGTCCTTTCTTTTGGCCGCATTCTCATTGGCTCTGGAAACACACCCTCTGTGTTGGTTGCCTTGTCCACCTAAAAAACACACAATTAAATTTGTTTAATGATGTATTTTATAGTTCACTACTCTTCTGCAAAGCAAGTTTTTTTTTTTTTTTTTTAATTTAGCAGTGACATTAAATTGATCAAAAGTGACAGTAAACAGTGTTGCAAAAAATATATATTTCAAATAAATTTGGTTTTGAGTTTGTATTCATCCAAAAAGTTTTTAACTATTGTCAGCATTGATTATAATAAGAAAATCTTGTGCATCAAATGCCCAAATGATTTTGAAAGAATGGCATGACCCTGAAGACTGGAGTAATGAGCTGAAAATTCAACTTTGCCTTCACAGGAATATATCATATTTTAAAATACAGTGCCGTTGCGCTCAGGGCGTCCCGTGTTCGAATCCCGGCTCAAGGACCTTTCCTTATCCCACTCCCCCTCTCTCCCACTTCACTTCCTGTCAATTCTAAAATGTCCTGTCACAATAAAGGCAAAAAATGCCCAAAAAATAGATCTTTAAAACAAACAAACAAAAAAACCCCAAAGCAAAATAGACTCAAATCATTACTGACGAAAATCTTGCTGACCCTAAAATTTTGACCAGCATTGTAAATCTCAAAAATAAATTGTAAAAAAGCTTTTTTTTTGATGCGTTCAATTACAACATAAAGTAATATTTAAACATTTTAATAGAACCTTAACAGATAAGCAAACCAGAGTATTTAAAGGGATAGTTCACCCAAAATTTAAAATTACCCCATGATTTACTCACCCTCAAGTCATTCTAAGTGTACATGACTTTCTTCTTTTTAGACGAATAGAATTGGAGTTATGTTTAAAAAAAAATGTCCTAAGCTTTATAATGGCAATGAATGGTCGTCGAGAATTTGAAACCCAAAATACTTTGTCCATCCATCATAAAAAGTAACTCCAGAGGGCTCCAGAGGGAATTGATTTTAAAGTACTTTTACTCATTTATAAATCACTCAATGGCCTAGGACCTAAATACATTGCAGACATGTTCACTGATTATAAACCTAACAGACCACTCAGATCATTAAGATCGAGTCAGTTAGAAATACCAAGGGTTCACACAAAACAAGGGGAATCTGCTTTTAGCTATTATGCTGCCCGCAGTTGGAACCAGCTTCCAGAAGAGATCAAGTGTGCTAAAACATTAGCTACATTTAAATCTAGACTCAAAACTCATCTGTTTAGCTGTGCATTTACTGAATGAGCACTGTCTTAAAATTTATTTTAAATCAATTTTTAAATCATTTTTAAATCACTAAATCAATCAGTTTTTACATTTTACATTTTTTGTTTTATTGTGATCATTGTTTTTATGATTGTTCTACTTCCTTTTTTGTGATTATTGTTTTTATTATTGTATTTATGATTATTCTACTTTGAATTACCTTCGTGTATGAAATGTGCTATACAAATAAACTTGCCTTGCCTTGCCTTCTAAAGTGAAGCGATGTATTTGTGCAATAAAATTATCCATATTTACAACTTCACAAACGTAGGACGCAGGTGTAGCATTAAGCTCCGGTGAGAATATGCTAGTCTAGAACGTACGTGTCTCCTCTTGCCTCATCTTGAAATTTTTCTTTACAAATCCTCATTTTGTACTTCTAATTTGTGACTGGTAGTTTGTTTTTCTCTCTCCTCTGTGCTTCCGCATTCGTCACTACTTTTATCCTACATCATTCGCTGGAAGGCCACTCTCTCATAAATATGTGTACGACAGTTAGCGGAAGCTGAACATTACTGTTTATAAAGTTTTAAATATGAATATTTTTGATACACAAATGCATCAATTCACTTAAGCAGGCCTTTATTAACCACTAGGAGCTGTGTTGAGCACTTTTTATGATGGATGGATGCACTTTTTTGGGCTTCAAAATCTCATCCACCATTCACTGCCATTATAAAGCATGGAAAAACCATGACATTTTTAAATGTAACTCCAATTGTATTCATCTGAAAGAAGAAAGTCATATACACCTAGGAAGGCTTAAGGGTGAGTAATCATGCTGTAATTTTCATTTTTGGGTGAACTATTCCTTTAAGAGCAGAAATGTGTAACTTTTTACCAATTCTACAGGAGGAGAATTCATACAGTTGCTATGACTTCTGTAACAGTACCTTTACTACTGGATTTCTCTCTGCAGGTTGGAGACAGCGTCTCCCAGAGGTCATGCAGATACCTTCACCGCAAAGACTCTCAGGACAAGGAATGACAAACGCTGTACTGTTACTGCAGCCGCTGTCCACCGACTCAGCCTGCCAACTCCTAAATCACACATAGCAGTTGATGTAAGGATTATTGGTTTATACTGATGTAAACTGATGTAAGGACTACTGGTTTATAGAAAGGCATTGAGTGTGCTGACCTCTCAGAAACTGCTTCTTGCTCTTCCTTCCTTTCCAGCTCCTCTTCACTCCTCTGTAACTCTTTCTTCATCTCCTCCAAATGAGTCATGACCGACACCTACACGAAAATAGCCAACGGAGGAAAAAAAAAGTTATTTTTGGCGTCTGCAGAGACAACTAAAAGTCAGTCCTTTCGTAGGTTGATTTCTTCTGTAAAGTGTACAAACTCTGAAACTATGAAAACATTGTTCTGTTCATTCAGGAAATCAAAGGGAACATGTCATGTGCAGGGTTCCATGCGAACAATGAAGGTGAGTAACTAATGACAAAATTTTAATTTTGGAACTATTTCTAACGCACAATGGCAGTCAAAGGTCAGCAAGGGAAATTAAAATAATAACTTTTAATTTAAGAGACAGTGTATCTTCATTAATCTCTGATGATGCTTTAGAAGAAGAAAAATCTCCAGTGTTGTGATCTCACCTCAAGCTTGCCTTCGTTCTTTTCCTCTTCATCCATGATGCGGTTGGGTTGATTGAGGCGGCTGTGCTCAGGCCTGTGGTTCTCTGTGTTGTGGATATGCACTTTAAGCCACTGGAAGAGCATTTCAGTGCTGCCTGCACAGTCTGTCAGTGAGACCTGAGCAGAGCCCTGAGCCACAAACAGATACAGGTCAGTTTACCATCTCATAGCAAACAAGCATGAACCATATAAACACATTTCAACTCTACACTGTAAAAAATATAAAACACAATTTGTTGAGTCAGCTTAAAATAATTTGTTACCCTGCTGCCTTAAAATTTTGAGTTCAGTCAACTTGAAATGTTAAGTTGTACTAAGTAACAACTTAAATACTTGTGTTTGCTAAACTTAACAGATGGGTAAGTTGAAAATTTTAAGTTGATTCAACTCAAATAAGTTGTCACTTAGTATAATTTAACATTTCAAGTTGACTAAACTTTTTTTGAGTTGACTGAACTCAAAATTTTAAGGCAGCCAGGTTACAAATTATTTTAAGTTGACTCAACAAATTGTTTTTTACAGTGTAAAAGCTCTTCTTTTATATACGGTGGAGTCTAAAATTACTTCTAATGTGCATTTGTGTACAAAAAATTAATTACTAATTATATTATCAGCTTAATAATAAATTTCGTGAATTTTAGTCTAACCAGTAGCTCTTCTTGGGTAAGGGGTCCTACAGCGCAGAGGTTTAACTGTAATGCATGGGCCCCGGGGCCTCCGGCACTCAGGGGGATTCGGAAGCCCTCATTAAAGCTGAGAAGAGATTGAGGCTCCTGGGCCTTACAGCAGTAATATGTGCAGGGCCGAGTGGAGTCCACCGGGAGAACATGAACCTTCACAAATCTAATAGAAATAAGAAGTTAAATTATACTTGTGTACATGAAAGTGCATAAATTGTTTAGAGGATATTACTGTGGTAGAGGAGGACGAGTGTATTAATGGAAAGCTGATGGGACTACTTACACTTTGCATCCATCTCTAATGGTGGCCTTGCTTAAATTTCTCATCTGAAGGACATGCAGCAACAAAAACATGCCATTCGAATCATATCTGTAAAAGAACGAACGAACGAACGAGCAAATTAATGGTTATAGTGATTTGGTAATGTTATGATGAGGGAATGAGAGGGAGGTGTGAGTATGAGCGTGTGTGGTGCTTACAAAAGACCAATCTGAATCTGAACTGGATCTGGGGCTGGGACATCTTGAGTAAAATTGACTTCTTCTGATTCCTCTGTCCTACTGGAAAGAGACGTTTACACATTTATGAATAATCATAACACAAAAGCAACTTAAAGTGACTGCATTAAAGTATACAGTTGAGGTCAAAGGTTTATATACACCTTGCAGAATCTGCAAAATGTTCATTATTTTACCAAAATAAGAGGGATCATACAAAATGCATGTTATTTTTATTCAGTACTGACCTGAATAAGATATTTCACATAAAAGATGTTTACATATAATCCACAAGAGAAAAGAAGTGTTGAATTTATAAAAATGACCCTGTTCAGAAGTTTACATACACTTGATTCTTAATGCTATGTTGTTACCTGAATGATCCACAGCTGTTTGTTTGTTTAGTGGTTCTGTTCTTCAGAAAAATCCTTCAGGTCCCACAAATTCTTTGGTTTTTTAGCCTTTTTTGTGTATTTGAACCCTATCCAACAATGAATGTATGATTTTAAGATCTTTTCACACTGAGGACAACTGAGGGACTCATATGCAACTATTACAGAAGGTTCAAATGCTCACTGATGCTCCAGAAGGAAAAACAATGCATTAAGAGCCAGGGGTGTAAACTTTTGAAGATGTGATAAATTTTATCCCTGATCTTTACATTCAAAAAATTTTCACCCCCTGGCTCTTAATGTGCTGTGAAGCAACAGTGAGCATTTGAACCTCCATACAGTCATTGTTGGAAAGGGTTCAAAAATACAAAAATGCTGAAAAACCAAAAAATTTGTGGGACCTAAAGGATTTTTCT